>NC_090922.1:1465731147-1466356147 GCF_040938575.1 Ambystoma mexicanum
GAGCTACTAATGCGGGACTCAGGGAATCCCACCTCAAGGAGCGCTCTTGGAAGCTGCCAGGGCTCTGCTGTGGCTAGCTCCTGCCCATCCAAAGCCCCACTACAGTCCCTCATGCTCTATGGTTTAATATTTTACCACTAGCAGCCTATTAATGCAGCAAGGGTAACATGTACACACAATTAAATGAAGACTGAAGGCTGAAGTTCACATAACCAACAAAAGATGTCCTTAAAATAACATTGTACCCCGGGTAGTTGTAGAACCTCAACCTATTTGCTGTACATGCTGTTAAGCGATAAGAGCAGTGAGTGTAGCAACCCTCCACCTCCTGGCCTCCCAAACCCCCAAGATGTATTTTCAGTGTTGCCCCCTTCCCAGCCCTCTGCGCAAGCCATGCCCACGCTCTGTGTGTAGTCTCGCGCTAGGCCCTAGACAGCTTGCAGAGACAGGCCGAGCCTGCACGAACTCCAGGCAAGTCCAGGAAAAGTACTGTGCATTCAATTCCATGAATCAACAAATGCAGATTTACGTGCAGTTTGGCGCGCAAGTTCCCTTTTTGCTGTGCAAATAATTCCATGAATCAGGGCCCATGTCCTTTCCTGAGGAGGTTCTTTTTATTAGCAAGTCTAAACCAACTACCATGCCTTGCAGTAACAGGTCCACATATGAAAATGCAGTCAATCAACCGAATGTGCCGACTCTGTTTAGAGCCTAACACTTATGAAAGCCTCATACACATACTTACCCAAAGCCCTAGGGGTTAAAGAAGGAATGGTATGCGCTAAAGGGCACATTTCACATAATGAAAATAGTATGGAAAGAACAATGTTTTGTGGTAGGTGTATTATAGAAATTCTATTCCTATAAAAATAGCTCTAATCAGACTCTGGAATATAGCTAACTTTGACAGCGCAAAGTAACCGTATTCGCAAGTTGCACCTGGAACGCCCCCAAAACGCCCACACGCAAAGCATGAACAGCCAGAACATTAACTTATGCCTATTCCCCCAGGTGCGAATACACACAATCTTCAAACAGTGCATGGGGTCCGCCGTAAGCAGGCCTGTGACTCAGGGACCCTTCGTGGTGTCCCACGTAACTGTATCTGGCACCCCAACAACACGCGTAGAAAAAAATCATAGCTCAAAAATACCTCGGGAAATGTACGTGCAAAACCACGTATAACATTCCTGCACCCTGCTACACTGCTTACGCGCACCCCTAATTTACATCGGACCCTGATTGAGTAGATGCACCCTGAAATCCGACATGCTACCCCACCTGCGCGCTGAAAATCCCATGGTCAAGTGTACTTGCGTCTGCCTTCGGCCATTTCCCAGCCGAGATGTTGCGTGATCGAATCTATGAATACGTCTCGTGGCGCACGGGAGAGACCGCTCTTCCCCATTTTTGGTGTTCTGCTCCCTTCCCAGCCCTCTGCACAGGCCACACAGATGCTCTGCTTGGAGGCTCGTCCACAGCCCTCCACGGCTCGCACAGACGTGCCGAGCGAGCGCGAACTCCACGCAAGTTCAGGGTAAGTACCGCTCATTCAGTACCATGAATCGACGAAGGTGGATTTGCACGCAGTTGGGCGTGCAAGTACCCTCTTTTCCGCACAGATAATTCCATGAATCAGGCCCGATTGATGGAATTTTTGTGACTTTGCACCGCTCTGTGAATCAGGGTGTTGGTTGGCAGTGCAGTCACTTTGCACGGTGCTAAAAGTTTCATGAATCAGTTCTTTTGTGTATCTTTTATTGAAACTTTATACTTCTTGTCTTGGTATTGAAAATTAATGATTTTCTATAACATACCTAATAAATGAAATAAAAACGTGATTTTGTAATGTGTGTACAAACTTTTATTTATTGTAGGAAAGAGAATGTATAAACTATAAATTAGTAAAACCTTTAACAATCACTGTAAAAATGTTTGTTTGCAAACAGTTCAGGTGTGGAATATATTGTAACAAAACCTTTGAAATTGAGGGAAAAATCTTTAGTTTCAGGGACATTGAGGGAAAACACTTCAGTTGCAGTGATGCTAAGGTGAAAATGTAACTCAACAAAACCCCGGAAATTTGGCAGACAATTCAGGTAAAGCCACCGTAACTTGCCAGCCTCTGTTGCGAAGCAACTTGTATTTCTGACAACCCCCTTCCTCTTTCCCATACAAATGCTACAGAATGTGCGCCGGCATGCATTTGCATGCTGGGGCAAATGCGGGGGATCCCTATGGAGCTCACTGGCCTCATGCACCAGCTTGAAGCAGGCAGACTCCAGAAGGATTCATTGTAAACGCTGCCTGCAATGCCTACATGGCACAGAGCATTTACTTGATTTGCATGGTGGAGTGCAAATGTGCAGGACAAAAGGCATAATACATGCTTTTACACCACCTTTTCGCCTGCACATTTGCACTCTGCCGTGCAAATGACCAGAATTTGGTTGCAGTGAGCCCTTTACATTGAAGTGTAACGGTTCACTGCCCTCAAATTACGGGGACTTACAAAATGAGCCCCACTGTGTGGCTTAGCATTTAATGTGATGAAACAGAGACTAACGGACAGGCTGGTCTTTCATTTGACACAGTGATAGAGAGAACAACATTAAGTCATACATGTGCAGGTTAGTCTCCTGCTCTAGTACTTATTTCCTCTTCTGAGAGTTCTCTTGGTGCACACTATGTGGGCTCTCACCTGCATATGAAGAGCTCCTGTTACACAACGTACAAGACAATTCTGCCTTCATTTGTTTATGGCTCAAACTGCTTTCCTTTGGATGCCTACTCTGGCCATGTACATAAGATAAACTATATTAACTTTGAAATCATGTTCCACCAACTCAGTTTTCAGCCAGTAACACGTTTAACAAAAATTGTTCATGTGGAACAAAACTTATCTGATATCCATGGATGCAGTGCCACAGACTGTGGGCCTTATAACGAGGTTGGAGGTAGCCTTTCCAGTAAAACCGGCAAGGCTACCTCCAAACTCGCGAAAAAATCTGGCACCCGGCAATGAGCAATTACCGGGGTATTCCGACTTTGCCAGACCCTGTAATTCCTCCATTGCCGGGTGCCAGTGCCTGTCAGTCCCCATTCCCATTTGAGCCCCATAGAGCTCAATAGGAATGGGGACATCAGATGCACCATATACACCGGTGCCGGTGCATCCGACCTGCTGTGCTCGTGGGTGCTGCTCTGGGCTGGCATTCACCCGCGAGCACAGCTCGTAGTATGGCGGTACGCTACCAACTGTGCCGGTAGCGCTACCGGCACAATTGTCACTGTACCACCACAATTGTAATGAGGCCCTGTAACCTAAGGTTCATGTGGACCAATTATTCTCTCATTTATAAGGGTGCAGTGCCATAGGCCGCGACTAGAGGTCCCTGTGAAACTCGACTGATCTGATTGACGAGGATGCAGTACCACTGGCTGTAGCTAGAGGCCGTTATCTGCTCATGTTATTTACAAGGATGCAGAACTACAGCTACAATTACGATTGTCTGATAGCAGACTGCCATGCCATAGGTTCTAAAGTATGGAACAATTCTCCTTTAATTTCTAAGGGCGCAGTACCGCACAACACAACTAGAGGTCCCTGTGAGATTAGGTGTATCTGATTTATGAGGGTGGAACTCCAAAGGCTGAAACAGGAGGTTTGTAAATCAGGTGAGCTTTGTTTCATTTGGATCTCTAGTTACAGTCTCCGGTACTGCACACTTATAATTAATGACAAGGGCCTCTATACAGCCTGTGGATGTAAAAGGTTTCCCAGAGCTGGGTCAATTTCAATCTGGTCTATCATCCACCAATTGATACTCCTAATGTCAACGAGGAACTGACTGACATTCTAAATGGATCTTACGCCCACAGTGTTATTTAACTTTTATTTATTTATTACATTTATTATTAAATGTAATAAACCCAAGGGTATCACGCTGAAGTTATCAGCAAATTAACACAATTTGTACAGCTTTGCAATTACAGTCATATTATCACATTTCTTATACAATGTTACAATCCATCAAAGCAGTGAAATCACTGTTCTTTGAGACACTCGTTCCAAGTCTGTAGCGACCATTAGACATAGGTATGAGCCACGTGAACAACAATTGATATTACAGTTCTGAAAAAGCGAGCCAGGCCTGGATGTTCTGGTGCTAAGGTGGGATTGGGTGGTTGGGTTAGTATTTGTTGAATAACCAAGTTTTCAACGCTTTTTTGAATTCTAGTAAAGTGCCCTCATTTTTAATACTGGGTGGTAGTATATTCCAATGAATCAGGGCTAGGACTTCGAAGCTACTTCCCCCTGCTCTACTGTATTTGTATTGTAGCACTTCCAAGAGAGCAAGTTTATTGGATCTAAGTGTCCTGCAGGAGTTTTTTTTCTTGATGGTATTGTTGAGGTAGCTAGGTGCTTTGTTTGTGATGCATTTATGTACGACACTAAGGGGTCGATTCATGGAGCAAACGTGCGCCAAAAATCCCAGCGCAAGCAGGCGCAAGGTGGCGCAAGCGTGAGAAACCCAGCGCATGCGTGCGATTCAAGGAAGACGCTGCGCGTGTTTCCCGCTGTCCGTGTGCCCAATCCTGCCATGGCGCACGCGGGCAAACACGGCGTGCGCTACGCGCACAGCAAAAACGCACATAGCGCGGCGCACACAACCAAAGTGTGCGGAACAGTGGGCGTAACACGCGGAATGGGGAATAACGCTTGAAAAAGAAGGCGTAACTGGGGAAGTACTGCAGGGAACTACACGGAACGCCCACACGCACGTGAACAACCCGTATTCATGGATTCCAATATGGGAAATCCACGCACGGCAAAAGACGCACACAGGCGTCAACGCGTCCGCCACACGAAGGCAGGCCGAAGCGTCCCCGCGCACAGTATAAAAGTGCGCGCAAACAACAAACACGTATATACAGCTACGATGAATGCCCCATTTGTCGCAGCACTGATCGTGGGACACCGCAGGAGGAGGAGAATAGCCAGGGCACGCATTTTCGCACCACGGACAAGCCTTTTTGGGATGCCTGACGACCAGGTCTACGGCAGGTATAGGTTTCCACCCCATATCATCCTAGACCTGGTCAGGGAGTGGGAAGATTACCTTACATCCCCCACCCTTTGCTCCCAAGCATTGAGCCCCTTGGAGAAGGTGCTCAATGTCCTGCATTTTTTGGCCACTGGTTCATTTCAGCAGACTACTGCCATAGTGGGGGGGTCTCACAGGCCACGCAGTCACGCTGCCTACACCAGGTACTGGCAATCATGACAGCACGCCCCTCAGTCCGCAGGCACATATACATGCCAAGGACACCCGCAGAAAGGCAGGCCGTTATCCTGGATTTTTTCAGGGTGGCACACTTCCCCAAAGTGCTCGGTGCCATAGATTGCACCCATGTGGCCCTACGTCCACCTAGGGCCACTGAGCACATCTACCGAAACCGCAAGCACTGGCATTCCATCAATGTACAGGTGGTATGCGATGCAAAGGGAATCATCACCTCTGTCTATGCAAACTACCCTGGCTCCACCCATGACAGTTTCATATACAGAATGGCCGCCCAGGAGCCGGGCCCTGGAAGCTGGTCAGCATGGCGACACCTGGCTCCTAGGTGAGTACAAATGCCCTTGCACATGCATGCATGTCACACACACACACACACACACAAATACACAAACCCCAATAATCACAACCATTTACACCTCCCCAGGGGACAGTGCCTACCCTCTGAGCAACCACATGATGACGCCAATCCGGAACCCTACCACACCACCCCAGGTAAGATACAACGCCGCCCATATTGCAACCAGGGCCATAGTGGAGCGCACATTCGGAGTGCTCAAGTCACGTTTCCGCTCCCTTGACCGCTCTGGCGGGCAGCTACTCTATGCACCCCCAGTAGTGTGCAGGATCATTGTGGCAGCATGTGTCCTGCACAATGTTGCAACAAGGCAGGGTGTACCGGTCGACATGGTGGTGCCCCCACATCCCCAACCACAGGCACAGGCGCTGCCCATGGGAGGGGACAGGGCACGTGGCGAGGAAGCCCGGACCCAGCTTGTGGCCACATTTTTCACCTAAACTCCCACCCCTGCGGAGTGAACACAGGCCTGGCACATACCAGGTGACAATCGATGATGACAAAGAGACAGTCAACTGTCACAACCCTACCACCCTGAGATAGTTGCCATGGAAGTGCCACATTGTCTGCATCCCTAGCTACTTAAACACAAGCTATCCTATGTGACCAAAAGGCACACATATGACATTACATGATATGGCCTATACACAAGTATTTCAAGGTGCGATGAGGCAGGGAGTGGGGAACAAGGGAAGACAGACAACGATACTACTAGGCCAGGTGTCATTTAGATTGTGCAAGTGCAGGGGTAGGCGGAAGGGAAAACTGCAAGGGGAAGGAGAGGGGGGGAGTGCAGGACAGAGTAAGTAGACTAAAAAACAAAGAAATAGGCCAGCTGGTGGCAACTGCACAGGTAAGTGCAGAGAAGTGCTGGGAAGGGGGGGCTGTAGGGATAGAGAGACAGTCCCGCAGTGCAGGGGTTGCCAGGGAGGCAGTGCAAGTGGAGAGTGGCTGGGCCAGGGACCGAGGTCGGTGAGAGTGGCCCAGTTGCAGATCCAGTGCAGTTCCAGTGAAGAATTGTGCAAGGGAGAGGCAGAGAGAAAGCAGAAGCAAAGAGGAAGGTCTTGAGGTGCTTCCGGAACCGGAGATGGTTCTCCTCAAGTTCCAGTGAGGCAGGAAGGCTGTTCCAGAGGGAGGCCCCTGCCGCAGAGAGAGATCTACCCCCAGCTAGTTGCTTTGAGAAGCGGATGACCCTGACATGTAAGGTGTGAATCACACACACCTGCAAAACAGGCCATGGCCATCACTGTTATGTCACTCAAACCCTCCCAAACCACAACATGACATGGCAAGCAATACCCATAAACCAACACAGTAACAATAAGGTACACATTGCCATGTCAAAAATGTACAGTGGCATCAGACAATGATGCCTGACATGGAATCAGATGAAATGACTGACCAACAACCTCCCACCCAAAATAAGTCATTTCCAAATGCATTACAAGAGTTGTAGACGTAACATAACAATGAATGCCTGTCTACATGCACATTGTGCATTGCAAAATCAACACTGCAGCTTCTGTGTGCTGTGTCCAACTCCTGCAACACATTGCTCAGCGCACAGCACAGTGAACAGCCATTGTGTGTGATGCAAACCCTGAGCATCACATCTAAGCGACAGACCACATCAAAAAGCAAATTAGGCATGTAAAAGGATCCATAATTGGTCACAGAACATGTGCTGCAGGGACACAGTGGGCACCAGAAGGCAAAAAGTGTACACGTGGATATGCAAGGGTGGTTGTACATGTAGTGCATCATAGTGCAAGTGTGTGGGTCAGTAAGGACATGCACTCAACATATGCATGTGCAATCAAGTGACCATCAGTGTCCTCTACACATCACATGTTAACATTCACCATGTGTACACCCCAGCATGTCAAACCACAACTATCCCCTCACACCTGAAAGGTAAACACAACACATGAACAGGCATTGATCAGCAGAACACAACATGTACATAGGATACCACCATTACAATGTCAGGGTTCCCATCACACTGCAGGGCAAGGCAACTATCAACAACAACCCCCCCCTCCCACACAAATGACCATGACCCACTGAACAACTGCACCTGGGTCATGGAGCTTTCAACCCTCAATTTCACCTGGCCACAGGATCACCCTTCACCTTCGTCACCATTCCCACCTTGTGTGTAAAAAGGTGCCTGCACCCTCAGAGTCCACCCTCATTTGCAAAATCACAAAATCCAAGCCAGAAAAACGAACCAGAACACCCTCCAGTAGATGACTTGATGTAGCAGTACCTCACAAAGGCCAAGTACTACCACAATGATGTAACAACCAAGGTAGCACAGTAAAACAATGTCACAACAGGATGTGAACCATGTGTGGTACATAACATAGAATGATGCACCATGAACGGATGTGTACTGTCACAGGTCCCGTGTACAGGCGCGGGAGTGTCGCGAAACAACCACCCCCACCGTGTCCCGGGTGCCTACAAGGTCAATCTCACACAGGCCTCTGAGACCCTGGTGGGGAAGGAGGGCCAGGGATATGCAGTCGGGACAGGTGTTGGCACACTGGATAATTGGAATGAGTGGCAGGAGAGGGGAGGAGGAATGACACATGAAAGTAGGGAATGCACGAAAATGTACTACCTGCATGAACACATACACAATCCAAACAAACTTGGACATCATTGTCATGGCCTTCTGTAGTCCAGGCTTAGGAGTGGCACGAACCAACCACCCCCTCTAGGGTTTTGGCGCATGCAAGTTTGGGGCTTACACAGGCATCCGCAACCCCAGCGGGGAAAGAGGGTTAGGGAACGTTGCTTGGATAGGTACGGGAAGCAGGAACACCGGGTAGAGGGTACAGGGTTTAAAATTGGATAGGACTCCGGGTGATTAGGGGAAAACAAACATACCAAATTGAATTACACATTCATCCATGCATTAGTGCACCCCCCATCAAGCCTATGCAGAGCAGTTTGAAAGAAAAACAACAAGACACTTAGCTCTGGTTTTGAGTGCTGGCCTCCTGCCCGCGCACTCTCAGGTCCGGTACAGGAGCACTGCAATGCTGCAAAGAGAGCCACAGTTAATAATCTGTACGAGCCCATTACACAAAAACACACCACCAAACATGCCCCATAGCAACAAACTACTCTACAAACAGACAATCTGGTGTAGATGCTTCGTACCCATATATAACATTACCCCTGTGATGGGTCATACACAGTCAATGCAGTAAGTCAGCCGCCGGTGGGTGTGTGGCAAATGGAACACCAATGTGTCACAATTCACACAACATGCAGTGTTCCCTGGGTAAGCAGACAGACCCATATAGCAAGGCATGACTTCAGAACAAGTCGTGTTCCACCATGACCGAAACAAAGTTGGCAGTGCATGTATCAAAATGTACATGGAAATGAAATGCACTGCACCCGAGTATGTCCCTTGCTGTATGTCCCTGTGAGCTGCCCCTTTCCATGTCTCGGAAGGCTACATGGTTGATACAAGTGCCTCAATGGACCTTGGTGTACCGGAGGGTATGTGCCAGTGCCCCTGCAGATGTCCCAGACAACCTTACAATCAACAGCCATCAGTCCACCAACACATCTGAGCTGCATTGTGTGCTTCAACACCAATATTCGTCCAAGCTCACCCTCACAGCTGTGACTAAGCCTGCATGTGCAACTCGCCTGGTGCAAGCTTTGCTGTGTTGTGGCCCCCCTGTGCTGCTCACCTTGCCTGGAGTTCCTTGGAACACGTCAGCAGTTCTAGGATGTAGGTCTGCAATCCCTGTGCCTCTGCTTGTGCACACATGTGCATGTGGGCACCAACAAACGTGTCCAGAATTCAGATGTCCAATGTGCCATGTCTGCTGGCAAAGGTGCTCTGCAGGCTCACCCCCCTGCAGAAAGGGCATGAAACACATGATTAATGCTTTAAAGTCATCTGTGTGTGTCTCTTCAGGCATCTCATTACTTGACCATGTCAGAGACTTACATCAGAAATCACACCATCAGTCCGTCTTTCACATCCAAAGTGTGGAACACCCTATCTACAGCATGAATTGCAACAAGCACGTGTACAGTAAAGATAAGAAACATACGACACAATGCATAGCAATGAATGTACACATTAATCATGAAACACCCCATCTAGCAAAAGTTGAACAGTGGACAATAACACCACAATCATCCCCACTAGGGGTGTCAACACAAGTCACACAGCACCAGACATGCCACAGATATGACAGTCCAAAGCCCTTGTGTAATAGGTTGTCACACCGAACCATCCTTGCGAGCCCATGGATAAGGGAGGCAGGAGTGGCATATGTGAGTCAAGGACCCCAAGCAGCAAACACATACACAAGACAAGCCTGAAGGGCCCAGCTGGAACAGACAGTGGATGCCTTCAAAAGCCACAAAGCACCGCACCGTCACATGAAAGCACAATAGACAAGCAATTTTAAACTATATTAACTAATTACACTAACTATGGAAAACCTACATTACCTAATTAAACTAACTATCAAACAGAAACTTAACTAACTAAACTAAAAGAAAAATCAAAAATGGCCACATACGACCCGGGGGGGAGGGGAGGCACCCAGGAGGGGGGAGGTACAGGGTGCTGCTCAACACCCACATGCGATGATGCTGAGCCAAAAAAAAAACCTCCATGGACTCAATGCCTGCACAGCCCGACCTATGTGGGAGATAGATGGTCGTCCGAGTCTGGCTCATCCTGGAAAGGAGGACGTGGCACAGTAGCCTGGCCACGCCTAGCCGCAGCTTGCCCCTCGTCGGCAGCAAGTCTGCCGGACGGGTGAGCCTGGTTCTGTGTGGCGATGTGACGTAGGTCTGCATGCAGAACCTCACGTGATACACGTGCTTCCTCTTGCAAGGTAGCACGTGTAACACGGAGTTCCTCCTGCAAGGCCTGGCTGGACAACCGCTGCACCTCCCGGCAAGCCTGTAGCTCAGCCGAGATGGTACGCTCAAGCTGTGCAAACCTCTCCTCTGCCTGCTGCCTCTGGGACATCATAAGGACACCCAGAGTGGATTTGAGGGAAGCATACTCCTCCCTCAGGGCATCCATGTGCGCCTCTGCGTGAGCAGCAATTGCTTGACGCAGTGACGACATTTCAGCCTGGCGTGCCCTGTCTGAGGCCGCCATGCCCAGCCTGAGCGAGCGGGCTGTGGACCGTGCCGCCTGCTGCTGGAGAAGCACCTGCCTAGCTGGGGGGAGCACAGATCGGGCCACACGCTCCATGCTCTCATCGATGTTCTTCATTGCTGCCCCCTGCCGTTCTGAATTGGCAGTCATGTCTTGCTCCCACTCAGTATACTGCAGTTGCACGCAGCGACCGCGTTGCCGGGCTTGACCCCTGCGGGACCCAAGGACCGGGGGTCCTCGCTGTGTTGGCACCGCCCGCGGCTGCACGACTACATGCCCCCGTCGACGTGATGTCCCAGGCACATCAGTGACTGGTGTGGAGGGTGACCCTGCGTCCCGATCCACCATGGGCGGAGGAACCAAGACTGTCTGATCCCTCAGTGCAGGTGTCGCAGACAGAGGAGTGTACACAACAGAATCACTCACCCCTGACACATGGACTTGATGCTCATCCAACTCAACATGGACGTCAGAGTCGTCATCAAGGCTGGACTCATAGGCAGCCAGAGACAAGATGGACTGTAGCACTTGGGGGTTTTCGTGGCCTACCACCCCACGACCCCCACTTGTGCCGGGTTGATGTAGTGGTAACAATCCTGTGTCTGGCATGACAACACCATCCTCTGCCTCCATTGCGTGATCACCTGAAAAATAGAGAGAAAAAAGGTCACTACACATGTCAGAAGCACACAACACACACACACACCGACAACAAACGCATCAGGCAGACATGTGACACACAACATATAACCTGGCATGCATGCTGGGTCAACTTTGAATTGCTTCTGTGATCAGACCTGTTGAAAGGTGGCAGTTTCCATGGAAGTGGGTCTATGCAGTGCAGAAAATGTGTACGCCACTCACTACCTACATGTACAAGGACTCCATGGTGTGTGCCAGGAAATGTGAAGGCAGTGCAAGGTCAAATGCAGGCATCACGTGCATTGTGCATTCAATGTGTACCATATCTAGAAGCCAAGCACCCCTCCACCCCAGTACCAAAGCAGGGATGCCTAGCATGGTATCAAAAGGCTGACCATACACCTGTGTATTGACAGGCAGTGTTGACTGGCATCAACAGCTTAATGTGATTCAAGTGACAACACTGCAAATGATGATGGGACAGTAAGCACGACACATGATGAAAACTCTGGAGGCCGCCCACGTGTGAAGAAGACACAACAACAGTTGGACAGAGTCATTGGCCATTGAACAGGCTGAGGCCTGTGAGCCACACAGATTGTCAGACCCTAAACATGTGTGCAACGCAGTACTGAGCCACAGTTGACATGGGAAGGCTGATGAGATGCCATGCAATGTATGTCACCCAGGACTTGTATTACAGTGATCATCCAGTTAAGGACACATAGGGGGCATGCGTGCAATGCACATGGAGCATGAATGGGCACTCATGTCCCTGCGGGACATCTGACCTATGCACAGTACAAGTGAGATACCCTGCATCAAGTACTAAGGCTGTACCACACGCCATATGTCTGGCAGATTCTACGCTGGAAGTTAGCATCTACACAGGACGCATGAACAGGAAAGTACACATTGGCAAGATTGAAGCAGACCAGTGCAAAGGTGGAACTGGGGTGCAGAGTGGCGGAGGAGGGGCAAGGGAGTATGCCTACATGGAGTCCCCGCATGCAGGCAGAGGAGACATGCATCACAGAAGCATTGCATTACTTACACATCAGAACCATGTACACGTCACATGTAGTGGCAATCATGCACAACACATCCCACAAGTGAAACACACACGTCCTCAACAAGCACGCATCAACACTCACTGGACTGGGCATCAAAGTCCAGCATCTCTCCCACTCCTTCGACCAATTCACGTGGTATGAACTCCGCAACGAGTGCCCCATGTGGAGTGAGCTCTTCCTCCTCTGGTGCAGGCCCACCGCCAATCACCAGAGTTAAGTTGTAATTAGAGGCACGCTTAGCCTTAGTGCTGCGTTTGATGTCATTCCAACGCTTTTTGCACTCTTGCGCCGTGCACACCTCATGTCCGAATGAACTGACATGTTCCGCAACATGCTTCCAGTGGGTGTCACAGGGTGCAGCCGTAGTCTGACTATTGGCACCCACTAGCATGTCACGGCTGTGGCCCCGCACTAGGCCCACGAGGAAGTCCAGTTCCTGCTTGCAGAAAGGCTTCTTCCTCGACGTGCAGGAGGTAGTGGCTGTGTGTGGGGTCCCAGCCTGTGCTGCAGGTGCAACCTTCCTCCTCTTGGACTGTGGCGCAGACCCTGGCTGGCTAATGCCGCCCTGACCAGTCTGGCCAGTGGGTTCGGTGGATTGAGCCAAGGGAGTGGCAGGTGGAGGGACGACCAAAGGCCTCACTGGTGTCAGTGGCAGCTGGGTGCCCTCTAATGAACCCTGCGCAGCAACGTCAGCTGTGGCAGGGACATTGACCACAACGGTCCTGGTTGGCAGACTCACAACCGGGGTGTTGTTGGGTGCATCTGCCCCTGCACTTGCCAACACCCGGCTGTTCGGGGCAGCAGATGACATAACTGCCCCAGGGACACGTGTCTTGGTCTGAGCAGCCCGGCCTGCCCTCTGGTTTCCCTCCTGGCCTGTTGGAAATCTACCAAGTGCTCCTCAAGTGCCAACGCAGCCTGCGCTGGCAGACCCTGAGCCTGGGTGGCGGTGTCCACAGCTGTACCTGCAGCTACCAGTACCCTTGGGCCCGTGGCAGTCGATGGAACGGACTGCCGGGTCACACGGGCGCCAGTGCCAGACGCAAAAGCTGCATCCCCCAGAACCACAGGGGGTGGTGGCATGACTGCACCGACACATGGCACAACATTGTGCTCAAGTGGCGCACCCCTGCCTCTTCCCCCTCTGTGGCCGCCCTGGACACCCTGGAGTCCCCCTACTCCCTGGTCACCACGGCCACGTCCCCGTCCACGCCCGCCACAAGGAGTATGCCCAGCTGAGGCGCCCCTCATCTTTGGTGTCCTCTCAACCATGGCACAGATATAGTAGTGCCAGCACAGATGGAGTAGTGCCAATGGGAGGTGTACACCACAATTGAACTGGGCAATTGGGGTGAAGGGGGTGGGAAGCAAGATGTTAACAGCCCCCCTGCACCTGCAAGGCTGTATGTGACCCCGGTGATATAGTGACGGGTCACGCAACGCTCAGGCACCCCAAAACTGCAGTAAAACCGTGCACGCAACCCTGCAGTCTACGTGCGTGGATTCAACCTCCCACAGTACGCGGTGGCACCCAGTAACACGAATAACGCGTACGCGTGGGACACGCAGGCTACTATAACATCGAAAATGGGTGCGATACACAGGGGCACCCGCAGTGGGAAAAAGAGCGTGTGCGACTCACCGTCTGACTAGCGCGATGCAGAAAAACACGCGTAGCCAATACCCCCGCCAAAAGAAGAGATACGTCCTTGATAGCTGTGAAGTTGTGATGGCGCGCGAAACAACAGGAAGCAGCAACACACGTCGGTCTCCACGAAAGGCACGTACAGCGAACTGCTGGCCCCGCTCACCTTTAACCCGTGCTGAGGGAAACGACCGCGCGCGTCACTTCACTTACGCGCATGGGCCCTTTCCTCAGATTACACGCGGACGTGCAGTTTTTCACGCGTGCTGAAACGCCCATGCACGCCTGCGCGCGTCACGTCACAGAAGCGCTAGCGCTTGAAGGGCCTTCTGTCCAATGAAATTGCGTATGCGTGCAGACATGCTTACGAGCTAAGGGCCTTTCCTCGAATTACACGCTGACGTGCAGAATTTTCACATGCCAAAATCAAGCTGGCCACGCGTAGGCACACGGAAGACCACGCTCCTGCCCAGAAGGCCGAATTACTGCCCCCCAGAGCCCTGAGCATGCTCCCACCTGCCATCTGCTGCTGCCTGACTGCCTGCTGCCCACGTGCCCTGCCATTTGCTGCCTGCACATCAGCCAGGGATGCTGTTGCTGTGACCACCCCTGCTGGAACCGAAGACTCCCGACTGGGATTTCATCGCTCCACAGCCCAGCCCCAGGACCCAGTTGCCCACCCACTCCTGCCTCTGGGGTTGTCATGTCGGGCACTGCAACATCTGGCACCACTGACAACCCCCGGCCAGAGAGGCAGAGGAGGGGCACCAGCTTCAGTGCCAGGGAAGTTGGTGTTCTGGTGGAGCAAGTCCTGGGGCTGTATGATGCCCTCTTCGCCAAGGAAGGACGGACTCGGATCTGGACGGACATCGTGACTGCCATCAACGCGGAGGGGGTGGCAGTCCGCGACTTCCAACATGTCAAGAAGCGCTGGGAGGACTTGAGATCCAGGACCCTCAACAAGGCCCGGCGCCTCTTGAAGGCAGCGGATGCTAAGGGGCTCCGGGGCCACTTGTCGGAAGATCAGATGAGGGTCCTGGAACGCATATCCCCAGCGCTCCACGTCCAGGTCCTTGAGAGGCAGACCCGTCTGGAGTCGAGCGGTAAGTGTACATGCATCCTGATTGTAAGCTGTGCGTGTGGTGATGTTTCAGTAGTGTGCAGGTTGCACATCTGTTTGTATGGGGCCGAGTATGGGTGGGGGTGTACAGGGCCATGAGGCTAACACATGCGAGGGCTGTCATGTGTGAGACATGGATGGTGCTTGTGTGTGTAAGGCTTGCATGCCAAATGCAGTTGTGTGGGCACACATGCTTGGGTGAATGTGTATGTAAGTAGGCATGTTCGTGATGTCACACATGTATGTTGTTTTCAGCTTAATGTATCAGCACTGTGTACATGTGCATGTGTGTGTATTTGACAAGGGTGCAACAGTGATGCAACATGGATGCATGTGACAGCGGGATGTGGAAGCCTGATTGGCAGATGTGACATGGATGCCCATCTGAACACTGCGACACTTGGCAGAGGTGTACACATGCATGCAAGTGTGGTGGTGTGTGTACATGTGTAGTGCACTCCCTGTGTTGCATGTGATGTCTGGCTCACCTTTGCATGCTGTTGTATGTGTATGGATGGTGCTGGCAGTTGCGATATGGCTGTGGTATGGCTCATGTGTGCAAGTTGAAATGACATGTGTGTTGGGGATTGTGATGGCATGTCTGAGGTTTGCCAATGCCACTCATGTACAACTGTCATGTGTGTATGTGTCCATTGTACAGTGCCCTGATGCCTGTGTTTTATTTCTCCCTGTCTGCAGCGTCAACTGATGAAGAGGGCGGAGAAGGTGCTGTGGAGTACAGCGGCGGGGATCCCACCGCCAGCCGGAGACGCAAGGCCCAGCTCGTCTCCCAGGTTGTGATCTCGTCGGGGAGTGAGGAGTCCGGTGCCGCGTCCCAGGCCGCAGCTGCCGGGGGGAGGTCCAAGAGGCAGAGGTTGGAGTTGGACTCCTCGGCAGCAGAAGGGGCAGCTGGGACCCCACAGGGCCTAACGGGGGAAGATGGCACGGAGTCATACAGGTTGGTGGGGGGTTTGGTGGAGGAGGAGGCCGTGCAAGCAACAGAGATGGGGTCTGGAGGTGGGGATTCCACTGGTGCTACCGGTGCAGTGCAGGACCAGGGACAGGAGGCAGCACAGGCCGCCGCGGAGGTCCCTGTGTGCAATCCTGTCCCTGATCCTGTCACTGCATCATCTTGCACCAGCAGGGATGCCTACGTCCGAACCTTTTTTCAGGCAGGGAATGAGCTCACGACAACTGGCCTTCCTCTGCCTGCGGACGTGGCTATCCGGGTCCGGGCCATGCGAGGTGACCTGCAGTCTTTTCATGAGGAGACTGCACGTCATCTCGAATGGCTCGTTGACCGCGTCGGCCTACTAGGACAGGTCACCCAGGCCGGATTCCTCTGTTTGATGGGGCTTGCTATGACCCCCTCCTCAACTGAACCCCCTATGCGCCAGTCGTCCTCCGTGCCATCTTCCCACCCATCAGTCACCTGGGTGCCCTGTGGAGCTGCCTCTGACGTTGCGGTCAGGCTGGTGGAGGAGGCATCCCTGCCACAGTCGGGAGTCAGACGTCCAGCAGGGGTGGCCACATCAACGACTGCACCCCAGCCAGCGGAGGATGTGCAGGCAGCAGGAGGCAGTGCACGGGCAGAGGCACAGCAGCAGCAGCAGCAACGTGGTGGGAGCCATGATGGCTCGCGGCCTTCGACATCGGACCCAGGACGGGAAGTGTCTTCCGTGTGGCAGCGGTTGGGCCACGTCATAGATGCGGAGCGGCAGCGGGTGGGAGAGGCATGGCTCACGATGGTCAGGGCGGAGAACTCCATGCGGAGGGCCCTGAGGCGGGCCGAGTGCCTCGAGGCAATCCGCAGGTGGTTGGAGGTGGACACGTCGATGGCCCTGAGGACCCTCGGGGCCATGGAGGAGGACCGCCTCTGGGACATTGAGCAGGAGTTCGATGATGCCCTGGCCCGGGACCTCCAAAAGTGAGCCGTCGGACTAGCCCGCTGCCCTTGTAAATAGTTCTGTAGTTAGTGTTAGATTTCCTTTGGTTTTGCATTTTATTTGGACCTTTTGGACAATGGGCCACATTTTTGTATATAGTTCTTTTTTATTAGGTAGTGTTATTAGATAGGTTTCATTTCTTCTGTTGGGATCATGGACCCTGGATTGTTTATCTGTATATAGTTGACTGTTGGATTTTCATTTTTATTTACAATTTACCCATGGAGCAATGGTTTTCAATTTTAATTTTCCATTGGATTTACTTTTGTGGACTGTGACTTTGAACACCTTTCCTTTGGATTATGATTTGTGGTTTTGCATTATTTCACGGACATGCTGGTTTTTATTATTTTTGAATTCCCATTTTTGTTTGTTAATTTTTGATTCAATTTATGTTTCTTTTAATACATATTTTTTGTTCAAACTTCAATGTGTAGTATCATCTCATTGGTTTCATGCATATCATGATATGGGTTTTGAGATTCACTGACACCCATTGGGTGTATGTGAGGGACATGTGTTCATTTCCAAACTTGCATTTGGGGTTCTATCATGTTATTGCCATTTCTAAGTGAGTGGATGCAATACTCGGGTGGGTGTTTGGCATTTGGATGCTGACCATAAGGGCCAGGGATCTAGATTGTGATGACATGTTGGCTGGGGGACATGTGTGGGGGCCTGGTGGAGGGTGCCCTGCACTGCTGTGGTGTGGGGGTGCAGGGGGACATGAGTTGGGGGCCTGGTGGAGGGTGCCCCACAGTGCAGGGGGGTGGGAGTGCAGGGGGATATGAGTTGGGGGCCTGGTGGAGGGTGCCCCACAGTGCTGGGGGGTGGGGGTGCAGGGGGACATGAGTTGGGGGCCTGCTGGCAGGTGCCCCACAGTGCTGGGGGGTGGGGGTGCAGGGGGACATGAGTTGGACATGAGTGGGGGCCTGCTGGCAGGTGCCCCACAGTGCTGGGGGGTGGGGGTGCAGGGGGACATGAGCTGGACATGAGTGGGGGCCTGCTGGCAGGTGCCCCACAGTGCTGGGGGGTGGGGGTGCAGGGGGACATGAGTTGGGGGCCTTTTGAAAATGATTCTGGCTTCGATAGGTAGCCAGTGATTTTCTCGCCTGATGTTGGATATATGTTCGGATTTCATTATACCTAGAGCCGCTCTAAGGGCTTTGTTCTGTAGTAATTGTAACTTTTTAATGATAGATTTGGAAGTTCCTAAAAAAAGGATATTGCAATAGTCCAGTTTCGTTAGAATCAGCGCTCTAGCCAAAGTAATGCAGTTTGTGGGAGTAAGAAATTGGCGGCTGAGTGCAATAAGTTTAGCTGTGTACGCTGTAGAGGAGGAGAGGGCTGAAATCTGCTTATGCATAGTAAGGTTGGCATCTCTATATACCCCAAGAGTTTTGACTTGTTTGAGTGCTGGGATCTGTGTGCCGTCAATGTTGATATGTGAGTAGTCGGTATGGAGAGTGCTTATTCTTTTTTGTGAGCCCACAATGAGAACCTCTGTTTTCTCGTCGTTAAGGCAGAAGCGGTTTAGGGCCATCCAATTTTTTATTATGGCATATACTTTATTAATGGTATAGGTGTCTTGGGTGTAGTCACCTTTGATGGGAATGAGGATCTGGGTATCATCTGCAAAGTTTGTGTAGATGACACCCATGTCGTCAAGGGCTGAGAATAGGAGTTTGGTATATGCATTGTAAAGGGTGGGGGAGAGACAGGAACCCTGGGGGACTCCAATGGGAACTGCTATAGGGTCAGCTGCATGATTTCCAATGGCAACTCTGGATGTTTGGTCCGTTAAGAATGATTTGATCCAGAGTGTGGCATTGTTTGAAAAACTAAAGTCTTTTTTTAGGGTGTCGCATAGTTTGTTGTGGTCTACCAGGTCGAATGCTGCTGATAAGTCCAACAGCAATAGAGTGGCTAGTTTACCTGTGTCTCTGATAGTGTCTAATTGGATTTTAAGGTCCAAGAGGGCCGTCTCAGTGCTGTGGTTAGGCCTGAAGCCCGATTGTCTAGCTCCTAGTAGATTGTTTTGTTCAAGGTGGGTTTGTATTTGGTTGTAGGCTATTTTGTCAATGATTTTGAGTAGGAAGGGGACAGTCGTTATGGGCCTGTAATTAGTGGGGGCTAGTGGGTCTAATGTGTTTTTTTTTTAGTAGTGGGGTGACCCATGCTGCTTTGATGCTGACTGGGACCAGGTTCAAGTGGAAGGAGGCATTCACAAAGTTGGTAATTATGGGAGTGAGGGAGGGGGCGCATAGTTTGACTAGGTGTGATGGGAAATTGTCTCCTTTACAGTTTGATGCTTTGAGTTTGGTTATAGTACTATGTACTAAATCTTGGGAGACTGGGGTAAAATTGAAGGAGGGAGTAGTATCTCCTATGTGCTTGGTAATTTGGTTAGCCGTTGGGTGTTTATCGGAAAGGAGATTTCTTTTGGAAATAATTTTATTTTGTAATAGTTTGATTTTATTGGCAAGCGCATCTTGAATGGTGGTACACCATTCTTTACTTGGTTGGATCGGGCTAATGATCGGGATAGGATTCTCCAACTCCTTGAGTATGGTGAATAACTCTTTTGTGTCAGAGGCGGCATTTCTGATTCTGGCATTAAAGGCATCTGCTTTATGAGCAATGATAGCTGCTTTATAAGTTTTGTTTGCAGTGTTTAATGCTTCCAAGGCTTCTGGGGTGTGGGTTTTGTTTAGCCGGTGTTCAAGCGATTGTTTAATCCATCTAAGAGAAACTAGTTCCTCATTAAACCAGAAGGAGGATTTTTTATCCTTGCGTTTGTTTTTTTTAACACAAGGTGCTAGGGTATCTAATGTGTTGGTGAGGCAGTTATGGTAGGTATCAGCTGTTGGTTGGGACTTCAACCAGTGGCTCAATAATAATACTGGCAGTGATGCCATAGCTTTAGAAACAAGTTTAAACAACATTGGCTATAAGGTCTGTAATAACGCTGCTACCCACGACAAAGGTTGTGGCAAGACATTTACAGGTGCAGGTTGATAGTACAACACTCTGCATTTGGTCAGACCACTACTTAATTGCCTTTCAAATCTACCCTAGAGCAAACCCAGTTAAACTGGTCAAAAATCGCAACTTTAAAAAACTCACTGGTAATGATCGGAAGGACTGTTTGAATCCAATCAAGACCGCTACTGCTGATTTTGCTTCTCCAGCTATCCTCATTGATGCAATCAAGCCTTAGGTGCCAGGATCGACATAGTCGCTCCCATTCGTATTAAATCAGTGGAGAAAATGCCATGCATCAGAAATGGTTTTCCCAGGATCTCGTCCTTATGAAGAAAGACAAAAGAAAGGCGGAAACACAGTAGCTAAAGGTGAATACCAATACCAAAAAGTTGTTCCAAATTTTTAAAACCTTGGAAAAACCAGGTTCTCTGCTTATAACTTTTGTCCCTACAAACCAAGATTGAGGTAAAATCCAACAAGCATTTGAGGCTAAAGTGGACAAAGCCTGCAAAAAAATCAAACTTGCGCTTTCTAAAGAAGTGAACAAACCAACACCTAGCCTTAAAATTTCCCCTAAGGCAAGGCGCACAGGATTGAACTATTCCCCAGTGACAATCCCAGATTTGTTGAACATCTTATCTTTATTACGCCCCTCCCACTGCCTAGAAAACCTTGTTCCCACATTCATATTTTGGAACACAAAGACATCTTTCCCCTTTTCTTGTTAGATTTGTATACTCCTCTTTTCAAAATAATCAGGTCCCCGACTCCATTAAGAAGTTTACCTTCACACCTTTAGTAAATAAACCCTGTCTAGATCCTTCAGAACCTAATAACTTACAACCTAACACAAACTGTAGTTTTCTGCTAAAAATACTTAACAAAAGCGCCACTATTCAATTTCAATTGTTTATTGAATCATCCAATATATTGCACCCAAGTCAATCAGGCTTTCGACCATACCACAGTACGGAGACAGCGCTTATGAACCTCCAAACTCATATGTTGAGTATCACTGATAACAGAAAGTCTGGTATGCCTATTTTGTTGGACCTCTCAGTCGCCTCAGACCTCCTGGGCCACGATCGTCTGCTTGCAACCTTGAGAGACCTTGGTCTAAGTGGTCGGAGTGCCATCAGATGGGTGGAGTCCCTTCTTTCTCATCGCACTTCTAGAATTTGCTGTGGCAATGCCAACTCTCCCCCAGTGGAGATTAACTGTGGTGTGCCTCAGGGAGCCTGCCTTTTGCCCATGCTTTTCAATTTGTACATTAAGCCACTATGTGATCTCTTGGACAATTTGAAATTATTCTTTACCAACTATGCTGACGATACTCAGCTGGTGATGGAATTGTCAGGCGCCTACTTCTTGGACTCCATTAGCATGCAATCCATCTACACCTGCATTGAAAAATGGATGAACTCTAATTGGATGTGTCTTAATGAGAGCAGGACGATATTTGGTTCTACTCGTGTTAAATCTAAATTTGACACCAGTTATCAGTATTTTAGCATCAAGGACTGACGCATCCCAATCTCTATATATCTGAGCCTGCCTGCTCTCAGTGGCTCGGTCGCTCGGACAACTATCTTGTCAAAGTTGGATTATTTTAATACCCTTTTGTTTGGCGCGCATAAGAAAAGCCTACAGGATCTTCAGGTCATACAGAATGGTGCAGTGCACATCATGAAAGGGAAGTCCAGAAAAGAACACATTACCTGCAGTCGTCATGACATTCACTGGCTTCCCATCACTGCATGCAGACAATTTAAAGCAGCCACCCTTGTTCACAAATCCATTCATGGCTCAGCCCCAATTTATATAAACAACTCGATACATTCTTACGAACCCCCAAGAAGACTACGATCCTCCACTTTAGGACTGATTAAAACTCCTAAATTCAAGGTAGTCAATAGTTTGGGCTGGTCATTTCCTGTGCTTGATGCTGAAATGTGGAACACTTTGCTATTGAACCATAGGCTGGTAAATGACTTAATAATGTTTCACCGGCAACTGAAAACTTGCATCTTTCATTGAGTCTTGATGCCTTCTGTTATGTTTTACCTGTCCCTTCTTTCTGCTGTCCTTGTATTTTTGTTGTGGTGCCCGATTCTGTGGGTTTTCGGCACCTTATAAATAAATAACTACAATAAATAAATTGCACAGGCTGCAACTGGAAGTCCCTGTTTTAAAGTATACATGTGTTTGAACGCTGTAAGCAGAGGTTTCTGTGAAAGAAAGCCATCTGATTCACAAGGGTGCTGTACCACACGCTGCAACTATTGTTCCCTATCGAATTCAGCTGATCTGATTTACAAGGGTGCAGTATCACAGGCTCCGGCTTGCCTCAGTGTAACTATGTTCCTCCAATTTGCAAGATTGTAGTACTACATGCTAAAACTAGAGGTCCCTGTGGAAAATGGCTCATCTGATTTACAAGGCTGTTGTACCACATAGCGTGCTGATCCCCTATTGACCCCTCCCTCCTTGTTTGGACACAGCATAAAGATATGTTCTTTTTATTTATAATAAACCATGTTGTAAACTATTTGGAAACACAAGGTCCCAGTTTATTTGGGGTAAACAAATTGGGACGGTCCCAGCCACATAATAAAGATCAAATACATTTCCAGGATGACCGGTGTCATTCCCTCTTTTCATTTGGCAACAAAGCGGACATACGCCTCTGGTTCTGTACTGCCAGTCAGTAAACATTCTCGGGACCACTGACATCAGATGCTGTAGCCTCAACTGCCCTGAGGGGGAGTCAATGCCCGTCACTTGGATTTGGCTCAATCCCGTCCATTCCTGAACCACTCACGGCCGAAGCCGCAGCATCACAACTCATCCCTGGCTAGGACCGGCCTGACACTCATCAGTAGGTGGAAATTGTCGAGTGGACTGGAAAGTCGACAAAATTTCCACCTTAGCCAAAAATGCCTTCCTACCCATGCCAGCCACCAAGACCATGGCTTGGTCGAAGGAAGCATAGTGGACAGAGCAGTGCTCGAGGTTGAGCCAGTTGTTTACCAAATATGACAAGTGATGAATCCACAAAAGGCCTTCAAATGCGCAAAAAATAAGGAACGCCAAGCGCTTGAAAAAACACTGCTGTTGGTGGCGCAGAACAGAACACGCGTGAAATAGAACCCCCCAAAACATGGCCATCCACTTCTTGATGTGCGTGCACCCGTATAAATGCACCCTTTCCTTTCGCCATAACAATTGGTGGCGTATTCTGTGACTTGCGTTTTGGTCCGCCTGGTGGAACGTGTGCTTTTGGTGCTCTCTGGACCTACCTGGACCTTCCTGCACTGCGAGCATTTCTAAAGCTCTTGCAGGACCCCGAGTGCTGGACTCTGAGCGCTGCCCAGAGGAGGAGGGAGCAGTGTTAGTCACGTGGAACATCACGTGACCCATTACTGCTTCAAAGCACCCTCCCATCCGCCCGAGCGGCGCATTCTGTGACTTTCGTTTTGGTCCGCCTGGTGGAACGTGTGCTTTTGGTGCTCTCTGGACCTACCTGGACCTTCCTGCACTGCGAGCATTTCTAAAGCTCTTGCAGGACCCCGAGCGCTGGACTCTGAGCGCTGCCCAGAGGAGGAGGGAGCAGTGCTAGTCACGTGGAACATCACGTGACCCATTACTGCTTCAAAGCACCCTCCCATCCGCCCGAGCGGCGTATTCTGTGACTTTCGTTTTGGTCCACCTGGTGGAACGTGTGCTTTTGGTGCTCTCTGGACCTACCTGGACCTTCCTGCACTGCGAGCATTTCTAAAGCTCTTGCAGGACCCCGAGCGCTGGACTCTGAGCGCTGCCCAGAGGAGGAGGGAGCAGTGCTAGTCACTTGGAACATCACGTGACCCATTACTGCTTCAAAGCACCCTCCCATCCGCCCGAGCGGCGTATTCTGTGACTTTCGTTTTGGTCCGCCTGGTGGAACGTGTGCTTTTGGTGCTCTCTGGACCTACCTGGACCTTCCTGCACTGCAAGCATTTCTAAAGCTCTTGCAGGACCCCGAGCGCTGGACTCTGAGCGCTGCCCAGAGGAGGAGGGAGCAGTGCTAGTCACGTGGAACATCACATGACCCATTACTGCTTCAAAGCACCCTCCCATCCACCCTTGCGGCGATAAGCCCGGCGGGGACAAGGCCGCTAACTGTGCTGTTGTGCGGCTGTTGGCGGAGGGTGGTGAGGTGACTTTGCTAGTTACTGGTAATATCTGCTATAATTCTAATCTCACAGAACCATTCATGAGACTCTGTTAATCCAATTTTAGCTCATCTTTCAACCTATGTTATTAATATTGTATATTTCACTGCCTATTTCACAATAAGGGAAAAGTTGTACAACTCTAAAAAAAAAAAAAAATAATTTTTTTACCTTATTCATCCAAATGTTCACTTTGAAAACAGGCATGCCTTCTGGTACTACTAGAGATTTAATGGTGAACCCGTCAAATGATATGCCAAGTTCGTCGGATCATGAACCTCTCCCACAAACTCCCTCAAACAAGAATACTCCTAAAATACAGGATAAGTTTAAAAGTGGGACGCGTATCTCAAAGAAAAACATCAGTCTAACTCCAATTAATAAAACACCCAGCCAACATGATATTCGCAATTTTTATGAAAAATTGCAAAGTGGTAGAGCTATGATCGACCCGACTGACTTGGCTTCTCTCGCGACTACTTTAATTAATTTGCCCTTAGCTAAATGTGTTCCAAGTGATCCAAGTTCACCCAAAAATCTTTTCTTAAATAATGATATCCTTGTTCCCCCTTAAGTGTTACTATTTCAGATCAAACTTTATTAACCATATCACATTCTCCAATCAAAAAATCCAAACCCGTTCAAACATTTGCCACAGTCATAGAAGAATCTATGCAAGAGACTGTAAATATAACAAATGAAGGTCACACTTTAGCACGAGAAACACCTACCTTGAATGGCTCGATGGCATCTGTAATTATTGAAAATGTAGGGCAAGTTAGCCCAATGAAGTCTCTTTCACCCCCATACCCCACCTCTCCTGAATGTAGGGGCTTAGAAAGTTCAAGGGCTTCAGTCATGACTGATTATGCACAACCATGCTCCATGGATTCGAAAAGACAGGATGAGGTCTCCTTTTTACATCCTACACCTCGCCGATGTCTAACTACTGACAGAAAAAAACAAGCTACTCTGTCTTTACCCAATCCTGCCCTTATAGAAATCACTTTGGGGGCAATTAATACCACTATATCTAGCCTATTTAAGCTCTTTGATTCCTTGGACCAGAAAATAATTGCTCAAACAAGTAAGCTAGATTATATTAGTGAGTGGATGAGAGACAATACAGTCAAATCTAACAAAAGTTTCTCACTAGAAAACTTGGAGCAAAGAATCAGCCTCCTTGAAACACACATATTATCTCAGCAGGGTTTGGTTGAAAATTCTGGTGTGTCTATCACGCAACGTCTTCGAACCTTAGAAGCTACAAGCCAAGCACCTTATATCACTAACTCAGTATTACCAACATTTTCCAAAATTATTCGACCAATTGAGTGTGTCGAAGAAGTTATGACCACAAAAAACAATGAGTCTTGGATTAGTGTAGACTCCCCGGCGATGACTGTCGATCAACCTACTGTTAATCCTAATTCTCGTGGTTGTCCTAAGCAAAATCCATCAAAAAATAGTCGCACAGCCGTGAATAATAGGAAATTAAAAGCTGTGCTAACTAAGATTGGTACCAAAAAACAGTCCCAAATTAATCCCATGATAGAAGCCCCAAAAATGTATAATTGTATTCCATCTACCCCCCTAATTAGTGGTGGTGAAATCACAAACAGAGACACGGTTGCTACGTCGAGTGATCTCCCAGTGAATAAAGTTGCGTCATGTAATTCATTTATTCCACAAGTTGCATTAAAGGAGGATCTAGCCTCTCCAGTTGATTATGACCCTCTGATTGAGTTGGTAAACTTATTACCATCAAATCCTGATAACACATTAGCAAGACAAGTATCGCCTGCTGTACAGACGACTCCCGCACATTATCAAACAACTTCAATTGGTGAAGTCAAGCGAGCACACAAAGTCGTCCCCATAACAGGCGTTGGGGATCGTCTAAGCTCATTAAGAGATGCAGTAGATTCTTATTTATTAAAAAGAATCTCAGAGGTTCTGCCTGAAGTCTCAAATGGTAATGGTCAGCCGCCTCATAGTCAAAAGCCACACAATGATAGCGTAATTGAGGTACCTGCCTGTAAAAACAGACCGGTTACCTGTTCAATTCTGAAACCACTCCCATGCAATAGTCGTCATAAACAAGATTTCACAAAACAAAACACCAGAAAGAATTCAGAAACTGGCAAAGCTGGTATCAAATCTCATATAAATGATGCCAGTGCTGCCTTGTCAAAGAAATTTAATTCATTTCATACCCTAATCTTGAAGTGTCGAGACGGGCCCTTCCCAAAATACGACTTATGTCAAGCTAGTGTCTTCAACATTTTTGGAGATATTGAAGGTTTGGATGCTATTTCTTCCACCGATATAGATCAAATAGAGTTTTTCTGTGACAAGAACCTTTCCATAATTAGATTGTGGATAAAATCGGGAATTGTCCGCAACACTCTATGGAATGCTAGAATGGACCTTTTTAATCTTGGTTTCTTACTAGCACAAGATCAAGCACGACAACCTTTCAAGGAGTCTAACACCAATGAGCCCTCTGTTGGTAATAATCTTCAACCATTGTGTGATTGTAACTATTGTTTGAATGAATCACTTTCAGATCTCGTGGTTCCTGCTAATCCTTGTTCATAACCACGAGCAAATTCTTCCATTACTGAAATTTCACTTGCTTGTTGGAACACCCGAGGCTCCTCTCACTTGCAATGGACACTAAGGGGCCAATTCATAGAATTCGGCGCACAAGTGGCGCACGCGGCTGGCGCACATTGTGCGCGTGCGGTAGTCTGCGCCAGCCGCGTGCGCCGAAACACATTCATGCGCACAGCGTATTCATGGATTCCAACATCCACAACCAGCCGTGGCGCAAAGTGGCGCAGCGACCCTGCAGCAGCGTCAGTTACGCCCCCAAGAACGCCCCTTGCGCAAGGAAAAGCCATCAAAATCCCCAATCCAGCGCAAAGGGCAGCAGCAAACGCAGAGCGGGGAGCGTGTATCTCAGGGGTGTGTGGGTGTCCCCACACGCGATAGGCCTGGGTACGTGTATTACAGGGGTGCGCCAGAAAATCTACACGCGATTGGCCTGGGTACGTGGATTTCAGGGGTGCGCGAGAAATTCTACACGCGATTGGCCTGGGTACGTGGATTACAGGGGTGCGCGAGAAATTCTACACGCGATTGGCCTGGGTACGTGTATTACAGGGGTGCGCGAGACATGCGATTGGCCTGGGTACGTGGATTTCAGGGGTGCGTGAGAAATTCTACACGCGATTGGCCTGGGTATGTGTATTACAGGGGTGCGCGAGAAAATCTACACGCGATTGGGCTGGGTACGTGGATTTCAGGGGTGCGCGAGAAATTCTACACGCGATTGGCCTGGGTACGTGGATTTCAGGGGTGCACGAGAAAATCTACACGCGATTGGGCTGGGTACGTGGATTTCAGGGGTGCACGAGAAATTCTACACGCGATTGGCCTGGGTACGTGGATTTCAGGGGTGCGCGAGAAATTCTACACGCGATTGGCCTGGGTACGTGGATTTCAGGGGTGCGCGAGAAATCCTACATGCGATTGGGCCTGTGCGAGTGGGGCAGTGTATTACGTAGGTGTGCGGGAAGTTGAAGAGGTGAATTGCCAGTGTGGGTCCTCCCAGGTCTCCCCTGTACCCCCTCCACGACCACGCAGGCAGCCCACACCACAGGGGACTACCCTGCACCCCTGGTCATGTCCCGCAGGCAGCCCATCCACCATGGGCATGCCCCCCAGCCAAGCCACATGTCCCCTTGCACCCCCACCCCCAGCACCGTGGGGCACCTGCCAGCAGGCCCCCAACCATGTCCCACTCATGTCCCCTTGCACCCCCACCGCCCAGCAGGCCCCCACTCATGTCCCCTTGCACCCCAACCCCCCAGCAGGCCCCCACTCATGTCCTCCTGCACCCCCACCCCCCAGCACTGTGGGGCACCTGCCAGCAGGCCCCCAACCATGTCCCACTCATGTCCCCTTGCACCCCCAGCAGGCCCCCACTCATGTCCCCTTGCACCCCCACCCCCCAGCACTGTGGGGCACCTGCCAGCAGGCCCCCAACCATGTCCCCTTGCACCCCCACCCCCCAGCAGGCCCCCACTCATGTCCCCCTGCACCCCCACCCCCCAGCACTGTGGGGCACCTGCCAGCAGGCCCCCAACCATGTCCCACTCATGTCCCCTTGCACCCCCACCCCCCAGCAGGCCCCCACTCATGTCCCCTTGCACCCCTCCCCCCAGCAGGCCCCCACTCATGTCCCCCTGCACCCCCACCCCCCAGCACTGTGGGGCACCTGCCAGCAGGCCCCCAACCATGTCCCACTCATGTCCCCTTGCACCCCCACCCCTCCAGTCACCAGGGGCAGCCTCCACCAGGCCCCCACTCATGTCCCCCTGCTCCCCCACCCCCCAGCACTGTGGGGCACCTGCCAGCAGGCCCCCAACCATGTCCCACTCATGTCCCCTTGCACCCCCACCCCTCCAGTCACCAGGGGCAGCCTCCACCAGGCCCCCACTCATGTCCCCCTGCACCCCCACCCCCCAGCACTGTGGGGCACCTGCCAGCAGGCCCCCAACCATGTCCCACTCATGTCCCCTTGCACCCCCACCCCTCCAGTCACCAGGGGCAGCCTCCACCAGGCCCCCACTCATGTCCCCCTGCACCCCCACCCCCCAGCACTGTGGGGCACCTGCCAGCAGGCCCCCAACCATGTCCCACTCATGTCCCCTTGCACGCCCACCAGGCCCCCACTCATGTCCCCTTGCACCCCCACCCCCCAGCACTGTGGGGCACCTGCCAGCAGGCCCCCAACCATGTCCCCTTGCACCCCCAGCCCCCAGCAGGCCCCCACTCATGTCCCCTTGCACCCCCACCCCCCAGCACTGTGGGGCACCTGCAAGCAGGCCCCCAACCATGTCCCACTCATGTCCCCTTGCACCCCCACCCCTCCAGTCACCAGGGGCAGCCTCCACCAGGCCCCCACTCATGTCCCCCTGCACCCCCACCCCCCAGCACTGTGGGGCAGCTGCCAGCAGGCCCCCAACCATGTCCCACTCATGTCCCCTTGCACCCCCACCCCTCCAGTCACCAGGGGCAGCCTCCACCAGGCCCCCACTCATGTCCCCCTGCACCCCCACCCCCCCAGCACTGTGGGGCACCTGCCAGCAGGCCCCCAACCATGTCCCACTCATGTCCCCTTGCACGCCCACCAGGCCCCCACTCATGTCCCCTTGCACCCCCACCCCCCAGCACTGTGGGGCAGCTGCCAGCAGGCCCCCAACCATGTCCCCTTGCACCCCCACCCCCCAGCAGGCCCCCACTCATGTCCCCTTGCACCCCCACCCCCCAGCACTGTGGGGCACCTGCCAGCAGGCCCCCAACCATGTCCCACTCATGTCCCCTTGCACCCCCACGTCCCAGCAGGCCCTCACTCATGTCCCCTTGCACCCCCACCCCCCTGCAGGCCCCCACTCATGTCCCCCTGCCCCCAGGTCCTGACGAAACGCAATCATGGCAGTAATGGGCAGCATACCCAGCACAAACACCTAGCCAAGGATTGCATCCACCCACATAGTAGATGCAATTACATGATACAACCCCAATGGCAAGTATGTAAATGAACACATGTCCGTCACACACACATACACAATGGGTGCAAGTGAATGTCAAAACCCATATCATGACATGCATGAAGCCAATGAGAAAATACCACAAATGTAAGTAATAAATATATGTATTAAAGATTAAAATGAACTAAAGAAATAAAACACACAACAATGGTGATGTCAAAACAAATGGTCCATGTCCGAGAACTAATAGAAAAAATCAAAAAACAAAGGAATCCAAAAACTAATGTAGTCCAAAGCAAAATAATGGGGGAAAAAATAAGGAAAAACCATTGCCTCATGGTGAACACAAATATAAATCCAACAAATGTTTTCCAAACATCAAACTATGTACAAGAATATCCCAGGGTCCATGAGCCCAACACCATAAATGAAACCTACTACTACTAACTAATAATAAAAATATATACAGAAAAGTGGCCATTGTCCGAGCGGTCCAAAAAAAACTTTAAAAATAAAGGAAACCTAACACTAACTAACTAAAGAACTATATACAATGGCAGCGGGCAAGTCCTGCGGCTCACTCTGTGATGTTGCCGGCCAGGGCATCCTCGAACTCCATGTCGATGTCCCGGAGGCGGGACTCTGTCCTGGCCCCGAGGTCTCGCAGGGACAACCCCGTGTCCACCTCAAACTCCCTGCGAGCTTCCTCGAGGCACTCAGCCCGCCTCATCGCCCGACGCTGGAGAACTCCGCCCTGACCATGGTGAGCCGCTCCTCTTCCGCCCGCTGCCGCTCCGCACCTATCCGCTGGACCAACTGCTCCCACACGGAAGACACTGCCATCCCAGGGTTCTCCTGCCCTCCGGCCGATGCCTGCCCCTCTGATCTTGATGGCCCCGAGCCATGATGCCTCCCACGTCGAGCCTGCTGCTGCCTCCGACGCCACTGCCTCTGCCAGCACGACGGCATCCAGGCTGATGGAATCCACCGATGCCGTCATGCACGTGCCCTGCCAGATGATGCCGGCACATCCTCCATCTGCAGGGGGACAGTTGCTGGTGTGTCCACCCCTGCTGGACCTTCGACTCCCGACTGTGGCAGGGATGGGGTCCCCACCGAGCTGGCTGCGTTGGTCGGGGCAGGTCCACAGGGGGCCCTGGTGGCATCTGGGCCGGAAGACGGCATGGAGCAGGACTGGCGCATAGCCTCCACAGAGGAGGAGATGGTCGCCAGAAGGCCACACACGTGTAGGAAACCCCCAACCATGGCGGCTCCCAAATGGTTCACGTACGCACGGTGCTCTTCGTGATGATGTGCATGCTCCTCCTGGGAAGCATGCACCTCATCACGAATGCCAGCCGTGCGCAACGCGACACCAATCAGGACCCTCTCCACACGGCCAGGGGTCCCCTCGTCCGCAGGTAGAGGAGTAGAGGAGTGTCAGATGACATGGACATCTCCCCTACCTGCGGACGGGCCTGGGATGGGGCATCCCTGCTGGTGCATGGTGGTGCAGTCACAGTGTCAGGGACAGTGACATGCACAGGCACCTCCACGGCGACCTGTGCTGTCTCCTGCCCCTGGCCCTGGACTGCACCACTTGCACCAGCGGGGATGCCCCCACCAGGCCCCATGTGTGGCTCAGTAGCGGCCTCCTCCCCCTCTGTGGAAACCACCAACCTGGATGTCTCCACGCCATCTTCCGCCGGTGCAAGCCCCTGTGGGGGCTCACCCACCCCTTCCGCTGCAGCCGTGGTGGCATCCCCGCCGCTCTGCTCCACAGCGCCTTCTCCGCCCTCTTCTTCACTTGCCACTGTGTAGAGGGAGACATAGAACACAAGCATCAGGGTACTGTACAATGGTCCCCTAGACAGGAAGCAACAGCAGATAAGTGGCACTGTCATACATCACTTCCATCATGTCCCGCCACAACACATGGGTCAGTGCAGGCAAAACACATACAGTAACAGGCATGGCGCATGCCATGGACATTGGCATACATGACCAAGGGACTCATGATTCATACAATGTTGGTTTTAAACTCACATGCATCATGGGTCTTGCCATCACATGCACACACCTCACCGTAGTTCCATCCATCTGGCCTCGTACACCACAGACGCAGTGGATACAAGGATGACTAGGCTGCATCAGTGAATCTGAACATTGTCACAGACATGTGTCATGCATCCATGGCAGTTACAAGTCACAGACACGCAGGTCAGACACACACACATGGACACCATACGTGTACATGGGACCAGCACCCATCCCTCACCCCCACCCATGTCCAGGAACAGAGACTGCCATGCTTCCATGTGTCCATTCCGCACAGAGCCCCCCATGTTGCAATAGAACACATGCACCAACCATGTGGTTCACACATCACTGTACTCACATGCCTGACCATGATGTCCCTGCACACACACATACGTACATGGCTTATGTCACACATACAGGCAGGTATCAGACAACCAGCACACTGCAACATGCCCTGTCTCACACAGTAATGCTTGGCCACTTACCGGCCAACTCCAGATGGGTCTGCCTCCGAAGGATCTGGGCGTGGAGCGCTGGGTCTACGCGTTCCAGGACCCTCATCTGGATGTCACTCAGGCGTGCCCGGCCCCCCTCCGCGAGGCACCGGTCCTTATTGAGGGTCCTGGACCTCAAGTCCTCCCAGCGCTTCTTGATGTGCTTGATGTCGCGGGTTGCCACCCCCTCCGCGTTGATGGCAACCACTACATCGTCCCAGATCCTCTCCCGTCCTTCCTTGTTGGCGCGTGGTCTTCCGAAGAGGGCATCATAATGCCCCAGGACATGCTCCACCAGGACACCAACTTCCTTCTCACTGAAGCTGGTGGCCCTCTGCCTCTCTGGCTGGGGGTCGCCACTGGTCTCAGATGGTGCTTGCCCCGACATGGCGACCCCCGAGGCAGGCGTGGGTGGGCAACTGGGTCCTAGAGCTGGGCTGTGGAGCGATGGTATCCCAGTCGGGAGTCTACTGTTCCAGCAGGGGTCGACACAGCAACTGGACCCCTGCAGATGGCTGATGTGCAGGCACCAAATGGCAGGGCACGGTGGCAGCAGGCAGGCAGGCAGGCAGCAGCAGATGGCACGTGGGAGGCTGCTCGGGGCACTGGGGGGCAGTGATTCGGCCTTCTGGGCAGGAGCGTGGTCTTCTGTGTGTATTCGCGTGGCCAGCTTGATACGGAGTGATTTGGCACGTGAAAAATCTGCACGTCAGCGTGTAATTCGAGGAAAGGCCCGTAGCGCGTAAGCGTGTCTGCACGCATACGAATTTTCATTGGACCAAAGGCCCTCAGCGCGTGAGCGCGTCTGTGACGTGTCGTGCAAGGGTGTATCCCTCATTGCACGTGATGACAGAACACACGTGGATTTCAACCAATCGCGTGTGAAAGTTCACGGCACCCCGGAACACACGTCCCCAGGCTAATCGCGTGTGGAACTACCTGCGCACCCGGAAACACACGTACCCAGGCTAATCGCGTGTGGAACTACCCGCGCACCCGGAAACACACGTACCCAGGCTAATCGCGCGTGAAAAACTGCACGTCCGCGTGTAATGCGCGTAATCGCGCGTGAAAAACTGCACGTCCGCATGTGACGTGACGCGCGCGTGCGTTTCCCTCAGCACGGGTTAAAGGTGAGCGGGCCCAGCAGTTCGCTGTACGTGCCTTCCGTGGAGACCGACATGTGTTGCTGCTTCCAGTTGTTTCACGCGCCATCTACTTCACAGCTCTCAAGGACGTATCTCTTCTTTTGGCGGGGGTATTGGCTACGCGTGTTTTTCTGCATCGCGCTAGTCAGACGGTGAGTCGCAAACGCTCCTTTTCCCACTGCGGGTGCCCCTGTGTATTGCACCCATTTTCGATGTCATTGTAGCCTGCGTGTCCCACGCGTACGCGTTATTCGTGTTACTGGGTGCCACCGCGTACTGCGGGAGGTCAAATCCACACACGTAGGCTGCAGGGTTGCGTGCACGGTTTTACTGCAGTTTTGGGGTGCCTGAGCGTTGCGTGACCCGTCACCACATCACCGGGATCACATACAGCCTTGCAGGTGCAGGGGGGCTGTTAACATCTTGCTTCCCACCCCCTCCACCCCAATTGCCCAGGTCAATTGTGGTGTACACCTCCCATTGGTACCACTCCATCTGTGCCAGCACTATTACATCTGTGCCATGGTTGGTAGGCCACCAAAGGTGAGGGGCGCCTCAGCTGGGCGTACTCCTCGTGGCGGGCGTGGTCGGGGACGTGGCCGTGGTGACCAGGGAGTAGGGGGACTCCAGGGTGTCCAGGGCAGCCACAGAGTGGGAAGAGGCAGGGGTGCGCCACTTGAGCACAATGTTGTGCCATATGTTGGTGCAGCCATGCCACCGCCCCCTGTGGTTCCGGGGGATGTAGCTCCTGCATCTGGCACTGGCACCCGTATGACCCAGCAGTCCGTTCCATCGACTGCCACGGGCCCAAGGGTAGCGGTAGCTGCAGGTGCAGCTGTGGACACCGCCACCCAGGCTCAGGGTCTGCCAGCGCAGGCTGCGTTGGCACTTGAAGAGCCCTTGGTAGATCTCCAACAGGCCAGGGAGTAAACCATAGGGGCACGCCGGGCTGCTCAGACCAAGACACGTGTCCCTGGGGCAGTCATGTCATCTGCTGCCCCGAACAGCCGGGTGTTGGCAAGTGCAGGGGCAGATGCACCCAACAGCACCCCGGTTGTGAGTCTGCCAACCAGGACCGTTGCGGTCAATGACCCTGCCACAGCTGATGTTGCTGCGCAGGGTCCATTAGTGGGCACCCAGCTGCCACTGACACAAGTCAGGCCTTTGGTCATCCCTCCACCTGCCACTCCCTCGGCTCAATCCACCGAACCCACTGGCCATACTGGTCAGGGCGGCATTAGCCAGCCAGGGTCTGCGCCACAGTCCAAGAGGAGGAAGGTTGCACCTGCAGCACAGGCTGGGACCCCACACACAGCCACGACCTCCTGCACGTCGAGGAAGAAGCCTTTCTGTAAGCAGGAACTGGACTTCCTCATGGACTACGTGCAGGGACACAGCCGTGACATGCTAGTGGGTGCCAATAGTCAGACTACGGCTGCCCAACGTGACACCCACTGGAAGCATGTTGCGGAACATGTCAGTTCATTCGGCCATGAGGTGCGCACGGCGCAGGAGTGCAAAAAGCGCTGGAATGACATCAAGCGCAGCACTAAGGCTAAGCGTGCCTCAAATTACAACTTGACTCTGGTGACTGGCGGTGGGCCTGCACCAGAGGAGGAAGAACTCACTCCGCATGAGGCTCTCGTTGCGGAGTTCATACCACCAGAATTGGTCGAAGGTGTGGGAGAGATGCTGGACTTTGATGCCCAGTCCAGTGAGTGTTGATGCGTAGTTGTTGAGGACGTGTGTGTTTCACTTGTGGGATGTGTTGTGCATGATTGCCGCTACATGTGACGTGTACATGGTTCTGATGTGTAAGGAATGCAATGCTACCGTCATGCATGTCTCCTCTGCCTGCATGCGGGACTCCATGTGGGCATGCTCCCTTGCCCCTCCTCCGCCACTCTGCACCCCAGTTCCACCTTTGCACTGGTCTGCTACATTCTTGCCAATGTGTAGTTTCTTGTTCATGTGTCCTGTGTAGATGCTAACTTCCAGCTTAGAAACTGCCAGACATATGCCGTGTGGTACAGCCTTAGTACTCGATGCAGGGTATCCCACTTGTACTGTGCATGGGTCAGATGTCCCGCAGGGACATGAGTGCCCATTCATGCTCCATGTGCATTGCACGCATGCCCCTATATGTCCTTGACTGGATGATCACTGTAATATGAGTCCTTGGTAACATACATTGCCTGCCATATTATCGGCCTCCCCATGTCAACTGTGGCTCAGTCCTGCGTTGCACACATGTTTAGGCAATGACAATCTGTGTGGCTCACAGGCCTCAGCCTGTTCAATGGCCAATGACTCTGTCCAACTCTAGTCGTGTCTTCTTCACACGTGGCTGGCCTCCGGATCTTCCATCATGTGTCCTGCCCACTGTCCCAGCATCATTAGCAGTGTTGTAATTTGAATCACATTAAGCTGTTGATGCCAGTCAACACTGCTTGTCAATACACAGGTGTATGGGCAGGCTTTTGATACCATGCTAGGCATCCCTGCTTTGGTACTGGGGTGGAGGGGTGTTTGGCTGCTAGACATGGTACACATTGAATACACAATGCACGTGTTGTCTGAATTTGACATTGCAATGCCTTCACATTTCCTGGCACACACCATGGAGTGCTTGTACATGTAGGTAGTGAGTGGCGTACACATTTTCAGCACTGCATAGACCCACTTCCATGCAAACTGCCACCTTTCAACATGTCTGATCACAGTGGCTATTCAAAGTAGACCCAGCATGCATGCCAGGTCATATGTTGTGTGTCACATGTCTGCAGGATGCCTTTGCTGTCGGTGTGTGTGTGTGTTGTGTGCTTCTGACATGTGTAGTGACCTTTTCCTCTCTATTTTTCAGGTGATGACGCAATGGATGCAGAGGATGGTGTTGTCATGCCAGACACAGGGTTGGTAAGACCACATCAACCCGGCACTAGTGGGGGTCGTGGGGTGGTAGGCCACGAAAACCCCCAAGTGCTGCAGTCCATCCTGTCTCTGGCTGCCTATGAGTCCAGCCTTGATGACGACTCTGACGTCCATGTTGAGTTGGATGAGCATCAAGTCCATGTGTCAGGGGTGAGTGATTCTGATGTGGACACTCCTCTGTTTGCGACACCTGCACTGAGGGATCAGACAGTCTTGGTTCCTCCGCCCGTGGTGGATCGGGACGCAGGGTCACCCTCCACACCAGTCACTGATGTGCCTGGGACATCACGTCGACGGGGGCATGTAGTCGTGCAGCAGCAGGCGGTGCCAACACAGCGAGGACCTCCGGTCCTTGGGTCCCGCAGGGGTCAAGCCCGGCAACGTGGTCGCCGCGCGCAACCGCTGTATACTGAGTGGGAGCAAGACATGACTGCCAATTCCGAACGGCAGGGGGCAGCAATGGAGAACATCGCTGACAGCATGGAGCGTGTGGCCCGACTGTGCTCCCCCCTGCTAGGCAGGTGCTTCTCCAGCAGCAGGCGGCACGGTCCACGGCCCGCTCGCTCAGGCTGGGCATGGCGGCCTCAGACAGGGCACGCCAGGCTGAAATGTCGTCTTTGCGTCAAGCAATTGCTGCTCACGCAGAGGCGCACATGGATGCCCTGAGGGAGGAGTATGCCTCCCTCAGATCCACTCTGGGTGTCTTTATGATGTCCCAGAGGCAGCAGGCAGAGGAGAGGTTTGCACAGCTTGAGCGCACCATCTCAGCTGAGCTACAGGCTTGCCGGGAGGTGCAGCGGTTGTCCAGCCAGGCCTTGCAGGAGGAACTCCGTGTTACACGTGCTACCTTGCAAGAGGAAGCATGTGTATCACGTGAGGTTCTGCATGCAGACCTATGTAACATCGCCACACAGAACCAGGCTCACCTGTCCGGCAGACTTGCTGCCGACGAGGGGCAAGCTGCGGCTAGGCGTGGCCAGGCTACTGTGCCACGTCCTCCTTTCCAGGATGAGCCAGACTCGGACGACATTCTATCTCCCACATAGGTCGTGCTGTGCAGGCGTTGAGCCCATGGAGGTATTTTTTTTTGGCTCAGCATCATCGCATGTGGATGTTGAGCAGCACCCTGTTCCTCCCCCCTCCTGGGTGCCTCCCCTCCCCCCCGGGTCGTATGTGGCCATTTTTGATTTTTCTTTTAGTTTAGTTAGTTAAGTTTCTGTTTGATAGTTAGTTTAAATAGGTAATGTAGGTTTTCCATAGTTAGTGTAATTAGTTAATAGTTGAGTTAGTTTAAAATTTGTAGTCTATTGTGCTTTCATGTGACAGTGCGGTGCCTTGTGGTTTTTGAAGGCATCCACTGTCTGTTCCAGCTGGGCCCTTCATGGTTGTCTTGTGTATGTGTTTGCTGCTTGGGTTCCTTGACTCACATATGCCACTCCTGCCTCCCTTATCCATGGGCTCGCAAGGATGGTTCGGTGTTACAGAATTTTACACAAGGGCTTTGGACTGTCATATCTGTGGCATGTCTGGTGCTTTGTGACTTGTGTTGACACCCCTAGTGGGGATGATTTAGGTGTAATTGTCCACTGTTCAGCTTTTGCTAGATGGGGTGTGTCATGATTAATGTGGACATTGATTGCTATTCATTGTGCATTATGTCTCATATCTTTCCTGTACACGTGCCTGTTGCAATTCATGCTGTAGATAGTGTTCCACACTTTGGAAGTCAAAGACGGACTGATGGTGTGATTTGTGATGTGACTCTCTGACATGGTCAAGTAATGAGATGCCTGATGAGACACACACAGATCACTTTGATGCATTAATCATTTGTTTCATGCACTTTCTGCAGGGGGATGAGGCACCAGAGCACCTTTGCCAGCAGACATGGCCTATTGGACGACGGAATTCCTGACCCGTTTGTTGGTGCCCACATGCACATGTGTGCACGAGCAGAGCCACAGTGATTGCAGACTCACATCCTAGAACTGCTGACATGTTCCAAGGAACTCCAGGCAAGGTGAGCATCACAGAGGGGCCACGACACAGCAAAGCTTGCACCAGGCGAGTTGCACATGCAGGCTTAGTCACAGCACTGAGGGTGAGCTTAGACGAATATTGGTGTTGAAGCACACAATGCAGCTCAGATGTGTTTGTGGACTGATGGCTGTTGATAGTAGGGTTGTCTGGGACACATGCAGGGGCAGTGGCACATACCCTGCGGTACACCAAGGTTCATTGAGGCACTTGTATCAACCATGTAGCCTTCCGAGACATGGAAAGGGGCAGCTCACAGGGACATACAGCAAGGGACATACTTGGGTGCAGTGCATGTCTATTCCACGTACTTCATGATAAATGCACTGCCAACTTTGTTTTGGTCATGGTGGTACGCAACTTGCTCTGTAGTCATGGCTTGTCATATGGGTCTGTCTGCTTACCCAGGGAACATTGCATGTTGTGTGAATTGTGACACATTGGTGTTCCATTTGCCACGCACCCACCAGCGCCTGACTTACTGCATTGTCTGTGTATGACCCGTCACAGGGGTGATGTTATATATGGGTACGAAGCATCGAGCACTGATTGTCTGTTTGTAGAGTAGTTTGTTGCTATGGGGCATGTTTTGTGTTGTGTTTTTGTGTAATTGGCACATACAGGTTCTTGACTGTGTCTCTCTTTGCAGCATTGCAGTGCTCCTGTAACCGGCCCTGAGAGTGCGCAGGCAGGAGGCCAGCACTCAAAACCAGAGCTAAGTGTCTTGTTGTTTTCCTTACAAACTGCCCTGCATAGGCTTGCTGGGGAGTGTACTGATGCATGGATGTATGTGTGGTCCTATTTGGTATGTTTTTTTCCCTAATCACCCGTGATCCTATGCAATTTTGAAACCTGTACCCTCTACCCGGTGTTCCTGCTTCCTGTGCCTATCCAAGCAACGTTCCCTGACCCTCTTTCCCCACTGGGGTTGCGGATGCCTGTGTAAGCCCCGAACTTGCAGGCGCCAAAACCCTAGAGGGGGTGGTTGGTTCGTACCACTCCTGAGCCTGGACTACAGAAGGCCATGACAATGATGTCCAAGTTTGTTTGGATTGTGTATGTGTTCATGCAGGTTGTACATTTTCGTGCATTCCCTAGTTTCATGTGTCATTCCTCCTCCCCTCACCTGCCACTCATTCCAGTCATCCAGTGTGTCTACACCTGTCCCGACTGCATATCCCTGAACCTCATTCCCCACCATGATCTCAGGGGCCTGTGTGAGTTTGACCTTGCAGGCACCCGGGACATGGTGTGGGTGGTTGTTTCATGAGACTCCCGCGCCTGTACAGGGGACCTGTGACAGTACACATCCATTCATGGTGCATCATCCTATATCATGTACCACACATGTCTCACATCCTGTCGTGACATTGTTCTGCTGTGCTACCTTGGTTGTTGCATCATTGTGGTAGTACTTGGCGTTTGTGAGGTACTGCTACGTCAAGTCATCTACTGGAGGGTGTTTGGGTTCGTTTTCATGCCTTGGATTTTGTGATTTTGGAAATGAGTGTGGATTCTGAGGGTTCAGGCATCTTTTTACACACAAGGTGGGAGATGGACACGAAGGGTAAAGGTGATCCTGTGGCCAGGTGGAAATGAGGGTTGGAGGCTCCATGACCCAGGTGCAGTTGTTCAGTGGGTCATGGTCATTTGCACGGGAGGGGGGGTTGTTGTTGATAGTTGCATTGCCCTGCAGTGTGATGGGAACTCTGACATTGGGCCTCATTAGGACCCTGGCGGAGAGGGTATTACGCCAGCGTAGTGCATGGCGTACCTCTCCGCCATACTACGAGTTCCCGTAGCGCCATGGAGGTTTTCTCCGCCTGGTTTTACCAGCCGGAGAAAACCATGGCGCTACGGGACCTCGTTGTTAATTACGCCACCGTATTTTACGGTGGCGTAATTAACTCCTTCCCCACTCCCATTATACCCTATGGGGCAAAAATGGGAATGGGGAAGGGCAGAATGGGGATTGGGGATTTACCGCTCCGCCGAGGTCGGAATGGGGCGGTAAATCCGCCAACCCCCATGGCGCTATCGGCGGCTTTCCGCCATGCTTCGCGGTGCATTTAGCACCGCGAAATCCGCCTGGGTCGTAATGAGGCCCATTGTAATGTTGTTGTCCTATGTACATGTTGTGTTCTGCTGATCAATGCCTGTTCATGTGTTGTGTTTTCCTTTCAGGTGCGAGGGGATAGTTGTGGTTTGACATGCTGGGGTGTATACATGGTGGATGTTCACATGTGATGTGTAGGGAACACTGATGGTCACTTGAGTGCACATGCATATGTGGAGTGCATGTCCCTGCAGAACCACACACTTGCACTCGGATGCACTCCATGTACTCCCACCCTTGCATATCCACGTGTACACTGTTTGCCTTCTGGTGCCCACTGTGTCCCGGCAGCACATGTTCTGTGACCGATTATGGTTCCAGTACATGCCTAATTTGATGTTTGATGTAGTCTGTCACTTAGATGTGATGCTCAGGGTGTGCATCACAATCAATGGCTGTTCACTGTGCTGTGCACTGAGCAGTGTGATGCAGGAGTGGGACACTGCACACATGAGCTGCAGTGTTGATTTTGCAATGCATAATGTGCATATAGACAGGCATTCATTGTGATGTTACGTCTACGACTGTTGCAATGCATTCGGAAACGACTTATTTTGGGTGGGACATTTTGTTGGTCTGTCATTTCATCTGATTCCGGGTCAGGCATCATTGTCCGATGCCACTGTACATTTAGGACATGGCAATGTGTACCTTATTGTTACTGCGTCAGTGTATGGGTATTGCGTGCCATGTCATGTTGATGTTTGGGAGGGTTTGACTGACATGACAGTGATGGCCATGGCCTGTTTTGCAGGTGTGTGTGATGCACACCTTGCATGTCCAGGTCATCCGCTTCTCAGAGCAACTAGCTGGGGATAGGTTTCTCTCCGCAGCAGGGCCCTCCCCCTGGAACAGACTTCCTGTCTGACTTGAACTTGAGGGGAACCATCTCCAGTTCTGGAAGCACCTCAAGACCTTCCTCTTTGCTTCTGCTTACTCTCTGCCTCTCCCTTGCAGAATTCTTCACTGGAACTGCACAGGAGCTGCTACTGGGACACTCTCACCAACCTCGGTCCCTGGCCCAGCCACTGTCCACTTGCACTGCCACCCTGGCAACCTCTGCACTGCAGTACTGTCTCTCTATCCCTACAGCCCTCCCTTCCCAGCACTTGTCTGCACTTACCTTTGCAGTTGCCACCAGGCGACCTATGTATTATTTTTTTGGCCTACTTCCCCTGTACTGGACTCCCCCCCACCCTTCCCCTTGCACTTTTCCCTTCCCCCTACCCCTGCACTTGCACAATCTCAATGACACCTGGCCTAGTAGTACCGTTCTCTGTGTTCCCTTGTTCCCCCCCCCTGCCTCATTGCGCCTTGGAATACTTGTGTATGGCCCATGTCATGTCACATGTCATATGTGTGCATTTTGGTTGCACAGGATAGCTTGTGTTTAAGTAGCTTGGGATGCAGACGATGTAGTACTTCCATGGCAACTATCTCAGGGTGGTAGGGTTGTGACAGTTGACTGTCACTTCGTCATCATCGATTGTCACCTGGTATGTGCCAGGCCTGTGTGCACTCCGCAGGGGTGGGAGTTTAGGTGAAAAATGTGGCCACAAGCTGGGTCCGGGCTTCCTCGCCACGTGCCCTGTCCCCTCCCATGGGCAGCGCCTGTGCCTGTGGTTGGGGATGTGGGGGCACCACCATGTCCACCGGGACGCCCTGCCGTGTTGCAACATTGTGCATGCTGCCACAATGATCCTGCACACTACTGGTGGTGCATAGAGTAGTTGCCCACCAGAGCGGTCAAGGGAGCAGAAACGTGACTTGAGCACTCCGAATGTGCGCTCCACTATGCCCCTGGTTGCAATATGGGCGGCGTTGTATCTTACCTGGGGTGGTGTGGTGGGGTTCCGGATTGGCGTCATCATGTGGTTGCTCAGAGGGTAGGCACTGTCCCCTGGGGAGGTGATAATAATTGAGATTATTAGGGTTGGGATATTTGTCTGTGTGTGACTTGCATGCATGTGCAAGGGCATTTGTACTGACCTAGGAGCCATGTGTCGCCATGCTGCCCAGCTTCCAGGGCCCGGCTCAGGGCGGACATTCTGTATATGAAACTGTCATGGGTGGAGCCAGGGTAGTTTGCATAGACAGAGGTGATGATTCCCTTTGCATCGCATACCACCTGTACATTGATGGAATGCCAGTGCTTGCGGTTTCGGTAGATGTGCTCAGTGGCCCTAGGTGGACGTAGGGCCACATGGGTGCAATCTATGGCACCGAGCACTTTGTGGAAGTGTGCCACCCTGAAAAAATCCAGGACAACGGCCTGCCTTTCTGTGGGTGTTCTGGGCATGTATATGTGCCTGCGGACTGAGGGGCGCGCTGTCATGATTGCCAGTACCTGGTGTAGGCAGCGTGACTGCGTGGCCTGTGAGACCCCCCCCACTATGGCAGTGGTCCGCTGAAACGACCCAGTGGCCAAAAAATGCAAGACATTGAGCAGCTTCTCCAAGGGGCTCAATGCTTGCGAGCAAAGGGTGGGGGATGTGAGGTCATCTTCCCACTCCCTGACCAGGTCTAGGATGATATGGGGTGGAAACCTATACCTGCCGTAGACCTGGTCGTCAGGCATCCCAAAAAGGCTTGTCCGTGGTGCAAAAATGCGTGCCCTGTCTATTCTCCTCCTCCTGCGGTGTCCCATGATCAGTGCAGCAACAAATGGGGCATTCATCGTCGCTGTATATACGCGTTTGTTGTTTGCGCGCACTTTTATGCTGTCCGCGGGACGCCTCCGTGTGGGCGGACTCGTTGACGCCTGTGCACGTATTTTGCCCTGCACGTGTTTCCCGTATTTGGGTGTCATCGTGTGTGATCGGAGGGGAGCGAGCGTACATGCGATTGGCCTGGGTACGTGTGTATCCGGTAGCGCGGGTAGTTCCACACGCGATTAGCCTGGGTATGTGTGTTTCCGGGTGCGCGGGTAGTTCCAAACGCGATTAGCCTGGGTACGTGTGTTCCGGGGTGCCGTGAACTTTCACACGCGATTGGTTGAAATCCACGTGTGTTCTGTCATCACGTGCAATGAGGGATACACCCTCGCACGACACGTCACAGACGCGATCACGGGCTGAGGGCCTTTGGTCCAATGAAAATGCGTATGCGTGCAGACGCGCTTACGCGCTACGGGCCTTTCCTCGAATTACACGCTGACGTGCAGATTTTTCACGTGCCAAATCACTCCGTATCAAGCTGGCCACGCGAATACACACGGAAGACCACGCTCCTGCCCAGAAGGCCGAATCACTGCCCCCCAGTGCCCCGAGCAGCCTCCCACGTGCCATCTGCTGCTGCCTGCCTGCCTGCCTGCCTGCTGCCACCGTGCCCTGCCATTTGGTGCCTGCACATCAGCCATCTGCAGGGATCCAGTTGCTGTGTCGACCCCTGCTGGAACAGTAGACTCCCGACTGGGATACCATCGCTCCACAGCCCAGCCCTAGGACCCAGTTGCCCACCCACGCCTGCCTCGGGGGTCGCCATGTCGGGGCAAGCACCATCTGAGACCAGTGGCGACCCCCAGCCAGAGAGGCAGAGGGCCACCAGCTTCAGTGAGAAGGAAGTTGGTGTCCTGGTGGAGCATGTCCTGGGGCATTATGATGCCCTCTTCGGAAGACCACGCGCCAACAAGGAAGAACGGGAGGGGATCTGGGACGATGTAGTGGTTGCCATCAACGCGGAGGGGGTGGCAACCCGCGACATCAAGCACATCAAGAAGCGCTGGGAGGACTTGAGGTCCAGGACCCTCAATAAGGCCCGGCGCCTCGCGGAGGGGGGCCGGGCACGCCTGAGTGACATCCAGATGAGGGTCCTGGAACGCGTAGACCCAGCGCTCCACGCCCAGATCCTTCGGAGGCAGACCCATCTGGAGTTGGCCGGTAAGTGGCCAAGCATTACTGTGTGAGACAGGGCATGTTGCAGTGTGCTGGTTGTCTGATACCTGCCTGTATGTGTGACATAGGCCATGTACGTATGTGTGTGAGCAGGGACATCATGGTCAGGCATGTGAGTACAGTGATGTGTGAACCACATGGTTGGTGCATGTGTTCTATTGCAACATGGGGGGCGCTGTGCGGAATGGACACATGGAAGCATGGCAGTCTCTGTTCCTGGACATGGGTGGGGGTGATGGATGGGTGCTGGTCCCATGTACACGTATGGTGTCCATGTGTGTGTCTGACCTGCGTGTCTGTGACTTGTAACTGCCATGGATGCATGACACATGTCTGTGACAATGTTCAGATTCACTGATGCAGCCTAGTCATCCTTGTATCCACTGCGTCTGTGGTGTACGAGGCCAGATGGATGGAACTACGGTGAGGTGTGTGCATGTGATGGCAAGACCCATGATGCATGTGAGTTTAAAACCAACATTGTATGAATCATGAGTCCCTTGGTCATGTATGACAATGTCCATGGCATGCGCCATGCCTGTTACTGTATGTGTTTTGCCTGCACTGACCCATGTGTTGTGGCGGGACATGATGGAAGTGATGTATGACAGTGCCACTCATCTGCTGTTGCTTCCTGTCTAGGGGACCATTGTACAGTACCCTGATGCTTGTGTTCTATGTCTCCCTCTACACAGTGGCAAGTGAAGAAGAGGGCGGAGAAGGCGCTGTGGAGCAGAGCGGCGGGGATGCCACCACGGCTGCAGCGGAAGGGGTGGGTGAGCCCCCACAGGGGCTTGCACCGGTGGAAGACGGCGTGGAGACATCCAGGTTCGTGGTTTCCACAGAGGGGGAGGAGGCCGCTACTGAGCCACACATGGGGCCTGGTGGGGGCATCCCCGCTGGTGCAAGTGGTGCAGTCCAGGGCCAGGGGCAGGAGGCAGCACGGTCGCCGTGGAGGTGCCTGTGCATGTCACTGTCCCTGACACTGTGACTGCACCACCATGCACCAGCAGGGATGCCCCATCCCAGGCCCGTCCGCAGGTAGGGGAGATGTCCATGTCATCTGACACTCCTCTACCTGCGGACGAGGGGACCCCTGGCCGTGTGGAGAGGGCCCTGATTGGTGTCGCGTTGCGCACGGCTGGCATTCGTGATGAGGTGCATGCTTCCCGGGAGGAGCATGCACATCATCACGAAGAGCACCGTGCTTACGTGAACCATTTGGGAGCCGCCATGGTCGGGGGTTTCCTACATGTGTGTGGCCTTCTGGCGACCCTCTCCTCCTCTGTGGAGGCTATGCGCCAGTTGTGCTCCATGCCGTCTTCCGGCCCAGATGCCACCAGGGCCCCCTGTGGACCTGCCCCGACCAACGCAGCCAGCTCGGTGGGGACCCCATCCCTGCCACAGTCGGGAGTCGAAGGTCCAGCAGGGGTGGACACACCATCAACTGTCCCCCTGCAGATGGAGGATGTGCCGGCATCATCTGGCAGGGCACGTGCACGACGGCATCGGTGGATTCCATCAGCCTGGATGCCGTCGTGCTGGCAGAGGCAGTGGCGTCGGAGGCAGCAGCAGGCTCAACGTGGGAGGCATCATGGCTCGGGGCCATCAAGATCAGAGGGGCAGGCATCGGCCGGAGGGCAGGAGAACCCTGGGATGGCAGTGTCTTCCGTGTGGGAGCAGTTGGTCCAGCGGATAGGTGCGGAGCGGCAGCGGGCGGAAGAGGAGCGGCTCACCATGGTCAGGGCGGAGTTCTCCATGCGTCGGGCGTTGAGGCGGGCTTAGTGCCTCAAGGAAGCTCGCAGGGAGTTTGAGGTGGACACGGGGTTGTCCCTGCGAGACCTCGAGGCCAGGACAGAGTCCCGCCTCCGGGACATCGACATGGAGTTCGAGGATGCCCTGGCCGGCAACATCACAGAGTGAGCCGCAGGACTTGCCCGCTGCCATTGTATATAGTTCTTTAGTTAGTTAGTGTTAGGTTTCCTTTATTTTTTAAGTTTTTTTTTGGACCGCTCGGACAATGGCCACTTTTCTGTATACATTTTTATTATTAGTTAGTAGTAGTAGGTTTCATTTATGGTGTTGGGCTCATGGACCCTGGGATATTCTTGTACATAGTTTGATGTTTGGAAAACATTTGTTGGATTTATATTTGTGTTCACCATGAGGCAATGGTTTTTCCTTATTTTTTCCCCCATTATTTTGCTTTGGACTACATTAGTTTTTGGATTCCTTTGTTTTTTGATTTTTTCTATTAGTTCTCGGACATGGACCATTTGTTTTGTCATCCCCATTGTTGTGTGTTTTATGTCTTTAGTTCATTTTCATCTTTAATACATATATTAATTACTTACATTTGTGGTATTTTCTCATTGGTTTCATGCATGTCATGATATGGGTTTTGACATTCACTTGCACCCATTGTGTATGTGTGTGTGACGGACATGTGTTCATTTACATACTTGCCATTGGGGTTGTATCATGTAATTGCATCTACTATGTGGGTGGATGCAATCCTTGGCTGGGTGTTTGTGCTGGGTATGCTGCCCATTACTGCCATGATTGTGTTTTGTCAGGACCTGGGGGCAGGGGGACATGAGTGGGGGCCTGCAGGGGGGTGGGGGTGCAAGGGGAGATGAGTGGGGGCCTGCTGGGGGGTGGGGGTGCAAGGGGACATGAGTGGGACATGGTTGGGGGCCTGCTGGCAGGTGCCCCACAGTGCTGGGGGGTGGGGGTGCAGGGGGACATGAGTGGGGGCCTGCTGGGGGGTGGGGGTGCAAGGGGACATGAGTGGGACATGGTTGGGGGCCTGCTGGCAGGTGCCCCACAGTGCTGGGGGGTGGGGGTTCAGGGGGACATGAGTGGGGGCCTGCTGGGGAGTGGGGGTGCAAGGGGACATGAGTGGGACATGGTTGGGGGCCTGCTGGCAGGTGCCCCACAGTGCTGGGGGGTGGGGGTGCAGGGGGACATGAGTGGGGGCCTGCTGGGGGGTGGGGGTGCAAGGGGACATGAGTGGGACATGGTTGGGGGCCTGCTGGCAGGTGCCCCACAGTGCTGGGGGGTGGGGGTGCAGGGGGACATGAGTGGGGGCCTGCTGGGGGGTGGGGGTGCAAGGGGACATGAGTGGGACATGGTTGGGGGCCTGCTGGCAGGTGCCCCACAGTGCTGGGGGGTGGGGGTGCAGGGGGACATGAGTGGGGGCCTGGTGGAGGCTGCCCCTGGTGACTGGAGGGGTGGGGGAGCAAGGGGACATGAGTGGGACATGGTTGGGGGCCTGCTGGCAGGTGCCCCACAGTGCTGGGGGGTGGGGGTGCAGGGGGACATGAGTGGGGGCCTGCTGGGGGGTGGGGGTGCAAGGGGACATGAGTGGGGGCCTGCTGGGGGGTGGGGGTGCAAGGGGACATGAGTGGGACATGGTTGGGGGCCTGCTGGCAGGTGCCCCACAGTGCTGGGGGGTGGGGGTGCAGGGGGACATGAGTGGGGGCCTGCTGGGGGGTGGGGGTGCAAGGGGACATGTGGCTTGGCTGGGGGGCATGCCCATGGTGGATGGGCTGCCTGCGGGACATGACCAGGGGTGCAGGGTAGTCCCCTGTGGTGTGGGCTGCCTGCAGAGGTCGTGGACGGGGGTAGAGGGGAGACCTGGGAGGACGCACACTGGCAATTCACCTCTTCAACTTCCCGCACACCCACGTAATATACTGCCCCACTCGCACAGGCCCAATCGCGTTTAGGATTTCTCGCGCACCACTGTAATACACGTACCCAGGCCAATCGCGTGTAGATTTTCTCGCGCACCCCTGAAATCCACGTACCCAGGCCAATCGCGTGTAGATTTTCTCGCGCACCCCTGTAATACACGTACCCAGGCCAATCGCGTGTAGCCTTTCTCGCGCACCCCTGAAATCCACGTACCCAGGCCAATCGCGTGTAGCATTTCTCGCGCACCCCTGTGATACACGTACCCAGGCCAATCGCGTGTAGAATTTCTCGCGCACTCCTGAAATCCACGTACCCCGCTCAATCGCGTATTTAACTTCCCGCGCGCCACTTTTTTGATGCGCTGGGACTCTACCGCCTGCCTTCGTGTGGCGGCAGTGTTTCAGTTGTGCGTGTCTTTGGCTGTGCGTGGCTTTGCCCTATTCGATTCCATGAATACGTGTGGTTCGAGTGCGTGTGGGCGTTCCGTCTACTTCCCTGCAGTACATCCCCAGTTACGCCCTTATTTTCGCGTGTTGTTCCCATTCCGCGTGTTACGCCCCATGTCCAGCCCACTTTCTGGTGTGTGCGCTGAGGTTGTGCGCTTTCACTGTGCGCGTCGCGCACGCCTTTCGCGATGTTGCAGTGACTTGTGCGCCATGCACGGGTTTGGCGCACATCCCGCGGTGAACACGCGCAGGGACTTCCAGGAATCGCACGCGTGCGCCTGTTTTTTTCCGCTTGCGCATGCTTGCGCATGCTTGCGCGAAGATTTTCGGCACACGTTTGTTCCATGAATCGGCCCCTAAATAACCAGCTGAATACATATGATATAGTAGTACTAGAGGAAACATGGTTACTAAAGCCCCCTACATTGGATGACAATGAACTTATTCTTCTTCCAGCAGAACATAGTGGCAAAGGTAGACCTACTGCTGGTTTGTTAGTAGCGGTGAAAGTGAGTAAGGGTTATAAAATCTCACCCTGGCAAGCACCAAACAAATATATACAAATGGTTAAGATTTCTTTCAACACACAGATATATGCTCTTATCAATGTGTATCGAAATCCTGTAGGTATTACTGATGATAGTTTTAATACTGCTCTATCGTCCCTCTTTGAATTGATCTCTGCTCAGGGCGATATCTCTGGAATTCTAGTAATGGGTGATTAAATTTCTCTTTTGTTGAGTCTAATACAAGGAGCAAAAATCGCGATGGTGTAAGATGGTTATCTTTTATGGAAGATCTGGATTTAAAAATTGCAAATGGTGCAATCACAGGAGACATCCCTTCAATGAATACTTGGGAGCGAGGTAACTCAAAAACCACAATTGATTACATCTTTATGTCCAACAACATCTTTATGAACACTACCACATTTGTTGTTGTAAAACAAACAGCTAGTGATCATCATCTTTTATCGTTATATTGGTCAGTCGAAATGACAAAGGCCCTCATTACGACCCTTGCGGAGTTCCATGGTGCAATTTGCACCATGGACCATGGCGCAGAGCTGCCAACTCCGCCATGGGGGTTGGCGGACTTACCGCCCCATTCCGACCTTGGCGGGGCGGTTAGTCCCCAATCCCCATTTACCCTTCCCCATTCCCATTTTTGCCCCATAGGATATAATGGGAGTGGGGAAGGCGTTAATTACGCCACCGTAATTAACAAGAGGACCCGTAGCGCCATGGATTTTTCCGCCCGGAAAATCCGGGCGGAAAAATCACCATGGCGCTACGGAAAGTCGTAATCTGGCAGAGAGGTACGCCATGCATTACGCTGGCGTAAACCCCTCTCCGCCAGGGTCGTAATGAGGGCCAAACTGTTTAAAAATGGTACGTCGTTATAAACAGACTTTGTTAGTTAACAATGGCAAAAATCGATTTAAATGGTCCATTAATAAATTACTGGCATTGAATGGAGCAATTTTAAATAACCAATGTTCTCAAGAGTCTGCATCATATATAGATGTATTAAGCACCTTTGCAAATCTCGAGCCTGTTCAGAATAGGCCACCCAGGAGTCACGTTCATGGGTTTGATTTGGCTCTCTGTGAGAGAAAGAAAGCTTACAGAAAGGAAATCAGAAAACTTCGGAAACTACCATTAAATGATCAGATTAAAGCGATTAGATCTGCCAAGTCAAGATATCGAAATTGGGTACGGTCAAGGAAGGCCGCATTATACCAACTAGATAGTGAAAACTTTCTACGAGCATGTCGCAATAAAAACTCTGCTCTGGTCTGGGAACTGCTAAATAAATGTAGCACAGCACCACAAGTATATCTCCAACTTAATGGTGTCTCTGAATCTGCGTGGGTTACACATTTTTCCACACTATATGATGAACCCAAGATGAGATGTTACAAATATAATGGCAGTTCTGCAAAATGTTGGAATTTGCAATGCACAAGAAATATCATTCAGTCCTTCATCAAAACATCGTCCTCGTCCAGAGCAGCAGACCCTGACGGACTCTCAAACTGGATGTTTAAACAAAATATAAATGAATGGGCATTAATCTTGAACAACACATTTCATTACATTTTGCAAACTAAATGTACACCAGACTCCTGGCGTTCATCTGTGATTATCCCGATCTATAAAAAGGGTGATCGCATGGACGCCAAAAGTTATCGTCCAATAGCGCTATTGGATGCTCCAGGGAAGATTTTCACTAAGTTGGTATTAAGAGGTTTCAACCTTTGGTCAACAACAGCTAGTCAACGTGACCCAGCACAAACTGGTTTTGTGGCTGGCCTGGGTACTGGTGTTAACTTACTCACTTTAAATGCCATCAGACAACAAGCACAGAACAAGAGACAGCCCAGATACTTTGCTTTTGTGGATCTTCACTCCGCCTTTGACTCGGTATCACAACCAAAACTCATTGATAAATTAATCAAGGCGGAGTGTCCCTCTACTCTTATTGATATCATTTTTGCTCTTCATTCAAAAACCAAGGTCTTTGTAAGATTAAATGCTGAGGGCCTTCTAACATCTCCAGTTTACACGCATAGAGGGTTGAAGCAGGGGTGCAGTTTAGCGTCAGCCCTGTTTAACTTTTTTATTAATGATGTCCGCTGGAATTTTAGCAAAATAATGGCTGATGCACCGAAACTAAACGGTGTCAAAATCAATGCATTATGGTATGCGGATGATCTTGTTCTAGTGTCAAAAACACCCAGCGGCTTACGCAATCTGTTGTCAGTATTTTGCTGCTACTTCAAAGAAAATGAATTAGTAGTAAATACTGCTAAAACACAGATTGTTACGTTTGTCCCTAAAGGTCAACGCAAGCATTTGTTGGAATGGCAAATAGAGGGAACGCCCATAAAATGGTTCCAAACTATGTTTATTGGGCGTTATTTTTGACGGTTGTCCTACATTAGAGTCGCAGCTGAATAAGATCAAACAGAAGCTAACTCTGGCAATCTGTCAAACACGAATAATTGTTTCTAAATATGGCAAATTTTCAATTAAAGCAGCTCTCGTATATTGGAATCAAAATGTTGTCCCAACTATTCTTTATGGCTTAGAAACGCAAATTATTCCCTGTGGATCTCTTAATTTAATAGAATCCAAATTCTGGCGTGCCATTTTGCATCTACCACAATGTATTCCCGGGGTGATGATGCGATATGAATTGGGCCTAATTTCATTATCTACCCTACATAATTGGCGCTTATGCGCCTTATTAAGCAAATGCTTGCTTTCTACACGAGACACCTCTACATTGTCATCTATTTCTAGTTATTTACTTGAATCATCAGAAGAGTTTCCCAAACATTGGTCCACAAATGTTCTCGCCATTATGGTGAATGCCGATGTATCGCTTGATCTTCTAATAGTTCACCCGGAGCGAGCAAAGAAGAAAGTATACATGATGGACTGGATTGACAGTCGAGCAAAGTGCTTAACTTATAAAGATTTTGACTCTGCAATATTTGGACCCAAATGCTATAAAGATACTGCATCCTACTTGTGTTTAGCCCCTTCTGCTGCTATTAGATCTGACATCCTACGGTTGCGATTCAACATTTGGCCCACTCGGGAGGTTAAATCAAGAAGAAACCAAATATCATCAGGTCTTAATTGGTGTAGGTTTTGTCAAAATGCAGCTATTGTTGAGACCCTGCAACACTTATTATTGGAGTGTCCAGCCCTTTCGAGTTTAAGAAGTATTCATTTCGTCAACTATCTTGCGTATTTTGCACAAATGGACCCTAGTAATAGATGGGTGGCTCTAGCTGCAACAGAATGTACAGGCATAAGGGTTGCATAAGGGTTGCTACCATTAACTTTTTAAAAGCCTTGAACATGGAATGAAAATGTTTTATTTGAAAGATGTCTGTCTGTAAATGTATATTAATGTTTGTTACATTGTTCATACTTTTCGAAAATTTGGATTTTTTATGTATAAATTGAAAAAGTTGTAATTTCAACTATATTCAACAATAAAAAAATAAAAAAAACAAATGGTGGCAGCACAAATGCCATATAAATGCACAATTAATAATTAACAAAGCGCTTGCTGTGCCCACTGCTCGTGTAGTTGTAGAGATGCGCAATATACGGCCGCGGCCGGCGCTGAACAGGACATGCGTGAATAGCCCCTGCAACATGACCACCCACTTCCTAATGTGCCTTTTCCTTTTGTCATAAAATAGGTGGCAGCTCAAACGCCATACCAATGAACAATAAAATTAGCAAAGCACTTGCTGTTCCCCCTGCTCACGTGTACGTGATGCGCCATAAACAGGCGTTGTGTACTGCACTCCAAAAGTAATAAAAAAATCCATGCATCCGCCGCCCAACTTAACCAGGTGACCTTGCAGCATGAGGTCGGGGTTGGCACAGCAAGTTCCCTCAGCAAATCTCACAGTCCCAAAATAGTGACCATGACCTGCATCTCACAATTCAGCTAAATCTCCATCGGGAGACCGTCCAGATAACACAGCCTACCAAATTCATAAAATTGCGCACCAGACTGCGGGCGTCCCACGGCATTACTCAAATAAACTTGTTAGCATAAACCGCCCCCACCCACCCACCCCCGCACTCTGGCCACACCAAATTTGAAACATGCCTTTAGTTTGCAGCAAAGATTGCTGATCTGGTGCATAATTGGCAAAACAAAACAGCTCGGCGGCCGCCTCAAAAATTGCGCATGCATCACAGTTTCAGTAAAGATTTTCGATTTAGTGCATGGTAGAATAATCCCAACGGCTCGGCGGCCGCATCATAATTGAATCAAAGCTCACATAAGCATCAACAATGACTCGAAAACAGATTGGAAATGAAAGCCATTTGATGCATAATATGAGAATCCCAACGGGTCAGCGGCCGCATCATCATAATTGGGCATGTGCCACATAAATACAACGTTCACACGATTTGTTCTGAAATGAAACGCAGCGTGCACCGAAACAACCCGCATGCCACGCGGTTTCTGTAGACTTGCTTGTCATAAGAAATGGCTCATTGGTCCATTTGGGCACACCCTGAGCAAGGCAAAAGTTCTCTCCCGCTTATTTAGCAACAAAACTGCCCTGGCTCGGGGGCCGTAGGGGCAACCTCTAAAACACGGTGGGAAGCAATGTGGACCCAACACAATCCAAACCCAGCAGCCAGCGCTGGGGACCTGGGGCCAGGAGGGGGATTTTTCAGCATATATCCATGCCTTAACTAAGGCCCGTGGATGCTGTGCTCCCAACGGTGGGTCTGCTCACCTCCAATCAAATTTACCTCGCACACGCTACCTCGAACCTCGAGCGGAATCCACACGCTTCCTCAAATTCTCCTCAAGCGGAATCCATAAGCTTCCTCAAACTCTCCTCGAGCGGAATCCACAGGCTTCCTCAAACTCTCCTCGAGCGGAATCCATAGGCTTCCTCAAACTCTCCTCGAGCGGAATCCACAGGCTTCCTCAAACTCTCCTCGAGCGGAATCCATAGGCTTCCTCAAACTCTCCTCGAGCGGAATCTTACAGGCAAGGAGGGGAGGGGCTACTGAAAAAGTGACCGCAAAGTTGCAGCCCCCTGCCTTATGAGCGCCCCCAAGCACCCGAGAATGGATGCATCGGCCATGGGAGACACCCCTTCTGCCTCCAAGGGGAGGAGGAGGCCTAGAGTTTGATCCACCCTGGGGTGGGGCAGCCAGAGGGAAAGCCCGCTATGTAGGCTGTCCCGTTAGCCCCCTCTCCTGGGGCCAGTCAGCCTCTGACTGTTGCTAGAGGTCCCTGTGGAACTCTACTGATCTGATTTACAGGGATGCAGCACCGCAGCTGCAATTAGAAGTCACAGTACTGCAGCCAAAAACTAGAGATCTCTGTGAATCTAGGTTCATCTGACGTCAAACCTTTCAACTCCACAGCCGGTGTAGATGTCCTCGATTTAATTTATAGGAGTGCAGTACCGCAGGCTGCAACTAGAGAACCCTTTGAAATAAAGAGCACTGGATTAACAAGGGTGTAGTACCTAAAGCTGCAACTAGAGGTCCCAGTTGAACTCTGCTTTTTTTGTTTTGTAAAAATATCTTTATTAAGTGCTTAAAGGTGATACAAGGGTCATAAATTCAATTCAATAAGAAGACTTTTGTGGCAATTACATTCCCCCTTCAAAGCAGAAGGGGTGGTTTCAGTTTTACTTTGGGCATTTGGGTGGGTACATATATATTTTCTTTTTCAGAGTCTGTGGTTTACACAATGTTCGTGTTTTTGCTTGAGTAGGCTAAGAGTCTTTTTTGGAGGATTGCCTGGGCTGGGGGTTTTACTCATATCCCCCATCTTCCAGGCTGTCCTTGATTTCATAGTCTCATAGTAGGCTGGGGACCATCCTGCAGCAGGCCTCGGTTGTCAGTAGCTCATCATTTAGGACCAGGCGTTTCCTTGCCTAGAGGAGAATGTCCTTCAGGCAGCAGAGGATCCTCCAGCAGTTCTGGATTGCCTCTACTGTGTGTGTGTCTGTGCGAAGAGCAAAAACACGAACGTAACATTGTGTAAACCACAGACTTGTTGAACTCTGCTTTTTTTTTTTTGTAAAAAATATCTTTATTAAGTGCTTACAGATGATACAAGGGTAATAAATTCAATTCAATAAGAAGACTTTTGTGGCAATTACATTCCCCCCTCAAAGCAGAAGGGGTGGTTTCAGTTTTACTTTGGGCATTTGGGTGGGTACATATATATTTTCTTTTTCAGAGTCTGTGGTTTACACAATGTTCGTGTTTTTGCTTGAGTAGGCTAAGAGTCTTTTTTTGGAGGATTTCCTGGGCTGGCGGTTTTACTCATATCCCCCATCTTCCAGGCTGTCCTTGATTTCATAGTCTCATAGTAGGCTGGGGACCATCCTGCGGCAGGCTTCGGTTGTCAGCAGCTCATCATTGAGGACCAGGAGCCGGCTTTTTTTTTTTTGTAAAAATATCTTTATTAAGTGCTTAAAGATGATACAAGGGTAATAAATTCAATTCAATAAGAAGACTTTTGTGGCAATTACATTCCCCCCTCAAAGCAGAAGGGGTGGTTCAATTTTACTTTGGGCATTTGGGTGGGTACATATATATTTTCTTTTCAGAGTCTGTGGTTTACACAATGTTCGTGTTTTTGCCTGAGTAGGCTAAGTGTTCTTTTTTTTTTTGGGTGAATGCCTGGGCTGGGGGTTTTACTCAGATCCCCACATCTTCCAGGCTGTCTTTGATTTCATAGTCTCTTAGTAGGCTGTGGACCTTACTGCAGCAGGCCTCGAGTCAGTAGCTCATCGTTTAGGACCAGGCGTTTCTTTGCGTAGAGGAGAATGTCCTTCAGGCAGTAGAGGATCCTCCAGCAGTTCTGGATTGCCTCTACTGTGTGGGTCTGTGCAAAGAGTCCATACAATACAGACTGGTGTATAATGTCTTGGGGCGGGATGCGAGCACTCAACTCAGTGTTCAGTGTCCTGCTGCAGTTTCCTTGCAAAGGGGCATGCCCAGAAGAGGGTGCATCATGAATCCACGAGATGAGCTACATAAAAAAAAAAACCTTCTTCTTAATTATCGGAGGCGTGGGCGGACCCACTTTTTTTTTTTTGTAAAAATATCTTTATTAAGTGCTTAAAGATGATACAAGGGTAATAAATTCAATTCAATAAGAAGACTTTTGTGGCAATTACATTCCCCCCTCAAAGCAGAAGGGGTGGTTTCAATTTTACTTTGGGCATTTGGGTGGGTACATATATATTTTCTGTTCAGAGTCTGTGGTTTACACAATGTTCGTGTTTTGCCTGAGTAGGCTAAGAGTTCTCTTTTTCTTTATTTTATTTTTGGATGATTGCCTGGGCTGGGGGTTTTACTCAGGGCCCCCATCTTCCAGGCTGTCCTTGATTTCGTAGTCTCTTAGCAGGCCGTGGACCATCCTGCGGCAGGCTTCGGTTGTCAGCAGCTCATCATTGAGGACCAGGCGTTTCCTTGCGTAGAGGAGAATGTCCTTCAGGCAGCAGAGGATCCTCCAGCAGTTCTGGATTGCCTCTACTGTGTGGGTCTGTGCAAAGAGTCCATACAGCACAGACTGGTGTATAATGTCTTGGGGCGGGATGTGAGCACTCAACTCAGTGTTCAGGGCCCTGCGCAGTTTCCTTGCAAAGGGGCATGCCCGGAAGAGGTGGTACGCTGTTTCCTCTGCCGGGCACCCCCTTGGGCAGCTCCTGTGTGGGCAGAGGCCCCGTCTGTTCATGAATGCTCGCACAGATAGTGCCCCCCTCACCGTCAGCCAGGCGATGTCCTTGTGAATATTCAGGAGTTTGTTTGATGCCACATTTTCCCACACCTGGGTAACTGTGGCCGCTGGCAGGTCCTCAATGGGATCTGTGGTGTCTTGGGACCGGATCAGGTTGTGGATTGTCCTTGGGTTCCACAATGCAGGCACCACCCCCTGAAGGCCAAAATCTGCGATGAACTTTTCCATCTCCCTGTAGTACCAAGGGAGCGTCCAGTTGTACGAGGCCCTGTTTTCCCACTTGTCCCAGCCTAGCCTCCTCCATGTTGGTGTGAGGAAGAAGCGGAAAAGGAGGTAGGCTGAGTGGGTCTTGTTGGCGTTGCCCAGGGAAATCCAGACGCAGGTGCAGGCAAAGCAGGCCCGCAGTCTTGTAGGGAGGTCCGGGATTCCTTTCCCTCCTTTGCGCGGTTCCTTGTACATGGATGATCTCTTAACTCTGTCCATCTTTGAGCCCCAGACAAAGTGGAAGACCATGGCGTTGATGGCCCGCGCTTCTCTGGCTTGGAGGGGCCACGCTTGGGCCACATACTGCAGGACAGGCAGCGCATCATTTCTCAGCACCAGAGCCTTCCCTTCCATGCTCAGTTTGTGGAGACTCCAGAGACCCAGTTTCTGTTTGACCTTGGCCAGGCGTTCCTTCCAGCTTTTCAGCGCTGCCCCCTCCTTCCCATACCAGACCCCAAGGATCTTGATGAAATCCTTCTCGATTGGGAAGGGAAGGGGCTCCTGGTTGCTATCCCAGTGTCCAAACAGCATGGTTTGGGATTTTGCTGCATTTATCTTTGCGCCCGATGCCTGGCCAAAGTCTTTGCAGGTCCTCAGAAGCTCTGACACCGATTGACTGTCTGCACAGAAGAGGGTGACATCATCCATGCAGAGAGAACACTTCACCTCTCTTCTCGCGTCTCCTGGTGCCGGGATGCCTCTGATGTCTGGGTTATTCCGGATGTACTCCGCCAAGAGCTCTATAATGCAAACAAACAGAGGGGGCGAGAGAGGACAGCCCTGCCTAACCCCAGACTTTACTGGAAAGGGGTCTGTTTTCCAACCATTCACCATGACTGAACTGAATATGTCTTTATACATTACTCTAACATAACTGCAGAAGAATTCCCCCAGCCCAAACCCTCTGAGTACCCTGTCCATGAATTCATGGGAGACGCGGTCGAAGGCCTTCTCCTGGTCAAGGCACACCAGCGCTGCCCGAACCTTGCGGTCCGTGACATACTGGATTGTGTCCCTGATCAGGGCGAGGCTGTCAGCGACCCTACGTCCAGGGACCCCACAGGTCTGGTCGGGGTGGACAATCTCACCGATAGCACCCCTGAGTCTAGTCGCCATTGTCTTTGCCAGAATCTTGTAGTCCACGTTTAGGAGAGAGATGGGCCTCCAGTTCTTGAGGTCACACTTCTCTCCCTTCCGTTTGTACAAGAGCGTGATGATACTTTCTCTCATAGACTGAGGCATGCTACCACCTGCGACCATCTCTTTGTACACCTCGAGTAGGTCTGGTCCTACTATGTCCCACATAGTGACGTAAAATTCGGCTGGGAGACCGTCACTTCCCGGTGTTTTGCCTGTCTTGAAAGATTTGGTCGCAAGGTGCAGCTCCTGCAGTGTGAGGGGAGCATTCAGTGCGGCTTGCGCTGCTGGGGAGACCGTTCTTGGGATACCCGACAGAAACTTTTCTGCCTGGTGTCCCACTGACCTCTTCTCCGCATAGAGGTCCCCATAAAAGTCGGTCGCCACCTTCATTATGCCATCCCTTGAGTTACAGAGTTTTCCCTCCTTGTCGCGCAGTTAAACCAGAGGGGTGTGCGCAGCGTAGACTTTCCTGAAGAAGAAGGAGTTGCATTTCTCCCCCTTTTCCAGGTTCTCCACTTTGGACCGGAAGATGATGCCCCTGGACTCATCCCGAAAGTGCTGGCTCAGCCCTTTCTTGACTTCCTCCAGGGGAACCCTTACGTCCCATCCCTTGAGTTGGAGGTCGTGCAGCTCCTGCAGCTCTCGCTGCAGTTATTTTACACTCCCTCTTCCTCCCATGAGCTTTCCTCCTCCCCGCATTCTTAAAAAAGTCTTGGACCTTTCCCTTGACCCATTCCCACCACTCCCCTGTCGACTGGAAGCCATCCTTCATTTCCTGCCACGACCTGTACATCTCCCTTAGGTCGGCTTCCAGTCTCTCTTCTCTCAGCAAGGAGCTGTTCAACTTCCAGGCTACCGGTCCTGCTAGGAACTTGCCCGTCAGTTCACCCTGGAAGTGGATAGCTCGATGGTCAGAGAAGTGGACAGGTATCATAGTACTCTGTCCCCCCCCTCACTGTTTGGGAGGTGAAGACAAAGTCTATCCTAGAGTGCAGAGAGCCATCTGGGGAGCTCCAGGAGAAATTCCTGCCGTTAGGCCCCATTGACCCTATTACATCTTTCAAGGATGCCTCGTGCACCATCTCCGCCAGGAGCTTTGCTGCGGCATCCATCCACCCAGAACCCGCCCTCAGACCTATGCGTCCTCCCTCTTCCAAGACACAATTAAAATCCCCACCCATCAATATTGTTCTGGTGGTGACCAGCAGTGGCCTCAGGCGCTGGAGAATTTCCATCCGCTCATCTACATCTGAGGGGGCGTACACAGCCATGAGCCTCACCGGCACCCCGCCCACGAGCCGTCAACGACAAGAGCTCTGCCGCATTCAAGCTCGGTGACGGAGTCGGCCGTGAAACGCTTCCCTCTGACTAAGATGGCTACACCTGTAGCCCTAGTGCTGTTCCCCCCTGACCAATATGAGGGGCCTAGAGTCCACTGGTCCTCCAGGTGTCTGTAGGACTGGGAATAAGGGATGGCACATTCCGATAGAAAATAAACATCACTATTCTGGCTAGCCAAAAAACTCAGGGTGCTAGCGCATCTGCTCTTGTCCTTAACGCTTCTCACATTTATGGAAAATAATGAAATAGCCATAATAATGTTTAAAGGTTTAGCTTAAACTAATAAAATTCAGTTCATGGCATATTGGTTTTACTCACAGGGCAGAGCTACATACTAGGCTGTCCACCCTCTCGCTGCGGCTCCAGGACCGGACCCTCTGCGGTTGCTGTGTGGTGCTGTTCTGGTGCTGCTCCGCCTGTCTGCATTGCTTCGGTGCTCTCTGCCTCGGCGCCCGGCTGGGCTGTTGTCATCCTTGCCTGGGTTCCTCCAATTTGTTCTTCGACCTCGCTCTCCATGTCCTCTGCTTCTTCTTCTGCCTCCTGCGGGAGGGGGGATGAGGCCATTTGATCGGCCATGGACCTCATTTCCTGCAGGACCAGAGTGACTTGGTCCCCTCTCATCTCCATTTCCTCTTGCTCTGCCTCAACCCCCAGTGGGTCGAAGCTGTTGCTGGTGCTGAGGGGTTTTTTGGGCGCCCCCTGCATGGTGTCGGAGGACTCCTTTAGCCTCCTCTTTCTGCTGTTTGAATCCACTTTGGTCCAAGGACCCCCCTCTGCGTCCTCAGCGTTGGGCTGGAGAACCAGCTGTTGTGTCTCGCTGGTCTCTGGTTTGGTGCTGAGTGCGGGGTCTGTTTCACGGTCCTGGGCCTCCTCTGGTGTGGCGGCCAGCTTGGTCACCTTAGGTTTGCCCTCTTTTTTGTCCTTCCTTTGGGCCGCAGTAGGAGGTGCCTCCTGTGGCGCCTCTTCTCGCTGGGGGGCTGTTGCCTCTGCATAGGATCTGGCCCTGCTGGGGCAGTCCCTAAAGCGGTGGCCTTCCTGCCCGCAAAGGTTGCAAGCTACCTCCATCGTGCAGTCCTTGGCTGTGTGTCCCTCTTGCTTACAGTTCCTGCATGTTAGGGCGGCGCAGTCCCTGCCCGTGTGGCCCGGCTTGCCACACCTGTTGCAGAGCCTCGGCTGCCCAGCGTAATACAGGTATCCAGCGTCCCTGCCAATGGCGAAGCTGGATGGGGGGTGGCGGGTCCCGTCCGTTGCTCCCGGGTCTTCCGGCAGCTTGGCCGTGACGTGCCACTTTCCATCCCAGATTCCATTGCTGTCTAAAGACCTCACGGGGTCTTTCAGCAGTGTGCAGTGCCTGCGGAGGAAGGTGGTGACATCCTGCACATGCACGTGGGGGTTGTAAATGTGCACCGTCATCCTCTTCACTCCCATCTGCTGTTGGCATTCCATAGAGAAGTCTGCAAAGGGCTTCTCCTCTCTTCTGCTCCAGCACATGGTCGCGGCAGCTGTCCCCTGAGGCCATGGTGACCAGGTATGTCCCTGATGCTGGGAACACCTGCAGACACCAGACCTCGGAGGGGGCAAAGCCCAGGCCTGTGAGCATCAGCCTGGAGAAGGTCTCCCTGCTCAGCTGGGGTATGCTGCCGTCCGCATCTGGTTTCCTCTTCATCCGTATGGTGTTCTTCATCCCGGGGTTCAGTTGTCCAGCCATCTCGGCAAAAACGAACGCTCCAAAAGCACTTAAAAGTGCCGTTTTTTTAGCTCATCAGCTAATTGCAGCTCCTTAGGGAATGCAGGCCAAGAAAGAACCATGTGATCATGGTGTCTCCCCTGCCAGCAGTTGTCCTAAGAACAAGCGCAACCGCGGTCTGCATTAAGCTGCAGAATCAAGTGCACCGTATCCTGCGTCTGTGATAATACTGCAACTTAGAATGTTAAAGCGTTTTACGAATGCATGGAATTAATCGTGCAGGGCCTTAAAATGTGTTTCTTTGAAAGAAAAAAGATACATAGTTATGTGAAAAATACAGCAATAGTGCAATACCCTAAAGGAATGAAGACATGCACATGTCACAGAGTATTGTGGGTATGCGAGTAAGTATCCACGCAGGCGCTTCCCCCATCCTATAGGATGCTTTGCATATTTACTTTATAAGCAAGTCTAGAGGTGTAAAAGTATCTCGCCTAACATTATTAGAGGTGTAATTGTGCAGTCTACGAATGGAATGCACGGAATTATTCGTACAGGGTCTTAAAATGAGTTTTTGGGAAATAAACAGAAATATAGTTATGTTCAAAAGCAGCAATAGTGCAATACCCCCCAAAGGACTATAGGCTTGCACATGTTTCAAAGAGGATTGTGGGTATGCGGATATCCTTCCGAGTACACAGTTGATTTTTTTTTTTTTATAAAACTGTCATTCACTGAAAAACATTTCTTCTAGGGGCATTGTACCTGCAATACCAAAAAACGGTGAAATGCACAAGTTATGATTGGCAACCAAGAAATAACTATCTCAATTAACTGCTCTCGACGTCACACATGGCATAGATGAGATCACAATAAAAGTTCAAGGATAGACAACATTCTTTTGCGCCGGGGCTATTTCCTACGTGAATTGGCTCAACTGGCAAGGTTACTCTGTTGAATAGAAATTATGCGGCACATGATAAACTAAAGAGGCCTTATAGACTAGATATGAGCCTTTTGTAAAGCGTCCTTTAGCTACAGCGTGGTCATAGATCCTTATAAATCAGATAACCCTAGTTCCACAGCGACCTCTAGATACAGCCTGGGGTACTGCACCCTGGTAAATCAGATCAGCCGCGTTCAGCAGGGACCTCTAGTTGCAGCCTGAGGTACTGCACCCTGGTAAATCAAATCCGCCGAGTTCCACAGGGACCACTAGTTACGGCCTGCGGTACTGAACCCTGGTAAATCAGATCAGCCGCGTTCAGCAGGGACCTCTAATTGCAGCTTGAGGTACTGCACCCTGGTAAATCAGATCCGCCGAGTTCAGCAGGGACCACTAGTTGCAGCCTTTGGTACTGCAGCCTTGTTAATCAGGGGAGCTTTGTTTCAAAGAGACCTCTAGTTATGGCCTGCGGTACTGCACCCTGGTAAATCAGATCAGCCGAGTTCAGCAGGGACCACTAGTTGCAGCCTTTGGTACTGCAGCCTTGTTAATCTGGTGCTCTTTGTATATGAAATACGACAGAACCATGATAGGGATAAACAGACTTTTATTGTGACCACAGGTCACTTTCGAGTTGTGCATAAATCAGGAACGTCATTTCACCAAAATGCCAGGGTTAGCGGAAGTGATATCACACGACCCTTGACCTCTGATGACATCACATGCAGTTATGTAATTTGACCCCAACCCAAAGTGACATCACGGGAAGCGATGGAACACGAACTTTCACCCCTTGACAAAACAGGAAGTGGCATCACATAGCATTGTTTCTTAGTACAGTACAAACTATATGGTTACTATATCACTGTAAAGTGATATACATTTCATACAAGAATGGATCACCATATGTATCGTCAATATCAGTGCGTATAGGCTCATATTACCAAATCACTGTGAATGCAAGCAGACGTCAAAGGCCAAACTGTAAGGAGGTGTTATTATATAGCACTTACACTTAAGCACTTCATATAGAACAAATATGCAACCAATATCACCCAACCTGTGTTGGTACTCATTTATCAACCACAGCAGGATGAAAAGCTGAGTTGACCTTGCTGGGATCGGACCTGCAACCTGCTGATCACACACACATTGCAGCAGCCAGCGCTCAACCCACTGAGCTATCTTACCGGCTATAACTATCAGAAAACTAGCCACTCCAGAAACAAAAATCCACATGCTGCTGGCTACAGCCCATGAGCCTCAATACAAAATATAAAATAACGTTTTATTTTATTTTTTATTTTAGGGGTAGCAAGAGAGACCACCAGGGTAGCAAGGGAGACCTCAGGGAACTTTACTCTTCCATTTTACTCTCTATTCTGTCATAAAAGCCAGGGCTGTCTGCAAATCCTGCTATGCAGACAGCTTTTACAATGGATGCCTATGGAATGTGGCTGCTTTTCGTAGGTGCGCATTGCATAGGAATCCACCAGCCTTACACCGACATGAATAAATGCTGCGTAAAACAGAGAGGTTTGGAAGATGGCGTGGGAAGTACGAGGAAGAAACGTATTCTACTCCGGACTCTCACACCTCCTGCAAAACCATTAGAAATCGGAGTGTAATAGCTAGGCACAAACAGCTTCACACCTTCTTTGGCACCTTGCTAAGCCACTCAGCTTTGTTTACAACGACCCAATGTTTTATTAACATATAGCACTTGGTGGTTCTCTGCATGCATTTTATACATATGTCCACCTAACGGCCTAATTATATTAAAATCATCAGCTACATATAGGGAACCACCATCGTTAGCACTTACGTGCTCGGGGGAGGGGGCTCTGTGACAGGTGAGGCCCCCTGTGTGAAGAGTAACACAGAAGCAAACTTGCCTTTGCTCTTTAATTTTCCTGTCTGTCTCGTGAAAAATTACAGAAATTCATGACTTGCTGCTTGAGGAATGGGCACACCAAGTGGAGGGTGCAAGTAATCAGTTCCACCAAGTGGAGGATGCGAGTAATCAGTTCCACCAAGTGGAGGGGGGTGTGAGTAATCAGTTCCATCAAGTGGAGGGTGCCAGTAATCAGTTCCACCAAGTGGAGGGTGCGAGTAATCAGTTCCACCAAGTGGAGGGTGCGAGTAATCAGTTCCACCAAGTGGAGGGTACCAGTAATCAGTTCCACCAAGTGGAGGGTGCCAGTAATCAGTTCCACCAAGTGGAGGTTGCCAGTAATCAGTTCCATCAAGTGGAGGGTGCGAGTAATCAGTTCCACCAAGTGGAGAGTGCCAGTAATCAGTTCCACCAAGTGGAGGGTGCCAGTAATCAGTTCCATCAAGTGGAGGTTGCCAGTAATCAGTTCCATCAAGTAGAGGGTGCCAGTAATCAGTTCCATCAAGTGGAGGATGCGAGTAATCAGTTCCACCAAGTGGAGGGTGCCAGTAATCAGTTCCATCAAGTGGAGGGTGCGAGTAATCAGTTCCACCAAGTGGAGGTTGCGAGTAATCAGTTCCATCAAGTGGAGGGTGCGAGTAATCAGTTCCACCAAGTGGAGGGTGCCAGTAATCAGTTCCACCAAGTGGAGGGTGCCAGTAATCAGTTCCACCAAGTGGAGGTTGCGAGTAATCAGTTCCATCAAGTGGAGGGTGCGAGTAATCAGTTCCACCAAGTGGAGGGTGCCAGTAATCAGTTCCACCAAGTGGAGGGTGCGAGTAATCAGTTCCACCAAGTGGAGGGTGCGAGTAATCAGTTCCATCAAGTGGAGGGTGCAAGTAATCAGTTCCATCAGGTGGAGGGTGCAAGTAATCAGCTCCATTGTACCTCCTAAAGGAGTATGTGCAACAATCCTGCAACAATCCTGAAGGTGGCACAAAAGGGACACCTGGGGAGGAGTGCGACTAAGCAGGACTTGCTCAAGCGCTGCCTACCCTGTGCAGAAAATGGCAATTCACACACACGCACGCACAGAACCACCCTTATGTCCCCTTCTACCTGGTGCATGGGGGCAAAAGGTAGTGTTAGACATCATTGGCCCTCTGGCAAGGGCCAGTCATAATGCACGGTTTGTTTTTGTCCTGATGGGTTATCTAAAGGCTGTGTGTCGAGTGGTCTCTGAAGTGGGCTTTTTAGGATGGATGTTCTGGGGCGAAGGATTTCTCTCTACTTTACTAACACACAATGGGTGTAGTTTAAATCTGACCTTGTCTGGCATTTTTTAGGGTGGCAGGAGTCTGTCATGAGACTACAGCTCTCGACAAAATGGCATGGTAGAATGGATCAACAGAGTTGTAAAGGGTATCCTTCAACTAGCCCGAATGTTGAACCTGAATGTGGACGGAATGTTGAGCGTCATGGTGTGGCCCTATTGCACCACACCTCTTTCAAGCTTGGGGATGTCTTCTTTAATACCACTGAGAGGAAGGAAACCAGTGTGTGAGTTGACTCCAGAGTGGCTGGGGTCGTCTGGTCCACCAAGAGTGAACAGTGAACAGCGACTTCAGACGGCGGAACAATGCCAAGACAGATATAATAAGTAGTTTGAAGAATGGAAGAGTGAGGGCCATGACCATTTTAAAGCTAGTGACTTGGTTAGAATAAGGAACCTGAGGTTAGGGGGAAGGAGTGTTCCTTTGTATGAGCAAACAAGGAGGTGGAAAGGGTTTTGGGCACAGTGGTAATCCTGGAAGATGGTATGAAGTGGCGTCAACACCAGCTGGTAACATGCCAGGGAGCAGAATTGAGCCAGAAGGCGGCTGCACTAAAACCTGACAAGATTCAGATTCACGGCCCTTCATGTACCTCCAAGGAGCTGATATCCACCAACTCCTTTTCCTCACCTCTCTTTTATTCACAGCTATTTTTCTCCCCTTTTGAATAGTCTCTTTTGGGAATGGTCACTCTTCCCTGCCCAACCCACTCCCACATCTATTGTCTTTCTGTTTCGTTTGTTCCAGAAGCTCATCCAATCTTTGCATTTGATGGTCTCTTTTTTTCTTCCTGAAAACCCAACTCCACTGACTAGCAGTGCAATAACAGCATAATGCCCATCAGTCCTCAATATCGTGCAAACAAGGTAACTTGTAGAATTAAATGGAGATTGAAGACTGCAGTTCACATAACAGCCCACAGATGTCCCCACAATGGATAACATTGAACTTAAGCGCGTCTATTAAATTGTGATGTAAGTGGCACTTAACATTAGGAAAACACAAGAGGTGACAGCCAAAACATGTCCTCATAAAGGACACATTTTTTATCACAAAGGATGCTGATTAATTGTGAGTACAGTGAAGGGGGCTCTGAAAATGGGGTGTGGGCCAATTGTATTGTAGCCTAAGTGAGGGGCAGATGACAACCACGGGCCACACATGAGACCCTGCAAACCTGTGCTTTGGGCATGTTTACATCCAGTCTATATCCTGTATTTACTCAAAGCAAAACTCCCTCTGGTTAAGCTTCTAAATAAACAGTTGTCTGTAAATAAATCCTTTGGGATGTGGGAAATTCAATCTGCGTGTAATTACCTTCATTCTCTCAATCCAGGTTCTTCAACAGGTTGATTGTAAGTGACTGGTAGCTCGCCTGAGGCTTCCCAGTCACTTGTGAAAATAAACAGCCATGAAGTGCTCTGACCAGGAGGTGCTTCAGACTCTCCTTACACCGTGCACACAGCGGCCTCCATTCCTCTGTCGCGCCCTTCACAGTAAATGGTCACTGTTGTGCGCGCGCGAGTGGAGGAGCTTCAGCCCATTATCACACAGGGCCACTAACAGCGTCCAATAGCAGCCCTGGAGCTTGGGCACAGTAACGTCATGGTCATGCACCGTGGCTGGATGTAGAGAGCCAAGGGGTCCCGGGCAGGTATAAAGAGAGGAGGTGCAATGTCCTCCCCCTGTCTTTTACCTTTCCTGGGACCAATGAGCTGCGTAGGCAGCACCTTTTTGTTTTCTCACCCACCCACCCCTTAGATCAGGGGTAAGGCGGGTGCGTTGCAGTAGGTTGGGGCACATTGCAGTGAATTGAGCTATGAGCTCAACCATTTGGGTCACTGGAAGCCCGGGAAGGGAGAGTTAGGGCTTAATTCAGGTCTGCGCCTCGGTTCGGCTAGGAACAGGTGTCTGCCAAGGGGCTCATAGAACAGTCCTCACCGGTCCGTGCAAGGGAGCGAGGGATTGGTCGGTTTAGGGGTTCACATATTTCCTTTAGGCCCATCCCAGAGCATGGGAAGGTGATGGCTACTGCCAACCCCCCCATTCTCAAGTATGTAATGAGGACATCAGTGATGATGTAGTTGATGATGTCATGGTCCGTCGCATTTTGAGGATGTGAGAGATGTAATAATAAATGAGGCCTAATGCTTTCCAAGGAATATTTGTGTCTGCACTGGCCCTGCCCACTGATTTGGGGTGCCGGGAGCCCCTCAATGGCCTGCAATTATTCCACCTGTGTGCAAGTTAAGCTGTGAGGGGGTCTTCCAGATGGAAAGGACCCATCACTAGCAAATGTTTAAGGCATTTGGCACTGATGGGACCTTTCCATCTGAAAGACCCCCTCATGACTCGTTACCTAGCAAAGAGGTGTCCACTTACAAGGCATTTATAGCAGCACAGGAGCAACCTCCTGTTACAGGCTAGTCATGCTCTCTGCCTGGACATGCAAAGATAGGGCTGCGTTACATAGAGAGGCAAATGTTCCCAACATCATGCATAAGAGCAAGCTGGAAGACTGTGACATACTTCATCTTTTTCCCAGTGACATTACCATTGTGGTCTGAATAGAAGAGATTTGTCAGACTTGCATTATTCTGCATTCTGGGATTTCTAGTTTTCCATTGAGGGCGTGGCAAAAAAGTAAAAACAATATTCTTTTGGCTTCACATATGTCTCTTATGATTTAAATATGATAAGGTTGCTTTAATCTGATATATGTGTATTTTGAAAATAAACTCCTATTTTTTTCTTTCCCACCTGAAATGAGTATTACAGCACTGGATCACCTTCACAGCAAACCTGAGAGCTCTTCTCCAGAGGATAGTTCTATTGGAGGCCTTGAAATCATAACTGTATAATTTGTGCCAAGTGGAGCCTTGAAGGTGTGAGTTCAATTTCCTAAACTGTGGAGTGGGTTAAATCCCAGCTTCACTGTTGCAGAAGGTGCCTGATCCTGGCCAAATAATGTAATCTCTGCTAGCATAGAGGACTGGCATTAGGAGAGCCAACATTCATTTTCTCCCTATTGCTGCCAGTCACCAGAGTTGCTTTGGCCATACAGATTACTGCCCCACGTGGGAATGAGTGTAACTGTTTGCCTTGCCACGTTATGCTATGTTATTGAGTTTTGTATAGCAAATCGTCTACCATTGTCGCGGTTTCTTGTCAGGACTACCACGGTAAAATACATGTTGATGTCTGTGCCCACAATATGTCCTCTCAGTTATTTAAAATCACCTTTGTGATGCTGGTGTCTACAATATATCTGGGAAAGCTGTATGTATAAGCTAGGAGCTGTATGTGCAAGCCAGGCTTGTCCCATTGTGGCCCACTGTGCATGCGTCAGGAATGCATCATTTCTACTGGGAGATGCAGCGCTCCTCTGCACTGTGTTGTTTTTTCCTCCGTGAAACTCCCTCCTTTGTAATGGGCAGAAGGGAAGCCATTCGCTACCCATTCATATATTGTCTAGTTGGGTTTTTATATGTTTTGTGGACGTTTTAAGTCTTCTATTTGCTTTTGTTTGTGCGTTTATGTATGCAGGCATGCAAGGAGTTGTATGAGTAATGTGTGAATGCGTGGGTGAAAGTGTTGTATGGGAGCGTGTGTGAGTGTGAAGGGGAGAAGGGCCAGTCATTTTAGGGATGGGCCCTGTCATGCCCCCAGCAGCCCTCACCTGATAGGGACTGGCACTTGTAGTGTCATGTTTGCTTTACCTGTGTAGCACAGTAAAACCTTTACTGAGTATTACGGGTAAGGTCAACATGATAAGTATTATTATGTGGCTTGACTGGCCATCGTTGAATGTGGCATGACATGTATTGCTGACTGGGAGTCCTTAAATGGTAATGATAGAATGTATTCAGAGTTATTTATTTAACTGTATGATACAATTAAACAAATGGTAAAACTGGCATATATTGGTGCAGCCTGCATGGACATGTATGGCAAGCGTCAGCATGAAAATGATTTATATACTGGTATATTTTCTAGGCAAAGGCGTTGGCAAATGCTCGTGTGCACTGTTGGTGACGCATCCAATGGGCATTTTTATGTGCTACCATACAAACCCTACTGCAAACTGTGTGGCTTTTTTTACCCAATTTTTCACAGAACGTCCTGTAAAACGTTAACCCATCATTTAAACATTTTATTGTGGGGGGACTTGGTGCAACCCCCATTGTTTGGTCATGGTTTCCTCGCTGCACTCAGTCGCCCGCTCATATTCAGTGCATATTAACGTCAATCCAGTTCAACAATTCCCCAGCCACCACTGAATATAAGATGTTTTTGAAGTTCTTAATATAATCCACTTGGGTGTCTGTGTCACACTGGAATGAAGAAGGTAAGGACTCGGGATGTTGCCCACCTCCTGTTTTACAAACAATTGTGTTTTGCAGGGTGTGCAGAACCCCTATCCTAGCCAGCTGGCCAGGGGATGGGAAAGCGCACCCCCTAGCCCAGACTGGGGCCAGAACGCAGGGGCAACATATAGAAATGTGTAAATGCTACCTTTTGGAGGTCAAGCGCTGGCTCCTCTGTTTCAGTATCCAGACTGCCTCACTGCCCTAAACACGGACCAACATCAGGTGCTACCAATGAGGGACTCAGGGAATCCCACCTCAAGGAGCGCTCTTGGAGGCTGAGAGGGTTCTGCTGTGTCTAGCTCCTGCCCATCCAAAACCCCAATTCAGTCCCTCATGCTCTATGGATTAATACTTCACCCCTGGCAGCCTATTAATGCTGCGAGGGTAACATGCACACACAAGATTAAATGAAGACTGAAGGCTGAAGTTCACATAACTAACAAAAGATGTCCTTAAAACAGCATTGAACCCCGGGTAGTTGCAGAACCTCAACCTATTTGCTGTAAGTGATGTACTGTTAAGCGATAAGAGCAGTGAATGTAGCTGAGCTCTGAAAACAGAACAGAACCCCCACCCTTCAAACCTGCAACCCCCCAAGATGTGTCCTGTTTACGTTCAAATTGCAACCGAGGCCCTCTCAGCCTTTGCATTCAGCAATATATGTGTGTCTCTTCTTCTTCTTCTTCTTCTTCTTAATTATCGGAGGCGTGGGCGGACCCACGCAGGCGCTTCCCCATCCTATAGGATGATGTGCACCCTACCCACCAATCATTATTTAGCTCACATAAACTCACAGTTCCTCCCACCTCCCCGTCTGTCTCACAAAATCCAACAACACACTGCTCTTCTTCCTGCCACTCACCCCATCACCTCCCAACAAAGCCTTCCCACTCAACTCAGCCACGCCCAGCGCAGATAACCGAACCCTCATCAATTCTCTCTCTGCAACATGTTTCTCACATCTAAGTAGAAAATGTCCCACAGTCTCAGGCACCCCACACACCGCACAATCCCTCGACTCTCGCTTCCCCACTCGAAACAGACATTCATTCAGCCCCACATGCCCTATCCTCAATCGATTCAGCATCACCTCCTCCCCCTCCTCCATTCCAAACTCCCCGCATCCACCTTCACTGACACTTTCCCACAAAGACCAAACATCCACCTGCCCTTCGCCCCACTCACCCACTATCCTGCCACTCATCCATGACCCATCTCACCACCACCGCCTACACCTCATCCACACTTAAAGGTAATCTCACATCAACCTCTTCTGCTTTGCATTGTAGACGTAGCTCAATGCCGAAAGTCCTTACAGTTAGAGTGGAGTCTTGAGTGGGGGTAAAATGTGCACACTTTATATTGGAGATTGAAGGCTGCAGTTCAGTGAGCAGTTAGTAGAGGCCCTCATGATGGATAACATTGAGCGCATGGGATGAAGTTAAATTGTGAATATATCCCCTCAGCTCCCATGATGCACAGTTTAAAGACTTTAGAGTATGGCATAACGTAAAATCTGCAGGTTTTCTGCCGGTGGAAAAGACCTTGGGCCTCATTACACGGTATGCGGTAAGGGATTACCGGCACTGGTAAGGGCACCGGTGCCGGTAATCCCTTGCCATCCTACGAGGTCCCTTAGCGGGTCCTTTCCTTAATGCCTGGTTTTACCAGGTCGTTAAGGAAGGGACCCGTTGAGGGACTTCAGAGCTAATAACGGGCCCGCTAATAGCAGGCCTGTTATTAGCTCCTTCCCCATTCCCATTGAGCCCTATGGTGGCTCAAATGGGAATGGGGAATGGTTTCCGAAATGGGGACTTACCGGTCCCACCAAGGTCGGAATGACCTGGTAAATCCCCATTCAAGGGAAAACGGACCCGAAATGCAGTAAGGGGGTAGCCATGGCGCTAATGTGATGCGCCATAAACTGGCCTTAACCAGGTGACCTTGAAGCATGAGGAAAAAGGACATATGAATTACAAATCGGGCCAGTCCGGGTCGGGTTTGGGTCGGCGTTGGCGTGAGAATTCTCATTTTATGGCTAATTTCCCTTACCTATGGAGTCCCCCAGCAGCTTTGCTGGATTTGAAGGATTTGTTTTTTTCTCCTGCTAACAGTGAGACTCTTTTTCCCACTCTTAGGCATGTTTGCTATGTGTGTTCTAGGCTATTTTTGTGTTTAATGTCTACGGGGTTTTTCTCACCCCCATAGGAACCATCCTTATTCACATGTGTTACACAGCATCCTCCGTGCAGTGACACAGGGGTGTCGTAACGACCCCCAAACATAGACTCCATACCCTTGAACTGACTACTGTCTCCCAGGGCATGTAAAGTCCCAATTGACTTTACTAGTCAATGTTTATGAACCAAACCAGTACAACCCATCTTACTATGGAAGTACTGGGAAGGGTTAATAGTTTTTCCCTTATGTTCATTTTCGAGTGGGTACCGTACAGTCCCTCTCCCAAAACTTTCTGGCTGGTGGCAGTGGTTACTACCGTAAATATTCGACCGCAAATATTTTCCTATGGAATTTTCCCATTGTTCGAGGTTACCACATTTTCTGACAGCCTCTAACATACCGGCAGTGTATTTTAATATTAACTTTACTCCGGTAGGTTTTTGATTTGCCAGAACTTTAATATAACTTCTTTCTCATGTCTTTCTCTAAACTCCTAACCCAGGGCAGTGATCCTTTGCTCGTCCTTTTGGCAGGCTTCTGCAAGAAGCCCTCTTTTCGGCGCCACTGAGTCTGCGGTGGGTCCATTGTGTGGGAGGGGGAGTAGGACCCTTGGACAGGGTTGCCTCAGCAACCAATGTCACACTCTATACTGATAGGCTGGAGGGTCTCCCGCCAAGATGACCACTCCACTGTGTGAGTGACAGCTAGGCTGTATGAATGGGGATCTTTTTGCATAAAAGCAGGGTCCTGAGGACTGGAAGAGCATGACGTCACAACTGGAACTAAGAAACCGAAGAGGAGAGAAGCCAAAGACATCTACAACGACTGAACCACCGGTGAAGCCCTGCTGCAGCATATCACCACTTTTCTCCAAACGACGAGAGAAGATCTTCATCTGAAAGAGCCTTCTTCCCTTGAGCTGGTGGGGCCAACCAGTTTGCCAATCGCCTTCCCGGACCTGCCTTGGTCGAATCGCCAGTACCCTGTACTCGGAGGCTGGATAGCCAGGCACCAGTCCACCCGGACTGCGATTTAAAGGAGCGTACCTGTTATTCATTGGGCAGCACCGCAGCTGGTTTTCATCCCTGGGTAGTGCAGTAACTCGAACCTTCCTCCATGACGAGAGCCTCTCTTCCTCTGCTGGATCCCCCGAACTGCAAGAACTACCCGGAACAACTGCCACCGCTGGAGCCACTTCTTCATTTTAAAGGTACACTGTACACTTTTGCGTGGTAGAGCTAAAGGTGTTTTAAATCCTTTACCTACTGGTTGGGTTGGCAGCCCCTCTTTCTTAACATTGTCTTTCACCTTCTGCATCCACCTTTTCAAAATCGTTAACCAAAGACTTGACTGCAGCTACAAGAACATTCTGCTCCTGGGCCCTTGCCCTGTACCACTGACTCTGGCACAGGCCTACTGACTCTGGATACATTTGATAGAACTGCTTTCTCTAGCTTGCTTCTCAACTAGAACTGTGTTGGTGCACCTACTTCTTACAACCACCCTTTCCAATCCACTTTTAAACCTTGTGAAATGCCATTATTCTCAGTTTTCATTTAAGTATTTTCTATACTGATGTACTGCCTTGCTTAAACTGGTTCACAAACTAATAGGAAGTGTTGCTAGGGTGTGTACGAATATATTTCTGTATAACTTGTGCTTTCCCTCCCTTGTGAGAAATTGCCTGAGTGCCATTTGTGTTTGATTTTCACTGTGCCGTTTTGCTCAGTTTTCACTCTTGCTCAAACTTGTCTACAATTTAACTAGGGAGTTGTGTATACTTTCTTTGACCGAATTTAACTTGCTTAAGAACTGTGACAGAAGTGTATAAAATAAATATATATATTCTTTTTACTACAAAGCTTTGGTCAGTGTTTCCTTTTTCAGTAGTACTGTAGTCCAATTGTGTAAACCCTGAATACTGCTCATCTCCCTCTTGAGATAAGTCTGACTGCTCAGCCACAGCTACCAACTAAATCTTTGTGGTACAGACTGATACCAAAGGGGATTTATTGCTCTCACCTGTAGTCCTAATCTTCTGTAGTGCTCCCTAAGGCAACTCGACAGGAGTCTGCCTAACACTGGTGTACAGCGGTGGGATAACAGTATTGGATTTACATTTTAGAGTTCTGCTAGTACATTGGTTCAAATAACCACAAGGCTAACTATCACAAAAAGTTTATTTTAAAAAAGGCAAAACAAATATGGAAAGTTACAGCCAGGAGACCCTCCTTACTAATACTACTGATTATTTAAGGGATCTGTGTAGACAGAAAAGTCTTCCTGTCAAAGGCAAGACATTAGAAATGATTGATAGAGTGTTAGGGCCCACTACTCCAGCAAATGTAGCAAACATTGAAGATGGTAATGTTGAAAATGTTATTGTTGAAACAGATGAGGAAGAGGAGAATAACAATGTCACCCTCTCTGGCCCTCTACCTGCTCAAAGGCCTCAACCTCTGGCTACCGGACCTTTACCAGGTCCCACATTAAGACCTGAATTTATCTCTCTAGAAAAAAAGAGACTTGAACTAGAATTCAAAAGAATTAGTGCCAAACTGAACAGAGACATCAAGAACTAAGGCTCAAAGAAATGGAGCTCAATCATGAGCTTGAGATGAAGAAATTGTCTGGAAAATACTTCTCTCCCCGAATTCTCTAGATCTTCCAGACCAAAAAGACCCCGGATGCCTAAAGAGATTGTGGGTATGTATGAACCTAAGTTGGATGTATTAGATTGGCTCGCTATGTTTGAATACAATCATGGGCTCCAGGATATCACAGGGAATCAGTCGATCCCCTGGTTATTCTCTAGGCTCCCCCCTGTTGCATCTGATGTGGTAATGGAGTTGGGGGAGGTGGATAGGATGGATAATGAATGTGTAAAGCCAGCTTTGATAGCTAGATTTGGGAAGACTCCTTCCCAGTACCTTAAGAGGTTTAGGACCCTCAAAAAGCATGATAGTACCCCTTGGGCTACTTGGGTGAATGTGTGTTTGAAGAACTTAGAGGGATGGATTAAGGGTTACAAAGTTAACATTTATGAAGGAATGCAAAATCTTGTAATGTTGGAGTCAATCTATGATGCCTGCTCTCCTGAGCTCAGACAGCACTTGGCTGAGTCAAAGGAAATTGATCCTAGAAAATTAGGCAAGGCTGCTGACTTGTGGGTTGCCAACAGGGCTACTCACAAGGACTCTGGGGTCACTCAGAAAAAGGATGAGGGGAAACAGCCACAAAAAGAGAACCAAGAGACTTCTAATACCTCGCATCCCAAAGAGGGCCACTAACAACAAAATAACCAGGGTAAGCCACAAGGGAAACCAAATAGGGCTAGTGAGTCCTGGTGTTCAACCAGAGGGAGGTCAGCAAAAGCCCCCATTCCAGAGAGCATTTGGAAAATGCTATGTCTGTGGGTCAACTGACCATATCAAAGGAGATCCCAGGTGCAAGGGTAAACCTGCAGGGATCAGCACTGCCTCTTTAGCCTTCTCTCCAGAGGAAGAAGTACAAATGGCTAGTGGTCGGGGGGCGTGGCTTGGATGGCCACGTAAGGGGATGTGCTCTAGAGGAGCTCCTTCGAACCGGCAACGATCCTGGCGAACAAAGTGCGTGTACGGACACCTGCCAGCTTGGATAATCCACATCCTTGCTTATGAATATGGCAGCTGCACTCGCTAAACTTCTGGTGCATGAGTGAAGCACGGATGCAGAGATATATACATCTGCACGCAGCGAGACCCGGACCGGCGAGCGAAACAAAATGGCGGCGGGAACAAAGGGAATACTGAAGATCACAAGTGCGCACTAGGGACCCGGACGGCACCCGCATCGGAACTCAAGATCCTTTATCAACAGTAGACCCGGAGGGGCCGTGGCGCTGGAAGGCGGAGGAGCAGCACTGTGCTGCCCTGACCGTGCTTCTGTATTGCGAGCTGGAGATGGCGCACATCCGTGGCAGTGCGCACTTGGAGCTCGCGCATCCACAGACAACAACGGAAAAGGCCCGCAGACGAACTGGGGGCTGACGCTGGGCCAGCGAGATGGTCGGATCGGACGTTGGTGGAACGCAGGCAGGCTACATAGTAGCAGCGTACCCTGGGGAGGATCAAACAAATGTTGCGCTCAGAGCACAGGGCGTGCTTGTGAGCTGGCAACAAAGTAACCGGAGACCCTGGTTCTAGCAGGAGTGATCGAGCGGACACAGCAGCACTTCAGAACGCTGTGGATCAGACTCCAGACATACAGGGCACGAGACAGATCCTGCCTGTAGACTGAGTGAACGCTCCACACGCCCTGAACATCTGTAGGCAGGGCTGCCTGTGAGGAGGACGGTAACCGGTCCTGGGAGAAGTGCTGGAAACAGAGGACCAAGCACGACCCGAGGGATCACCTCCCAGAAACACGGGGGATGGGGGACAACACAGCGCCGGGGGGCCCCCGTAGAGACAAATAACACTGAGAAGGGGGATCTAGGCCTGACGTGGATGGGTCTCTATTACGTGGGAAGAGACAGCCCATTCTGGGTGCGAGGCGAGCGACAAGGACACGCATGGACTACTGAGAGTGTCTTGGTGCCACGAGGACATTGGTGCATGTGAAGGCGCGGCTGGCTTACGCACGGCGGACATAGCAGGATGTCCAGTAAAGCTGTTAGATCCAGGATTAAACAGCCCACGATGGAAGCCTATGCCAAGTCGCCCCCAGGGGCTGAGGGGGGCAAGAGCAAAGAGACTCCCGCGACAGTGGTGGAGACGTCGGGCACGATTCAGGAAGTGCTGACGGCGATTGCGGACTTAAAGGTGGCATGGGAGACTAAACTGGGCTTGGCAATGCAAAAACTGAAGGAGGGCCAGGACCTCAAAATTGGCGCGGTCCAGGAGGAAGTGAACCTGCTGAGACAAGATGTGCGAACGATCGCGGAGCGCACTGGAGCCTTGGAGAAGGAGGTGGCCCCGAATATGGCAGCGTGTGCTGCACACGGCGCGGAGCTCCATGCCCTTGCGCAGCGGGTGGGAAACCTGGAGGACAGAGCTGAGAAGGCGGAGGGGCGTGCCAGACGCAACAACATTCGTATAGTTGGCTTGCCGGAAGGAATAGAAGGGCCTAACCCCACTGAATATGTGGAAACTATGCTCCTGCAGGAGATAACAGGTGAGGCACTGACCCAGGGGTTCACGGTTGAGAGAGCGCACAGGGCCCTGACAAGGAAACCGCCCCCGGGACCCCCCCCCGAGACCACTGATTGCAAAGATCCTGAACTACCGAGATCGGGAGAAGATACTTTAATTCTTCCGGAGGGGAGGGACGATTGAAAGAGGGTCAGCGAAGATCACAGCGTACCCGGACTACACGTTGCAGGTACAGCGCAGTAGGATGAACTTTGGGTCGGTGAAGAGGAGACTGAAAGAAGCAGGCCACCGTTATATGTTGCTCTACCCAGCCAAGCTGAAAGTGTTCTATAAGAACAAATCTCTGTTTTTCGAGACACCAGCGGATGCATTGGATTGGTTGGATGTGCAGGGCCGACCTCAAGAACCGGATATCCAGATGGGAGCTGCGGAAGATAAGTAGCATGCCGCTGTGTCACCCAGGGTGACTTGGCTAAGACATTGGGACTAGAATATAGAGTTACACTATGTTTGTGGGGAGTGCGTTGCAGTAGTAGTTGGCAGGTCCCGATGGACGCACCAATCTTTATATAGATGAGTAGGAGCTCCTGGGAGACATCCCTTGAACCCACTAGTAGTATATTTAGTTAGGTCACTGTTAGATCGGTGATGCCCCGCGGGGTCCTAGTCCTCGGACACTAGACAGGATCAGACGCGGGTGGGCCTGAGATCCAGGGATGGAGGTGGGCACTTGTTGGGGCAGGCTAGGGCGGGGGGAGGGGTCAGGTTGTGTGCAGTGGGGAGGAGTTGGGGAACAAAGGAGGGGGGAACTGTTGAGGGGGGGAAAGGGTAGAGTCGGAATTTGGGCTATCAAGGGATGCATCGAAGGGGGAGGTGGACAGAGAGTATACCGAGTAGATGGCATTGGGTAATCTCAGAATGGTGTCCTGGAACGTACGGGGCCTCAATAGTTATTTAAAATGTAATAAAGTAATGATGTATCTGAAAAGGATGCGTATTGACATAGCCTTGCTACAAGAGACCGATCTCACGAAGAAGAAGTTGGAGGTGGTCAAGAGGAAATGGAGGGGTAATGTCATGGGGGCCACGTATTCGGCGTATGCAAGAGGGGTAATCACATGGGTGGCGCCGCATGTGCCGTTTCAAGCGCTCAATTCAACAATAGACCCAGAGGGCAGAATGGTGGTGGTGACGGGCCTCCTGGAGAACAGGGAGGTGCATATTATAAATCTGTATGCTCTTAACCACGACACGGCGGCTTATTTTAGGTCCCTTTACAGCAAGTCCAGCCCCCTGGTGGGAGGCGCGATGGTGTGGGGGGGACTTTAATTGTATCCTGAATCCTAGAATAGATAGGTCATATGACAAATCAGGGAAACTGTCGCCAGCGACCAAAGCGCTGGGGACAATGTTGAACGACTTAGGCCTAGAGGATGTGTGGAGAAGGCTGCATCCAACGGATAGACAATATTCGCACTATGCGGCGCCACATGACTTGCACACAAGGTTGGATTATGTGTTTGTAGCTGCCGGGATAGCGGGAGAAATGGTGGGAGCGGAATACAAGGCCCGAGTAATATCCGACCACTCGCCTTTGGTTGTAGAGTGGTGACATCAACCCCCCAGAGCGCAGATCACGACATCGAGACTTAGGACTGAGGCACTACAAGATGAGGGGTTTTGGGAGGATCTGAGTGGGGCCATTGAGGAATATTTTGAAATAAACATGGGTAGTGTACGCTCCATGGGTACAGTATGGGAGGCATTCAAGGTGGTGGTGCGTGGAGTAGCTATATCGAAATCTAAGGGTCTCCAAGGGGGTTTTGAAAGGGAACTTCAGGAAACAGAGAGAGAGTTAGAGGACCTCACACGGGACGAGGCTGCCACCCTGGAGAACAGCGCCAAGATAAAAGATTTACAGTTAACCTGCTGCGGACACTAGGATAGATTATGTAGATTAAATTACAAGAAATACACAGAGAGACTACATGCAGGGGAAGATAAGCCAGGCAGATTGCTGGCCTCGCTGTACAAGAGGGAGACCCCTCGCTCGGTAATCAGTGAGATCAGGGATGAGGAAGGTTATATCCGCAATACCCAGGAGGGGGTTAACGAGGAGTTCCTCAAGTATTATAGACATCTGTATGCAGGCACAGGGGAGGACATGAGTCAGGATATACTGAACACATTAGAGGATATAGAGCTGCCCACCCTGGATGACCTAGAACATGAGGATTTGGACGCTCCCGTCACCTCGGATGAGCTGGAGATGGTGATCCAACATCTGCCCACGTGTAAGGCACCCGAGACAGATGGGTTGCCTAGTGAGTTTTACAAAACATATCAGCAGGAGCTGCTACAGCCGTTGCTTGTCATGCTTAATGAGGTCTATGAGCGGGGGGAACTGCCATTGTCCCTCCGCGAGGCAATGATTATCCCACTCCTGAAACCAGGCAACCCTGCCGCAGAGTGTGGGTCTTATAGACACCTGTCCATGCTCAATCAGGACAATAAAATACTTACGGCAGTGCTGGCCAACAGGTTGAAGAGGGTGATTGGTAAGCTGATCAGACGGAATATGTCCCTGGCAGGAACATTACGGATAACCATAGGAGGCTACACCATATCATTGATTATACGGAGGGAGACACAGGTGAGTTGGTAATCGTGTTGTTAGACGCGGTCAAAGCCTTTGATTCAGTGCGGTGGCCATGGCTGAAAGCGACCCTGAAGGGATACGGAATGGGGCCTGGATATATCAGGTGGGTCCAGATGTTGTATAGAACCCCGATAGCAAGGGTTAAAACAGGATTCATAATCTCAGATAAATGGCAACTCAGCAGGGGGACCAGACAAGGATGCCCCTGGTCACCCATGTTGTATATTCTGGCGCTAGAGCCGTTGGCAATATGCCTGCGACAACAATACGGGGAGGTGGGGATCCGCACGACAAGTGGTACACACGTAGTATCGCTGTATGCAGATTACATGCTACTCTATTTGCGCTACCCGGAGGAGAACCTACAGCATGTACCGATATGCCACCCTCTCGGGCATATCGGTGAACCCTGGGAAATCTAGCTTGTTCCCCTTGGGTAGATATAGGGGCGTTCCATCACAGAGTCTGCCTATCCTGCCAATACCATGGCAGACTGTGTCTTTTAGGTATCTGGGAGTGAATATTTATCATAACATCGTGACGGAGCACAAACATAATACGGAGAAAGCAATTGAGGGGGTTCAGAATAGCATGGCGTTCTGGTCTAGATGACCCCTATCTATGATGGGGAGAGCAGCCCTGCTCAAGATGGTGGTCCTGCCCAGACTCTTGCATTTTTTTGTGAATGTCCCGATTCCCAGGAGCTTTTTCGTAAGACTCCACGGTATGTGCAGGGGCTTCATATGGGGTATCTCGAGGAACAGAGTGGCTCTGTGGAAACTTCAGGACTCGTGTGACAGGGGGGGTATAGGCCTGCCGAACTTTGAACTTTATTATCTGGTGGGGCAGCTGCTGTTTGTGGCCAGGTGGTTGTCGGCGGAGGACTCGGCAGAGGCTAGGCTTCTGCGTGACGACTCGGCTCCATACTTCTTGAGAGAGGTAGTGTGGCTACAAAAGAGTAAAATGACAGGAAGAGGGGGTTTATTGAGGCTGGGCTGGGAGGTCTGGCGCAGAACGTGGAGAACGTTGGGCGACCCGGACCCGCTCTCTCAGCAGGCCCCGCTGGTGGCACTGTGCGGGAACGACTCCCAATTGCTGGAGGCGGTCCGTAGATACTGTGAGCCGGTGGGCCTAGCCACCCTTGGGGATATATGGCAGGAAGGGGAGGCATTGGAATTTCAAAGGTTGCAGGATGAGACAGGGGTGCATGTAGGCCAATATATAACCCACGCCAGGCTCATGAAACGGGTGAGGGAGAGATGGCCTGAGACGGTGCTAGTGGAGGACCCAGATGCCGCCCTAGAAATGATGTATGATGTTTCAGAGGGTGGGCACGAAATATCCAGGATACTTGAGCTCCTGAGAGCAAAAGCAGGGAGGGAGCTGTTACAGCTGAGGCAAGATTGGGAGGAGGAAGTGGGAAGACCCATGACAGAGGGGCAGTGGGAGAGAGCTCAAAGGTACCATAAAAAGGTGTCCCGAAATGCGAGATTCCAGCAGATTCAGTTATATGTCACTCACTGAGCTTACCTGACTCCCGGGAAAATAGCCAGGTTTGGAGGCTCGACCACACAGAAATGCCCTAGATGTGGGGAGGTAGAAGCAGGGCTGCTGCATATGTTTTGGGCTTGCCCCGAGGTGCATAGATTCTGGGAGGAAGTGAAAACTAAAATGGCCGGTGGGGGAGTGGTGCTGGATGTGGGATCGGCTTGGGCATGCATGCTCAGGATTTTTCCCAGGCCAAGCAAATCTAAAGCACATAAGCAAGATGAAGGACTTGGCTTATATCCTGGCTAAGCGTAGGATTGCAATGGGCTGGAAAGCAGCCCACAGACCCAGAGTAGAGATATGGTGGGCGGACCTCCTAAAATGGGCGGAAGCGGAATCCGCAGTATGGTTTGAAGCGGTTACCAGAGGGGGAGAAGAGGAAGTAGGGCCCCTGATGGCCTGGCGACAATTAGTGTCCTCTATGGCAAATCCCCACCAGGGTAATGATGAGACAGGAAACCCAGATGAGTCCATAAGCACTGCGATACCTGAAAATGCTCCTGTAGAGGCCATAGAAGAACTGGCTTAAGTTTGGGGGGTGTGAAGGGGGAGGACGGAGAATGATAATGGATAATGTGACTATTTGATGTTGGCTATGTACGTCCTGAAAAGTTGTATTGTTTGTTGTTTTGTTTGGTTAAAAATAAAAATAAATTAAAAAAATAAAAATGGCTAGTGCTCACTTTGAATTATTTCCTGAAGAACCCTTGAGTCTTCAAGCAATGGTATCCTTAGAGTCCATAGGTATGGTTAGCAAACAGAATAGGGGTATGTATGACTCCCTTCCAGAAAACTATATTAGATGGACAGTGTTCTTGTCCATGGCCAGGATACTCCTGCCAGGAGAGACACTGGGGCCAGCAGTACAGTAGTGGATGCAAGCTTTTTCAACATGAGGATGTTGCTAAGGCACCCAAAGGTCCCACTAAATCTTCTGGAGGTCCTGTCCAGTTGGTTCCTATTTTACCAGTCCTCATTCAGTGTAACAACATGACAGTGAGGATTCCTGTCAGTGTTCAGACTGAGGTGCCTGGGAGAGTCCTGTTGGGGAATGATCTAAAAACTCTAGGAGTAGTATCCAGTGCCCCCAGGCCTCCTAGTATGGAGAAGCAGAACCTAACCAAATTGGCTAGAGAGGCCACCTTAAGGGACCCCTCTAAGCCTGTCGGAACCTCTACAGAGAACCTCACTACAAGCCCTGGTGTTAGTAAGTTGACCTCTAACCCAGGCAAATTTCAGGCTAGTATGTTAGGGAAATGGGAGCCCCAACCAAGCTCCATCATTGTTCCCCCAGTTTTAGAGTCTCTGACTCCCCCTGCTTCTGAGGAAGAGGTGGATAGACCAACTGGGCCCCTCTCTAGGCCTAAGAGAAGTGGTATTTCACAGTGCTGGTGGAAAACCAGAAAAGAAAAGTCTAAGGCCAAAAACCTTCAGACTGTTGGACCTTCTACTGAAGACTCCAACCCAAATCCTAGTATTAGGAGGGAACTCCTAAAGTAGGTAAGGTTAGATCTAAGAGGAAGGGGAAGCAGGTACATTGCCTATTCCCAGCCCCTCCACCCAAGAGGCCTAAGAACCAACCTGCTCCCAACAGAGAGGTGGTGAGGACCCCTGGAGGCCCCTCTAGATCTAAGGCAATACTTTAAAAGGACCCATTGAAAAAGCCTATCACAGGTTCAGGGGTTGTACCAACTTCTGAGGGACTGGTCAACCAGATCCCCTATAGATTTAAAAAGACAAAAGTTTCTCAAAGGGTTTGTAGGTCATATAGCTTACAAAGGAAAACCTTTGATTTTACCATTGAGCACAAGTCAGGATGTCACCACCAAATGCTGATGGTCTCTCTAGTATGTTTATAAGCGACTAGAGGTAAGAGACTCATCCAGGAGTGGATTAGATCCTCCTGTCTCTTAGTCTGGGGGGGCGAGTGTTAGGGAGTATTCTTATTCTATGGCTAATTTCCCTTACCTATAGAGTCCCCCAGCAGCTTTGCTGGATTTGAAGGGTTTGTTTTTTTCTCCTGCTAAGAGTGAGACTCTTTTTCCCACTCTTAGACATTTTTGCTATGTGTGTTCTAGGCTATTTTTTGTGTTTAATGTCTATGGGGTTTTCTCACCTCCATAGGAACCGTCTTTATTCACATGTGTTAGACAGCACCCTTCGTGCAGTGACACAGGGGTGTCGTAGCGACCCCCAAACATAGACTCCATACCCTGGGACTGACTACTGTCTCCCAGGGCATGTAAAGTCCCAATACTACTGACTTTACTAGTCAATTTTTATGAACTAAACCAGTACAACCCATCTTACTATGGAGGTACTGGAAAGAGTTAATAGTTTTCCCCTATGTTCATTTTCGAGAGGGTACCGTACAGTCCCTCTCTCAAAAGTTTCTGGCTGGTGGCAGTGGTTACTACCATAAATATTCGACTGTGAATATTTTCCTATGGGATTTTCCCATTGTTCGAGGCTACCACATATTCTGACAGCCTCTAACATACCGCCAGTGTATTTTAATATTAACTTTACTCCGGTAGGTTATATTTGCCAGAACTTTAATATAACTTCTTTCTCGTATCTTTCTCTAAACTCCTAACCCAGGTCAGTGATCCTTTGCTCGTCCTTTCGGCAGGCTTCTGCCAAGAAGCCCTCTTTTCGGCGCTACTGAGTCTGCGGTGGGTCAATTGTGTGGGAGGGGGTGTAGGACCCCTGGACAGCGTTGCCTCAGCAACCCATGTCGCACTGTATCCTGATAGGCTGGAGGGTCTCCCGCCAAGATGACCACTCCACTGTGTGAGTGACAGCTAGGCTGTATGAATGGGAATCTTTTTCCATAAAAGCAGGGTCCTGAGGACTGGAAGAGCAAGACGTCGCCACTGGAACTAAGAAGCCGAAGAGGAGAGAAGCCAAAGACATCTGCAACGACTGAACCACCGGTGAAGCCCTGCTGCAGCGTCTCACCACTTTTCTCCAAACGACGAGAGAAGATCTTCATCTGAAAGAGCCTTCTTCCCTTGAGCTGGTGGGGCCAACCAGTTTGCCAATCGCCTTCCAGGACCTGCCTTGTTCGAATCGCCAGTACCCTGTACTCGGAGGCCGGATAGCCAGGCACCAGTCCACCCGGACCGCGATGAATTAAAGGAGAGTACCTTTTATTCGTCGGGCAGCACCGCGGATGGTTTCATCCCTGGGTAGTGCAGTAACTCGAACCTTCCTCCATGATGAGAGCCTCTTTTCCTCTGCTGGATCCCCCAAACTGCAGGAACTACCAGGTACAACCGCCACCGCAGAAGCCACTTCTTCATTTTAAAGGTACATTGTTCCGCCAGGCCGCCCTTTCTGCGTGGCAGAGCTAAAGGTGTTTTAAATCCTTTACCTACCGGTTGGGTTGGCCGCCCCTCTCTCTTAACATTGTCTTTTACCTTCTGCATCCACCTTTTCAAAAACGTTAACCAAAGACTTGACTGCAGCTACAAGAACATTTTGTTCCTGGGCCCTTGCCCTGTACCACTGACTCTGGCACAGGCCTACTCACTCTGGATAAATTTGTTGGAACTGCCTTCTCTAGATTGCTTCTCAACTAGAACTGTGTTGGTGCACCTACTTCTTATAACCACCCTTTTCTCCCCACTTTTAAACCTTGTGAAATGCCATTTTGCTCAGTTTTCATTTAAGTATTTTCTATACTGATGTACTGCCTTGCTTAAACTGGTTCACAAACTAATAGGAAGTGTTGCTAGGGTGTGCAAGAAGATATTTCTGTATACTTTGTGCTTTCCCTCCCTTGTGAGAAATTGCTAGAGTGCCATTTGTGTTTGGTTTTCACTGTGCCGTTTTGCTCAGTTTTCACTCTTGCTCAAACTTGTCTACAATTTAACTAGGGAGTTGTGTATACTTTCTTTGACCAAATGTAACTTGCTTAAGAACTGTGATAGATGTGTTTAACTAGAAGTGTATAAAATAGATATATATATTCTTTTTGCTACAAAGCTTTGGTCAGTGTTTCCTTGTTCCATAGTACAGTAGTTCTATTGTGTAAACCCTGAATACTGCTCATCTCCCTCTTGAGATAAGTCTGACTGCTCAGCCACAGCTACCAACTAAATCTTTGTGGTACAGACTGATACCAAAGGGGATTTATTGCTCTCACCTCTAGTCCTAATCTTCTTTAGTGCTCCCTAAGGGAACTGCACAGGATTCTGCCTAACAATCGTCACTTTGTTTTTCCCCACACATCACGAACCTGTCTAAGTCCACATTAGAAAGCGGAATGAAGTGGTTTTGAAGAGCCGTCTTGATGGCAGCATATGTCACCATTTGAATGTTTAGTGACTCATAGATGCGTAGCAACTCAGTTCCAGCTGAGTACAGAAGTGTAGCAATTTTCGCATTGTCGTCATCTTCCCCAGTCGCTCTGAAGAACATGTCCAGCTTCTTTATCCATGTGAGCCACTTAGGCCCTAGCTTGGAGTGTGGGCCTGATGTGTCGAACTCTGGCATGGGCGCCAGAGTGCCATGGTGCCGACGTGCCCCTCGCGCGTTCCGAAGTCTCCTCATCAGGGTCACTCATGCTTGCAGGTCGCACAGGCACCTCACTCACGTGGCTGAGGCCGCAAACCTGTTCCCTTGTAGTACTTCTCTGCTGCTGCCCACTGACCTGGATGCCTTGACTGGGTGGTGTGCAGGCTTCCTTTTCAGTGACCCGCTTGAGCTGGGCCCACGGGCATGGATTGAATTGCTGGCTCTCAGTTAGAGACTCGAAGAAAAAGGCCCCTCAGGCCAAGACCGCGCCTCTCCTTTCAGGAGAACCTCAAAGGATCCAAATATTTAAATGTTTCCGGTCTGTGCGCAGGGGACGAGCACCCTTGCGGGCTGCAACTGCACCACAAGCAGAATCTAAGATGTCCGACCGCATCAGTGTCGGATTCGGGCAGCGTGGGAGGAAGTACTGATGTTAATTGCGCTCGCGAACGCAATTGTGATCCTCCCTCGAGCCACCGTCCTCGTCGCCAATGTTGGTATCAGCATGGGCCTCGGGCCGCCTCACACATGCATGCATGCATTCATACTCTAGGACACGTCTGGTGCTGTGGAGGTCCCGCCGGCAACTGCTGTACTGGCCGCGTTTATTCGTAACGCTCATGCGTGAGCCCAAACAAGGCTTGCGCATGCATACATTCAACACTTAGGGCTTGCAGGTAAGGATGCAGCCCCTTGAGGAGGGTTGTGGGAAGATCCTCTCCTCCTGAGGACTGTTTGGATGAAATGGAGAGAGTGGCGACTGGTTACCTTGAATACCCTTTTCGCTGATCCCTACAGCTGAATAGGCCGTAATCCTTCCGGCTCTGGTTGGCAAGTGGCTCCAACAGTGCCGGTAAAACATGGATGCCGGAGTTGATATGCCATCATTGCCATGGGTTGCCTGGTCCCAGTATGGAAGGGGCGGCCCAGTCTACAGCTGATTGGGCCGTAAGATCTTTACACAGTATTTAATAAGACAGGTTACCTCATCTCACTCAGACTGCAGAATGCTCTGAGTTCAGCAGGAAAACTGCTGTGAACGTTCCACTGCTTCAAGTCATGGCAAAATACAAAGGAAAAAGGAAGCACTTGGCAGCTGCTGAAGATTCCTCTAGCATAGAGTGCAAGTCCAGGAGAAAGAGAAAAGCAATCAAGAAAACAATGGAACTTACATTATAACATTACATTATACATTATACATATATACATTGAACATGGATAAACATGGGATGGGACCGTTCGGTTTGCTGTAGTTTCTGTTGGCACAGTTTGACTTTGTGTGGAAATAAAGTGGTGATGGGATGCAGGGGCAAGGCTTGGGTGTGTCTCATTGGAACCTGTCGACACACGTATGCTTTGGTACACCTCAAAGGTAAGTATTGGGAAGAGGAAGAGGGATGTAGAGGTAAAGCTCAAATTACTTACCAGTAGTCTTCATTACACCTGGTCCTGCTCTTCCTCGTCACAGTACTGATGACACTACTCTCCCACCTTGGGTGTGGGAGGCCCAGGATACGGCTTGGGAATTTCGTAACTAAGCTATTTAGGGCAAGTAGGTGGTACTATACCATTAGAAGTTAAAAAAGTAAGTTTCTGCAATTGAGGCAGGCCTCAAAGCTAAGTACTGTGACACGGAAAAGTAGGAAGAGGAGTAATGAAGGTTATCAATAAGTTATGGGAGCATTAGTGATAATCAGAGGACTAGAAGTCACTATACTGATAGCAACGCATGCGCAAGGCATCAATGACATCATCACGGGGAACGTGAAGGTTAGGAAAGGTGGAACAATGAGTGCAGGAGAGAAAGGAACAGAGAGACAAATGAATAAAAAAAAGCTTTGTTAAAAAAACAAAAACAGGTGCATGTCTTCATTCAAGGGTGGCTTCCTAAAATAGACAATTAGTGCAGTCCTTTACGTGGCATGTGCGGGACATATGAAGCGGCAGGCCACAAGGGTGAGCAAGTGCCCCAAAGGGACTTGGATAGTCGAGGCATAGTACAGCCACAAGCAAATAGTTTTACATCTATAACAAAAAGGGTAAACAAAAACACTGGAGATATGTTAGTCCTTTCCCCCAAAATATTCCAGGTGGGTATCATTTCAACTGTCGGAGTCATTTTATATTAAATGCTAATACGATTCAGGGGCACTAATGTTAGCACTGACATGTTGCTGCTAGTTTCCTCTCCGTACAATTTTCAACATTTACAAATGGCAGTGGAAAATGGAAGAGTAGAAGCAGACAAAATCACCCTTACTCTTCCATTTTACTCTCTGTTCTGTCAAAAAGTCAAGGCTGTCTGCAAATCATGCTTTGCAGACGGCCTTTGCAATGGATGCCTATGGAATGTGGCTGCTTTTCGTAGGGGCAGTTTGCATATGATTCCACTAGCTTTACACCAACAGGAATATATGCCCGCGTAAAACAGAGAGGTTTTGAAGATGGAGTGGGAAGTATGAGGAAGAAACGTATTTCTACTCTAGTCTCTCACATCAGACTCTCACACCTCCTGCAAAACCATTAGAACCTTTCTAAGCCCCTCACCTTTGTTTACAATGGCCCCATGTTTTGTTAACAAGTACATTTTCTGCAGGGGACCACCAGCCCATAAGTGCTACCGTTGGTGGTTCTCTGCAAGTGTTTTACACCTGTAGAGGAGGTCTCAAATATGGCCTGCACTCCAGCTACCCATGTTGAGATGCCAGAAGCATACTCACCAAGATATATGACGTATAAGGAGCAAATGAACCAACAGAGAGCCACGTGGGGCTCCGTCCAGTACCCAACAGAAGGACATGTATACCTATTGAAGCGCCAATCACCAGACAACCGTGGGCTGACAACCATACCAGCAGCTGACACGAAACAAAGATTACTTACAAACGGTCCCTGAAGAGACCCAAAGAGCCTTAATGGAGGGCAAATGGTGACAACAAAAGAACCCAGACAGACGTACAAATGAACATAAACGACAAACGAAAATTGACACACAAGGGCGAAAAATAAAGAATAACGATGTAATGGACATATAAGAAGAAACGATGTTAACGAAAAGAAACGTAACCATGAAGTAAGATCAAAATATACGACTAACTGAATGCATGTAAATAGGCTTGGAACGCAAGAAGCTAAGAAAGCGGAACTGCTTGCAATGCTTAGTAGAAGAATAGAGCGGCATGCACCAATTATATATCTACCTCAATGAAGCACGCTATACAAGTGCAACTCCATTTTGTAAAGCAGAACTAAGCCCAGGCTGCAAGGGGCCATCAAGGCCGAGATTCATATTCCAGCTAAAGGCAGAAGGGAAGAGCGGAATCGAAACTCAGCAAAAAATAGCTCATGCTTGGAAATTTGAGGTCAACCCCATGAAGGGAGGAGAGCGGCAACTCTGAAGAATCGAAACTTCAGAGCATGACTGCTAGCCAGTGAAGGTCGAGATAAAGAGGCCCCAGGCAGGTGGCTAGGCTGAACAAAGAATCAAATATACAAAAAGAAGGAAAATTAAGCAGATTCACGGTGAACAGCCACGTGACTTGCCAAGGGCAAAGAGGTACCAACGTCTGATGTCACCCAGAACCCGAGGATGCCATAACTTTTCCTGATAAGAAGCTACAGTTTCGAGGCCATCCTCAGCCAACGAATTGACACATAGCCCTAAAGCACTGATTGATGGAAGGGAGGCAGGGTGAATCTTGGGGCAATCCGCATCTGGGTGTCCATTCTGCCTGCTGCTAATTAAAGTGGAGATTTATGCCTACGGGTGTAACCTACCCAATCACAATGGACCAAATAATCTAGGGTCCTATAGTTTGTAGAGCCAATCAGACTTCATAGTTGTAGTGACGTCTATCACGAGTGATGTAGAGGGATGGGTATAGACGCCCACCTGATAAGAGTTACCCAATCCGCACACACTGTTACCAAATACAGATATAGCACCTATACTTAAGTTTCCTTTTCCAACCAATAGAATTGCATGTCAAACTTATGAGTTTTACACGTCAATGATGATGCGAATTTGATATAAAAGTTACTGTCAGCATGAAGAATTTGGGAGTTGAAGCGAGACAGGAGATCATGACTCTGTTGATTACCATTTGTTTCCCCGTTTTTTGTACTTGTCATTAAACAGACTTCCCTTTGCCAAACTATTGAGTTGTTCTTATTGAATTGTGTCAGAGTAAGAGAATCCTGCACCCCAACCTCCTCAAGGTGCAGCTATCTTGTCTTACAGGTACTTGAGGGTGAGCTCTGACCTATGGGCCCGTCAGAGGACGCTCTGCCCTCCTGTACACTTGGTAGCGTGAGGATGGTTTGACCATCAACTATTGATTAATTAATACTAAGACACCCATAGACCGACGGCACAAAGTAACTCTAGGCCTTCGACAATATCACAAGTCCGTCGCCATTTGGCTGAGTAGACTGAGAAGCTTCCCGTGGACAACGATAGAGTAAGTCCATCAAATCTGCAGTGGGTCTGAAGGAACCTGCCTTTCCAAGCATAACCCTTCTCATTCCCACGGGCAGCAGATCAGAGGAAAAGACTGCAAGAGGTGGGAAAAAGGAGGGGCGGTGATCCCTAAATTCCAGAGAGGAAAAGATGCAAGCGGTGAGTGAAACAATAAACTCATTACTTTAGCAAATGTCTTGTAGGCATTAGAACAAGTAAGGGAAAGGTAACGGAGGATGGCAGAGAAAAATAAAAATAGTCAGAAATAGAGAAGACTATATATATATATATATATATATATATATATATATATATATATATATATATATATATATATATATATATATATATAAGGGGTTAATGACTCGAGTATAAGAGATAAAAAGTGGTTACCGGGAGGACACCCAAGAGAAAAAGTAGATTATCGGGAGGACACCCGAGAGAAAAAGTAGGTTACCGGGAGGGCACCCGAGAGAAAAAAGTAAGAGGATTCGCCTTGTTCCTGCGCTTTAATACAGCGGTCAGAAGAAACGTGAACTCAGAGCCCACATAATGGGGGATGATTAGACTACGGTGACCATTAACGACGGCATTAAAGGGGTTCGTTTAAACCCCATGTCGGGGTATTGATTAGAAGGCAGTTATAGGTGTGTCCAGCTGGTGTCCGTCTAGTCTGTCAAATGTCTGTCATGCGTGTCCTGTTATATGCCAAACGTAAAGAACTGTATCATTGATTGTTTGAAATGAAGTTTGGGCTTTACATGAATCCGTATCTAAGAGGGAATAGCCAATGGATTGAAGGTCTTGAGTAAAATGATGATGTAGAATTTTGGAGGGAAAGATTGGATTGGAGCTTGGGTATTTGGTGCTCGCTCATACTGTTGGACATGTGAAAATTGCATAAAATATTGTTGGTAACGGAAGTTGAGAATGGAGGAGGTTACCCCACTTGCCCATTTGTGCAAGCAATTGCCCAAACATGCACCCAAGCTTAAGAAGTATAGTACGGAGTGGGTTAATGGTACCGCCCACAAAATGTTTATGCCGTGGCCACAGAATGGGTCTTTATCTAAAGCCGTCTTGCAGCATATGACGACTTATCTACATGCCACATACACAGGCAAGAAACTAGAGAAACGTCTTACTGTTCTAGAACTGTTTAAAATGTTCGAACAGCCAAAGGAGGAAGAGCCTCCTGCAGACTGGATATTAAACGTATGCACGGAGAGGGGGGTGAGACGCCTACCGCGCCACCAGCCCCGCCTGAGCCAAAGATTGAGGGGAGTAAGTCAGATGGACACTACCCATTAAGAGAGCTTAAGGCAGCTACGGGGTACAGCAACCCCGCGTAAGAGTCCCCTATGTACATTAGTGACAAAATCAAGGAGAAGGAGCAGGAAATTAATCTTACCTCAGCAGCCCAGAGGGACAAGGAGAGACGCAATGAGGAGAGAAAAGACAAGGCACAGATTAGTGCACCTCTCGTTAAGGAGAGAGAGAGATAGAAATGGAAAGGAAGCGTAGGCAGAACTGATGAGATAGCATTCGCAAATGACGAATGGATGGGAGGACAGATATTGTTGAAACTTGATGGTAAAGGAAGTGATGATATGAGACCGAGAGAGAAGTCTGATGAGGCACAGAGAAGTGAGAAGGAGAAGGAAAAGGAAATAAGGGACAAGAGAATAAAAAAGAAAGATAGGCTGAGGCGAGAACAGCTATATCGCGAAGAGCAAGGAAAACCGCTCAGTTGCAAACAATGGTTAGCCTATGAGCAGTACAGACAGAACCTCCAAAGGTTGGTAGAAGAGCAAAGAGTATGTGAAAAGAGAATAAGGAGACGGGACGATGAGGAAGTTAGAAGGGCAAATGAAGGTAGAAATGAAAGAAGAAAAGAAGACGATAAGACTAGAGAAGAAGCAAGGAAGCACAAGGAAGTCGATGCTGATATAGAAAGAAAACATAGACAGAGGGCACGGGATCTTGAATATTTGGAGTGTGAAGTTAAAAAGTCCAATCCTTTTGTAGAATGGGCAGACATTGAAGCATTCTTCCCTGCAAATGAGTCAGTATCAGGCACGAATGGGGCAAACATTAAAGATGAATTCGACACCAGAAGCATTGGGGAAACGATTGATAAAATATACAATGAAATGGGGCTGGAACAAATTCTCCAAGGGGGAAGGGAAGACAAGCGCCTGGAAAGCACTCAACTATATTACACCGAGGAAGTCACCCGAAGTAGTGGGAGCAGGGGACTGTCCCGTGAACTGGGAATAATCAGCATCCAACTCCGGTGTGGAGATGGAGGTCCAGACACGCGAAGAAGGGAGATGGCGTGAGAAGCGGCTCCCAAAGGACCAAGGACCAAGGGGTACAATGGTCATATGCTAGCGAGTCCGCACCTAGGGCATCGGAGTCCGCTGCGCAGCCTGGCCGACATGAGGGATTACCCCACGGTCACAGGGGGGCCAGCACCTGCCTATGTAAACAGATTGAGGACATTGCCAGGTAGATGGCGATGTGGGAATGCCACCCCAGCGATAGACAGGAGAGCTATGGGGAAAGAGAAGGAAGACTGCGCATTTCAATTCCCACCGCTAGAAAAGGAGGGTGCAAGACCACAATATAGTCCATGGCCACACATGGATTCAGAGTACCTGAAATACAACCTTCCAATGCTGACATCGGGGGCCGAGTAGTGGATACACTCTGTTAAGTGACTTCAATTCAGCACTCCAACTAAGTCAATGCCGAGTCTGGGATGCCCAAGGGAAGCCCTTATTTATATATTTTTATGTTGATAGATCTGGATGATAAACCCTTGTATAACGCCCCTCTCTTTGAATACCCCTTACCTGACCTCACTGAGCCAAGAAGTAGGTTTGGTTTGCAAATTAAAAGATTTATTTGAAAAATTAAAAATATATATATATATCACACTTTTATGAATAAATTAATATTTGATAGCACACTTATGAATATGACAGTGATCAACAATGGATAATATTACACTAGCACACTTTTTAATTACTTAGGAGTTGGTATAGAGAGGATAAGGTAGCTGAGAATGCTTTATGGTTTCAAGGAAATACAATGATGGAAAAGTATGCAGCACAGGGATAAACTGATATGGTTTCAACAAGAGATAATATAATCACTTTTCCCCTTGTGGCAATTCACTCCCCCCCTATGCAATATAAAGAGATGGAAGGTGAGCACACAATTTTCAGGAATATAATCAAATGCAATACAAATTCTAGTTCCCTCCTAGCAAGCTTAGAGCAACCGGTATGCTTTTAAAACATGCAGAAATACTTTTGATGTGATTTGTAATGAAGTGAAAATAGCTAAAAATGATTTTAATTCCCTCTAGGAGATTCAGGGTAAGTGACAGCTACTTTGAATTAGTTCAGGTCAACACTAGCAATGATTCATGAGGGATTACCAGGTTGAAAACGAATTTCAGCAATGGAAGCAAAAGACAGCTATTTTTGACAGGTGAAGAAGTTTGAGTCAAATTGCAATTTGCTGCACTTTTTCCGCTGGTAAAATAGCTACCTCTGTCTGGCTCAATCCTTTGGGGTAAACCAAAACAGGAAAAGATGTGGTTGATCATCAGGGCAGCTGCTGTTTCTGCCTTGCAGTTTGGGGCTGGGCGACATTCCACCCATTTAGTAAATAAGCATGTCACTGTCAACATGTACTTATTTCCCCTAGAGGAGCGAATCACGGGCCCTATGTAGTCGACTTGCAAATCTGACAATGGCAGTGCCAACCCCTCTTTTGGAGAGGCGCACGCTGTGTGAGGGATGTTGGCTGAAATTGTGCACACACAAGACACCCCTTCGAGGTCCTGCACCATGTATGGCCAGTATGCAACCTCTCTTAAGATCTCAAGTGTTGTATGAAACCCCCTATGACCGGCGGTGGCCACAGCATGGGCGTGACTTAACATTAGGCTTCGGAATGAGGTAGGAACCACCCACTGATCATGGCCAGCTCGGGATTTCCTTACCAACAAACCGTCTTGGATTCGGAACATTTTTGGACATTTCATCAACACTCAGAGGTCCTCTTTCCCAATGTAATCGGTATCCATCAGGAGAAAGTGCTCCGGCTCCTCAATGTGTTGGTAAAACTTACCCATTATTGGATCCCGCTTCTGAGCCGTAATCAAATCAGCATCTGGGGTCTCCTTACTCCATTGTGCAGTTGAAAGATCATTGTGAGCATTTGTCTGGGACCTAGTGATAGCAGTGACCTGGATTTCCCCCAACAGGGACTCAATCTCTATTAGATTCCCTTGGATGGCCCGGTTTTGGCCAGCTGATCAGCTAAGTCATTTCCAGTTTTGTCTGGTCCCTCTAGTTTGGAATGACCCTTGATCTTCTTCCAGTAGATGGTCATCCCATTCACGGTGTTTCAAGGGTTTGTTATTAGCACATAACATGCCTCTGGTTTTCCAATTAACCAGGTGCTCCACAAACCCGTTCCGTACATAATCCGAATCTGTGATTATGACCAGTTCGTGGAGTTGATGTTGGACAGCAGTGAGGATGGCTTGATACACATCCATCAACTCTGCCACCTGACTACTTCGGGGACCAATCTTGTACCCAGCGGAGAGATCTGGAGACTCATTCACCCATGCATTCCCTACGCCGGCCACAAGTTCTTTCGCCCCGTTGTTGTCAACATGGTAAGAGCATCCATCCACATAGGCAGTGGGCATTCCCTCACACTTGTCTTCTTCAAAGACTTTTTGTGTGGGGAATTAAGGTATGCCTCCATGTTGTCCTTGATTTTTAGACTTTCATCCTCGAGATAGTTTTCTCTGGCACAATCATGCAAGTCAGCCAGACCTTGCGCGAGGGGACTCTTCTTGTTTTGGCCATATCTGACCTCCACAGGAAAGCCTTTCATTGACAGAATCCAGGAAGTAATTCGGGAATTACTCACAATTCCGGCCCGGATTCTGTCACTTTGGTGATATTGCAGAAGCTGGTGTGGAGTCTCCACTATGATGTGTTCCCCATGGATAAACGGGCGGTAATTCTTCAATGCCCACACCGTTGCTAGGAGTGCCTTCTCACAATCGTTGAATTTTTCCTCCACAGAGGATAAAGTTTTGCTCGCATAGGAGATTACTTTATTGACCTTGTCATGCTTTCGATATAATACTGCAGTCAAGCATGTATTAGAGAACCCTGTCTCCAAGAAAAACTCCTTGTTTCTGACAGGGTAAGCTAGGCAGGGCGCTTGCCAGAGGCTTCTTTTGAGCTGTCTTACTGCCTCGGATTGTTCTGGACCCCATTCCCACTTGACCCCCCCCCTTCAAGAGTTGAATCAGTGGTCTGGTGATCTCTGCGTAGCCCTCAATGAACTTTCTGCTTTAATTAGTCAGTCCAAGGAGGCTCCTTAGTTCCCGCAGAGTTTTGGGGTCTTTAAGTTTCTGAAGTGCTTCCACTTTCTTTTCCTGGGGACAGAGACCCTGAGGAGTAATCGCATGCCCCAAGAAATTAACACGGGTTCTACACCACTGTGCTTTCTGAAAGGAAAGTTTTGCTCTGGCGGCCCTCAACTGTGTCAGAACATAACAGATCTCTGCTATGTGTTCTTCCACAGATGGACTTTTGATGAGGACATCATCTACATAAGCCAGGTTACCCCTCCCACCCAGGTCGGGCATGGCCTTATGTAGAAAAATGTTGAATTAATTGCCGGAGTTGAGGTATCCGAAGGGAGTCCGGGTCCATGTGTACTGCTGGCCCCCAAAGGTAAAAGCCAGTTTGTATTGGTCCTCCCTACTGACAGGCACGGTCCAGTATCAATTGGTCAGGTCTATTGCAGTGAATACCTGTGACCCCTGGATCTGGGCCTGCCCTTGGTCAATGTAGGGAAGAGGCCATCGGGAAGTATGGACCCGTTTGTTGAGCTCCCTAAGGTCAGCGCAGAGTCTCCACTGGCCGTTTGGCTTCAATATTCCCAGCACCGGATTATTGAAGGTGCTGTGTACTGGACGGATTATTCCCCGGGACTCAAGGTTCTTAATTATTTCAGTAAGGGACTCCATGGATGCGAGTAGTGAGCGATATTGCTTCACAAACACTGGAGTCATGCCAGGGTCCGTGGGAATTGTTGTTGTGTGGATGTCGGTGCGACCACAGTCATATGAGTCTACCGCAAAGAGATCTTGAAAATCCAAGAAAACTTGTTTCAACTTTTGATTCCTTTCCAGAGTCACACAGGCATCAGCTAGGTTGACTCTCTCTTCCACCATCTGCCTGAAGCCTGGAAAGACTTCTGGTTTTGCTATCTCAGTGGCCTCCTCCAGCTGGGTGGAGAAGTCCCTGGTCAGAGTGCTGATTTGTACTGGAGGCTTCAGGTGGGAAAGGCAGCCCTCATGGACCTGGAAAATCACCTCATCCCTTCTGAAGTCACAAGTCACATCTTCCTTACCATAAGGGCAGGAAGTGTACACCAGGAAGTTCCCCCCATGCCGGGTAAAGATCCTGTCTGGTGTTGTATCGTCATCACTTTCACTGTCAAAACAGTCCTTGGGGATTGGTCCTAACAGTTCATTTCCTAAATCAATGGAGAAATGTCGGTCATCAACCGCCATTCCAATAATGGTGCCTGCGGCTAGAGTAATACTCTTTAAGTCGCTGTTATCCACCTCTATTGTCATGTTCTATGTTGACTAATGGTGTTGGGTTTACCCCTAACCCTTGCTGTTGGAGAGAAGCAATTAGATAAATATAAGCATCAGGGTTTTTCAATTTTTGTCCTCTTTTAACTTTCACTTCCAGGGAGAATTGTCGGGTCCTTTCTGGGATGGTGACTTCCTCTTTAATCTGAATTTCAACTGCATGAGGTAGCAATTGAGCCGACCTAAATGCTTTTTCTGGATCATTAAAGCCCATGGGATTATCCGCTAATTGGGACCAAGCTTTGAAGTTTATTAGGTCCAAACTAATGGCAAAGCGATTGAGAATATCAATGCCCAAGTAAAAGGCGGCAGTGACGTCTCGCACGACCCAACAATTATGGACTAACTATGCTCTTGTTGCCAATGGAGATTTTGAGCATACACCTGCTTGTCAGGAGATGTTTGGAATTGGGTGCTTCCAGGTCCATTTCCCATTTGTCTATCAGTTTGAATGTGGGAATGGCTGGATATTTTGGGAGTTGGCGGAACATGGCTTCGCTGATGAAGCTCTTACCATTGTTCACACACACTCGGGCAAGAACAGAGTCCTTCCCATCATTTAACTGAACAGGGATGAACAACTGCTCTCCAAATTGCTGAATATCAGCCAGGCTCTGAGCTGATTTCACATCTTTCGGAACTATTGAAGTGGAAATGTCTGATTGTGGATTAGTAAAGAATTTCAGAGTGTTTCCTTCCAGTGTGGAATACCACCTTAAACTGGAAGGAAGGTTGATTTTCAGAAATAGCGAGGATCCCCTAACCCCCCGTCACCAGTCTGTTGTCCTACTGCTATTACTGTCACATCTGGAATTTGGTTGTTCTGGAAGTGAAATTCTACTTGGTCAGATTTTTGTTCAACCATGTGGCATGTGCCGTTTAAACTAACATGGTTGACACTCTGTTTTAATTTTATTGGTCGGCTAGTCTGGGTCCAGAGGACTTTGTTTACACAATCTATTAGGGGTGACAACCTTCTCAGGACGTCATTCCCTACTAAACAAGGGGTGCCCTCTGGAGTCACTACTATGACCAGGTGTTTCACCTTGTGTTGCCCAATTTTAATGTCCAAGTCCGCAGTTCCCTCGACGGGAATTTCCTTCCTGTCAAAGTTCTGAAGTTGTCCAGGAAGAGAGGTGAGAGGAATACGGTAATTCTCCCCCTTCCTGCATTTAGTTCGTCAAAGGCTCTTTTGGACAGAAGGGTAGCTTGGGATCCAGTGTCCAACAGTGCCAAAATTGTACCCTGCCCCTGCACTTGAACCGGGGCATAGTATTGTAGTGATACACGAAATTGCAACCTTGCCAATCAGGGCTTTAGATGACAGCATTAGCCGCTGAAAGCCAATAGTGTATTCAAAGTATGTGCTAAAAATGCTGACAGTAGTCTGTTGTAGCACTTCCATTATGCAGTAGTGAGCTACAAGGAATATGCAGGCCTAGTATGAGTGATAGGTCACATTATGCATTGTTGATAGACAGGCAGGGAGAGGGCCCTAGCTCTGTAGCTAATAGGTATTTTTGGAGTGTTTGGAACATTATGGCACCTATATAGCGCTTAGATAGCCAGTCTTAAGCGCTATAAACAATAAGCTATGAGTGCATGCCTTTTAGAGCTTGCAGATGGGGTTAATACATCCCTGCTTCCCTTAGAATATTCAGCCTCACTAACGGTAGCCCTGGCCCCAAGCTAATCTTCCTTTTCTCTGGGAAGGCACTGATAAGACATTCCTGAGCTTTCGCAGATGGGAGCCAGGGTGGGGCTCAGACGGAGCAGTGGAAATTAACAGAGTTGGGTTTTTTCCATGAGCCAGCCTATATTTTGCACAGGGAAAGTTCTGGAACTGTGCGTCATGGACGGGCAGCACGAGATTATAAAATATCCATGCTCCCATGACTCGGGGGGAGATTGTCCTGTGGACTTGGTTCGTGCAAGGTCAAGTGCCCGGAATTGGCTCTGACGGCATCCTGCAGCACTGTTCTCTGAGCGGGGCTTGTTTACAGCTAGCTTATGAGGGCCAGGGTCTCCCAGTGCTGATTAAAGGGACGTAAGACTGTGTTTCTCTATGTTTCTCTATATTTCTCTATGTTTCTCTGTGTTTATCTAAGTTCCATGTTTCACTATATTTTGCATTTCTCTAAGTTTTATGCTTTGTAATATTCTCTAACTTGAATCCCAAATGTATATGAAATTCACTGCTTAGAATAAATATGCTAAAACTTATTTGAAGGTGTCATTTGTCACTAGCATGAGATCACTGCTCAGCACAATAGAACCTGTATTTTGGGCTGAATTGGGTATTTTTTGCTCTCAAAGGCTGGCCCCGAGGAAGATTTTGCCCAGATCACGACAAGTATCTTCCCTCCTTCTCCTCAAGGGGGCACAGATAATGCACATTTTTGGACAACTGGTGGGCTAATTCTTTCGTTTTGGACATTGCGAGAGAAGAGATTTGGGCAGAATTCTGTGGAGAGTCATGGGAATCTGCAAGAAAAAGTTGGCAACTGGAAATCAGAGCCGTTGTGGGTTCCCCTGGTTCCAGTTCTGGGCCGCTCCCCCCTTTTTGGAGTCAGTCACCAGAATGGGTTTGAACCAGGGGATTTTGATGCTGTTGGTTCTGGGATGAGATGATGGGCGGCGCTAGCTCAGTCCCCACATCTACCCAGTCTGGATTTGGATCCCTTGGGACCCATTTTTCTTTGGGAGGAGTTCCCCCATCTCTGAAAGAGAAGATCCTTTTCCCAGGATCCTCTGAGGATCCCTTTCCCTCAAATTGGAAGATCTGTACCTCCTCCACAAAATGGGTCTGTTTGGGTCCTTCGTTTCTCCTACCTCCTCTCTGCTCCTTGGGTGGCAGACTTTCAGGGGTAGGAGATTTTGTTTCCCGTTCCTGGGTTTCCAGGGGCTGTTTACAAGTGGGGAAGGAAGCTTCCTCCAAGGCTTTACATCCTCCTTCCCCTTGTGCCTCCTCCCTGGGAACCGGTCGGTTATCGGGGTGCTGCCCCCGTCATTGTTCTGGAGCACCAGGTCGAGAGTTTGGGGCATTCTGCACTGGCATGCTCATCTGAGGGTTCTGTTGCGCCCTCAGCATGTGACCCAGATCCCGTGCCATACTTTGGACCTGGCGTTCTAACTGTGAAACCCGCTCAGGCTGATACAGGGTTCTATTTTCTCCCCTGGGCTGATCCCGGGAAGGGTAGCTATCCCTTCTTTGGTAGTACCCCGGGTTGGGAATATTTGGGTACCCCTCCACCCTTGGCCTCCCCTCTCCCGGATTAAGTGGTCTGGGCTCAGGGAATTGGGGAAAGAAGGATGGATGATTTTGGGGTTGGAAATTGGGTGGATAGCTTGGAAAAAAGTTCTGACCAGTATTTGGGGAATTTCTGTCCCCCTGTTAGTTTAGGAGGGGAGTTCCCTAGGTTAGGTGCTTGGCTGGATCCCCCCCTTGGGCCAGAGGAGTCCACACATAACCCAGGATGGGTCAGTTTCCCTTGTAACAGGGACTTACATAATCAGGGGAATGAGGGATCCCATTTGTGGGACTACCTCCTTGACTCCCTGTCTGTGACTGGCCCGAGGGCCTTCTGGGCTAAGAATTATTCAGTGCAGGCAGGTTTTTAGGCCCCCCATCTCCAAATCTAAAATGGGGGCAACCTTTACCTCTGCCACCTTGGCAGCAGCAGGGGTGCTGGTCAGTTTGGGACTTTCTGGGCGTTATTTTTATTTTCTATGGGCTTCTGCACCTCATAGATTTGGGAGGCCTGTTCAATGACCCAGTCCAGTGACCTTTTCTCATGAAAATCTCTCACTATCTGGGTCATTATGTATTTGGGTAAGGAATGGAAAAACGTATTTACAAACTCTTTACTGTCCGTGCGCACCCTTTTGGTAGTCTGCGCAAAGGCATGCTTCAATTCCTGCACAAATTCTTGTGGGGCCTGATCCTCCCCACATTGCAAATTGTAGGCTGCCTTGCGAGCCTCTTGGGGATTTCTGTGAACAGAAAAATGTTTCAAGAAGGCCGCCCTATACGTGGACCATCTTGAATGGTTTTGGTCCTCCAGCCCTGCAAAGAAACTGGAGTATTCTGGGGAGAATGTCCATTTTACATACTGAATGCAGCTCCTGCTGTCTTTCAAATGGAAAGTCTCCATCATTTGCTCGTAAAGCTCCAAGTGTTCCCAAACAGAATACTTTGCGTTCTTGTGATAAGGGGTGATGACACTCCTTATTGCCTCAATCTGTTTTAAGGGGTCCTTAAGCAAGGCCCTTTTTTGCCTTATTGGCATTTTTTTGGTTCAGGTAACCCTGGTCCATTCATCCTCTGACTCAGAAGCACTGCTCCCAGAGGTGCCCTTCTGATCTTCCAGGTTTTCCTGGATTCTGCAAGCCTGGGAACGACTGGCAGAATGTGGGGACCAAGTCTCCTGTGTCCTGCGACGCTCAGAGGAGTCTTCAGATCCCTCCTTGCTGCCAGGATTTGATGAGTACCCACCCCCACTGACCTAACTGGGCAGAGGTTTTTAGGATGCCCTTATTGGGCCTACTCTCCTGGGGTTCCCCACTAAAATGCACTGTACTTAGGTGCCCATACCCGGATGCCCGCCCATTCATTCCTGGGTGGTACTGGCCTATGAGCTCCATACTTTTGGCTGGATAATAATCTGCCATCCCTGTGGCCCTGTGCTCATGTGCGCCAGGGGACATGGGTGTGGCAGAGTCCAGGGACTGGGAGAGATGAAGGCCTCTGGTACTAGGGATCCTGAGGTTATGCTCAGGTGTTTCCCTTTCCCAGCGAACCTCATCTCTATCAGCCCCTGCTCCCTGTTGCCATGCAAGAGCCTGTGCTTTCAGTTCCTCATTCAAGGCCTTACTAGACTCTATCAGTCTCTCCTGCACGGCTACCTGTTGCTGGAACCTATTGTTGTGCTGACAGAGAGCCTCATTCTCTCTGTGTGCTTCCTGGTTAGTCTTGGAGTACTGGGCCAGTCTTTGCTGAAGGAGGGTTACCTCCTGAGTCCCATCCCTACTGGCCTGCTCCTTTCTTTCCAGAGCATCTTCCACCCTCCTGGTGTGCTCCAACAAGTTTTGATGCTCTTTTTGGAGGTCACCCAGTCCCTGGAGTGCCAAGTGATTTTCTTCAATTTTTCCTTTTAATTGGCAGACTTCCTGGCCTAAGGTGTCCCTTTCCTGACTAAGAGCCTGCATCTGTGCTGCCAGGTCGTCCCTCTGCCTTTTAAGGGCACCAGCTTTCTGGTGTTCTTCCTCAAATTCTGTCTGGGTATCCAGGTCTTTCAGAATCAGTGTGTTGCTCTCTGCCTTCTCCCTATCTAGGTGGCTTTCCAGGGTGACTACCTGCTCTGCGCATGCCCTATTGAAGTCCAGTTGTTGTTCCAGCTTTTTTGGTTCTGCAGTAGGGCGTCCAATCATTCTTGGTACTCCTTCTGCAAGGCCAGAAATCTGGTATCCTGGTCAGACTTTTCCTGTTGCAGATACCCATATCCTCTTTGATTTTAATGAGATACTGTCTACTCTCATTTTCTGCCTCCTGATTCCTGTGCAGCCTCTGCTCAGAAGAGACCAGGTCAGATTGAGCCTTCTCTAATGCCATATGTTGCCTATTTGCCAGATCTTGGCCTTCAGCATAGTTGTCCTGTATGGCTCCCATATATAAATATAAATATGCCGCTATCCTGACAATCTTGTCATGCTCAACTTTGGCTTTAGGGGCCATTTTTAGTTCACTCAGGGCAACATGTAATGGACCCTGATCTCTCCATGTGTCTGGCCCTGTTGCAGTGATCTGGGGTGTGATTGCCTGCAACCACACCGTCTGGTCCTGTTCCGTCCATTCGCCTCTCACAAATAGCTTATGTAAGGGATGCTCTCTGGCTATTTTGATATCTACCAAGGTCGTCATTCTGGAAATTGATTTCCTTCCTGACGTACAGAAGTTAGTATTTTATTTTGCAAAGCAGACCGTCTCCTTAGAGCGTCCTTCTTTTGAGGGGTGTTTTTATAGTGTAACACAGCGTGGTGGTTCAACAGGATTTATGTATCCTGTCAGTTAGCACACTGTATTAAGCTGCACAAGTGGTAGATCTAATCCAGACGTCCCGGCTCGAGTCCCCACTCTGTTAAGTGACTTCAATTCAGCACTCCAACTAAGTCAATGCCGAGTCTGGGATGCCCAAGGGAAGCCCTTATTTACATATTTTTATGACAAGTTCATAGATCTGGATGATACACTCTTGTATAACGCCCCTCTCTGTGAATCCCCCTGACCTCACTGAGCCAAGAAGTAGGTTTGGGTGGCAAATTAAAAGATTTATCTGAAAAACTAAACAATATATATATATATATATTACACTTTTATGAATAAATTAATATTTGATAGCACACTTATGAATATGATAGTGATCAAAAATGGATAATATTACACTAGCACACTTTTTAATTACTTAGGAGTTGGTATAGAGAGGATAAGGTACCTGAGAATGCTTTAAGGTTTCAAGGAAATGTAATGATGGAAAAGAATGCAGCACAGGGATAAACTGATATGGTTTCAACAAGAGATAATATAATCACTTTTCCCCTTGTGGCAATTCACTCCCCCCCTATGCAATATAAAGAGATGGAAGAGGAGCACACAGTTTTCAGGAATATCATCAAATGCAATACAAATTCTAGTTCCCCCCTAGAAAGCTTAGAGCAACCGGTATGCTTTTAAAACATGGAGAAATACTTTTAATGTGATGAAGTGAAAATAGCTAAAAATGATTTTAATTCCCTCTAGGAGATTCAGGGTAAGTGACAGCTACTTTGAATTAGTTCAGGTCAACACTAGCAATCATTCATGAGGGATTATCAGGTTGAAAACGAATTTCAGCAATGGAAGCAAAAGACCGCTATTTTTGAAAGGTAAAGAAGTTTGAGTCAAATTGCAATTCGCTGCAATTTTTCCAAGTGCGTAATCTATAAGGAGTAGAAAGTAGAAAGTTCTGGGCTTGTTGGAAAGCTGAGGATCTTAGCTTTAAAATGAAAGTCAAATCTCGTTCCTAGCACACGCGGTTCAAAAGATACGGACGATTTAATGGAGGTAGATTCTAAGAAATAAAGTAAGATTCAAACAACAATTGACACTTTCACAGGTTTCTATGGTGCAGTTCTAAATAGATGGAAATGGTTTGAATTAGATTATTTTAAGCCAAGAGATTGGTTTTGCACAGCTCTGACTGGATACTCACTCCCAATTTTGGAAGGAATGGGCCTCGTCACAGATCTGTTCAACAGGTTTAGGTGCGGTTCTCTCTGCTGGTCTGGATCTCTGGTTCTGCCAAAAGTTCTTGGCACTGCACGCGGTCTGGTCTGGGTCTGGTCTGCGGTTGGGATACAGCTCTGCTTGCTGTGTCTGGTACTGGCACCACGGTCTGGTCTGGGTCTCTGGTTCAGACAAAAGGTCTAGCCAGAAGCGAACAGCACAGCCCGGCTGTTTTATTCTGATGTGCCCCTTGGAAGTCTGGGGTAAAATCAGTTTGCAAGATTGTAAGGCCAGCTGAGAATACTTTCAGCTTGCAGTAGGCCTTCTGCTCAAAAGTTCTGGAGTCTAAGTTCTGGATCTCAGGATCTTGCCTAAATTTGGATGTTGTCTGTCAAAGTGCTTCGGAAGAAATCAGTTTGAAGTGGGAAGTGAATGTCCCTACCTGGATCTCAGTGGCTCTTTTTATGTCTTTTGAAAATGGGTGTGTGCGTGGGCATAACTAAGCCTGCCCCTCACAACTTATCATTGGCCAAGTTCTCCTCTCTCCCTTGATTGGGGGAAGGAAATGGAGTGTCATCGTGATGAGGTATGTTTATGGGTCAGAGAAACCTCCCCTTGTCACTTTGCACACAAATCTATTTTTGATCCAAATGCATATTTATCTATGTACAATTTTTCTAATATTATATGTCCAGGTAACATATTTTCTGTAGCACCAAACCATCCGATCCCGGTCTTTGTAAGATGTTGTGGTCACTTCTGACAGAATTCTGCCCTTTTCATCCAGAACACAACCTCTAAACTTTTCCAAAATGTACACAAATGTGTGCAAGGAATATGGACATCAGATGATGAAGTGTCAGATTTTGAACATACATACATTTGGAGTAATACCCTATTTTCCGCTACTACCCCAGAACATACCACAGAGTCCTAACACCTCTTAAAATGTGCACAGAAAAATCACAGGAATCCTGAGATTATTGATATAATTTTGACAATTATGTACTATGAATTATCCAGCTTTCTAAAATGATGCTCTGGCCCGGAGGGGTGTGGTTTCCCACAGCACATGGGGGAATTTCTGGTTTGTCCACTTCCTCCAAGCTCAGCTGGCTCACAGAGGCAGTGCCCCTCCCATTTCCTTCCAAGAGGAAGCCATTTACGACCCCCTGATTTAACATTTGCCTGAGCCAAGGAAAGTTCATTGTTCTGTTTCCTGCAGTCCCAGGTACTCCTCCCCTGATTCAATCAGAGAGGTGTGATCTCCTTTTGGTGGGACAGCAGAAGGGAGGCCAGGCCTGTGAATACAGTTGCTGGGCAAGTTTCAACTCCTGCCGGGGGTAGTTGTCGGGCAGAATTCAGCCACTTTAAGCTAGGCTTCAGCCAAAGGTCACTTTTGTTCCCATTTTTCCTCATTCAAGTCAAACTTACAATGTTGACACATGCAGCTAGAACGCTGATTCTAAGTTCAAAACTATGACATTTAAACAGTTGCAACCTATGTGACACTCAAAAGTAGGTCACTCATTTATTTTAAACATTTCGATTTTAGTGGCTTTAAATCCCATTTCACTTAAGCTGCTGACATCCACAGCTCAGCCAGTTTTGTTATGAACATTATTTTAGGCTCTTCATCTTTCCAAATTTTGTATGCACACAAGAGTTCATTCTACCAGACGTCTGCTGGTGTTCAGTGAGATTTTTGAATATCTTGCAATGTTTGAAATAGGCATTTTGAGCTTGCATTCAGAGAAACAAAGGTGATTTCAAAGCGCTTTTTGAGCTAACAGGCACTGCTGTTTTTCCTTTGGCACCACGTTTCAGTCATGGCGCTTCTGGCCCATCACGCTCGCACTGGCGGGTGGCTGGTCAGGCGACCATTTTGGTGTGCACAAAAACTGCGCTGTTTTCCTGGATTCTGGTGCAAATGTGGGCTTTTCGGCCATCTTGGATTTTCTAAGCCCACAGCACCAAATGTTACAGCATAATAACTTGAACGTGGGTCGATACACCTGACAACGAGTTCGAAAAAATGACAGGGGGTGTCACGTTAGCTATAGGGCACCTTAAGGGTCTCCTGATCGCCATACTTGGTGAGAGAGCAGACGATGTGTGGAAGCAGGCTGGGTACCCTGGGGTAACCATAATTACCACTACCCATGACGGAGCACCATTCATTAATTGTAGAGCAGCAGTATGGAAAGCGCTACGAGTGCTGTACCCAGACACTTCCGATATGGGAGCTATAATGACTTGAACAATGAAAGAGTCAGAGGATCCACTGATTTTTATCCAGAATTTTCAAGACGTGTGGGTGCCCGAAACGCATGAATCTTGGTCAAAATCTATGCCTGTATTCTACCATATATTGTGCCAAGGGTTGCCTGAACCAGTGCAGAAACATCTCAAGAAATTGGTAGGAGTAGAAGCTAAAACATGGGCCGAAATACAGTTGACAATTGCACACTACTGTAGATTGTTGCAAGAAAAGAATCGAAAAAAGGAGGCAACTCGTAAGGGTGAGGAAGCGAAGCTGGTGCAAAAGAAACTCTCAAAGTATGCTCTCGAAGGAGCCATGTTGACAAACCCGGCTGAACCGAGTGCACAACAAGCGACTAACCCATCGCAGAATAACCAGGGTAATGCAGGATTTTACCCAAGCGGAAGGGGATTTAGAGGAAGAGGATGGCAGAATAATCAGGGAGGGTTTCAAAGTAAACCGGGAGGTTTCAGAATAATCAAGGGGGTTTTCAAAACATGCAGATGGGCAGTACAGATTTGCTAAATGGACAGATGGCGCGACCACCGGCAGTGTGTTGGCTGTGTGGAACGACAGGACATGTGGCACACACGTGCAGAAGCCAAGGCGCGTGGCAAAATGGACAAGGAATGGGAACAGGCATGGTGAACCAGCCTGCCTTCCCGCAACAGGGCGGTGCACAGAATCACACAGTGCAGCAGCAAGCACCGGGCGTGCAGCAAGGTGCGCAGCAAGGGGTTCAACCCTCGAACATGGGGCACTTGCCACAGGGGCAATCCCAACAGGCACTGCTGCAAATATCACAGGGAACAAACTCCAGAGGGGGAATCAACCCTGGAAATGGAGGAAATCCACAAGTATTCAGTGGACCGAATTTATACATGAAATAGGACAGCTCGCTGGGAACCCTGACATGTTTTATCCTATCAGTGACACCAGACCCTAACAGGGAACCTGGGGTAAATTTTGTCATAGGGGGGAAAGAATATTCCTTCTTAGTTGACATGGGTGCAACACGCTCGTGCATACGAGAAGGCAAGTTTTCCTTGTCCGGCCAGGCCATAGATACTCAGAGTTTTACAGGAGCTCACAGTAGAGTTCCCTTTATGGACAATCTCCCAGTCTCTGTAGGGGATTGTGAGATGAATGTACCCTTATTATATTCACGCTAGAGCCCAGTAAACATTTTGGGTTGAGATTTAATGACAAAGTTGAATATGACTATATCATTCACAGAGGAGGACATGGTATGCTCCTCCAGGAATGCATTATTCTAACATGTGCAAAATGATCAGAGCGTACTCCGGACGCATAGCCATGAGAGCTATACCATTAGAACCCGAAGTCTTCGCATATGGCGTGCGTGTGTTTATGGCGGCATTGCCAGGCCTCGCAGATAGAACTATGAGAACCCCTGATGAGTTTCTGTTCAGGCCAAGAATACCTATGCATGAAGAAGAGGGACAAGTATTTCCCTTATCGATACATATTGCAGCAGTACAAGGGAAAGAAGTAATAGTCGAAGGGTTTGATGATGAAGGCAGACAATGGTGTGCAATTATCACCATTGAAGAAGGGTACCGAGTGACTGATGTCACCGATGATGATCTGTTCGAAGAACACCCTGACTTAGAAGAGACCAGGGTAGAAGTAAGTCTCATATTCTGGGATTAAATGATCAAACGAGAAGTGCTTCAGAGAATGATGTTGGTGCTGATCTGCCCCGCATACTTTGATGATGATATGGCCCAGGTGCATGTCTCAGTATGGACTACAGGACCCTATGACATAGGCCTCCTGAAAGCGACAGGAGAAGTGAAAATTAAACTGAAACCAGGAGCAATTTTACCAAGAGCGCGACAATATCCCATGTCCAGAGAAGCGGATGAACGGATCGCAAAGACAATTTCCGCTATGATGGAGCAGGGCATTAACGCGACGTCAGAATCACCCTGTAATATGTTGATTTATCCCATCAAGAAATCAAAGGGAGGGTTGTGGCATTTAATCCAAGATTTAAGAGCATTATACGATATTGTTGAAGCCGAGTTCCCTATAGTCCTTAATGCATCTACGATCTTGTGTAACATACCGATCGAGGCGAAATACTTAATGGTGATTGTTTTGAAAAATGCTTGCAAATGGACCTAGGCAATATTACAGTAGACAGTGTCACGTCTAAGCCGCACAGGATAAAGCAAATGCAGAGCTCCCTAGGCCTGTGCAATTATGTTAGAGCATGGGTCTTCGTTTACAGCTCATATACCAAGCCCTTGCTCCAGGCCCTGAAGAAAGCCCGAGCGACAAAAGAAAAAATTGAATGGCCTGAAGCGCTGGAAGAGGGGTTCACAGAACTCAAGAGAGCAATTTGTGTGTCTCCAGTTCTCGGGATTCCTAATTATGCAGAGGAATTCTACCTGTTTTCGCACACAAATGGCAATGTTATGATGGCAGTACTCGCTCAAAAAGCCTCGTTGAGGTACAAGCCCCTGGCATATTACAGTGGGAATCTGAACCCACTAATGAGAGGATAGTTCCCATGCGAACAAAGCTTAGGTGCCGCAGCATTCGCCATAAAGAAGGCGACAACCATTGTAATGGGATGCTCCATGACGTTATACGTCGAGCACTCATTATTTGCCATATTAGAGAAACCAAAAGGTACACTGACATCTCAAAGGGCTTCTGCCTATGAAGTGATTATATCTAATCCATCGATCAAAATAGTTCGATGTAAAACAGTGAACCCAGCCACGTTCATAGCTGAACCAGTCACTGAAGGAGAGCCGATACATTACTGCGCAAATTATGAATAATTCTATGATGAAATCTCCAGGGTGAAAGAAAATGCCCTGGCAGGGAGTGAAATAGTTTTTATTGACGGTTCTTCAAGAATCGACCAAGAAGACTAACAAAGATATACGGGCGTTGCCATAACAAAACACATAGCAAACAGAGAATTTCAAGTACTCGTTAGTGCATGAATACCATCTCATTATTCAGCACAGCCTGCAGAATTATTGTCGTTGACACTCGCCATTGAGAATCATGCAGACCAGGAAGTAACAGTGTACAGTGAATCTGCCTATGTGATGTCCACAGTGCACGCAGGACTAGCGTGCTGGAAGAGGAGGGGCTACCTCCGAGCAGACGGCACGCCAGTGCAGCACGCAGACTTATTGGACAGGCTATTCAAGGCACTACAGCTCCCAGTGGGCATATCTGTCGTGAAATGCACCGCCCATACTCACGGGACAGATTTTGTGTCACGTGGATATCACACAGCAGACACGGAAGCCAAGCGTATGGCATCCAAAAATGAGACAATCATGGAAGTAGAAGTGGCACGCAACCATGAACGTATGATGATAGCTCGGGCCGCACCAGAGGCCTATAGTAATATGGGGCAAACTCAATTGATGGAGCTTCAAGGGGAGGCACCGCAGGACGAAAAGAACCTGTGGAAGTGTTGAGGGTGTTCTTTAAACCCCTCAGACGGATTGTGGAGGCAAGACAGCACTGGTAAACCAGTAATCCCTGTAGCCCTACTAAATCAAAGGGAGGGTTGTGGCGTTTAATCCAACTTTAATGGAGCAACTACATTATCCATTACACATGTCCAAAGAAAATCTTGCTGCAATGCTCGCAGAAGACTGGTTTATACCGAATTTAGCGGAGCATGTTGCATTCTTCGTGGTGAATTGCATAGTCTGCCAGCAATTCACCGCTGGGCACACATTAAAAGTAGTGAGAGGAGTCATCCCCCGGCCAAATGGGCCTTTTCAGCACTTGCATATCGACTATGTCGACATGATTCAAGTATGTAACGGGTACAGGTACTTAATTGTAGCGGTGTGTCTATTCTCTAGATGGATAGAAGCAGGTCCCTGTACACACCCAGACTCAACCTGTGCTGCCAAATTCCTGGTGAGGGAAGTGTTCCCTAGATGGGGGTGTGTGAGGTGATGAGGTCAGATAATGGGGCTCATTTTGTAAATGCAGTCTTTGAACAGATTAGCTTGTTGCTTGGTATAAAGCACAAGTTCTCGTCGGCGTATCATCCGGAAGGTAACGGTATTTATGAGAGGCTCAAAAGCTTGTTAAAAGAGAGGATAGTGTTGTAAATTTTGTTATGTAAGGGAAGAGGATATGATGTAATGTGCACGCGTGCGGCATCTGTGGAATGTTGATGCATGTTCAGCTATCAAGATTCCACAGTGGCGGTTGAGCTAAGGACGCTGAAGGCAGGAGCCTGCGCTTGTGGGGTCCAGCGAATAAAGTGCTTACGATACCAGTTACCTGTGTCCGGTGAGATCTTGTCAGATAGCCAAGTTGAAGCTTACTCTAAAGAAGGGATGGCTGCACTGTCTACCACTGGCATTGTATGCTCATCAGAACCAACCAGGCTCCGACCATCATCTTATGCCACACAAGATAGTCACGGGAAGGAGAATGAGGATGCCCCTTACTTCTCGAGATAGATGTGATGCCCAGTCCACCCGAGAGGTCCTGGGAACCAAGCTGTCGGAATATCTGAACTGCATGACATCAAGCCTCGCTGTCATTTCAGACCAACTGCAGCAACGACGAAAAGGGTGCAGCACAACACAAGACCAAGAGGGAGGTGCTGAAACAGACACAGCTCAAGGTCTATATGCGCCAATCATCTTCCCTGGTGATGCAGTACTGGTGAGAAACCACACAAAGAATAGGTGGGACGAGCCAAGATTCAACAGCCCGTTCATCCTAGAAGACTGCACTCCCTCAGCCGTCAAGCTGCAAGGCAGGAGAGCTTGGACCTTCCTAAATGACATTAAACCCTATATTGGCAAGATCCCTCTAGCTGCATCCCACCGCGAAGAACCTACAGACAATGGGGAAGAACCTCAGCACGTGCAGACGAGAGCCATGACGAGGAAGAAGGACGCATGAGCAGGAAAACCAAGACAAAGAACCCGGTTGCAAGTTGTGGCTTAAAACTGGACAGTTCCTCCAAGCAAAGGGGGATAAGGACATAACAAACACTCTATGCATTCTAGTTGCAGGGTGAAGAAGAGAATCGCGCATATAAGTCACAACACACTGATAATACGAACTTTTGAATCAAGCCATATTCAAGCATTATTGGTAAATGAGACTTTGGTAGACTAAGAGCAAATGTTAAGAGCATCACACAGTCACCTGAATCAACCAACACCCAGACTTTGTTTTGCAGAATTTATGACATCCCCCAACAGGAATATCACAAGAGATGTGCTGTACTGTTTCCAGTTTGTACTAGAGACATATCCATCGCTTGTCTTGTAGTGAGAGTTACCAGTATCACAGACTTTGTCCAAGATCCTGCAGACAAGAAAGTAATCTGGCAACTACTGACTGTCATCGCGGAAGCCTTCATTGTACTGCCCGAGTACAGTGATAAGGGTACAGATGCTTCCACCACAAGTGATCATCGATGAACTCATGTACACGCTTTTCTTTCGTATCATAGAGGAATGCCCAGGACTCATAGGGAGAACTACTGATACACTCACCTACATTAGAGACCCAAGAAACAGTGGACATTAGAACCAACTGTGGACCAGGCTCAATTACATGATTGCAATCCACGCAGCAGGAAAGTGTAAAGACTGTTCATGAAGAAAGAAAAGCCTGTGATCTCGAAACCAACAAAAGCAGAACAATGTCCCTGTCGCCCGAGGACAGCCGGCTGGCCCATAATGTCCTGTTTCGTCTAGTCACTGACTATCCAGAAATGGTGGGAAGAACTGCAGAGGTTGATGTCATCACTTTCCTAAGAGAACCAGCTAACACTGCACATATGGGAACACTCCTCCATGGTATCATGCTCCAGGTGGAGCTGTCCAACGTTCAGCGAGAATATCTTCAGAGATTCCAGTGAATGTCTCCGCTGAGGGACAGATCTAGGAGGCAAAGACACAGGTCTTCATCTTTCCGCCGAGGGACCGATCTAGGAGGCAAAGACACAGTTCTTCATCTTTCCGCCGAGGGACAGATCCAGGAGGCAAAGACACATTTCTTCATCTTTCCGCCGAGGGACAGATCGAGAGTGTCAAGGCAAGAACTTCACCGTCTTATTTTCTTATTTATTTTTTTAGTTCTTTTTTTATTTTGACTTCGACTTTGATTGACTATCATCTTTCCATTATTCACATTGAACAATATCCAGCATGTCTTCAGGACTGAAGCAAATTCGGAGGGTGGACTGGGAATTGACCTATTTTGAATATGCATAATGAACGTGCCTCACCAAAGAAGTGTAAGTTTAACCTTTTTCCACAGTCTAGCAAGGGAACTGCATCCTGTAATCCAAGACAATCGTCACCAGCAAGAGGGGGGACACTTACGAAGCACAAGACACTTTATGTTATAGACTTTCTGAGAGACAATAACGGAGCAAGCGAAAAGAACTAAAACTCTGACAATTGACTCATGATTGAAATGGGGGCCCAAAACAGTTACCTGGTCCTCCCACAAATAGAGAGGCGACCCCACTTTCCTGGAAGAAAGTGCTGCAAGTTGTCGGATCGCACAGTTATGTGTATATGCATAGTGATTAATATTGTTTTCCTGTCTCTAACTATCAGAACTGCATTCTTTATTGGTGCACAAAGTGTTCCAATTTCAGTGCACCCACCAGATAATGTACGTACAACTCCCACAAATGCACCCAGAACCTATATAGTCATTCCAGTTCCAAGAAAACCTGATGGTAGAGTAAACAAACTAAAATTGAATGTAATTAGCAGTGATTCATACACACTTGAGGTAACGAATGAAGAGAAAAGCTGGAGACACGGTCAGCGCGAAATGAATGAAACATAGCACTGACCACTACACGCACACACGCACTGAATGCACACGAACAAGGGCAAGTGTCAATGGCTGCAGAACCTCGAACGATGGCAACAGAAACTAAGAGACTGCCTACTGAACAACCAGTTCCAGAAAATAGTGGAAGTGACCAAGAGGAAGCAAGCGAAAGGCCAACTAAAGAAGATATAACCAAAGCTGTCTCTGTCAAGAAGACAGAGACAGCTACAAGAGAATTCACTGCAAAGACACAAATGCTGATAGACCATTTGTTCCCGTTTATAGCTAGAGCGAAGAAACTGCCTGAGGAACTGAAAAATAGTATCACAGTGACTATTGCAGCAAGCACATCAGTTCCTACAAGCACCAGGCCCACGATGAGGCTGCACGTTGGACAGACGGTACACAGGTGGTGGTTAAAGGAGCCCTACGAGAGAATGCAAGAGGAGAAGAAGAGAAGAACAAAACCTTCTCCTATCACAGCGATACAGGTAATGAAGCCTGCCCCTCCAACAAGCATGATTGGGAGACCCCCAGCATGGAAAAGCAGCTCAGACGCATTTAAAGATATAGTTATAGCAAACTACAGAAAGACACTAAGAATAAAGAGAAGCCCACACGAAGATAACAATGAACTGAATGACTACCTGGATAGCACAGCACATCTAGGAAATACCATTTGGTACCAACACCTGAAAGAGGTCGGAAGAAGAAAAGCTGAAGGAGAATGCTACGTCTGCGCACTCCTACCGTACAGCATGGGAAAATCCAAGATCTTGGTGGCTGTAGAAATTGATGTCCCGACAGCACACTGTTTGTCACACGTAGCAATGTGCAACACCACAGGACAATTCATGGGGAGAGATGCCTCACTGATATAGGCAACAGAAACAGCATACCCTGATGAAGATGATTATATCCAAGACATCAAGACAAGAAACAGAGTTCACACCAGGAATCACGTGATTAGGTATGCAAATCCAGAAGCACAAGGAGCAGGAACAAGATGGGAGATAAACCCGAGACTGAACGTCCAAGAAAAAACTCCAAAAGAAGCACAGATTTGGGGAACCGGGCTTTCTCCAGACAGATGGGAAGCAGGAGCAGTGATATGCCGAGCATGGATGGTCCTTGGAGCTTGCAAAGAAACAATAGAAAACTCTCATAAACTGTGCAAACCTCTATGACCAAAGTTGGTGAAGTTACTAACATGGGTCGAAGATAGAGGAGGACCCCTGCAGATATGGCACGAGGAAGATGGGAGAGAATCAGAACTGCAGACGGATCTTTGAAGCTCCAGGTATGACTCACGGAACCGCAGTAATTATGGATCATTACTGAGCGTGTGGATCCAAAGCATACATAAGTTTGCCAAAAAACTGGGGAGGCATATGCACGGTAGTGAACGTCCACGTTCTGGCACTAGTGATCCCGAAAAGTGACTTGAGCATTGACAGCTTCCCAAAGGCAGATGCTCACATGAGAAAGAGGAGGCCTGTGGAACTGGCATCCTGAATGAAGAGAAAGAATTACTTTTCTACCAAATCAGAAGAAGCATTTCATGCAATACCATATGAACACAGGCTGTCTAGCCTCCCCTCATCAGTATTCACAACACTGCTCTTGCCACACATCTAAGTTGGAGTAAATACAAAATGGTTGCAGATAACCAGATGGGAGTTAGTGCAGACCATCATCACCACTATAAAAAGGATTCAACACAATCAAAGAAGAATTAAGAGCAATCCGATTGATGACCCTCCAGAACAGATACTCAACATGATCACTGCGATGGATGGAGGTGTTTGCACAAAAATCAGATAATCATGTTGCACGTTTATACCTTCACATGATGAAGAAAATGGAACCTTAACAGAAGCCATAAGTATGCTGACAAACCTGCAGAATCAGATGATCAATGAAACTGACGATGTTGATGATGACAGCTGGTTTGGAACACTGTTTCAATGGGTCCCACAATGAATGGCAGACATATTCAAAATTCTGGGAGCCCTGCAAGTAATGATACTACTAAGATTGTGTGTTATCAAGATAATCGTAACACAATGCCAGAAAACTGCGAAGAAAGCCATTGGGATGAAAATCATGGTCGATGTCGAACCAGGATGGAAGACCAGAGACCTAACTGATGAAGAAATAAGAAACTTTGAGAAGGCCAGCAAATTTGCACCAGAAAGAACAAAGTTTGCATACCCCAGAAAACGAAGAAGGTATGAAGAGAAATGGATCTACTGCAGCCCAAATGGGCAATACCAGCTAATGACCTGGAACAAAGATGAACACGTAAAAACAACAGAAAGTTTGAAAGGAGTGATAAAAATATGGACTCCAAAGATGCACACGTTCACACCATCATGTACAAACACAGAAGACGAAGAATTGGTTACAGAAGAACCAAGTAAGAATAATCTAAAGGAAGAAGAAAAGGTGGTCGATAAACCGACCAGAGGGGGGTGTGTAGAGGAAGTCCCAAATATGGCCTGCACTCCAGCCACCCATGTCGAGATGCCAGAAGCATACTCGCCAAGATATGTGACGTATAAGGAGCAAATGAACCAACAAAGAGCCACGGTGGGGCTCTTTCCAGTACCCATCAGAAGGACATGTATACCTATTGAAGCGCCAATAACCAGACAACCGTGGGCTGCAAGGTACCCACTGAGACACCCATACCAGCAGCTGACACGAAACAAAGATTACTTACAAACGGTCCCTGAAGAGACCCAAAGAGCCTCAATGGAGGGCAAATGGTGACAACAAAAGAACCCAGACAGACGTACAAATGAACATAAACGATGAACAAAAACTGACACACAAGGGCGAAAAATAAAGAATAACAATGTAATGGACATATAAGAAGAAACGATGTTAATGAAAAGAAACGTAACCATGAAGTAAGATGAAAATATGCGACTAACTGAATGCATGTAAATAGGCTTGGAACGCAAGAATCTAAGAAAGCGGTACTGCTTGCAATGCTTAGTAGAAGAATAGAGCGACATGCGCCAATTATATATCTACCTCAATGAAGCACGCTATACAAGTGCGACTCCATTTTGTAAAGCAGAACTAAGCCCAGGCTGCAAGGGGCCATCAAGGCCGAGATTCATATTCCAGCGAAAGCCAGAAGGGAAGAGCGGAATCGAACCTCAGCAAGAAGTAGGTCATGCTTGGGAATTCGAGGTCAACTCCAGGAAGGATAGAAACTTCAGAGCATGACTTCCAGCCAGTGAAGGTCGAGATAAAGAGGCCCCAGGCAGGTGGCTAGGCTGAACAAAGACTCAACTATACGGAAAGAAGGAAAATGAAGCAGATTCACGGTGAACAGACACGTGAAAAGCCAAGGGCAAAGAGGTACCAACGTCTGATGTCACCCAGAACCCGAGGATGCCATAACATTTCCTGATAAGAAGCTACAGTTTCGAGGCCATCCTCAGCCAACTAATTGACACATAGCCCTAAAGCGCTGATTGATGGAAGGGAGGCAGGGTGAATCTTGGGGCAATCAGAATCTGGGTGTCCATTCTGCATGCTGCTAATTAAAGTGGAGATTTATGCCTACCCAATCAAAATGGGCCAAATAATCTAGGGTCCTATAGTTTGTAGAGCCAATCAGACGTCGTAGTTGTAGTGACGTCTATCACGAGTGATGTAGAGGGATGGGCGTAGGTAAGAGTTATCCAATCCACACACACTGTTACCATATACAGATATAGCACATTGTTAGAACACCTACTTGTGCGGGGCGACGAGGCTCTAGGGGGCGTGCTGGTTCCTGGCAGTTGTACCCACGTCTCAGGCTGTGGAGACGTCGCACCGCTCTGGGCACATTTCCCCGGTGGAGTTACTCTGTCCTGACCCGTGTAGGGCACGGGTGCCGTTCGCGTAACTGTTCGAGCGAGTTTGCGTTCCAAGACTCGTTCGCGCAGCGGCATCCATTCGCGCATGCGCATTGCAGCGCGGTCCGAGCCTCGGTTTCACACAGGACCGCTACTTAAGCGATCCGATTCAGTTCTTCATCGCGTCTCAACGCGGTTGGTTCCCTTCCGCTTCGCTTCCTCATTCTGGGGTTTTGGGTCTTGATCCTGGTCCTGGGTTGGGTCCTTCCTTTTCCTCTTCTGATCAGGCTGCCTTCTTCCCTCCCCATTCCTGTTCTCCTGTGTTATCTGGTCCCTTCCTCCTGGTTCCCTCCTGCTCCTTCTATTGCCTGAGTTGCCCGCCTGTGCTGGGGTTCCTGTGGTCCTGGCCCGCTTCTCCGGCTTCCTTGGATCCCTGTACTTCCTCCTACCTTGGTACCTTGGACTTGCTGCTAATCACATTTTGGTACCTTGTACATTCGGCTTACCTGTACTGGCTACCTCGAACCTACACCATCCTGGAAAGCTGTTTTGGATCCTTTGCCAGTATTTGCCAGTAACATCTACGACCTTCCCGATCAGTGCTTGCACTGTTCTGGCGCCACGTTAATATTGGGAAGTGTCATCCGTGGCGTCAGGAGCTGGCCCCAGTTCAATCCTGTATTACAGGACGGGTCCGGGGTCGGTTCTTTGCGTCACCTACTTCATCGGCTACCAGTCTACATCTACCACGACCTGGCTACCTCGGCACGCAAGACTCCTGGAGATACAGGTACGCCTCGTCCTAGGGACACACAACTTAACAGATTGAGACGCCTTACCCTCAGTTCTGAGACAGAGATGGAGGAATCCCAGGATATCCATGACGAGGTCAGAGCCTTAAGAGCTGAAATGGCGGCATTACGTCAGGAGAATCTCAATCTCCGCCAGATGGTCATGCAAGGCACCCCTGCTAATCCACAGGTGGAGACACCAATGGCTACTACTGCACCCATGAAGTTCGATGGTGATCCTAGGCGTGTGGCAGAATTCTGCAACCATTGCAGGATACATTTTTTGTTCCGGGCATCACATTTCACACAAGAAAGGGCTAAGATTGGCTACATCTTGGGAAATCTAACGGGAAGTGCCTTGGCTTGGGCTTCTCCCTTGGTGTCTGCTAACAGCCCCATTCTTAATGACTTTGTGGCATTCGAGAAAGCATTTTTGGAGGTTTTTCAGTCTCCCAATTTGGCGGCTACGGCACAGAACCAGTTGATGGATTTAAGACAGGGATCCAGCGATATGATCACTTATATAAGCCGGTTCCGTCAATTGGCTACGGACTCTCAATGGCCTGAAGTAACGCAAAGGACTCTGTTCAGACGTGGGCTAAGAGAAGAATACAAGGACGAGTTACTTCACATACCTGAACCTGAGACTCTGCAGTTACTCCAGGAGCAGGTCCTACGAATTGACCATCGCCTGGCTGAACGAAGAGGCGAGAGACGTCGGCTAGAGAGGTTCCTTCCCAGATCTCTTCCTCAGGCTGGAGGCATACCTGCCAGTCCGGAGATGGGCCTAGAACCAATGCAGCTAGGGGCACTAAGAGGACCATTATCGGAGGCCGAGAAGAAACGCAGGAGAGATCTCCGCCTTTGTTTGTATTGTGGGACTGCCGGACATTTTCTCAGTACTTGTTCATTACGACCAATCAAGAAGTCGGAAAACTAATAGGCCTGTCGCGATGGAGGAAGGCAGCGACAGGCCCTTCGATCTCTTCAGTCCTTCCTATTCCTGTGACGACCCATCCACCCATGACTCCGGTGGCCCTTATGGCTCTCCAGATCAGGGTTACTTGGCAGAATAAATCAGTGACCGTATTGGGTCTTCTGGATTGCGGAGCTTCAGGTAATTATGTGGACTTTGAATTTTCCAAGAAGAATGGGATTCCCCTGCTTGATAAGGGTTGTGTTACTCTGGTGGAGGTAATTGATGGAACCCCTTTGGCCTCCGGTCCGGTTCGCCAACATACCGGAATTTTACAGCTACAGATTGTGGAACACCGTGAATTGATTTCTCTTGATGTGATTAAGTCACCCTCATACCCGATAATTCTGGGGTTACCGTGGCTATTACATCATAACCCCATTATTGACTGGGCTTCCCGTACCTTGACCTTCGCTTCCAATCGATGTGGTCGGGAGTGTTGTACCTTCGGACCTAGTACCAGCTCTTCCACCATTGCCACTCAGACGGAAGGATCAGGACTGCTCCAAGTGTGTACCTTGTCTTCGGTACCTTCCGACTACAATGAGTATCATGAGGTCTTTTCTGAACCCGGTACCATTCCTTTGCCACCTCACAGAGTCTTTGATTGTGCCATAGAACTACTGCCCAATGCAGTAATTCCCCATGGCAAATTGTATTCCTTATCACCCCATGAAAAGGAGGTTCTGCAAGAATACTTGGATGACTGCCTTCAGAAGGGTTATATAACACCTTCTAAGTCACCTGCGGGATTCCCTTTGTTCTTTGTGAAAAAGAAGGAGGGCACTTTACGGCCCTGTGTGGATTATAGACAGTTAAATGACATCACACGAAAGGATCGATATCCGTTGCCTTTGATACGCAACATTATGGAATCTTTACGGAATGCCCGAATATTTTCCAAACTAGATCTCCGAGGGGCATACCATTTAGTACGTATCAAACCCGGCGATGAATGGAAGACGGCCTTTAAAACCCCAGCAGGGCATTTTGAGTATCGTGTAATGCCGTTTGGTTTGTGCAACGCTCCGGCCGTTTTTCAACGCCTTATGGACGACATATTCTCGGATTTGATTGGAGTAACCGTATGGGTATATCTCGATGATATATTGATATTCTCCAAAGAGAAGGAGGAACATCTACGTCATGTGAAGGAGGTCCTTGGGCGGTTACACCAGAATCACTTATATGCCAAGGCCGAGAAATGTCACTTTCATCAGAGTAGTATCGAATTTCTTGGATATGTCATTAGTGAAACCGGAATACACATGGATCCTGCTAAGGTACGGGCGATTCAGGAATGGAGACAGCCTTATGATTTGAAATCTCTTCAGCGTTTCTTAGGATTCGCCAACTTCTACCGGCGCTTCATACCTGCCTATTCTGAAGTAACCGCTCCCTTGTCAGATTTGACTAGCAACAAGACTCCATTCATATGGAATTCAGTAGCGACCTGTGCTTTCAAGAAACTTAAGGAGGCATACAGTACTTCCCCGATTTTACATCATCCTGATGAGAACAGGCCATTCATTGTGGAGGCAGATGCTTCCGATTTTGCTGTTGGGGCTGTCCTACTTCAAGACGATCCACGGACAGGGTTGGAGGTTCCTGTTGCCTATTATTTCCGGAAGTTGACATCCAGTGAACGAAATTATGCAATCATTGAAAAGGAGCTTTTGGCCATAAAGGTTGCATTTGAGGAATGGCGTCACCATCTTCTGGGGGGAAGATTCTCAGTAGAAGTACGCACTGATCACCGGAACCTACAGTACCTACGCTCCCTACAGTGTCGTACTTCTCGTTTGGCTCGTTGGGCCTTGTTCTTTTCCCAATTTGATTTCACGATTTCTTACATTCCTCAGTCACGCAACCTGAAGGCTGACGCCCTCTCTCGCTCTCTAGAGAACGACGTTGAACTAGATCATCGAGCTCAACAAATACTTCCTTCTAAACACTTCTTGTTGGTTACATCTCAATGCTTGGATACCATCCTACAGGACACCATAAAGGATCCCAAGTATTCCTCACTTCTACAACACCCTCTCATAAGGGAGAACGGTGGTCTACTCTTCTTTCACAAACGGTTATATCTTCCCACGGAGGTACTTCGGACTGCCGTCCTGCAAGCTTTACACGATTCTAGGATTGGGGGGCATCGCGGCATTCGATCCACTCAGGAACTGATTTCTCGTCAATTTTGGTGGCCAGGATGGGCTAGGCAGACAAGAGAGTATGTGGAATGTTGCCCAGTGTGTGCTCAGGTCAAGATACCACGAAAGAGACCTATTGGACTTCTACAACCCACCGAGAGAGCACCATATCCTTGGCATACTATTGCCACCGATTTTATTGTGGACCTTCCTCCCTCGGAAGGATATACTTCCATTATGGTGGTCATCGATTGTTTTTCTAAGTTAGCCCATTTCATTCCATTCCTAAGGGTGCCTTCAGCCGGTAGTATGGCCCAGGCCTTTTTTCATTCCATTTATCGCTTGCATGGACTTCCAGAGAAGATTATTTCAGATCGTGGATCTCAGTTCATTTCTGCCTTTTGGAAGCAGCTTTGTCATCACTTGGGAATCCAGCGTGCTCTCAGTTCCGGCTATCATCCCCAATCCAATGGCCTGACGGAGCGAACTAATCAGACTTTGGAGCAATACTTACGCTGTTTTTCTAATGCTTCTCAATCCAACTGGGCAAAACATCTGGACCTAGCGGAGGTGGCTTATAACAACTCTAAACACTCTGCCACTGGAATGAGTCCTTTTTACTGTTCCTCAGGTCTTCATCCCAAGTTGATTCCATTTCATCCTGTCCCTTCCAGTACGGTTCCTTCTGCAGATCAGATGGTTGCAGACATACAGAAGAATCAGATCCAGGTCACGGGAGCCCTCGCTAAGGCATGTGAGAGTATGAAGGCACAGGCGGACAGGAGAAGGAGTTGTGAGCCAGCATTCCAGGTTGGAGACATGGTGTGGCTCTCTTCTAAGAATTTACCAGTGCACAATCTCCCGACTAAATTAGCGCCCCGTTTTCTGGGGCCCTTCCGGGTGATCAGACGGATTTCCTCTGTGGCATTCAAGTTGGATCTGCCGCAGTCCTGGCGGATTCACCCCGTCTTTCACGTGTCCCTCTTTAAGCCATTCCGGTCTGATCCGTACGGTCGTTCACATTCCCGACCTGCGGCTATAGATGTTGGGGGTACTCAGGAGTTTGAGGTGCAGGAGATTTGTGACTCCCGTTTCTTCCGGGGTAGGCTTCAATTTTTGGTGGACTGGAAGGGTTACCCTGCTTGTGATCGTACTTGGGAGCCTTGTGATAACGTTCATGCCCCCCGCTTACTGCGGGAATTCTTTCGTAGGAATCCCTGGAAACCGGGTGCCCCGGGTCTTTCTGGTGGGGAGCATAGTGTTAGAACACCTACTTGTGCGGGGCGACGAGGCTCTAGGGGGCGTGCTGGTTCCTGGCAGTTGTACCCACGTCTCAGGCTGTGGAGACGTCGCACCGCTCTGGGCACATTTCCCCGGCGGAGTTACTCTGTCCTGACCTGTGTAGGGCACGGGTGCCGTTCGCGTAACTGTTCGAGCGAGTTTGCGTTCCAAGACTCGTTCGCGCAGCGGCATCCATTCGCGCATGCGCATTGCAGCGCGGTCCGAGCCTCGGTTTCACACAGGACCGCTACTTAAGCGATCCGATTCAGTTCTTCATCGCGTCTCAACGCGGTTGGTTCCCTTCCGCTTCGCTTCCTGATTCTGGGGTTTTGGGTCTTGATCCTGGTCCTGGGTTGGGTCCTTCCTTTTCCTCTTCTGATCAGGCTGCCTTCTTCCCTCCCCATTCCTGTTCTCCTGTGTTATCTGGTCCCTTCCTCCTGGTTCCCTCCTGCTCCTTCTATTGCCTGAGTTGCCCGCCTGTGCTGGGGTTCCTGTGGTCCTGGCCCGCTTCTCCGGCTTCCTTGGATCCCTGTACTTCCTCCTACCTTGGTACCTTGGACTTGCTGCTAATCACATTTTGGTACCTTGTACATTCGGCTTACCTGTACTGGCTACCTCGAACCTACACCATCCTGGAAAGCTGTTTTGGATCCTTTGCCAGTATTTGCCAGTAACATCTACGACCTTCCCGATCAGTGCTTGCACTGTTCTGGCGCCACGTTAATATTGGGAAATGTCATCCGTGGCGTCAGGAGCTGGCCCCAGTTCAATCCTGTATTACAGGACGGGTCCGGGGTCGGTTCTTTGCGTCACCTACTTCATCGGCTACCAGTCTACATCTACCACGACCTGGCTACCTCGGCACGCAAGACTCCTGGAGATACAGGTACGCCTCGTCCTAGGGACACACAACTTAACACACATATACTTAAGTTAGCTTTTCCAACCAATAGAATTGCATGTCAAACTTATGAGTTTTACACATCAATGATGATACGAATTTGCTATAAAAGTTACTTTCAGCATGAAGAATTTGGGAGTTGAAGCGAGACAGGCGATCGCGACTCTGTTGATTACCATTTGTTTCCCTGTTTTTTGTACTCGTCATTAAACTGACTTCCCTTGAATTGTGTCGGACTAAGAGAATTCTGCACCCCAACCTCCTCAAGGTGCAGCTATCTTGTCTTACAGGTACTAGAGGGTGAGCTCTGACCTATGGCCCATCAGAGGACGCTCCGCCCTCCTGTACACACCTACAATACAATGTCCACCTAGCGGCCTAATGTTATTAAAATCATCAGATAATTACAGGGAACCACCATCATTAGCACTTACGTGCTGGGAGGTCCTTTGTATGAAATGTTAAACCTTAACGAGATGGAGGGGAGAGGAAAGAGTAACACAGAAGCAAACTCCCCATTGCTCTTTAATTTTCCACTCAGCCTTGTAAAAAAGTACTGAAATGCATTACTTGATGATAGAGGGAGGAGCACACCAAGTGGAGGGGGCGAGTAATCAGATCCATCAAATGGAGGGTGCGAGTAATCAGTTCCACCAAGTGGAGGGTGTGAGCAATCAGTTCCATTGTACCTCCTAAGTGAGCATGTGCAACAATCCTGGAACAATCCTGGAGGTGGCAGGCAAGGGTCACCCGGGGGGTGTGACTGGGCAGGACTTGTTCAAGCACTTCCTACCTTGTGCGGAAAGTGGCAATTCACACACAAGCATGGAACCAGCATTGTGTCCCATCTACCTGGTGCATAGTCATCTGTTTGTGGAATGTTGTGGTGGAAGTGTTCTGCTGGGTGACGGTTGGTCAGAGAGAGAGAAAGCTGTGAGCAGAGAAGATGGGTGTGGGGGTGAGCCCGGTGTTTCCCTTGTCATCTTGTGTCCCCTACCATCCCCATGTCTTGTGGAGGAGTACAGGACAAGGACAAGGACAATAAAGACACTGAGAACTTACCTGGAGTACTGGCGGTCATCATTGTTACAGACTACAGCTCTAAACCAAAATGGCATGGTTAAAGGGTTCAACAGAGTTGTGAAGGGTCTCCTCCAACTAGCCCGAATGTTGAACCTTGATGTGGAAGGAGTGTTGAGGGACATGGTGTGGGCCTATTGCCCCACACCTCTTTCACGCATTGGGATGTTTTCCTTAATGGCACTGAGAGGAAGGAAACCAGTGTGTGAGTTGGCTCCGGAGTGGCTGGGGTTGTCTGGTCCGGTAAGAGTGACCAGGAGAGAACTAATTCAGACGTCAGAACAATGCCAAGCCAGATATAATAAGTACTTTGAAGAATGAAAGAGTGATTGCTATGAGAATTTTAAAGCTAGTGACTTGTTTGGAATAAGCAACCTGAGGTTAGGGGGAAGGAGTGTTCCAGTTTATCAGCACGAAGGTGGAAAGGGTTTTGGGCACAGTGGTAATCCTGGAAGATGGAATGAAGTGGAGACAACACCAGCTGGTAACATGCCAGGGAGCAGAATTGAGCCAGAAGGCGGCTGCACTAAGACCTGACAAGATTCAGATTCTAGGTCCTTCAAGCTCTTCCAAGGAGCTGACATACACCACCTCCTTTTCCTGGCCTCTCCCGTCTTCACATGTTTTTCTCTCACCTTTTCAATGGTCTATTTTGGAAAATGCACTCTTCTCTTCCCAACCCCCACTCCAACATCTATTGTCTTTCTATTTCGTGTGTTATGGAAAATCATCCAGTCTTTACATTTTATGTTCTCTTTTTTTGTTCCTGAAAACCCAACTCCACTGACTAGCAGTGCAATAACATCATAATGCCCATCAGTCCTCCGTGTAGAATTAAATGGAGAGTGAAGACTGCAGTTCACATAACAGCCCACAGATGTCCCCACAATGGATAACATTGAGCTTAAGCGCGTCTATTAAATTGTGATGTAGGTGGCACTTAACATTAGGAAAACACAAGAGGTGACCGCCAAAACGTGTCCACATGAAGGACGCATTTCCTATTACAAAGAATGCTGTTTAATTGTGAGTACAGTCTAGTGAAGGGGGCTCTGAAAATGGGGTGTGGCCCAATTGTATCATAGCCTAAAGGAGGTGCAGGTGACAGGCATGGGAGACACATGAGGCCCTGAAAACCTGTGCTTTGGGCATGTTTACATCCAGTCTATATACTGTATATACTCTAAGCAAAACTCCCTCTGGTTAAGCTTCTAAATAAACAGTTGTCTGTAAATAAATCCTTTGGGATGTGGGAAATTCAATCTGCGTGTAATTACCTTCATTCTCTCAATCCAGGTTCTTCACCAGGTTGATTGTAAATGACTGGTAGCTCGCCTGAGGCCTCCCAGTCACTTGTGAAAATAAACAGCCATGAAGTGCTCTGATCAGGAGGTGCTTCAGACTCTCCTTACACCGTGCACACAGCGGCCTCCATTCCTCTGTCGCGCCCTTCACAGTAAATGGTCACTGTTGTGCGCGCGCGAGTGGAGGAGCTTCAGCCCATTATCACACAGGGCCACTAACAGCGTCCAATAGCAGCCCTGGAGCTTGGGCACAGTAACGTCATGGTCATGCACCGTGGCTGGATGTAGAGAGCCAAGGGGTCCCGGGCAGGTATAAAGAGAGGAGGTGCAATGTCCTCCCCCTGTCTTTTACCTTTCCTGGGACCAATGAGCTGCGTAGGCAGCACCTTTTTGTTTTCTCACCCACCCACCCCTTAGATCAGGGGTAAGGCGGGTGCGTTGCAGTAGGTTGGGGCACATTGCAGTGAATTGAGCTATGAGCTCAACCATTTGGGTCACTGGAAGCCCGGGAAGGGAGAGTTAGGGCTTAATTCAGGTCTGCGCCTCGGTTCGGCTAGGAACAGGTGTCTGCCAAGGGGCTCATAGAACAGTCCTCACCGGTCCGTGCAAGGGAGCGAGGGATTGGTCGGTTTAGGGGTTCACATATTTCCTTTAGGCCCATCCCAGAGCATGGGAAGGTGATGGCTACTGCCAACCCCCCCATTCTCAAGTATGTAATGAGGACATCAGTGATGATGTAGTTGATGATGTCATGGTCCGTCGCATTTTGAGGATGTGAGAGATGTAATAATAAATGAGGCCTAATGCTTTCCAAAGAATATTTGTGTCTGCACTGGCCCTGCCCACTGATTTTGGGTGCCGGGAGCCCCTCAATGGCCTGCAATTATTCCACCTGTGTGCAAGTTAAGCTGTGAGGGGGTCTTCCAGATGGAAAGGACCCATCACTAGCAAATGTTTAAGGCATTTGGAACTGATGGGACCTTTCCATCTGAAAGACCCCCTCATGACTCGTTACCTAGCAAAGAGGTGTCCACTTACAAGGCATTTATAGCAGCACAGTAGCAATCTCCCGTTACAGGGTAGTCATGCTCTCTGCCTGGACATGCAAAGATAGGGCTGCGTTACATAGAGAGGCCAATGTTCCCAACATCATGCATAAGAGCAAGCTGGAAGACTGTGACATGCTTCATCTTTATCCCAGTGACATTACCATTGTGGTCTGAATAGAAGAGATTTGGCAGACTTGCATTATTCTGCATTCTGGGATTTCTAGCTTTCCATTGAGGGCGTGGCAAAAAAGTAAAAACAATATTCTTTTGGCTTCACATATGTTTCTTATGATTTAAATATGATAAAGTTGCTTTAATCTGATATATGTGTATTTTGAAAATAAACTCCAATTTTTTTCTTTCCCACCTGAAATTTAGGAAAACTTCAAGTCTCATAACTTAAGTATAACAGCACTGGATCACCTTCTCATGCATAACCACAGCAAACCTCAGAGCTCTTCTCCAGAGGATAGTTCTAATGGAGGCCTTGAAATTCATAACTGTATAATGTGTGCCAAGTGGAGCCTTGAAGGTGTGTGTTCAATTTCCTAAACTGTGGAGTGGGTAAAAATCCCAGCTTCACTGTTGCAGAAGGTGCCTGATCCTGGCCAAATAATGTAATCTCTGCTAGCATAGAGGACTGGCATTAGGAGAGCCAACATTCATTTTCTCCCTATTGCTGCCAGTCACCAGAGTTGCTTTGGCCATACAGATTACTGCCCCACGTGGGAATGAGTGTAACTGTTTGCCTTGCCACGTTATGCTATGTTATTGAGTTTTGTATAGCAAATAGTCTACCATTCTTGTCAGGACTGCCACGGTAAAAAACATGTTGATGTCTGTGCCCACAATATGTCCTCTCAGTTATTTAAAATCACCTTTGTGATGCTGGTGTCTACAATATATCTGGGAAAGCTGTATGTATAAGCTAGGAGCTGTATGTGCAAGCCAGGCTTGTCCCATTGTGGCCCACTGTGCATGCGTCAGGAATGCATCATTTCTACTGGGAGATGCAGCGCTCCTCTGCACTGTGTTGTTTTTTCCTCCGTGAAACTCCCTCCTTTTTAATGGGCAGAAGGGAAGCCATTCGCTACCCATTCATATATTGTCTAGTTGGGTTTTTATATGATTTGTGGACGTTTTAAGTCTTCTATTTGTTTTTGTTTTTGCGTTTATGTATGCAGGCATGCAAGGAGTTGTATGAGTAATGTGTGAATGCGTGGGTGAAAGTGTTGTATGGGAGCGTGTGTGAGGGTGAAGGGGAGAAGGGCCAGTCATTTTAGGGATGGGTCCTGTCATGCCCCCAGCAGCCCTCACCTGATGGGGACTGGCACTTGTAGTGTCATGTTTGCTTTACCCGTGTAGCACAGTAAAACCTTTACTGAGTATTAAGGGTAAGGTCAACATGATAAGTATTATTATGTGGCTTGACTGGCCATCGTTGAATGTGGCATGACATGTATTACTGACTGGGAGTCCTTAAATGGTAATGATAGAATGTATTCAGAGTTATTTATTTAACTGTATGATACAATTAAACAAAAGGTAAAACTGGCATATATTGGTGCAGCCTGCATGGACATGTATGGCAACTGTCAGCATGAAAATGATTTATATACTGGTATATTTTCTAGGCAAAGACGTTGGTAAATGCTCCTGTGCACTGTTGGTGACGCATCCAATGGGCTTTTTATGTGCTACCATACAAAACCTACTGCAAACTGTGTTGCTTTTTTTACCCAATTTTTCACAGAACGTCCTGTAAAACGTTAACCCATCATTTAAACATTTTATTGTGGGGGGACTTGGTGCAACCCCCATTGTTTGGTCATGGTTTCCTCGCTGCACTCAGTCGCTCCCTCATATTCAGTGCAAATATTAACGTCAATCAAGTTCAACAATTCCCCAGCCACTACTGAATATAAGATGTTTTTGAAGTTCTTAATATAATCCACTTGGGTGTCTGTGTCACACTGGAATGAAGAAGGTAAGGACTCAGGATGTTGCCCACCTCCTGTTTTACAAACAATTGTGTTTTGCAGGGTGTGCAGAACCCCTATCCTAGCCAGCTGGCCAGGGGATGGGAAAGCGCACCCCCTAGCCCAGACTGGGGCCAGAACGCAGGGGCAACATATAGGAATGTGTAAATGCTACCTTTTGGAGGTCAGGCGCTGGCTCCTCTGTTTCAGTATCCAGACTGCCTCACTGCCCTAAACACGGACCAACATCAGGTGCTACCAATGAGGGACTCAGGGAATCCCACCTCAAGGAGCGCTCTTGGAGGCTGAGAGGGTTCTGCTGTGTCTAGCTCCTGCCCACCCAAAGCCCCACTACAGTCCCTCATGCTCTATGGATTAATACTTCACCCCTGGCAGCCTATTAATGCTGCGAGGGTAACATGCACACACAAGATTAAATGAAGACTGAAGGCTGAAGTTCACATAACCAACAAAAGATGTCCTTAAAACAGCATTGAACCCCGGGTAGTTGCAGAACCTCAACCTATTTGCTCTACGTGATGTACTGCTAAGCGATAAGAGCAGTGAATGTAGCTGAGCTCTGAAAACAGAACAGAACCCCCACCCTTCAAACCTGCAACCCCCAAGATGTGTCCTGTTTACGTTCAAATTGTAACCGAGGCCCTCTCAGCCTTTGCATTCAGCAATATATGTGTGTCTCTTCTTCTTCTTCTTCTTCTTAATTATCGGAGGCGTGGGCGGACCCACGCAGGCGCTTCCCCATCCTATAGGATGATGTGCACCCTACCCACCAATCATTATTTAGCTCACATAAACTCACAGTTCCTCCCACCTCCCCGTCTGTCTCACAAAATCCAACAACACACTGCTCTTCTTCCTGCCACTCACCCCATCACCTCCCAACAAAGCCTTCCCACTCAACTCAGCCACGCCCAGCGCAGTTAACCGAACCCTCATCAATTCTCTCTCTGCAACATGTTTCTCACATCTAAGTAGAAAATGTCCCACAGTCTCAGGCACCCCACACACCGCACAATCCCTCGACTCACGCTTCCCCACTCGAAACAGACATTCATTCAGCCCCACATGCCCTATCCTCAATCGATTCAGCATCACCTCCCCCCCCTCCTCCATTCCAAACTCCCCGCATCCACCTTCACTGACACTTTCCCACAAAGACCAAACATCCACCTGCCCTTCGCCCCACTCACCCACTATCCTGCCACTCATCCATGACCCATCTCACCACCACCGCCTTCACCTCATCCACACTTAAAGGTAATCTCACATCAACCTCTTCTGCTTAGCATTGTAGACGTAGCCCAATGTCGAAAGTCCTTACAGTTAGAGTGGAGTCTTGAGTGGGGGTAAAATGTGCACACTTTATATTGGAGATTGAAGGCTGCAGTTCAGCGAGCAGTTAATAGAGGCCCTCATGATGGATAACATTGAGCGCATGGGATGAAGTTAAATTGTAATATATCCCCTCAGCTCCCATGATGCTCAGTTTAAAGACTTTAGAGTATGGCATAACGTAAAATCTGCAGGTTTTCTGCCGGTGGAAAAGACCTTGGGCCTCATTACACGGTATGCGGTAAGGGATTACCGGCACTGGTAAGGGCACCGGTGCCGGTAATCCCTTGCCATCCTACTACGAGGTCCCTTAGCGGGTCCTTTCCTTAACGCCTGGTTTTACCAGGTCGTTAAGGAAGGGACCCGTTGAGGGACTTCAGAGCTAATAACGGGCTCGCTAATAGCAGGCCCGTTATTAGCTCCTTCCCCATTCCCATTGAGCCCTATGGTGGCTCAAATGGGAATGGGGAATGGTTTCCGAAATCGGGACTTACCGGTCCCACCAAGGTCGGAATGACCTGGTAAGTCCCCATTCAAGGGAAAACGGACCCGAAATGCGGTAAGGGGGTAGCCATGGCGCTAATAGCACCATGGCTACCGCCTACCGTGTAATATGGCCCCTTACCTTACTCCAGCTTTACACCGGTTATCCACCTCTTTGAGCCTGTTTTCCGTCACCAGCGGATATGATATGATATGGCATTTGTTACGCGCTTATACCCAAATGTTACAAGGCGCGATGAGGCAAGGAAGGGGGAACAGAGGGAGGACAGACACAATGATCTTACTAGGCCAAGTGACATTGAGATTGCGCAATTCCAAGGAGTGGGCAGTGGAAAAGTGCCAGGGGAAAGGGGAGGGGGCAGTGCTGTACATGGAATCAAAACAATAACAAGAGGTGTGACCAGCAGGTGGCAGGTGCAGGGGTAAGTGTAGACAGCAGGTGTCCAAATGAGCAGGTAGGGGACTGTAGGGTTACAGATCCAGACCCAAGTGCAAGGGTTGCCGGGAGGCAGTGCAGGTGTGCAACTGAGCGGGCAGGGTCCTGGGCCCGAAATCAGAGGGTAACCAGGTGACCAGTGCAGTATCGGACAGGAAATCAGTAGGGGAGAGGAAGAGAGAAGGCAGAAGCAAAGAGGAAGGTCTTGAGGTGCTTCCGGGACCAGAGATGGTTCTCCTCAAGTTTCAGAGAGGCAGGGAGGCTGTTCCAGAGGGAGACCCCAGTGAAAGAAAGTGATCTACCACTAACTCGTTGCTCGGAGAAGTCACTGACCCTGAGGGAGTTGGAGGTGGAGGAGCGAAGAGCTTAAGTAGGAAGGGATTTACGAAGAGAGAGTTGGAGTTATTGAGGACCTAGGCACCAGAAGGCCTTGTGGACAATGCAGAGGGCCCTGAACTTAATCCTTGCAGCTGCTGGGAGCCAATGCAGAGATGTCAGTGCTGGAGAGATACAATCCCTGGGCTTGAGGCCAACGACAAGTCTTGCAGACCTGTTCTGGATGGTTTGCAGAGGGCGGAGAATAGAAACAGGCAGATTTAGCAAGAGGCTGTTGCAGTAGTCCAGCCTAGAAAGAACCAGAGCTCTAGAGACAATGAGCTTCTGGGGGAATGAGAGGAAAGGAACAATACCTCTGAGGAGGTGCAGTTGGTAGTTTGACTTCTTAGAGACGTCAGAGATGTGAGGAGAGAAGGAAAATGGTCAGGTGGGCCAGGGCCTGATGCGACACCCAGGTTATCACGAAGACGATTGAGCAGGATGGCATGGTTGACCATGTCAAAAGCAGAAGAGAGAATGAGTAAGATGAGGACAAAGTAGTTGGTGCAGTTTAGTTTGACTTCTTAGAGGAATTAGAGATGTGAGGAGAAAAGGAGAGTGTGGAGTCGAAGATGACCCTGAGGTCCTTAGCCTCACAGGCGGGATCAGGGAGAGGGCCAAGGGAGGCCGGCTAGAGAGTGACAGGAAAGGAGGGTGCAGGGTATGCCAATGAGGAGGAGAATCATACTGGCATTAAGGCAGAGATTGTTGGCGGCACACCACTCCTGGATAGCAGACAGACAGTCAGAAATGAGAGAAGGAGAAGAGGTAGCAGAGGGGAGTGTCACCTGCATAGCACTGAAAGGTAGAGCAGAGAGTGGCAATGCGGTGGGCGAAAGGTGACAGCTACTGTTTGAACAGCCAGGGAGAGAGGTTAGACCCCTGGGGAACACCACAGGTAGAGAGTAAGATAGAGGAAAGGAAGGACCCAAGTTGGACCTGGGAGGGTCGATCAGAGAGGAACAAGGTCAGCCAGGCCAAGCCTGATGGTGATGCTCAGGTTATCACGGAGACGATTGAGCAGGATGGCATGGTTGACTGTGTCAAAGGCAGAAGAGAGATCGAGTAAGATGAGGACAGAGGGGAGATTAGAATCAAGGTTAGAGAGCAGGTCTTCACTGGGTACGACGTCCTTTCATCGCCAGGCATTTCAAAGCCTGCATTTTCAATCAAGGAGGGGTGCTCAGTGTACAACGATTGAATGCCACTGCCCTAGCTGATGCGCTCAGAGAGGGTAATATGTGCACCCAAGGATTAAACAAAGATTGATGGCTGCAGTTCATCTTTCTACCAGTAGATGTCTATGTCCTCACATTTTGGAAGGGCAGGGTATGCAATTTTGAAAGGGGTCGGCAGGATGAAGGGGAGAGAGGATTTCAATTCATTGATTGTAGAAAGTAAGCTGGACACACCACTCAATAAAGGCTCCACCATTCTGTGAAGGTCTTCTATGAAGTTTTATTTTATAAGTAATTATGTTAGTTGGCATCCAGCATGTGACTGTCTGAGGCAGGAGCAGGGAGGTAGAGATGCTGGCGCCTCGCCTGCTGCCCTTGCCTCTGCCCGATGGGCCATGCCAGTGCCTCTCTGCACCACACCGACCATGTGGTGACGTCGGGCGAGACGAGTAAAGCAGAACCGAGCAAGCCTATCACTACATCATCCCCAATTGTCACTGATAAAGTTCATACTGACTGACCCGCTGTGTTAAGTATCTTCTTCTTCTCACTCTATCAGTGTTATCTTTTATCTCTTCTCACATCATGTGGTTCGCTATCAGCTGCTTGCACAAATTCCTCATTCTCGCCTCACCATTCGCAATCATTTATGCCTGGTCGTCTCGGCTCTAGCACAACTTTTTAAGCTTCTTTGATGCATTGCTACTCTGTAGGGAGACCAGATTTAAAAGAACATAGAAGTAGGACTAAAGTAAATACAGCACACTCCTGTCGTTGGAGGAGAGCGGCCTGTGAGGAGAAGGGGGAGGAAATGAGATGTGAAAAGCATTCACGCTCCCATTCACGCACAGGAAGAGTCACACCAGGCCCGTTTTTGGGATTTCAAAATCGTGTCCCAGCAAAAACCGGTAGCGTAGCCACCCACCATTCCAATCCCGGGACACCCTACTACTCTGGCCATGTTCCATTTCTTTCCTCCTTCTGTAGTTATCGTGTCTTGATTTGTCTACGTGACGACTAATGGACTGCTGTATTTTGTGGAATTGTCCATATCTTTTTGGGGCATACGGACCTTGATGAGCTATCTAATCCTGATGTGTCTAGGAGTGGCAGCGATCCTGCTGTTGAATTTCTCTCTCTGATGTTGCTGAATTCTTCATACTCTGCATCTTACCTCCGCAATGTCTAGCTCTTGAGGTTCACCCATGGTCTTTGTCCATGCTAAATTTAGCTTGGTGTTGATCTACCTCCCCCTCATTTGCCTCATGGCAATACGTGTGTCTGGCTCTGACCTGTTGTATAGCTTCTTTTATCATACGATTTGATCTTTCAACCTGGATATTTCTTCTTGGGTGATAAAGGGCTGATCTATGATGTTGTATCTTGCTTCTATTGAGGAAGTCTAACAAGTCCTTCTAGACGAACTGTACTGTGTTCTCCAAGACCAGTGCATACCAATGTTCCTCAGGCATGTAATCCATTGGACTAATGAAGTCAATGCCTATCTTTTGCCATGTGTCACTTGTTCATTCAACTGACCTCATGCGAGGTTTGTGATTCATGAGGACGTTGTCGGATTCCATGCAAGTGGAACATGGTTCCACATGTCTATCTCTATCCATGTTCGTTCCATCACCAGTAGCATTCCCTCAACCGGTATTTCGATACAGTGCTTCCCAAGCTGTCTTCATGTGCTACACCGAGGAGCTTGTTTATGAACATGACCTAGGGAATCATCTTGTCATTTCCTCCTCTTCTTTGGTCTCTGCTTGCACATTACTGTACAGGTATAGAGTTTGTGGAAGGTTTCTTTCTGACAGACAGATGTGTCATGTGAAAGTCACAATCTGCTGCAGGAGATTGTCTTCCTTGGCGTGCTGCACCCGCTGCATCGCAGTGATGCTCCATTCTGCATCCAGCACTGTAGCCACCACACAGTCATTGGAGTTCCAGTACATTTTGGGATAATGTGGTAGTGGAAACGAGCCAATCTTGATGTGATTTTGGGGCTGATTCATGTAATTTGTGCACCGAAAAACGAGGATTCGTGCGCCATATTGCCTGCAAATCCATGTTTAACAAATGGGGATTTGCAGGCATAATGACGCACAAATCCTCGTTTTTTGGCGCACAAATTCCATGATTCAGTCGCTTTGTTGCTGCCTCCTGGAGTGTTTTGGTTCAAAATGCTTCTACGACCTTAGCATAGTACTCAGAGAGGTCTATGAATGAGTATAGCTTTTCTTTTGAAGTAGAATTCGGGGCTTTCTGATGACTTTTACTAAGGATACCCTAGGGCGAATGTCTGCAGCAGAAATGGTGTACCCTAAAAACTCCACTTCCGTTTGACCTAACATGCACTTTTCACTTCTCAGTGTCAGCCCCCTGTCTTCAAGCGGCCGGAGAACAGTGGACAGGGTGTAACAGTGCGACTCCACGACCATAGACTAGAATGTCGTCTTGAAAGAACGCCATGTGCTGTATGTTCCTGAGTACATTTGTGACCAGCCCTGCAAACGCTGCTGCTGCAGATGATAATCAGAACTGTATCCTAATATACAGCAACGTTACCTCGGGGGTAGAGAATGCTTTGAGGTGTTTAGAGTCCTCATCGAGACGATTTGGTGGTACATGTTGTTGGGATGGAGCTTGTTGTTATTGTTATATCTTGTACTAACAGGATTAGCTCCGTAATGTTCGGCAGTGGCTACGAGTCTGTCATGACGCCATATTCAAACTGCGAAGATCGACGCACATGCATGTTTTGGAACCCCCTTGTTTCTTGGTTAGGACCATGGGGCTCAGCCAATCTGAGGCTTCTACTGTCAACGACACCTTGCTCGAGCAGTACATCTAGAATGTACCTGAGCTCTTTCTGCAAAGCCACTCGAACAAGGCACACTTTATGCTTCACTGGTATAGCATTGGCATGCAGCTCAAAGTTGTGTAAGTACTGCTTTACCGTACCCAAAGATTCTAAAAAAAAACGTTGTGTGGCATTCAACAATGCTTCCAATAGACTGACTTTGCACTGTGAAAACTTGCTCTGAGGAGCATGGATCAAACTTGATTCCTTGACGACTTGTGTTATTGTACCCCATTACAGCAGACCCCTTTTCGGAGACGCAGGGCCTCATTACGACTTCGGCGGTAGCCATTGCGCTGTTGGTGGCATGGCTGCCGCCGAAATCGGGTCCGGGTTCCCAGAATGGGGAATTACCAGGTCATTCCGAGTCAGGAGGGCACCGTAATTCCTCCCTCCAGGAACCCTGGCCCAGACCTTCCCCATTCCCATTTGAGCCCCCATAGGGCTCAATGGGAGTGGCAAAGGGAGCAAACAACGGGCCAATTACGAGTGGCCCGTTGTTTGCTCCCTCTACCCCTCGCGGGATCCGGTAAGGACGCCTGGTTTGACCAGGCGTTGTAAGAGGATTCAATTCAACACTACAGCTAAGTCAACGCCTAGTCTATAATACTGAATGAAAACCCTTATTGATATATCTTTAGGTCCAGTTCATGCGTTCTGGATGACTACCCCTATATAACACCCCTCTCTTGGAATCCCCCTGACCCCACTGAGCCAAGAAGTAGTTCTGTTTTGCAAGTTTAAAAGGTTTATTTGATAATTTACAATATATATTATATCACGCTTTATAATAAATTAATAATTGAATAGCACACTTAATCTGATATGATAAAGATTAACAACGGAGAATCTGGCACTCACACACTTCTTATAATCACTAATGAGTTGACCTGAAATGGATAAGGTAGCACGCTGGTAAATAGGAACAAAAGTATAATGTGGTATAGAATGCTTTATAGGGTTCAAGGAAATGCAAGGTTGAATGAATGAAATGCAGTATAGGAAATACTCAATATGATTTCAACAAACAATGTAATCACTTTTCTCTGGCAATCCACTCCCCCCCTCTTTATGCAATGTAAGGGAATGGGAGGAAAGCACACAGTTCTCAGAAATGCAATCAATGTAATCAGTTCAATCCCCCCCAAGCTTAGACAACAGAAGTTTAAAACACAGATAGGAGTTTTGAAAACACAGGCCCAAATGCTTTGATATGTGCTAGCAATGGATGAGAAATATGCTGGAAATGCTTTTTAATTCCCTTTCAGAGGTTCAGGGTGAGTGGTATCTAGTTAATATTAGTCCAGGCTCACACTAGCAATGATGCAGGGATAGTTAGCAGGTTAAACGAATTTCTGGCAAATGGAAAGCAAACAGCAGCAGTTTTGACATGTGAAGAAATTGCAAATCGCGGTAAAATTCGCGGATGCGTGTTCCGCGATTGCGGTAAAACTATAAGGGGTAGGAAGGCGGTTCTTGGTGCGATTCAAAGCTACGATTCTAAGCTATCAGAGGAAAGTTACTGCAAGTCTCTAGCCCAAACGGTCGCGGAGATATGAGCGATTTAATAAAGGTCGTTTTTGGGTTTGCAAATTTCAAAAGCTCAAAATGACAAGTGCAGCTTGCAACTAGCAAATCACAGGTGACAGCTTTACAAGTGACAGGTGACAGTTAGGAGACAGTTCTACTTAGATTACAATAGGATTGAATTATATTATTTTAACTAAGAGATTGGTTCTGCACAGTTTTCTAGGTACTCACACTATATTCTTGAGTGAAATGAGCCTCGCCATGGATCTGGTCAGGGTTTTAAACTGGACTCTGGTCTGGTCTGGTCTGCACTTCACAGTGATCTGGGTCAGCTCTCTCTGCTGGTCTGGGTCTCTCTGGGTACAGCACTGCTTTCTCTCTGGTTCTCTTAGTTCTGGATAGATTGAAGTCTCTAGTTTGGCTTTCTGGAGGTTGATGGAGGTAAGTATGGATTTTTCCGGCAGAGCGTCCCGCTGCAGATGGATTTGGAAAGTCCCTATCTGTCCTGTATGTCTGCTTTTATGTGTTTAGAATGTGGGTGTGTTCTAGCATCACTGACCCTACCTCTCTCTCAGCTTCTAATTGGTCAAACTTCCATTTCTTATTTGATTGTGAGTCAGAGGGATGTCATTTTACAGCCTGCAGAAAGTCCACTCCTCCTGTCAACTTACACACAAATCTAGATTTGAAACAAATACATATTTGCAGAGGTACATATTGTTTTAAAATCATATGCACCCATCATGCATTACAGGAGGTATCCCCCGTTCAAACTCTGCTCTTCCTGGGAGCTTGCATTCAGAAATGGCACATATTTCACTTTTTAACTGATTTTTCAATTCTGACATTGACCCAACTTTACATACATGTGCGCAGGGAGTAGGGACATTAACTGATGAAGTTTCAGATTTTTAACATGCATACATTTAGAGTTATATCCACTTTTCCGCTGACACCCCCCTGAACATGCCACCGGGTCGAAAAACCTCTTAAAATGTGGGCAGAAAAATCACAAGAATTATGGTGTCCTTTATAAAATTTTCACATGTCCGCTCTATGAGTTATTCATCTTTTTAAAGTTATGTTCTGGCTCCAAAGGGGTGTGGTTTACCCTCAGCACAAGGTTGAATTTCTGGTTAATCCAGTTCTGCCAAGCCAGCTTGCTCTCACAGGCAGTGCCCCTCCCAGCTCCTGCCAAGAGGAAGCTACATTTTACGACTGCGTAATAAAAACCTTTGCCTGAGTGAAGAGGGCTTTGTTCACTCTCCTACAGAGCACAGATAATTCAATTATCAGATAGATGGCATATCCTTAGTGTGAGCAGCAAAAGGGCAGATGGCCTGGGAACACAGTGGTGACTCAAGTTTCACTGCTGATGGGGGTAGTTGCCAGGCAGAATTCAGTCCCTTAAGCCGGGTTTCAAATAAAATGTCACTTTTTGTTCCCCAGTTTCTGCATTCAAATAAAACTAAACATTTTTACATATGCAGCTAGAAGGCTGATTCTAAGTTTAAAACTATGACATTTAAACAGTTACAAAGGCATGTGACACCAAACATAGCTCACTCATTTAATCTAAACATTTTCGATTTTAGTGTCTTTAAATCCAGTGCAACTTAAACTGCTGACTCTCATAGCTCAGCCAGTTTTGTTATAAGCATTGTTCTGGGCTCTTCATTTCCCAGATTTTGTAGGCACACAAAACTCCATTCTACCAAATGTCTGCTGGTGTTCAGTGAATATTTTGCACATATTGCAATGTTTGAAAATAGGCATTTTGACTTGCCTTCAGGGAAACAGAGTGGTTTTAAAACGCCGGCTTTTGGATAGTGGTGAGTACTGGTACTGCACCCATTTTTGGGATTTAAGAAATGAATTCCCCACAATTCTAGGTTGCATTTGGCAATCAGCATTGCCATTCCCAATGGTTTCAGACTACTGTGCGGGTAGTCCAATGGTGGTTTTAGGCAGTTTCCTTCTGTGCCCATAACATCGGCAAAAATGGGTGGCAGCCTATTCTTCCTGCATTTCCCTGTGCATTTTCTGGGAAGCTCTGGCCATCATGATGTTTTCCATGTCAGTACTGCACAGTTTTGAGGTAGGGCTAGGATGCATGGGTAAATAAATCCCACAAGCCCCCCTCTTGCGATGGCCATTCTATTTCACGAATGGGACTCGCAAGATCTGGGATGTTTCCTCATCTTCTTCCAATAGATGGCACAGTTCAGCATCTTTTCCTCCATCCGGTCGGATCGATCGGTTCTCCTCGCCGGTCCTGATGGGAATATTGGGCGGTACCCCGAGCCCGTTGCGTCTCAGCTCCCGGTCTCCGGATCGTCCTCCTTGGCCCGTCTCAAGGTTTTCTTTCTCCTAGGACGACAAAGGAAGAGCGGCAATACCTACTCATAGACGTTTTTCCACCACTGTTGAGATAGTGGGGCAGCATATGCATTTCATCATACCAAAACATTACATTCTTATTTTGAAAAAATAAAAACAGTATAACTAAGAGACAGTTTCATGCAAATCACAATATTTTAGAGACTAGATGTGGTATGTTTTATGATTGGAACAGAATTAGTCTGAGACAGTACCCGCTAGGATTCCAGAGGATTCCTCCAGTTGTTGCAGAGTGTGCCTGGGATGGCAACACTTCAACTGGTTTATGTGGACCCACTTGTCTTCCCCCTCTGCCGAACCGCCTTTGGGGATGTGGATTTTGTAGGCCACAGGGGAGATCTTATCGACGATCTCAAAGGGTCCCTTCCATGTAGGCAAAAATTTGCGCTGCTTGGCCTGGTTCCTTTGGAAGTTGTATAGATAGACCCGGTCTCCCACCTGATATTCCTTCCTGGAAGTTTTCAGGTCATAATGGGTCTTCATGCTATCAGCTGATCTTTCTAGATTCCGCTGAGCGTAAGCAAAAGCATGTTGAAGGTGTTTCCTTAAATTCTCCACATACTCATGAGTAGTGGATGCATTTATTAGTGTCTGCTCTTGGGTCCTGTAGAGCAAATGCTGAGGAAGCACCATCTTGCGCCCAGTCATCAACTCAAATGGTGACATTTTGGTTGCAGATGAAGGGGTAGATCTGATGGCCATTAGGACCAGAGGTAATCGGATATCCCAACTTGGCCCAGAATCTGCCACAAACTTCTTTAATATGCTCACAATTGTCCGGTTATATCTCTCTACTGCCCCAGAAGAAGCTGGCCGGTAAGCAATATGCAGCTTCCTTTTGACCCCCAGTATCTCCCACATCTTTGTCATTACTTCACTGGTGAAGTGGCTACCTCTGTCTGACTCAATCCTTTGAGGTAGACCAAAACGGGAAAAGATGTGGTTGATCATCAAGGCAGCTGCAGTTTCCGCCTTGCAATTTGGGGCTGGGAGACATTCCACCCACTTGGTAAACAAGCATGTCACAGTCAACATGTACTTATTCCCCCTAGCCGAGCGAATCACAGGGCCTACAAAGTCGATTTGTAAATCTGACCATGGCAGTGTCATTCCCCTCTTTTGTAAAGGCGCCCGGTGTGTGAGGGATGTCGGCTGAAATTGTGCACACACAAGACAACCCTTCAAATATTGGTTGAGGTCCTGGCCCATGTGTGGCCAGTAGGCAACCTCTCTTAAGATTTCCAATGTTGTGTGAAACCCCCTATGACCGGCGGTGGCCGCATCATGGGCGTGACTTAACATCAGGCTTCGGAATGAGGTAGGAACCACCCACTGATCGTGGCCAGCTTTGGATTTCCTTACCAGCAAACCGTCTTGGATCCGGAACATTTTTGGACATTTCATCAACACTCTTAGGTCCTCTTTCCCAATGTAATCGGTATCCGTCAGGGGAAAGTTCTCAGGGTCCTCAAGGTGCTGGTAAAATTTACCAATAATTGGATCCCCCTTCTGAGCAGTAATCAAATCAGCATCAGGGGTCTCCTTACTCCATTGTGCAATTGAAAGGTCGTTGTGAGCATTTGTCTGGGACCTAGTGATAGCGGTGACCTGGATTTCCCCCAACAGGGACTCAATCTCAATTAGATCCCCTTGGATGGCCCCGGTTTTGGCCAGCTGATCAGCTAAGTAATTTCCAGTTTTGTCTGGTCCCTCTACTTTGGAATGACCCTTGATCTTTTTCCAATAGATGGTCATCCCATTCGAGGTGACCAGATCATCAATGTTTTGGATCAACTTCCCATGTTTCAAGGGTTTGTTGTTAGCACATAACATGCCTCTGGTTTTCCAATTAACCAGGTGCTCCACGAACCCGTTCCGTACATAATCCGAATCTGTGATTATGACCAGTTCGTGGAGTTGATGCTGGACAGCAGTGAGGATGGCCTGATGCACAGCCATCAATTCTGCCACCTGACTACTTCGGGGACCAATTTTGTATCCAGCGGAGGGTTCTGGGGACTCATTCACCCATGCATTCCCTACGCCAGCCACCAGTTCTTTCTCCCCGTCGTTGTCAACATGGTAAGAGCATCCATCCACATACACAGTGGGCATTCCCTCACACTTGTCCTCTTCAAAGACTTTGTGTGGGGAATTAAGGTATGCCTCCATGTTGTCCTTTATTTTTAGACTTTCGTCCTCGAGACAGTTTTCTCTGGCACAATCATGCAAGTCAGCCAGACCTTGCGCGAGGGGACTCTTCTTGTTTTGGCCATATCGGACCTCCACAGGAAAGCCTTGCATTGACAGAATCCAGGAAGTAATTCGGGAATTACTCACATTTCCGGCCCGGATTCTGTCACTTTGGAGATATTGCAGAGGCTGGTGTGGAGTCTCCACTATGATGTGTTCCCCCTGGATAAACGGGCGGTAATTCTTCAATGCCCACACCGTTGCCAGGAGTGCCTTCTCACAATCGTTGAATTTTTCCTCCACAGAGGATAAAGTTTTGCTCACATAGGAGATTACTTTATTGACCTTGTCATGCTTTTGATATAATACTGCCGTCAAGCATGTATTAGAGAACCCTGTCTCCAGGAAGAACTCCTTGTTTCTGACCGGGTAAGCTAGGCAAGGCGCTTGTGAGAGGCTTCTTTTGAGTTGTTTTACTGCCTCGGCTTGTTCTGGACCCCATTCCCACTTGACCCCCCCCTTTAGGAGATGAATCAGGGGTCTGGTGATCTCTGCGTAGCCCTCAATGAACTTTCTGCTGTAATTAGTCAGTCCAAGGAGGCTCCTTAGTTCCCGCAGAGTTGTGGGGTCTTTCAGTTTCTGAAGTGCTTCCACTTTCTTTTCCTGGGGACAGAGACCCTGAGGAGTAATCTCATGCCCCAAGAAATTAACACGGGTTCTACACCACTGTGCTTTCTGAAAGGAAAGTTTTGCTCCGGCGGCCCTCAACTGTGTCAGAACATAACGGATCTCCGCTATGTGTTCCTCCACAGATGAACTTTTGATGAGGACATCATCTACATAAGCCAGGTTACCCCTTGCACCCAAGTCGGGCATGGCCTTGTGTAGAAAAATGTTGAATTCATTGCCGGAGTTGAGGTATCCGAAGGGAGTCCGGGTCCATGTGTACTGCTGGCCCCCAAAGGTAAAAGCCAGTTTGTATTGGTCTTCCCTACTGACAGGCACGGTCCAGTACCCATTGGTCAGGTCTATTGCAGTGAATACCTGTGACCCCTGGATCTGGGCCAGCCCTTGGTCAATGTAGGGCAGAGGCCATCGGGAAGTATGGACCCGTTTGTTGAGCTCCCTAAGGTCGGCGCAGAGTCTCCACTGGCCGTTCGGTTTCAATATTCCCAGCACCGGATTATTGAAGGTGCTGTGGACTGGACGGATTATTCCCCGGGACTCAAGGTTCTTAATTATTTCAGTAAGGGACTCCATTGATGCGAGAGGCAAGCGATATTGCTTCACAAACACAGGAGTCATGCCAGGGTCCGTGGGGATTGTTGTGGTGTGGATGTCAGTGCGACCACAGTCATATGAGTCTACCGCAAAGAGATCTTGGAAATCCAAGAAAACTTGTTTCAACTTTTGCTTTTGTTCCAGAGTCACACAGGCATCAGCTAGGTTGACTCTCTCTTCCACCATCTGCCTGAAGCCTGGAAAGACTTCTGGTTTGGCTATCTCCGCGGCCTCCTCCAGCTGGGTGGAGAAGTCCCTGGTCTGAGTGCTGATTTGGACCGGAGGCTTCAGGTGGGAAAGGCAGCCCTCATGGACCTGGAAAATCACCTCATCCCTCCTGAAGTCACAAGTCACATCTTCCTTACCATAGGGGCAGGAAGTGTACACCAGGAAGTTCCCCCCATGCCGGGTAAAAATCCTGTCTGGTGTTGCGTGGTCCTCACTGTCACTGTCAACGCAGTCCTTGGGGATTGGTCCTAACAGTTCATTTACTAAGTCGATGGAAAAATGTCGGTCATCAACCGCCATTCCAATAATGGTGCCTGCGGCTAGAGTAATACTCTTTAAGTCGCTGTTATCCACCTCTATTAGAATGGTGTCATGTTCTATGTTGACTAATGGAGTTGGGTTGACCCCTAACCCTTGCAGTTGGAGAGAAGCATTTAGATGTATGTAAGCATCAGGGTTTTTCAACTCTTGTCCCCTTTTAACTTTCACTTCCAGGGAGAATTGTCGGGTCCTTTCTGGGATGGTGACTTCCTCTTTAACCTGAATTTCAACTGCATAAGGTAGCAATTGAGCTGACCTAAATGCTTTTTCTGGATCATCAAAGCCCATGGGATTATCCGCTAATCGGGACCAAGCTTTGAAGTTTATTAGGTCCAAACTAATGGCAAAGCGATTGAGAATGTCACTGCCTAAGTAAAAGGCGGCAGGGACGTCTCGCACGACCCAACAATTGTGGACTATGCTCTTGTTGCCAATGGAGATTTTGAGCATACACCTGCTTGGCAGGAGATGTTTGGAATCAGGTGCTTCCAGGTCCATTTCCCATTTGTCTATCAGTTTGAAGGTGGGAATGGCTGGATCTTTTGGGAGTTGGCGAAACATGGCTTCGCTGATGAAGCTCTTACCGTTGTTCACACACACTCGAGCGAGAACAGAGTCCTTCCCATCATTTAACTGAACAGGGATGAACAACTGCTCTCCAATTTGCTGAATATCAGCCAGGCTCTGAGCTGATTTCACATCTTTCTGGACTATAGGAGCGGGAGTTTCTGATTGTGGATTAGTATAGAATTTCAGAGTGTTTCCTTCCAGCGTGGAATACCACTTTAGACTGGAAGGAAGGTTGATTTTCAGAAATAGAGAGGACCCCCCATCACCAGTCTGTTGTCCTACTGCTATTACTGTCACGTCTGGAATCTGGTTGTTCTGGAAGTGAAATTCTACTTGGTCAGATTTTTGTTCAACCATGTGGCAGGTGCCGTTTAAACTAACATGGTTGACACTCTGTTTTAATTTTATTGGTCGGCTAGTCTGGGTCCAGAGGACCTTGTTTACGCAATCTATTAGGGGTGACAACCTCCTCAGGAGGTCATTCCCTAGTAAACAAGGGGTGCCCTCTGGGGTCACAACTATGACCGGGTGTTTCAACTTATGTCGCCCAATTTTAATGTCCAAGTCTGCAGTCCCCTCAACGGGAATTTCCTTCCCGTCAAAGTTCTGCAGTTGTCCAGGAAGAGAAGTGAGAGGAATTTGGTAATTCTCTCCCCTTCCTGCATTCAGTTCGTCAAAGGCCCTTCTGGACAGAAGGGTAGCTTGAGATCCAGTGTCCACCAGTGCCGAGATTGTACCCTGACCCTGTACTTGTACCGGGGCATAATATCTTCCCTCCTTCTCCTCAAGGGGGCACAGATAATGTACATTTTTGGACAACTGGTGGGCTAACTTTCTGGTTTTGGACATCGCGAGAGAAGAATTTTGGGCAGAATCTTGTGGAGAGCCTTGGGAATCTGAAAGAAAAATTTTGCAACTGGAGATCAGAGCCATTGTGGGTTCCCCTGGTTCCGGTTCTGGGCCGCCCCCCCCCTTTTTGGAGGCAGTCCCCAGGATGGGTTTGGACCAGGGGATTTTCTGGCTGTTGGTTCTGGGATGAGATGGTGGGCGGCGGTAGCTCAGTCTCCACATCCCCCCAGTCTGGATTTGCATCCCTAGGGACCCATTTTTCTTTGGGGGGAGTTCCCCCCTCTCTGAAGGAGAAGATCTTTTTCTCAGGATCCTCTGAGGATCCCTCTCCCTCAAATTGGAAGATCTGTACCTCCTCCTCAAACTGAGTCTGTTTGGGTCTTTTGTTTCTCCTACCCCCCCCTCTGCTCCTTAGGAGGCAGACTTTCAGGGGCAAGAGATTTTGTTTCCGGTTCCGGGGTTTCCAGGGGCTGTTTCCAAGTGAGGAAGGAAGCTTCCTCCAAGGCTTTACACCCCCCTTCCCTTTGTGCCTCCTCCCTGGGAACCGGTGAGTTATCGGGGTGCTGCCCCCGTCATTGTTCTGGAGCACCAGGTCCAGAGTTGGGTGCGTTCTGCGCCGGCACGCCCATCTGAGGGTTCTGCTGAGCCCTCAGTATGTGACCCAGATCCCGCGCCATGTTTTGAACCTGGCGCTCTAACTGGGAAACCCGCTCAGGCTGATACGGGGCCCTGTTTTCTCCCCTGGGCTGATCCCGGGAAGGGTAGCTGTCCCTCCTCTGGTAATACCCCGGGTTGGGAAGATTTGGGTACCCCTCCACCCTTGGCCTCCCCTCTCCCGGATTCAGTGGTCTGGGCTCAGGGAATTGGGGAAAGAAGGATGGATGGTTTTGGGGCTGAAAGTCGGGTGGATATCTGGGGAAAAAGTTCTGCCCAGGGTTTGGTAAATTTCTGCCCTCCTGTGGGAAGTTTGGAGGGAAGTTCCCTGGGTTAGGTGCTTGTCTGGATCCCCCCCCTTGGGCTGGAGGAGTCCACACATAACCCAGGATGGGTCGATTTCCCTTGTAACGGGGACTTACATAATCAGGAGAGCGAGGGACCCCATTTGTGGGGCTGCCTCCTTGGCTCCCTGTCTGTGACTGACCCGAGGACCTCCTGGGCCTAGCATTATTAGGTGCAGGCAGGTTTTTAGGCCCCCCCATCTCCAAATCCAAAACGGGGGTGACCTTTACCTCTGCCACCTTGGCAGCAGCAGGGGTGCTGTTGGCTTTGGGGTTTTTCTGGGCATTACTTTTGCTATCTATCGGTTTCTGCACCTCAAAGATCCGGGTAGCCTGTTCAATGACCCAGTCTAAAGATCTTTTCTCGTGAAAATCCCTCACGAGCTGGGTCATGATATATTTGGACAAGGCATGGAAAAAGGTATTTATAAATTCCCTGCTATCCGTGCGCACCCTTCTTGTGGTCTGTGCAAAAGCACGCTTTAACTCCTGCACAAATTCTTGTGGGGCCTGATCCTCCCCACATTGCAAATTGTAGGCTGCCTTGCGAGCCTCTTGAGGATTTCTGTGAACAGAAAAATGTTTCAGGATGGCCGCCTTATAGGTGGACCATCTTAAATGATTTTGGTCCTCCAGCCCTGCAAAGAAACTGGAGTATTCCGGGGAGAAGGTCCACTTTACATATTGAATGCAGCTTTGGCTGTCCTTCAAATGGAAAGTCTCCATCATTTGTTCAAACAACTCTAAGTGCTCCCAAACAGAATACTTAGCGTTCTTATGGTAAGGCGTGATGACGCTCCTGATCGCCTTAATCTGCTTTAAGGGGTCCTTAAGCAAGGCCCTTTTTGCCTTATTGGCCTTTTTGGTTCGGGTAACCCTTGTCCATTCTTCCTCGGACTCAGAGGCACTGCTCCCAGAGGTTCCCGTCTGTTCTTCCAGGTTTTCCCGGATTCTGCGAGCCTGGGAATGGCTGGCAGAATGTGGGGACCTGGTCTCCTGTGTCCTGCGCAGTTCAGAGGAGTCTTCAGATTCCTCCTTGCTGCCAGGATTTGATGGGTACCCCCTCCACTGACCTAACTGGGCAGAGGTTTTCAGGATGCCCTTAATGGGCCTACTCTCCTGGGGTTCCCCATTGAACTGTACTGTACTTGGGTGCCCATACCCGGATGCCCACCCCTCCATTCCTGAGTGGTACTGGCCTATGAGCCCCATACTCTTAGCTGGATAGTGATCTGCCATCCTTGCAGCCCTGTGCTCATGTGCGCCAGGGGACATGGGGGTGGTAGAGTCCAGGGACTGGGGGAGATGAAGGCCCCTGGTGTTAGGGCTCCTGCGGTTATGGTCAGGAATCTCTCTTTCCCAGCGGACCTCATCTCTATCTGCCCCTGCTCCCTGTTGCAATGCAAGAGCCTGCATTTGTGCTTTCAGTTCCTCTGTTAAGGCCTTACTCGACTCTATCAGTTTCTCCTGCATCGCTACCTGTTGCTGGAGCCTATCATTGTGTTGACAGAGGGCCTCATTCTCTCTCTGTGCTTCCTGGTTGGTCCTGGAGAACTGGGCCAGTCTTTGCTGCAGGAGGTTTACCTCCTGGGCAATGTCCCTATTGGCCTGCTCCTTTCTTGCTAGAGCATCTTCCACCCTTCTGGTGTGCTCTACCAAGTTCTGGTTTTCTTTTTGGAGATCACCCAGCCCCTGGTGGGCCAGGTGATTTTCTTCCATTTTTCTTTTTAAATGGCAGACTTCCTGGCCTAAGGCGTCTCTTTCCTGACTAAGAGCCTGCATTTGTGCCGCCAGGTCGTCCCTTTGCCTTTGGAAGGCACCAGCTTTCTGGCGCTCCTGATCAAACTCTGCCTGGGTATCCAGGTCTTTCAGAATCAGTTTATTGCTCTCCTCCTTCACTCTATCTAGGTGGCCTTGCAGGGTGACTACCTGCTCAGCACATGCCCTATTGAAGTCTAGCTGTTGCTCCAGCTTTTTCTGGCTTTGCAGTAGGGAGTCCAAACCTTCTTGGTGTTCCTTCTGCAAGGCCAGAAATCTGGTATCCTGTTCTGACTTTTCCTTTTGCAGCACATCCATATCCTCCTTTATTTTAGTGATGTACTGTCTGGTCTCATTTTCTGACTCCTGGCTTCTGTGCAGCCTTTGCTCAGAAGAGTCCAGATCAGATTGGGCCTTCTCTAACGCCATCTGTTGCCTTTTTGCCAGATCATGGCCTTCAGCACATTTATTCTGTATGGCTCCCATGTATAAATATAAATATGCCGCTATCCTAACAATCTTGTCGTGCTCATCTTTGGCCTTAGGAGCCATATATAGTTCACTCAGGGCCACGTGTAATGGACCCTGATCTCTATATATATCTGACCCTGTTTCAGTGACCTGTTGCGTGATGGCCTGCAACCAGACTGTTTGGTCCTGGTGAGTCCATTCACCTCTCACAAATAGTTTGTGTAAGAAGTGCTCTCTGGCTATTTTCATATCTACCAAGGTCGTCATTCTAGAGATTGGTCTCTGTCCTGACTTACAGAAGTTAGTATTTTAGTTTTGCAGAACAGAACTTTTCTTGGAGTGTCCCTTTTGAGGAATGCTTCACAGCGTAATGCAGCGTGGTGATCCGACCGGATGTATGTATCCCGTCAGTTAGCACACTGTATTAAGCTGCACAAGTGGTAAATCTAACCCAACGTCTCGGCTCGAGCCCCCACTTTGTAAGAGGATTCAATTCAACACTACAGCTAAGTCAACGCCTAGTCTATAATACTGAATGAAAACCCTTATTGATATATCTTTATGTCCAGTTCATGCGTTCTGGATGACTACCCTTATATAACACCCCTCTCTTGGAATCCCCCTGACCCCACTGAGCCAAGAAGTAGTTCTGTTTTGCAAGTTTAAAAGGTTTATTTGATAATTTACAATATATATTATATCACGCTTTATAATAAATTAATAATTGAATAGCACACTTAATCTGATATGATAAAGATTAACAACGGAGAATCTGGCACTCACACACTTCTTATAATCACTAATGAGTTGACCTGAAATGGATAAGGTAGCACGCTGGTAAATAGGAACAAAAGTATAATGTGGTATAGAATGCTTTATAGGGTTCAAGGAAATGCAAGGTTGAATGAATGAAATGCAGTATAGGAAATACTCAATATGATTTCAACAAACAATGTAATCACTTTTCTCTGGCAATCCACTCCCCCCCCTCTTTATGCAATGTAAGGGAATGGGAGGAAAGCACACAGTTCTCAGAAATGCAATCAATGTAATCAGTTCAATCCCCCCCAAGCTTAGACAACAGCAGTTTAAAACACAGATAGGAGTTTTGAAAACACAGGCCCAAATGCTTTGATATGTGCTAGCAATGGATGAGAAATATGCTGGAAATGCTTTTTAATTCCCTTTCAGAGGTTCAGGGTGAGTGGTATCTAGTTAATATTAGTCCAGGCTCACACTAGCAATGATGCAGGGATAGTTAGCAGGTTAAACGAATTTCTGGCAAATGGAAAGCAAACAGCAGCAGTTTTTACATGTGAAGAAATTGCAAATCGCGGTAAAATTCGCGGATGCGTGTTCCGCGATTGCGGTAAAACTATAAGGGGTAGGAAGGCGGTTCTTGGTGCGATTCAAAGCTACGATTCTAAGCTATCAGAGGAAAGTTACTGCAAGTCTCTAGCCCAAACGGTCGCAGAGATATGAGCGATTTAATAAAGGTCGTTTTTGGGTTTGCAAATTTCAAAAGCTCAAAATGACAAGTGCAGCTTGCAACTAGCAAATCACAGGTGACAGCTTTACAAGTGACAGGTGACAGTTAGGAGACAGTTCTACTTAGATTACAATAGGATTGAATTATATTATTTTAACTAAGAGATTGGTTCTGCACAGTTTTCTAGGTACTCACACTATATTCTTGAGTGAAATGAGCCTCGCCATGGATCTGGTCAGGGTTTTAAACTGGACTCTGGTCTGGTCTGGTCTGCACTTCACAGTGATCTGGGTCAGCTCTCTCTGCTGGTCTGGGTCTCTCTGGGTACAGCACTGCTTTCTCTCTGGTTCTCTTAGTTCTGGATAGATTGAAGTCTCTAGTTTGGCTTTCTGGAGGTTGATGGAGGTAAGTATGGATTTTTCCGGCAGAGCGTCCCGCTGCAGATGGATTTGGAAAGTCCCTATCTGTCCTGTCTGTCTGCTTTTATGTGTTTAGAATGTGGGTGTGTTCTAGCATCACTGACCCTACCTCTCTCTCAGCTTCTAATTGGTCAAACTTCCATTTCTTATTTGATTGGTGAATGAACTGTGAGTCAGAGGGATGTCATTTTACAGCCTGCAGAAAGTCCACTCCTCCTGTCAACTTACACACAAATCTAGATTTGAAACAAATACATATTTGCAGAGGTACATATTGTTTTAAAATCATATGCACCCATCATGCATTACAGGAGGTATCCCCCGTTCAAACTCTGCTCTTCCTGGGAGCTTGCATTCAGAAATGGCACATATTTCACTTTTTAACTGATTTTTCAATTCTGACATTGACCCAACTTTACATACATGTGCGCAGGGAGTAGGGACATTAACTGATGAAGTTTCAGATTTTTAACATGCATACATTTAGAGTTATATCCACTTTTCCGCTGACACCCCCCTGAACATGCCACCGGGTCGAAAAACCTCTTAAAATGTGGGCAGAAAAATCACAAGAATTATGGTGTCCTTTATAAAATTTTCACATGTCCGCTCTATGAGTTATTCATCTTTTTAAAGTTATGTTCTGGCTCCAAAGGGGTGTGGTTTACCCTCAGCACAAGGTTGAATTTCTGGTTAATCCAGTTCTGCCAAGCCAGCTTGCTCTCACAGGCAGTGCCCCTCCCAGCTCCTGCCAAGAGGAAGCTACATTTTACGACTGCGTAATAAAAACCTTTGCCTGAGTGAAGAGGGCTTTGTTCACTCTCCTACAGAGCACAGATAATTCAATTATCAGATAGATGGCATATCCTTAGTGTGAGCAGCAAAAGGGCAGATGGCCTGGGAACACAGTGGTGACTCAAGTTTCACTGCTGATGGGGGTAGTTGCCAGGCAGAATTCAGTCCCTTAAGCCGGGTTTCAAATAAAATGTCACTTTTTGTTCCCCAGTTTCTGCATTCAAATAAAACTAAACATTTTTACATATGCAGCTAGAAGGCTGATTCTAAGTTTAAAACTATGACATTTAAACAGTTACAAAGGCATGTGACACCAAACATAGCTCACTCATTTAATCTAAACATTTTCGATTTTAGTGTCTTTAAATCCAGTGCAACTTAAACTGCTGACTCTCATAGCTCAGCCAGTTTTGTTATAAGCATTGTTCTGGGCTCTTCATTTCCCAGATTTTGTAGGCACACAAAACTCCATTCTACCAAATGTCTGCTGGTGTTCAGTGAATATTTTGCACATATTGCAATGTTTAAAAATAGGCATTTTGACTTGCCTTCAGGGAAACAGAGTGGTTTTAAAACGCCGGCTTTTGGATAGTGGTGAGTACTGGTACTGCACCCATTTTTGGGATTTAAGAAATGAATTCCCCACAATTCTAGGTTGCATTTGGCAATCAGCATTGCCATTCCCAATGGTTTCAGACTACTGTGCGGGTAGTCCAATGGTGGTTTTAGGCAGTTTCCTTCTGTGCCCATAACATCGGCAAAAATGGGTGGCAGCCTATTCTTCCTGCATTTCCCTGTGCATTTTCTGGGAAGCTCTGGCCATCATGATGTTTTCCATGTCAGTACTGCACAGTTTTGAGGTAGGGCTAGGATGCATGGGTAAATACATCCCACAGCGTTACTTACCGGCTCTCGCGAGGGGCGCTTGTAATGAGGCGGAACAGGTTTAACGGGTCCGCCTCCTTTAGCAGAGCCCGTTAACCCGTTCCGCCTCACTCGTAATGAGGCCCGTACACTTTTATTATGGCTGTGCATTCCTTAAATGATACACTGCTACTTTTGTAACCAAGAGGTTCTACTTCATCCTTAAGCATCTGGGTTGATTACTGGGGCATGGAGGCATCCTGTGGAAACAGCTGAAATTAAGTTTCATTTGGGGTGATGGTGTAGTCAGATCCTGAATCCAGCTCTACTTAAGTGTGGCTTGTCATTCCAGATATCACATATGGCATGCTAAGTCCGTGCATCATGTCATCCAAGCATAACACGAGTTGCTTGCATTATTTTTGAGGTTCATTATCATCTGAGATGTCTCGTACCGCCACTACGGTATATCTTCTTCTGGAGTTGCACATGACCACAAAGTGGGCATTTTTGTGCTACCCTGCGCATTCTTTTCCCTTGGCTGGGCACAATCTATCACTTGCAATATGATCGTAGTTACCACTCTTGAAGCATTTGTAATTTCTTTCACACCTCTCTGGAGGACGCCTTTGGGATGTTTCTTCCCAGGTTCTGCATTCTGTGAATGCTCGTTCCTTGTCAATTCTGTCCGGCTTACTTCTTAGGAGCCAATTCATGAAATTTAGTGCAGAAATCGCGCAAGGGCCACATGCCGAGACAGACACTACATAAGTCGGCACTCAGACAGAAAAATGCGCACAGCTCGTATTCATGTTGTTCGTGCAAAGTAACCGTATTCACAAGTCACGGCTGGAACGGCCTGACACACACACACGCAAAGCAGGAAACTGCCAGATCAGCTACGTTTGCGCGGTCCCGTGGCTGCAAATATGCGCACACTTCAAACAGTGCATAGGATCCCCCATAAGCAGGCCTGCGACTCTGGGAGCCTGCGCAGGGTTCCCCATAACTGTATCTGGCACCGCGACAACATGCGTATGAAAATTCGTAACTCGGAAATAACTCGAGAAATGTGTGTGTGAACCCACATAAAACGTACCTGCACCTCACTTCACAGCTTACGTGCACCTCTACATTGCATTAGAGACCCGATTAAGTACTCGCACACCTAAATTGGACATGCGATCCAACTTATGCTCTGAAAATCATATGCTCAAGTGTACTTACGCCAGCCTTCGGGTGGCGGATCCTATGAAGGACGTGCATGGACATCTCACAGCCGAGATGTTACGTGATCGATTCCATGAATATGTCTCTTGCTGTGCAATAGTGGGTGTGCGAGGTATTGCCTGCAGGCAGGCCCTCAGAACGCCCACTTCTTTGCAAGTTACTCCCCATTTCTGGTGATCTGCCCCCTTCACAGCCCTCTGCACAGGCCACACCCACCCTATGCGCAGAGTCTCAGGCAAGCCCCTCGACGACACGCACATGCGTGCCAGTTCAGTGTGAAATCCATGCAAGTGCAGGAAAAGTGCCTTGCATTCGATTCCATGAATCGACAAACAAAGTTGCGCATGAAGATTGGGTGCAAGTAGCCAGTTATCTGCACAATGAATTCTTTGACAATAACCTATTGCATTTTTTTGATGGAGTGAAGTGAGCGATCTACTATCTTGGAAATGGTGAATTGTTCCAAAGTCAGGACTCTGCTCATCCACGGTGCTTTCAGGGGTTTCCTGTCCCTGCAATGCATGATGTATCAATATCGGGTGAACTGATATGCCATGTTTCCAAATGTGCACACCCTTTCAAGCTCTTTGAGAGCAGTCATGAAATCCTCAATGGATTTGGTAATGGAATGTAGTCTGGTGTAGAATTTCTGGCCTTCAAGTTCAATGATCGGAAATCTACCAAATCTGGATTCCAGTCTTGCTAGAGCCTCTTCGTGGTGCATTATCATACTGTGGCCCATCTGGTCGCTGGATTCCAGTCTTGCTAGAGCCTCTTCGTGGTGCATTGTCATACTGTGGCCTACCTGGTCGCTGGATTCTAGTCTTGCTAGAACCTCTTCGTGGTGCATTATCATACTGTGGCCCATCTGGTCGCTGGATTCCAGTCTTGCTAGAGCATGTTCGTGGTGCATTTTCATACTGTGGCCCATCCGATCGCTGGATTCCAGTCTTGCTAGAGCCTCTTCATGGTGCATTTTCATACTGTGGCCCATCCGATCGCTGGATTCCAGTCTTGCTAGAGCCTCTTCATGGTGCATTTCCATACTGTGTCCCATCTGTTCGCTGGATTCCAGTCTTGCTAGAGCATGTTCGTGGTGCATTTCCATACTGTGGCCCATCCGATCGCTGGATTCCAGTCTTGCTAGAGCCTCTTCGTGGTGCAGTTTCATACTGTGTCCCATCTGGTCGCTGGATTCCAGTCTTGCTAGAGCCTCTTCGTGCTGCATTATCATACTGTGGCCATCTGGTCGCTGCGTTACATCTGCTAATTCAAATAGTCTTTGGCCTTCTGTACCAAGTTTGTTTCTCAATAGCACAGATTGTCTTTCTGGAGCAAATTCCAGGCATTCTGTAGCTTGCGGATAGGTGTGGCATTGAGACGTCCATTGGGCCTACGGGATAGGTGCCTCTCCAGGGGTTTGCAGGAAAGTGGGTGGTGCAGTAACTCCTTGCATGTTGCTTTCTTTAATGGCACAGTTTCTTCTGTCTCTCCACATGCTTTTAATGTCCTTCGGGTGTTGGCCTGTAGGTAGGTCTCCTGATCCCATCCTCGTTGTCACTGTAGAAATTAAGCTGGACACATCACTCAATAAAGACTTCACTATGTTTATTTTATTTATTTATTTCCATTTATAAAGCGCACAACTGCCCTAGGGCATCATGGCTCTGTTGCAGTATATTCACGTAGGTGCAGGTTACATTTTACATACATACAGCTTACATGTTCAGTATATGATAATTACAGTACATGATAATTACAGAACTTGATATTCAAGTACAATGGTATGCAATAGTGGCAGGTGTGTCGTCTACTTAAAAAGTATGGTCTTCAGGGTCTTTCGGAAGACCACGAGAGAGGTTTCTTTCCTAATTTTGAGTGGTAGGGAATTCCAAGATTTTGGTGCTAGCACTTCAAAACAGGGTGCTGACTGCGATATGCATTTGTATGTGATTGTGAGTGCCTTGAATAGAATTCGCTCTTTGATAGGGAGCCAGTGGGTGTCTTGTCTTGCCTGAGAAATATGCTCTCTCTTGGGGATGCTGAGGGCGGCTCTGAGAGCATTGTTTTGTGTTATTTGAAGTCTATTAATGTTTTTGGAGGATGTCCCTAGTAGGAGGACATTACAATAGTCCAACTTTGCGCCTATTGTGGCTCTTGCAATATTGAGGCAGTTTTTGGAGGAGAGGTGAGGTTTGACAGCATTCATTATTTTCGTTGTGAGTGCTGCTGATGATGAGATGTAGCTAACTTGCCTATCCATGGAAAGTGTGGAATCCAGAAAGACTCCTAGTGTTTTCACCGTGGTCGAAGCTGGGATTACAGTGCTTTCAATTTGGAAGTTGCGATATTTGCTGTCTAGTCTTTTTAGTGTCTCCTTGGGGGCCTACCAGTAGGATATCCATTTCGGCCCTGTTGAGACAGAGGCCATTTGCCGCCATCCAGGCCTGGGTGATTGCATAAGTATGCTGAAAGGTTTTAAGGTCTTCCTCATAGTCACCGGATAGTTGTAGAAGAATGTGTGTATCATCAGCATAATTGGTGAAGGTTATGCCGAATTCTTCTAGGTCATTGAATAGAGGTAAGGTAAAGAGGTTGTAGAGGGTAGGGGAGGTGCACAAGCCTTGCGGCACCCCACAACCGATCAGGGATGGAGCGGCAGATGCCTGGTCTGAGAAAACCGGCATGGCCCAGCCCTCCAGAAAAGATGTTATCCAGATGGTGGCTTCTTGGGAGAAGTTGGCAGAGTCTGTGAGGTGTCTTCCTAAGATCTTGTGGTCGACCAGGTTGAACGCTGCCGACAGGTCGAGGAGCAAAAGAAGTGCAGACTTGCCTTTGTCCATGTTTTCTAGTAACTGATTTTGTAAGTCTAGCAGAGCTGACTCTGTGCCATGCCTGGGACGAAAGCCTGATTGTCTTTTTCCCAGGATGTTATGCGTTTCAAGGTAAGACTGAATCTTTAAATATGCAGCCTTATCCAGAATTTTCAGCAAGAAAGGCACCGTGGTGATTGGCCTGTAGTTGTTTGGGGAGCCTGGGTCCAATGTCAGCTTTTTCAGAAGAGGCAGGACCCAAGCTTCCTTGAGGGAGGCGGGTACAATGCTGGATGTGAATGAGGCATGAATAAAGGTGTTATATCATGCATATGTATGAATGAGGTCTGAGTCAGTGTAAGAGCTGTGTTGGAATGCTAGGGAAGCTTGGAGTGTTGGGGCACCTGGGGAGTCCAGGAGAGACGGTTAGTGACTTGGAGCTGGGCAGGGAACCAGGGAAGAAGCTACTGATGATCTCTCTCTCCTATATTCAATACTGAACCTGTAACCAAGACAATAAAGCGTGTTTCCTTTTCTACATACCTGAGTCAGCCTGGTTCCTGCTCCTTGTTAATACTGGCTCAGGGTAGATCCTGCAGGAGGCAGGATACATCATTTGGCGACGAGGATGCTTTGGATTACAGGATAAGTGGGAGAGTCAAGCAATGGAGAAGCAATGCCAGCTTGAAAATCGCGTTTTCTGGTGAGCTGGCGGTCGAATAAAGCAACTGGTGTCAAAGAAGGAGATGGATGCAGCATACAGGCATCAGATAAACCATGGAGGCCCATCCATGGGACTGCAGCATATGTTGGGCCCTGGTGGAAGTTTGGGGGCCGTGTGGCAGTAGAAATGTGCCACAGTGTGAACCAGGCAGCCGGAGTATGTGTGCACATTGGCGTACATACGCTGGAGAAATTTGCGCAACAGTCGTACTGTGCGCGATGCAACGCTGGCGAATTTAATAGTAAAGGAGAACACAGAGACTCGTAGCAGGCAGCCCACTCATCTCAAGGTACTGTGGGGAATCGCGGGCAGATGGAAATTGGCCCAAAATAAGGGTCCTTTGAGGCTGTGGGTGGCGCGTGCACCTGGCAAGCCTTCCGATGCTTGCGTTCCAGCTTGCCCGTTGGGTTGGAATGCAAAAGAAGGGGCCTGGCGCCATGATCCAGCTTTCCGTGTTCGGAGAAAGCATCAAAAGCATCACAGGAAAGGCCTTTCAAACGTGGCTGTACGTGATGACGTTTGCAATATTGTCGAGCATTTTGTTTTGGAGAATGGGACTTTTGAAGAGTGCTCCGATTGCATCCTGGAACATTGAAGTGAATAGATTAAGTTATGCAACAGTGCCTGTTTTAATGACACACATTGTAGACCGCATCTGCACACTATTACGAAGGAAATCGTTAAAGGTTTGGAGGAAAGGTGTTTGTTTGTTTTGTTTTAACTATTTTGACACAGTGGCTTTTAACGAAGGTACTGTGAATAATGCTGCGTGACGAAGAGGAAGAGAAATTGTATTTTATATTTGCCAGTTTATAAACTACGGAGTATAATGATTATGCAAATCATACATGCACGTTTTTGTGCGGCAGTCATGGAAAGACAGAAATATTCGGCGGCACGTGGGAGTGTTTGTTTGACTAACAAGTAAATCAAGGGGGACATTTTTGGCTGCACACGTTTTTGAGATGGAGAGGGCAATGCATTTTATTAGCGATTCATGGAGTTGAAATGAAAAAAAGGTTTTATTCAAGAAGTTAGCAGTGAAACGAATTAATGGTTATAAATACGAATTTGTATGAATGAGTCGTGTGTGTGGGCACTATTAATTGGGAGATGCAGTTAAACAAAATGTATCCTATTTTAGTTGTGGACTACACATAATTTCTGGAGAAATAATGAACAATTCCTTTCTTTTTGAAGATGCTAACAAATTTTTACTGATATTTCTGAGGACTAAATGGAACACATGTTTGGGGAATCATTGTCTATTTTCACGTTAGATTTGAAGTGTATTTTGGGGAATGCAAATTTTGGGAAATGCAAATTTTGTATGTTGTGTTACATATGTTGGACTTGTTGTATGACAGTTGAATTTAGCGTATTTCGTGGTAATGGAGTTCTGGGTGTGTGACACAAGGGTGTGCACAGGACACAGGAGGCAGCAGGTTCTGCAGTTGTAGTGCATTTGCGTGGTAGTTGGGTGTTTAGAGTATGTGTGTGTGTGCGTGGAGTTGCACGTTTGTAGATACTGACGTCTAGAAGTGTATTTATGAGTTACATGCATGTATTGGGGATAAGGTTCTCACATACTGGCCAGGTGTGTTTACCAGTGTAGATAAAACCTTCAGGAAGAACCCCACGTTTTTTAAGGAGGTTGGACACAGTAGGGTGCTCCAGTAGTAATGATCTTAGGGTATGGGGCCCATTTATTTTTTGATTGAGGTCTGTAGTCAGTTTTCATCGCAGATTATGTGCATGAAATCTGGGGACATAGGTCCTCAGAGTAGTAGTTAATTGTCTGCGTTGAAGGTTATCGCTTGACAATTCTTTCATCTATGTTAAGGTTTGAGTTTTAGTTAGGAGCAAAGTTTGTTCTCCTAGTTTCTATAGTGCCAGGTAGTGCATACGGGAGGAGGTACTGTATTGTTATTGCACGCCAGTTTTGGCTTTCAATTGTATTGGAGGGCACACAGGTAGTAGGCCAGTGGTTATTTTGTGGAGTTTTAGTGCATATCTGGACCAGGTAGGGTCCATACACTGGCATGGGTTACTGGACTTACGTTCAGTTATATTTGTTAAAATTTAATTTTTTGAGTTTTCAGGTCGCACCATTTATTGTTCCATCCTTGAGGTATATCTGATTTTGGGTGTGCAAATTTTGAGGTTTGCATAGCGCTACCATTTTCCATCTTAGTAGTGGTTTGTTGTTTTACAGTTTTACATGGCCCTTTTTGCTATGTATATTTTGCGCCACGTCTCTTTCTATCGTGGTTCTGTTTTGTATTTTTGTGATCTTTGTGTCGTATGTCTCTTTTCTAGATTTTTCATTCCTTTTTCATGTTTTCACTAGGGGAGGAGGATGAGGCATGGTTGTTGGGATATTTGTTAGAGTGCATGGGATCATTGTTGGCATGTTTAGGACTATCTGTTTTGGCCATTGTGTACGTTTTCTAGATTCGTGGCTACACTATTTTGGCAGGCGAGTTAGCCTCTGTCGGGGTGTTGGGTTTGTGCTCAAGTGTGGCAGACTTGAGGCCAGGAGTGGCAGGCCTGGGGAAGGTGTTTTAGTTTGTAGTTTTTGTTTGTCCATTGTGGCAAGGTTGTGCTTGGTGGTGGCGGCACCGAGACCCTGGTGTGGCAGGCCAGGGTGGAAGGAGTAGTAGAAATGTTGTGGCTGTTAGTCCTAGCATGGTTGTGAGTTTGTGCGTTTTCTTTTGATTGTAAAAGGGGGGGTGTTGTATCGTGCATATGTATGAATGAGGTCTGAGTCAGTGTAGGAGCTGTGTTGGAATGCTAGGGGAGCCTGGAGTGTTGGGGCACCTGGGGATTCCAGGAGAGACGGTTAGTGACTTGGAGCTGGGCAGGGAACCAGGGAAGAAGCTACTGATGATCTCTCTCTCCTATATTCAATACTGAACCTGTAACCAAGAGAATAAAGCGTGTTTCCTTTTCTATATACCTGAGTCAGCCTGGTTCCTGCTCCTTGTTAATACTGGCTCAGGGTAGATCCTTTCAGAAGGAGCTTTTTCAGAAGAGGCAGGACCCAAGCTTCCTTGAGAGAGGCGGGTACAATGCTGGATGTGAATGAGGCATTAATAAAGGCTGTGATGAAGGGAGCTAGTGCTGCCGCACAATCTTTGATTATGCTTGCTGGGCAACGATGGTTTTCAGTGTTTCATGATTAGAAGGACCTCAGGTATAGTTACTTCCCTGAAGGTAAAAGGTGTTGGTTGTTTTAGGTTAGGAGGGGTTGGTAGGTCTGGTTTTGGGCCATTGAGTGGTGGGGGCGTAGCTTTGGGCAGGTTATTGAAATTGGCTTTGATTTTTTTCCTGGAGCAGGTTAATTTTGTCGAGCAATGCGTGCTGGGTGTCGTTGCACCATTTCTCGTCTTTTACAGTTTGATGTGTGGATGAGGGAGAGACACTCAGTTTCTTGAAGATAGCAAATAATTCCTTAGATTGGGATTTTGCTTTGTCAATTCTGATATTTTAGGTGGCGGCTTTGGCAGCAGCAATGCATTTTTTGTATTGTTTGGCTATTGTGAGATAGGAGTCATGTGTGGAGGCAGAGGGCTGGATTGCCATTTTTTGAGGGCTTGCCTCTTGAGAGCTTTCAGATCAAGTAGGTCTTGATTACACCAGGGGTTGGTGTGTTTGATGCTTTTAGCTCTTTTATTCTCTAGGGGGGCGATGGCGTCTGTCGATTCTCTGAGAATAGTCTTGTAGAGTTCAATCAGTTCAGTGGGGTTGTTAGAGAGTGGGAGTGCCAGTGCTGATGCTTCAAGGAGGGGAAGAATTCTATCCTTGGTGAGTCATTTTTTTGATCCGGCCATTGCAGCAGGAATAGGAGGCTTTTGTTGAGTTTCTACTCTAGAGGGTATGTGGAAGTGGAGGAGGTGGTGGTCGGTCCATGGGCGTGGAGTGTTGGAGCTAATGTCAGTGCCACAGTTGTGATCCACTAACCAGTCAAGTATGTGTCCTTTGATATGGGTTGGCAATTCCACTTTTTGAATGAAACCTAGTTCATGGAGAGACTTAGCAAAGGTTTTGCCTTGTTTGTCTTTTGTGTCGTTGAAACCAAGGTTGAAATCACCTAAGAGGATGGCTCTGATGCTGGTTTTGAGGTTCTTACCTAGGAGGTGTAGAACATTTGCTTGGAAGTCTAGAAGGGGGCCTGGTGGGCGATATACTAGGTGTAGCGTCATGGTGTCATTGGGTGAGAGGGATATTTTTACTGAGAGAGCGTCAAAGTTGTCTGAGATAGATGACTGGATTTGTCTAGCATTGAGAGTTTCTTTGACTATGAGGGCAACCCCACCACCATTGTGAGTAGATCTATCCTGGCGGAGGATAGTGTATCCTGGTGGTAGGGATTGACATATGGCAGGACCAGAGGCATTGTGTAGCCATGTCTCTGTTATGGCTAGTGCATCAAGCTCTAAGTCAGAGATCAGGTCATGGATTTCTGCAGCATGGGCTTGCATAGACCTTGCATTGATGAGTGCAAGTTGGATTAGTGTGGTGGTGTTGTCCTTAGTTTTAGTTTTGGTTGCGATAGTGGGGGGCAGGATGCTAAGTTCTGAGGCTCTAGGCGTCAAGGTAATTGTAGGAGAGGGCACATGAGGCATTTTTCCTGGGTACTTGTGCATGGTGGGTGAGGTCCTGCTAGATCGGGAATCCAGTCTTTGGTTCTTTAGGTATAAGGGTAGAGGTATAGGAGCTTGTATTCCTTGTGTTGGGTGAAGTAGGGACGTGGCTAGGATCTGGGCAGAGGTGACCCTAGTGGGGGCAAGGTAGGGCTCACCAATAGTGAGTGCTGGGAGGAATGGTGTAGGGGGAATCCTTTAAGTGCACAGAGCGGCGATAGACTGGTTTAGGGTCATTATAGCTTGTTGGTTGCGAGGTCTAAGTAAGTGTGGTGATATAGAGAACAGTGTCAGTAAGTGTTGCGCAGTGGCTATGTGGGTGTGGGCAACGGCTCTGATGGTCCAGTAGGATCAGGTACTGGTGAGCTAATGCAGTTTGGATAGAGAACCAGTAGGGGCACAGTCCATGGGTAAGACACTGGTGCTAGAGGGCTAGTGCAATTAGGCAGGGAATCTCAGTAAAAGCATGGTAAAACCGAGGTGCTGACAGGCGATGCAATAAGCGAAATACAATGGGGCAATAGTGCATTGCCAGGTGCAGGATCTTTTAGGCTGTGGCGCTCAGGTGAGACACAGGTGATGGTAGGCTAATGCATTTAGGTAGCGCACAGTGGAGGAATAGAAAGCAGATAGAATCACAATGGAGGCGCACTGCATGAGCAAATGCGGGCATTGGTGCGCTATAGCCATCCGTTAGGAACATATGTTGGCGGGCAAATGCATTTAGTCGGAGCACAAAGGAGGGAGATAAGACAGGTAAAAACAGAATGGAGTCACAATTCATGAGCAGATGCGGGCATTGGTGCGCTAAGGCCATCGTTAGGAACATATGTTGGCAGGCAAATGCATTTAGTCGGAGCACAAAGGAGGCAGATAAGACAGGTAAAAACACAATGGAGTCACAATGCATGAGCAGATGCGGGTATGTGTGAAGTTCTTTTTTAAACTTTTATTTTTTAGGTCATTATGTTCGCTGACATCTAGCCTGCAACTCTCTGAGGCACCAGTGGGTATGGAAAGTTGCCTGCCACCAACCTGCTCCTTGAGCCTCTGCCCGATGTGTGACGCCTGTGCAGAGCACTGCGTCTCTGACATGATGCAGACAGGGTGCAAACCAAGAAGGCACACTACTACCGTGATCTTGGGCAAATCACTTTATGTCATCAAAACATAGTGAGGGGGCCGGGCTGTTTCCAGCCCGAGTTGGACGCGTAAACATGAAACTCCAACAGTAAAAACATCTTTAGAACATGTAACTTTTGGCTCAAAGGTAATAATTGTTGCACTGCACCCATTAACTCTTTCCACCCTTCCCTCTTCCTCTGTCATTTTGTCAACCTTGTACACCGAGCCCTTTGCCTTAAATCCGCCACTGCCTGACTGCAGTGGCGTCGCTAGAGGGGGTAAGGGGGGGAAGCAGTGCCCCCCTCTGAAATCCTGTGCCCACCTTGTGCCCACAACCTAAGGGAAGCAGTGACTGTGTTCTCTGTTCGTGGTATTTGTGACACTCACTGAGGCAAATGTCTGCAGATCACACAGCAATACTCCTTTTGTCTCAAAGCTAGTAGTGATCCAGCAGCTTGCAACCCCTCCCATCAGAATGCAGCCAGAAACTGCTAATGATGGGCCATTAGTCACTGAATTGTTTAGTGCCTACATTCTGATGGGAGGAGTGCAGTGGGGTGTGTGTAGTTGGTGTGCACAAAAGCCTATCTGCAGGAGTGCTTGTGACGTCACACATTACTTTTCATAGGCGGCCCAACCTACTTTTGTCTTTGGCCCCCTCTATGCCCCTCCTAAATTTGATTCCTGGCGATGCCACTGACTGACTGCCCGCCCAGCATAAACCAAGAATAGCGGGAAATGGTTGAAGGCTTTGCACTGAGAGCAGCACATATGAAGAGAAACCCGCACTACACGTGTTACAGCCCCACCAGTCACCCCATCCATGTACCACACCGTTTACACTGGCCATCATGATGTCACTTCCTCAAGCAAAGGGCGTGAGTCAGAGCGTCACTTGAGAGAGGGTGCGGCTGAGAGCGTCACCGGGGAGTGGGCGTGGCTCTGAGCGTCATGGGAGAGTGGGCGTGGCTCACAGTGTCACATCCAAAGGGTGTGGCTCAGAGCGTTACGGGAGAGGGGCGCGGCCTTGCATCCATGCGGAAGTAGCAATGCAAGCACAATTAGGTTTCCCGGAGATGGGGGCAGTTGGCTGTCAGCAGGTGGGGGCCCCGTAGAGTCCTTCCTGATTCAGTTGCCAAGCGGCTGCTTCTTCGTGTGACACCAACAGATGCTGTAAAACTCATGCAAAGTAGAAAAAAAAGGACTGACGAGGATATCTGCATACCCACAATCCCCTGTGAAATATATGCATGCCTATAATCTTTTGGAAAATCACTAGTGCTGTATTTTCTGCATAACTATATATCTTTTGATTTTTATGAAATACATTTCAAACCCGTATTATTGTAATTCCCTGTGATCGCACTCTAACATTCATAGAAGAGGTATTTTTTCACATCGAGTTAATTAATGTGTTTACTTTGTAAACTTTAATTGTTCATGCAATTTTGGTGTTTACTTGGACTTTGTGTGGCGGTGATAACCTTCAATAACAATTTTTGGACAACTTATTGAGTTCGATGTTATGGTGAGGAAACATTAAGCTTAATTGAAATTAGTATGATCAAGAGGCTGCGCTTATTTCTTTGAAGAGTAGATCTGAATACGTTTCTGCGTCGAACATGTGTAACGGCGCCATGACAGGGATAACAGTCTTTATTTTGACCACCGCTCACTTTCCAGTTCTTCACGGATAAATGTTGATGGTGAAATTGGTGCATGGACCATGGTCATCGTAAATGTGTAGGCACATCCTCCAGATTTGTTTTCTTGCTCCACTTCACACATCCACAGTTATTTGAGAGCAATAGACGCTAACATTCTGGGGGAGGGGCCCAGCGGCACCATTATGTGGATCTGTGTTTGCCAGACCCCACCCCAGGATACAGTTTTCCCCATACCAGATATGCATACAGCCCTGCTCGCCTTGGATTGCAAACTCTTTAAACCTGGTCAGTGGCCTCCAGTTAGAACGGCCGGGTAATCTCATCACCCTTCCATCCCTCATGCACACTCCAGATGTGTCATTTTCTGGCAGGCCTATACCACCCATGCCTGGGGGTATGCAGTGTTGTGTCTTGTAGAATGTGGAATGAAGGGAGAATAGAACTAGAATGGGTATGTCAGGAAAAGAAGTGAAGGAAGGGCAGTCAGTTAAAATATGGAATAAAATGAGTTCAGACATGCAGGCTGTCTCCTGTCATTATTTAAGGGAAATGTGATAACTGTGGCTGTGTAAGAAGGCACACAACATGGGGGTATGCGGTACCTCTGGTGTTTTTTCATACTTGTCTGAATCTGTGATATGCTCCTCAATGTTTACATCAGGTGGTGCATCTGTTGTCGATTCAATGTCCTCCTCCTCATGTGGACACTGGTTGTCCATTGTTATGCATTCTTCGCCAAAGCATTTCAATTGGGAAACCTTATGCTGACTAGGGATCGCCTGTCACTGACCAGGATCATTGATCCCTTTGTGGCTACCACTGTGCACAGTTTTATTATGTTTGTTTGGCATACATAAATGTGTCGGGAGGTTCTGCTTCGCAGCAGTACCTGCTCTCCTCTGTTCTGTGGCACTGTTTTTCCAACTCTCCTGCGTTCTCCATTGCAGTGGACAGTTCTTGCCTTTGCTTTACTTTTTGCACTTCGGGACATGGTGAACTGAGAGGAATGGGATCGACCCACCCACTTCTCGCTGTGGCAATGCCACCACTGGCGCTATGGATGTAGTGAAATGAATCGTTCAACGATATTCCCTCCGGAATACCATAAGTGCACTGTGAAATTTTTCACCATGAATTAGGGCAATCCAAAAGATTTTATTTAATATCCGCACAAACCTCTACACATCCCCATTTGTGCAAGTCTATTCTGTGGTTATTTTTCTGCGTTAGATGCCACTGTTTCCCACAAACTCACAAAACGTTACGGCTGCTGAGTAGTGGGCTGTATCGGAATGGAGCACTTCTGGAATGCCAGGACATTCCAAGATTTTCTCTAGTACTGCTTTGTGCACAGCGGATGAGGATAGAAACTCCACTTCTGGGAAATCAAAGAATCCTTCCAGGATGACCATGAAATGTTGATCCATCAGTATTTTCCAAAAGTCAACACTGACCACCTACCATGGAACGGAGCTGCGCATAGGAGCTTCCACTATTGCCCCTTTGTCTGGTGTCACAGTGGTCTGATACCACACACAGAGCCTCACTAGCTTTTCTTTTAGGCCAGGGACCCAGATATTTGCCCTCAGTCTTGGCTTTATCTTGGTGGTGCGTCAGCGGCTATTGTGTGTTAATCCAAACACCTTGTCCATAAGGTAGATGGTACTGCTATCCTGGAGTCACGTATCTGGATGCCTTTGCTGGCGTAGGATAGCTCTTGTCTGAATGGCCACAGGCTTGTCATGGAAGTAGCTGCTGCCGTGGTTCAGTGTCAGTTGTCGTTTAAGCATATGTTCCAGTGGTGGAGTTGCACCGCTTGTAAGGCTAAGTATATGCAGTCATCACTTTCAGTAGCCGTGGTAATTTCTTCTACGGGCATGAGCACTGTTACCGCCGCTGTAGTAATGGTGTGAATGTGTGCTTCTGTCGCTTTTTACTCACTACCAATAGGGTCAGGGAGCACCACTGGGTGTTTGGACGCACATGCGGCCTAGTTGGTCGATAGCGTGGTGTTATGTTGTATCCTATAGTTGTAAGAGACAGCGCTCTATCCTGTTGTCTGGGTGATGTGATGATCTTTGCATGATAGGGAGTAGGGGATCTTGCTTCGTGGCTACGAGGGCATTTCGTACAAAGATGTATGAATGGAAATGTTGACAGCCCCACATCACTACCAGCGCTTCTCTCTCAATCTGGCTATGGTTTATTCTGTGAGGGTGTAATAACACTCGTGATCATATGCTGAAACACAGCAGCCTCATATGCTGCCCCAAAGCCTATGTGCTTATAGCAGAATAGACAAATGTCAAGCAAAAAGGCTCAGATATAGTGGGAGTTAAGATGTAAAGGGATTTGGTGATTACACACATTGAGGTCAATCTTTGGGAAGACACACACTCCTACCGATCTACAATTATCAGGTGTTTTCCCCCTATACATAGACTTGTTCGATATTCTTATATCAGTGTAGTTTCTTGCAGCAACCATTTTTTTTTAATTTCTATGCAATGACAGCGGGGAAGACCCACAGTAATGTACAATGCAGCTGCTCTATTATGTCTGTCTGTTCAGGCTTTAAAAGTTAATGTTCCACCTGAGCTCAGAGGTGAAAGGAGCCAGGCCTGTGGTACAGTGATACTGGCTTTATACTGTCAGTATGGACTTTGACTTTCTGGGAGTTCAGGCAACCTGCTCCATGGAATACTTCACTCTTCGTGCCTTGGGGGCAACTACACTCACTTCCGCACTCCCTGGAGGATCACATTCCCTGACGGGCCGCCTGTAGTCACTACCATACCTCGCGGATCATTGACTCTTCGAGTGGCATCCCTGTTGATGTGGGGTGGCTGCTGTCATTCACTGCGCCGCCTCTCTTGTCTTGCCATCTCTTCACTGTGGCTGCGCAGTGCAAGGAGCGGGCTGGTGTTCTGGAGCTCCCAGCATGCATCCTGGGCCAGTGTAAAATGCCAGGGCACACCCACAAACGTGGCACGGAATAATTAAGTCTCTAGGGCTGGGGAGGGAATTTAAGGTCCTCCACCATCTTCCAAGGAGCTGGTAACCACCAGCTCCGTTTCCATGTCTCTCCTTCCTCCAACGTTATTTTTCTCGCACCTTTTACGCATTCTCTTTTGGAATGTTCCCTCTTTCCTGCTCAACCCACTCTGACATCTATTGTCTTTCTGTTTCGTGGGTTACAGAATCTCATCCAGTCTTTGCGTTTGATGGTCCCTTTTGTTCTTCCTGAAAACCCAACTCCAGTGGCTAGCAGTGCAATAATAGCATAATGGCCACCAGTCCTCACCATCTGCAAAGGAGGTAAAGGGCCTGATTCATGAAAATCTGTGCATAGATCGCGCAAAGCCTGCACGCTGGGACCGACTCTGCGCGGGTCTTCTTTTATAAGGAAATATGTGTCCTCTGCGTATTCATGGAATTGTTCCCGCAAAGTAGGCTTATTCGCAAGTCGCAGCCGGAATGGACACAGCACGCCTACACACAGCAAAAATAGCCTCACACACTACTTACCTTTGCGGGCTCCCAGGGCGCGAACTCACGCACCCCGTGAAAGGTGCGTGGGGAACACCACAACTAGGCCAGCACCACAGCAACTCAGCGCGGGTTCCCCCATAGATGTAAACGGTGCCCCAAGAACATGCACACAGTTTCCCAAACCTCATGTCATTTTCTGGTCAAACTGCGTGTGAACCCCTCTAAACCGTCCTTGCACCCCACTGTGCTGTGTCCCAACACCCCTAAGTCCGATCAGAACCCTGTCTGCGTGCACGCACCCCTAAATCCAACATGCAAGCTCAACTCTGCATTGCGAATCCTTTGCGCAAGTCTGTATGCCTGCTTTCGGGTAGCAGAAAGATCGAGGGCTTTGCATGGGAGGATAGCTCAGCAGCAACGTGCTCGCCTTGGAAGCAAGACAACACGAAGCAACACAGGTTCGTTCCCTGTGTCCGCGCTTAGAAACCTCTGGGTATTTAAGCGCGTTATAACAATTACGCAACTAAAAAAAAAACAATTCCTGTAACAGCACCTCAATGCCTGCGGGCTGTGTGTTATAAATACGCAACTAAGACAAACAATTACGCAACAAAATAAATAAAACATTCCTGTAACAGCGCCCCGATGCCCGCGGGCTGTGTGAGCGCTTTACAAATGCAAAATAAATAAAAAATAAGTTTGAAAAAATTGCCATTTCGCAGGCAAGAGGTTGCACGGTCACTTCCATAAATACGCTTTGTGGTGCGCATTTGCGTGCATGCTATGGACTGCCTGCAAACCGTCCTTAGTAACGCCCACTTTTTGCCTTGTTCTGCCTCATTATTACTATCCTAGTATGAAAAGAAGATATTTATCAGGCTTGAAACATTGCATTCGGAGACCTGTCGTTTTTTCCATTCAGGTTGTGAAAATAAAGTTGAAAGAATATTCTTTTGGCTTAGCATGTGTCTCTTATGATTTAAAACTGCTTGAATCTGATTTATGTGTATTTTGAAAATAAACTCCAGCATAGCTCTGAAGTTTCCCAGGGCCTGTTGTTTTCCCTTTTGGGTTCTGGAACTATTTTTCTTTCCCACCTGAAATTTAGGAAACCTACACGTCACATAATTCCAAGCAAAAAACAGCACTGGACCGCCTTCTCGTGCATAACCACAGCAAACTTGATAGCTCTGCTCCAAGAGATAGTGTTATTGTAGGGCTTGAAATTCAAAACTTTATTATTTGTGCCAAGTGGAGCCTGGAGGTTATGTGTTCAATTTCCTAAACTGTGGAGTGGGTTAAATCCCAGCTTCACTGCTGAACAGTTGAACAAGGTGCATGATCCTGGGCAAATCATTTTATCTCTGCTAGTATAGAGGACTGACCTTAGCAGAACCAACATTCATTTTCGCTCTATTGCTGTCAGTCACCAAAGTTCCTTTTGTCATACAGAATACTGCCCCACGGGGAAATGAGTGAAACCATTTGCTTTGCCCTGTTGAGCCATGTTATTGAGCTTTAGATAGCAAACAGCACCATTTTCACAATTTCTTGCCAACACTGCCACATTAAAACACGTTGTTGATGCCTGTGCCCAAATGTGTTCTCTTAAAGTGCCTTTGTGATGATGGTGGTGCCGCCAATATATGTAGGTGAGCTGTATGTTCAAGCCAGAAGCTGTATGGGGAAGATAGATGTGTTCCATTGCGGCCCATTCTGCATGCGCAGAGGAATACATGACTTCTGTAGGGGAAGGCAGCACTCCTGTGCACTGTTTTGTTTTCTTTTCTCTGGGATACTGCCTCCTTTGTAATGGGCAGATGGGAAGCCAGTCGCCACCCATGCATATATTGTCTGGTTCATTTTTTATTTGATTTGTGCATGTTTGAAGTCCTCTATATGTTTGTATCTTTGCTTATATGTATGCTGGATGCAAGGAGTTGTTTGATTAATGTGTGAATGCGCAGGTGAATGCGTTGTATGGGAGCGTGTGTGAGTGTGAAGGGAGAGCAGGGCCACTACATTTAGGGGGGGCCTTTCATGCCCCCAGCATCTTTACTGAGCATTAAGGGTAAAGCGAACATGATACATGTTATTAGGTGGCTAGACTGGCCTTCTTGGAATGTTGCATTGCATTTTTTACTGACTGGGTGTAATTATATGGCAAAACTGTCATATATTGGTGAAACCCGCTTGCACATGTATGGGCACAGCCAGCATGAAAATGATTATATACTGGCATATGTTGTGGGCAAAGAGATTGTTAGCATTTGTTGGAAAATGCTCCTTTGCGCTGTTGGTGACTTGCATCTATTGGGCTTTTCCATGTGCTACTAAACAAAACCTAATGCAAACAGTGGCCTTTCTTTTACCCAGATTTCTGCAGAAAGTCCTATAAAATGCATAATTTGAACCCATAATTTAAGCATTAAATTGGGGTGGGTAACTTGCCAGAACACCCATTGTGTGGCCATGGATCCGTCCCTGCGCTCAGTCGCTCCTGCATATTCAGTGCAAATATTAACACCCCCCCAGTTCAACAATTCCCCAGCTACCACTGAAAATTAAATGTTTTTGAAGTTCTTAATATAATCCACCTCGGTGTCTGTGTCACATTGGGGTGCAGAAGGTAAGGACTCGGGGTGCAGCACATCACCTGTTTTGAATAATGTTTTATTTTGCAAGTGGCGCAACCCCTGGCCCATACTGGGGCCAGAATATAGGGGCTACATATAGAAATGTGGAAATGCTACCTTTTGGAGGTCAGGTGCTGGCTCCTCTGCTTCAGTATCCAGACAGCCTCACTGCCCTAAACATGGACCAACATCGGGGAGCTACTAATGCGGGACTCAGGGAATCCCACCTCAAAGGGCGCTCTTGGAGGTTGACAGGGCTCTGCTGTGGCTAGCTCCTGCCCACCCAAAGCCCCACTACAGTGCCTCATGCTCTCTGGTTTAATACTTCACCCCTGGCAGCCTATTAATACTGCGAGGGTAACATGCACACACAAGATTAAATGACGACTGAAGGCTGAAGTTCACATAACCACCAACAGATGTCCTTAAAATAGCATTGAACCCCGGGTAGTTGTAGAACCTGCACCTATTTGCTGTACGTGCTGTACTGTTAAGCGATAAGAACAGTGAGTGTAGCAACCCTACACCTCCCGACCCCCCAAATCCCCAGGTTAGCGCCTGGATGCCCTCGGGCTTTGGTGCTTGACAAATGACATAACATAACATAACACCATGTGTCCTGTTTACATTCAAAGTGTAACAAAGGCTCCCTCAGCCTTTGTATTCAGCAATATATGTTTGTCTCTGCAGCTTAGCAGTGTAGACATAGCCCAAGTCCTTACTGTTAGAGCAGAATCTTGAGTGGAGGTAAAATGTGCACCCTTTATAGTGGAGATATCCCCTCACCTCCCATGATGCACGGTTTAAAGACTTTAGAGAATGGCACAACGTAAACTCTGGCAGTTTTCCCCCAGTGGAAAAGATCTTATTGTAGGTTTGCACTACTCCAGTTTTACACCGGTTATCCGCTGCTTTGCACCTGTTTTCCGCCTCCGGTGGATGACCGGTGTAAGGCTGGAGTAGTGCAAACCTAAAATAAGACATTTCCTTGCCTTACAGTACACACTAAAAGATGCCCCTTTTCTAGCTGATGCAAGCAGCGGGGGTACTGTGGGCACCCAAGGATTAGAGATTGGAGGCTGCAGTTCACGTAACAGCCAAGAGATGCCCTCGCAATTGATAACATGAAGCCCATGGGATGCTGTCCTTATCTCTCCTTATGGAGAGATGAGGACAACCTTCAAACTACGGGGCTGCCCCACGTAGGGTGCCTGAAGGATGGCAGAGGGGGGCTCAATGATCTTCAAAAAGGTCAACAATATTTTTCTGCTAAAGTAAGGGGGCTCAGTATACAAAGTTTGAATACCACTGCGGATTGACCCCTCGGCATCTCGGCCCGTGGCCGGGCCAAAATCATCCCGAGGGAGTGGGGGTAGGTTTCAGCCGACGCCTGGGCCGGTTTGGACACAAAAAAAATGTTAAAAAAAATAAATATTTTGGAAAGAAAATCACCTGCACCTGCAACGGCATAATTCATCAAAGCAAGGGATTTATTTGCATGCATGATGTGTGCATCATAAATTATGATGCATGCATCGTTCACATGCTGCTGCAGCATGCAAAGTTGAGGGGTCGGGGCCGCCGCCAGGCCTGCGGCTGTCACCGTGCCGCCACTCCAGGGGGCACAGTGCCCCCTGGAGTTTGCGGTGCTGCTGTATTAGTAATATTCATTAGTGATATTAGTGATAAAAGACCAATTTTAGAGTAGAATAAGCATCCATTTCAGACTATGTATTTTGCCTTTCGCAAGTTGCAGTAATAGCATGTTTTTACTGCTGTTGTCTCTGTTACGGTCATCACAAGACATTCCATCTTAGTGTCCTCGGTCACTTGACAAAATCCTTGTGCCTAAAATCTTCTGTACAGTGTAGAAATGTTTGACCATAGCACAACAAGTGGCCATTGACTTCTTTGTGCCACAATTAATGCTTTGTTGTACTGTGTCTATCTTTCCCAGCTCCCTGGTATGCTGTTCAGGATGTTTGTTTGCATGTATGAGGTAACGAGTGCTCAGGGTATGGGATGTCCTGTGAGTGCGCTGCGTTCCCTTTTTTGCCAACCTCTGAAGCCTGAAAGTAGATGCATGCAGGCTTGACATGCGGCCAACTTTGTACCAAACCTGCAGATTAACATAACTGGTCTGCTGTTAAATCTCAGTTACCAGTTTAATGGTATCCACTGCAGAATAATTGTTCATTTTACTATAGCCGATATGATAGCTCAGTGGGTTGAGAACTCGCTGCTGCGATGTGTGTGTGTGATCTGCAGGTTCGAATACCAGCAAGGCCATCTCAGCCTTTCATCCTTCTTAGGTCGATAAATGAGTACCAACACAGGCCGGGTGATATTGTATGCATATGTGTTCTATAAAAAAGAGCTTAAGCATAAGTGCTATACAATAACATATTATCATTTCGCCTTGGACGTCTGCTTGCATTCACAGTAATTTGACAATATGGACCAATACACACAAATATTAATGATACATATGGTGATCCATTGTTGTAATAAATGAATATCACATTAATGAAATCATAACCATATTTTTCGTAATGTACTTGGGAACAGTGCTATTTGATGCCACTTCCTATTTGGTCAAGCAGTGAAAGGTTGTGTTTTATCGCTTCCCGGGATGTCACTTTGGGTGGGGTCGAATGACATCACTTCCGGTGATGTCATCAGAGGTCAAGGGTCCTGAGGTGAGGGGTGTGCCACTTTTCTTTGGGTGTCTGGGCCTATTTCTTGTCCCAGTCTGACCCTGCCACTGCCCTAGCTGATGCCGCAGAGAGGCTAATTAATGCACCCAAGGATTAAACAAAGATTGATGGCTGCAGTTCATCTTTCTACCAGTAGATGTCTATGTGCTCACATTTTGGAAGGGCAGGGTATGCAATTTTGAAAGGGGTCGGCAGGATGAAGGGGAGAGAGGATTTCAATTCATTGATTGTAGAAAGTAAGCTGGACACACCACTCAATAAAGGCTCCACCATTCTGTGAAGGTCTTCTATGAAGTTTTATTTTATAAGTAATTATGTTAGTTGGCATCCAGCATGTGACTGTCTGAGGCAGGAGCAGGGAGGTAGAGATGCTGGCGCCTCGCCTGCTGCCCTTGCCTCTGCCCGATGCGCCATGCCAGTGCCTCTCTGCACCACACCGACCATGTGGTGACGTCGGGCGAGACGAGTAAAGCAGAACCGAGCAAGCCTATCACTACATCATCCCCAATTGTCACTGATAAAGTTCATACTGACTGACCCGCTTTGTTAAGTATCTCCTACTTCTCACTCTATCAGTGTTATCTTTTATCTCGTCTCACATCATGTGGTTCGCTATCAGCTGCTTGCACAAATTCCTCATTCTCGCCTCACCATTCGCAATTATTTATGCCTGGTCCTCATTGTTGCACTGCACTTGTACTTTCTCGGCTCTAGCACAACTTTTTAAGCTTCTTTGATGCAGGGCTACTCTGTAGGGTGACCAGATAAAAAAAAAAGAAAACAGGACGGGGCATAGACATAGAGGTAGGACTAACGTAAACACAAATAAAACTGGAGTAGCAGTGGGGTTAGAGGGGTTTGTGCTGACCGGCACACTCCTCTCATTGGAGGAGAGTGGCCGGGCAGGAGAAGGGGAGGAAATGGGGGCGTGAAAAGCATTCACGCCCCCATTCATGTGCAGGAAGAGTCACGCCGGGCCTGTTTTTGGGATTTCGATAATTGGGTGCCGTCAAAAACCGGGAACGTAGCCACCCACTCTTCCAATGCCTGGACACCCTACTACTCTGGCCATGTTCCATTTCTTTCCTCCTTCTGTGGTTATCGTATCTCGATTTGTTTTTGTGACGATTAATGGACTGCTGTATTTTGTCGAAGTGTCCCTGTCTTTTTGGGGCATCTAGACCATGATGAGATCTCCAACCTTGATGTGACTGGGAGTGGCAGCGATCCTGCTGTTGAATTACTCTCTCTGATGTTGCTGAATTCTTCTAACTTTGCATCTTACCTCCACACTGTCTAGCGCTTGAGTTTCAAACATGGTCTTTGTCCATGCTGGATTTAGCTTGGTGTTGAGCTACCTCCCGCTCATCACCTGAAATGGCGTGACTCCTGTGATGGACTTGATCATGTCCCTATGGGCCGAGAACGTTCTTTGAACTGCCTCATGACAATACAAGTGGCTGGCTCTGACCAGTTCTATAGCGTCTTTTATCATATGATTTAATCTTTCAACTTGGACATTTCTTCTTGGGTGATAAAGGGCTGATCGATGGTGTTGTATCTTGCTTCTATTGAGGAAGTCTAACATGTCCTTCTAGACAAACTGTACTGTGTTGCCCAAGACCAGTGCATAACTATGTTCCTCAGGCATGTAATCCATTGGACCAAGGAAGTCAATGCCTATCTTTTGCCATGTGTCACTTGTTCTTTCGACTGACCTCATGGGAGGTGTGTGATTCATGAGGACGTTGTCGGATTCAATGCAAGTGGAACACGGTTCTACATGTCTATCCATATCCTCATTCGTTCCTCGGCACCAGTAGCATTCCCTCAACTTGCATTTGGTTACAGTGCTACCCAAGCTGTCTTCATGGGCTAGACCGAGGAGCATGTTTGTGAACATGACCTGAGGAATCATCTTGTCATTTCTTCCTCTTCTGTGGTCTCTGCTTGCACCTTACTGTACAGGCAAAGAGTTTGTGGAAGGTTCATTTCTGACAATCAGACCTGTCATGTGAAAGTCGCAATCTTCTGTGCCTTCCTTGGTGTGCTGCACCCGCTGCCTGGCAGTGATGCTCCATTCTGCATCCAGCCCTGTAGCCACCACACAGTCATTGGTGCACCAGTCCTTGTTGGGATAATGTGGTAGCGGAAGTCTGGATGGGCAGTCAGGCTATGAATTCTGCCAGCCTGGAACATGTTTGATGTTTTATTTGAACCCTTGAAGTTTTTCTGCAAGTTGAGTCCATATTGAGGTGCTTTTGTTGGTACCTCTCTGAGTTCGGATGTGGATGAGGGGCTTGTGATCCCTGTGCCGTGTCAATGGCCTGTCCCATACATAATTTCTGAAGTGCTCCAGTGCACATGGACCCGCGAACTTCTCTTTTTAGATAGGGGAGTCATTCTTTTCTTAATCCGTCAGTACTGTGGAGGTGAACGCGATGATAGAGCCGCCACTTTTCCCATTGTGTAAAATGGTGCCCACAATCTTGATGCACCGGCGTCCGAGGTAATAATCATATGCATGTCTGGCATGAAAGGAGGACGCATGGGCACGCTAAGTATGTCTGCTTTGATAGCGTCAAAGGCTTTCTTGCATGCAGGCGACCATTCATATGGTGCATTTGGTGCATTATGGTGTTCAGAGGGGCTCTGTTGTGGTTGAAAATGCTTCTACGACCTTAGCATAGTACTCAGAGAGGCCTATGAATGAGTGTAGTTGATCTTTTGAAGTAGAATCCGGGGCCTTTCTGATGACTTCTACTAAGGATACCCTAGGGCGAATGTCTGCACCAGACATGGTGTACCCTAAAAACTCCACTTCCGTTTGACCTAACATGCACTTTTCACTTCTCAGTGTCAGTCCCCTGTCTTCAAGCGGCAGGAGAACAGTGGACAGGGTGGAACAGCGCGACTCCGCGACCATAGACCAGAATGCCATCTTGAAAGAACGCCATGTGCTGTATGTTCCTGAGTACATTTGTGACCAGCCCTGCAAACGCTGCTGCTGCAGATGATAATCAGAACTGTATCCTAATATACTGCAACGTTACCTCGGGGGTAGCGAAGGCTGTGAGGTGTTCAGAGCCCTCATGCAAGATGATTTGCTGGTGCGTTTTCTTGAGATCGAGTTTGGGGCATATTCTTGCGTCTTGTACTAGCAGGAGTAGCTGAGTAATGTTCGGCAGCCGGTACGATTCTGTGATGATGCCATATTCAAAATGCGAAGATCGACGCACATGCATGTTTTGGAACCCCCTTGTTTCTTGGTTAGGACCACGGGGCTCAGCCAATCTGTGGCTTCTACTGTCAATGACACCTTGCTCGAGCATCTAGCATGTACCAGGCTCTTTTGATGAAGCCGATCGAACAGGGCACACTTTATGCTTCACTGGTATAGCATTGGCATGCAGCTCAATGTGTTGTATGTACTGCTTTACCGTACCCAATGATTCTCGAAAAATGTTCTTATGGCAATCAACAATGCTTCCAATAGAATGGCTTTGCACGGTCAAAGCTTGCTCTGAGAAGCCAGGATCAAGCTTGATATCGAGATGCCTTAGGTTATTGCACCCCAGGACAGCAGGCCCCTTTCCGGAGATGTACACCTATTATGGCTTCGCGTTCCTTGAATGCCACACTGCTACTTCTGTAGACAAGAAGTTCTACTTTGCCCATAAGCATCTGGGTTGATTACTGGGGCATGGAGGCATCCTGGGCACTGTGGAAACAGCTGAAATTAAGTTTCTTTTGGGGTGATGGTGTAGTCAGATCCTGAATCCAGCTCTACTTAAGTGTGGCTTATCATTCCAGATATCACATATGGCATGCTAAATCCGTGCATCATGTCATCCAAGCATAACACCAGTTGCTTGCATTATTTGTGAGGTTCATCATCATCTGAGATGTCTTGTACCACCACTACGGTATATATCGTCTCCTGGAGTTGCACATGTCCACAAAGTGGACAATTTTGTGCTACCCTGCGCATTCCTTTCCCTTGGCTGGGCACAATCTATCACTTGCAATATGATTGCAGTTAGCACACCTGAAGCATTTGCAATTTCTTTCACACGTTTCTGGAGGACGCCTTTGGTGTGTTTCTTCCCAGGTTCTGCATTCTGTGAATGTTCTTTCCTTGTCAGGTCTGTCCGGCTTCCTTCTTAGGGGCCAATTCATGGAATTTTGTGCAGAAATCGCACAAGGGCCATGCGCCGAGATGAACACTGCGTGAGCCTACAAGCAGGAAGAAAAATGTGTGCAACTCGTATTCATGTTGTTCATGCAAAATAACCGTATTCACAAGTCACGGCTGGAATGCCCCGACACACCCACATGGTAAGCAGGAAACTGCGAGACCAGCTACTTTTGTGTGCTCCACCGGCGACAAATACACGCACCCTTCTAACAGTGCATAGGATCTCCCGTAAGCAGGCCTGCGACTCGGGTAGCCTGCACGGGGTCCCCCGTAACTGTATCTGGCACTCTGACAACATGCGCATGAAAATTCGGAACTCAGCAATAACTCAGGAAATGTGTGTGTGACCCAATGTAAAATGTACCTGTACCTTGCTACACAGCTTACGTGCACCTCTACGTTGCATCAGAACCCCGATTGAGTAAACAGACCCCAAAACCCGACATGTGATCCCACCTGCGTGCCGAAAATCCTATGCGCCTGTGTACTTATGCCAGCCTTCGGTTGGCGGATCCTATGAAGGACTTGCGTGGGCATTTCCCAGCCGAGACGTTACGTGATCGATTCCATGAATAGGTCTCTTGCCGCGCAATAGTGGGTGCGCGAGTCCCTCAGATTGCTCACTTCTTTGCAAGTTAGTCCCCATTTCTGGTGTTCTGCCCCCTTCCCAGACCTCTGCGCAGGCCACACCCGCCCTCTATTCGGAATCTCGCACTAGGCCGTCGACGACTTGCACATGCGTGCCGGGCCAGTGCGAAACCCATGCAAGTGCAGCAATAGTGCCTCACATTCGATTCCATGAAACGACAAACAGAGTTGCGCACGCAGATTCGGCGCAAGTAGCCTATTTTCTGCGCAATAAATTCCATGAATCTGTAAGAGGATTCAATTCAACACTACAGCTAAGTCAATGCCTAGTCTGGGATACTGAATGGAAACCCTTATTGAAATATCTTTATGTCCAGTTCATGCGTTCTGGATGACTACCCCTATATAACACCCCTCCCTTGGAATCCCCCTGACCCCACTGAGCCAAGAAGTAGTTCTGTTTTGCAAGTTAAGGTTTATTTGATAATTTAAACAATAGATATATATATATCACACTTTATAATAATTTAATTATTGAATATCACACTGAATCTGAGCAGTAATCAATAATGGATAGTCTGGCACTAGCACACTTCTTTATAATCAATGATGAGTGGTTATAGGATGGATAAGATAGCAACAATACTTTATGGTTTCAAATGGATGCAAGGTGGAATGAAAATGCAGTACAGAAAATACTCAATATGCGTTCAACAAAACAATGTAATCACTTTTCTCTGGCAATCCCCTCCCCCCTTTATGCAATGCAAGGAAATGGAAGGAAAGCACACAGTTCTCAGAAATGCAATCAACTGTAATTCAGTTCACCCCAGCAAGCTTAGACTACAGAAGTTGGAAACACCGGCCCAAAATGCTTTTATATGTGCTGGCAATGAAGTGAAAAATGCGCTAAAATGCTTTTAATTCCCTCTAGAGGTTCAGGGTGAGTGGTATCAAGTTAATATTAGTCCAGGCTCACTTTAGCAAGGATCTAGGAGTAACTAGCAGGTTAAACGAAGTTTTGGCAACTGAAAGCAAGAAAACTGCTGTTTTCACACGTTGAGAAATTTGCAAATCGCGGCAAATTCGCGAGTGTATTTTTCGTGATTACAGAGGAACTACAAGGACTAGCACTATCGTTTTGGGGTCCTAGGACAACCTAGGATCTCAGCTTCCAGATGAAAGTTACTGCAAGTCTCTAGGACAAACGGTCACGTAGATATGAGCGATATGGTAAAGGTCGTTTTTCAGATTTAAAATTTTAAAGTTCAAAGTGACAAGTGCAGCTTGCAACTAGAAAATGACAGGTGACAGCTTTACAAATGACAGGTGACAGGAGGCAGTTCTACTTAGATTAAAATAGCTTGGATTAGATTATTTTAACTAAGAGATTGGTTCTGCACAGTCTGCTAGGTACTCACAATATATTTCTGAAATAAATGGGCCTCGCCACGGATCTGGTCAGGTTTTAGACTGCACCGGTCTGGTCTCGGCACTTCACAGTGATCTGGGTCAGCTCTGCTCTGCTGGTCTGGGTCTCTGGTTCTGGATATTGATAGATTTGAAGTCTGGATCTTTCTGCACAGCGTTCTCTAGAGATTGATGGAGGTAAAGTATGGATTTTCCCGGCAGAGCGTCCCGCAGCAAATGGATTTGAAGGTCTATCTGTCCTGACTGTCTGCTTTTATGTGTTTTGAAAATGGGTGTGTGTGCAGCATCACTAGGCTCTACCCCTCTCCACTCGTCATTGGCCACTTCATCCTCTTCCCCTTGATTGGGGGAATGAAATTAAGTGTCATCATGATGAGGTCTGTTTATGATACAGAGAACCCACCCCTGTCAAATTACACACAATCTATATTTTGACTCAAAAGACATATTTCATAGCTACACAGTAGTTTGAAATTACATGCACCCATCATGCATCACAGGAGGTATACCCTGTCCAAATCTGCTCTTCCTGGGAGCTTGCATTCAGAAATGGCGACATTTGCACTTTTTAACTGGTTTCGCAATATCCGACATTACCCCAAATTTAAACACATGTGCGCAAGGAGTATGGACATTACTTGATGAAGTATCAGACTTTTAACATGCATACATTTTAAGTAATACCCTCTTAACTGCTAGCTTGCCCCCAGATCATGCCACCGGTTCTAAAAACCTCTTAAAATGTGGGCAGAAAAATCACAAGAATTATGGTATCATTTAAATAATTTTCACAAGTCCGCTCTATGAGTTATTCATCTTTTTCTAAAACCATATTCTGGCTACAGGGGTGTGGTTTCCCCCCAGCACAAGGTTGAATTTCTGGTTTTTCCAGTTCTGCCAAGCCAGCTTGCTCTCACAGGCAGTGCTCCTCCCCTTTACTTCCAGGAGGAAGCCACTTTTTACGGCCCCCATAATAAAACATTTGCCTGAGTCAGGACAGGGCTTTGTTCAATTTCCTGCAGAGCCCAGGTAATTCAATCAGGGAAGTGTCATATCCCTTTTGGTGGGAGCAGCAAAAGGCAGATAGACCTGGGAACACAGCTGTTGTGCAAATCTCAACTCCTGTCGGGGGTAGCTGGTGGGCAGAATTCAATTCCTTAAGCCAGGCCCCAGCTAATGTCACTTTTGTTCCCCAGTTTAAGTCAAGACAATTTTTTACATATGCAGCTAGGATGCTGATTCTAAGTTTAAGACTATGACATTTAAACAATTGCAACCTATGTGACACTCAAAAGTAGGTCACTCATTTCTTTTAAACATTTAGGTTTTTAGTGTCTTTCAGTCCAAATTTACTTAAACTGCTGAAATCCACAGCTCAGCCAGTCTTGTTATAAACCTTCAAGTCACTTCAGAATATAACTTTAGATTGTATCCACCTCTCAGTAAGTCTTTCTTTGGCTTGCCTTGGGTTCATTTATTCAGTTTTAAACAAAATCTGGTGGTTTTAAAAGGCCGGCTTTCTGATAGTGGTGAGTACTGGTACTGCACCCATTTTTGGGATTTAAGAAAATGAGTTCCCCACAATTCTAGGTTGCTTTTGGCAATCAGCATTGCCATTCCCAATGGTTTCAGACTACTGTGTGGGTAGTCCAATGGTGGTTTTAGGCAGTGCCCTTCTGTGCCCATAACATTGGCAAAATGGGTGGCAGCCCATTCTTCATGCACTTCCCTGGGCATTTTCTGGGAAGCTCTGCCGTCATGATGTTTTCAATGCCAGTACTGCACAGTTTTTGAGGTAGGGCTTGGATGCATGGGTAAAAACATCCCACAAATCGGCCCCTTAGTGTGCAAACCTGTTCTTTGACATTAACCTATTCCACTTTTTTGATGGAGCAAAGGGAGCATTCTACTATCTTGGCAATGGTGATCGCTTTTTCCAAAGTCAGGACTCGGCCCATCCACGGTGCTTCCTGGGTTTTCCTGTCCCTGCAATGCATGATGTATCCATCTCGGATGAACTGATACGCCATCTTGACAAATGTGCACGCCCTTTCAAGCTCTTTGAGGGCAGTCATGAAATCATCAGTGGATTTGGTAATGGAATGTAGGCTGGTGTAGAACTCCTGGCCTTCAAGTTCAATGTTCGGAAAACTACCAAATCTGGATTCCAGTCTTGCTAGAGCCTCTTCGTGGTGCATTATCATACTGTGGCCCATCTGGTCGCTGGATTCCAGTCTTGCCAGAGCCTCTTCGTGGTGCATTATCATACTGAGGCCCATCTGGTCGCTGGATTCCAGTCTTGCCAGAGCCTCTTCGTGGTGCATTATCATACTGAGGCCCACCTGGTCGCTGGATTCCAGTCTTGCCAGAGCCTCTTCGTGGTGCATTATCATACTGAGGCCCACCTGGTCGCTGGATTCCAGTCTTGCCAGAGCCTCTTCGTGCTGCATTATCATAGTGTGGCCCACCTGGTCGCTGGATTCTAGTCTTGCCAGAGCCTCTTCGTGGTGCTTTATCATACTGTGGCCCATCTGGTCGCTGGATTCCAGTCTTGCCAGAGCCTCTTCGTGGTGAATTATCATACTGTGGCCCATCTGGTCGCTGGATTCCAGTCTTGCCAGAGCCTCTTCGTGGTGCATTATCATACTGTGTCCCATCTGGTCGCTGGATTCCAGTCTTGCCAGAGCCTCTTCGTGCTGCATTATCATACTGAGGCCCATCTGGTCGCTGGATTCCAGTCTTGCCAGAGCCTCTTCGTGGTGCATTATCATACTGTGGCCCATCTGGTCGCTGGATTCCAGTCTTGCCAGAGCCTCTTCGTGCTGCATTATCATACTGTGGCCCATCTGGTCGCTGGATTCCAGTCTTGCCAGAGCCTCTTCGTGCTGCATGGCCGCTGTGTTACATCTGCTAATTCAAATTGTCTTTGGCCTTCTGTGCCAAGTGTGCTTCTCAATAGCACAGATTGTCTTTCTGGAGCAGATTCCAGGCCTTCTGTAGCTTGCAGACAGGTGTGGCATTGAGACTTCCATTGGGCCCATGGCATAGGTAGCTTTAATGACACCGTTTCTTCTGTCTCAGCACATGATTCTAATGTCCTTCGGGTGTCGGCCTTGAGGAAGAGACAGCCAGGTGGTCTCCTGAACCATTCTGGTTGGCACTGTAGAAATGAAGCTGGATACACCGCTGCATTATGATTCCACGAATCTGTGAAATTCTTCTCTGAACTTTTATAAGTAATTATGTTCGCCAACACCCAACGTTCAACTCCGAGGCACAAGCGGGGATAGAGAGCTGCCAGCTCCTAACCTGTCACCAACAAAGTGACCATGCAATGAGGGGCTCGCAACCGAGCAGGTGCGTCATTACAGTCCTCTTGGGCAAACTACTTTATGTCATCAAAACACAGTGAGGTGGCCGGGCTGTTTCAAGCCAGACGTGGACCCCTAAACATGCAACTCCAACAGTAAAAACACCTAATTTTAAATATGTAATATTTGACTCACCTCATGGCCTCATTTTATTAAAATCATCAGCTACATACAGGGAACCACCATCGCTAGCATTTACGTGCTGAGGAGTCCTCTGTATGAACATTTAAACCTTAACAAGGTGGGGGGAGGAGGAAAGCGTAACACAGAAGCAAACTCGCTTTTTCTCTTTAATTTTCCCCTCTGTCTCGTGAAAAGTACAGAAATGAATTACTTGCTGATAGAGGGATAGGCACAGCAAGTGGATGGTGCGAGTAATCAGTTCCACCAAGCGGAGGGTGTGAGTAATCAGTTCCACCAAGTGGAGGGTGCGAGTGACAGGGTGTTCTGAGGAGAAGGATTTCCCTCCACTTTAATATCTGACCTTGTCTGGCATTGCGGCAGGAGTTCGTCATGAGACTACAGCTCAAGATAAAATGGCATGGTAGAAAGGGTCAACAGAGTTGTGAAGGGTGTCCTCCAACTAGCCCGAATGTTGGACCTTGATGTTATCCGTGCAAACTATGCATCCACAACAACCTCACACCATCCAGCAAGCGCTGCAGTCGCCTTTTCCCAATGGATACTTCAACAACACACTCCGCTGTGAGACCATACATCTGCAACATTATGCTAAATAACAGTGTGTCGGCAGCGCCCTACCCACACCATATTTCAAAACATCAAAATGAATGATCGCCATCCACTTCCCATAGTGATTCCCATTTCACCATAATACATAACAGTAACATACTTGCTGTTCTAAAAGTCCATGGAGGTGATTAGCGCAACCTAAAATTGCTGCAACAGGGACGTCATTTAGGGGTCGCCAGAGTTCGCCCTTGCGACCACTGTGGTCTCCCTTTTTTGTGTGTACTGCAAGCTCCTGCACCGTGTGGCTCTTTACTTCTGGAGTGGCTGGCTTTCTTGTTCAGGCCCCTTAAAAACGGAAGAAAAATAAGAACAGGAGTGCCACAAGTCTAATACTTTCAGCACTGACCCTAAATAAGATAGAATAGGAAACCAAAAAATGTGTATTTCTGGAATTCTATACAATAATTGCTAGACTCATTAAAGGTTTATTTCAGGCACACTTCAGGGGGTGAGTCACTGATTTAGTCTCAACTGAGCTTTTCATCCTTCTGAGGTCGATAAATGAGTACCAACACAGGTTGGGTGATATATTTTTCTATATAAAGCGCTATAGTGATATCGTAACCATATTTTTCATAGTTTAAAATGCTATGTGATGCCACTTCCTATTTTGTCAACGGGTGAAAGGTCGTCAAATGACATCACTTCCTGTGAGTTGAGATCTATGGACTCCTTAGAATTGTTTAAGAAACGATTAAAGACCTACTTGTTCCATTAGACAACCCCGATGACATATTTTCTGGCTGCCCTGCTTAATGAATATGCTTTGTTTTTTGTTAGTCCTGTCTTGTAGTGCCCTCACGCCCTCGGGTTCATGGACGCGCTATACAAATGTATTAAAGTAAAGTTAAGTAAAGTAAAAGGGGGTCAAGGGTCGTGTGATGTCACTTCCACTAGCCCTGGCATTTTGGTGAAATGACGTCCCTGGCTGAAAAGCCTCAAAGAAATTATCTCTAGCATGTGCTAACTGAAACGCGCACACATGCTGTTGTAAAAGTCCATTCTGACAGCCCATGTTGCTGGGCGCGCAACCTAGGCAAAGGCTGCAATTCCTCAAAAAGGAACTAACTTTCACACCTAACTTTCACACCTAAACACATTACAGTGTGAATCAAAATTGCTGGTTTCTTCACGTTAAAAACTGCAATTCCTAATAAAATATTTACCTCTAACAAATTCAAACTTAAGGCTGAACACCTAGGCATAAACCACCTGAGTACGCAGACACAAACCACCTGTACTTGACTGTGACCCCATTAACATCTCTAAACCTACCAGAACGCACCACATACAAATCCACTGAGGTGTCATCATCACCATAAGCCATGAAAGCCCACATCTAATGTATTCCAAACGCAAAGGTGTTGATCTAGAAATGCATCATACATCGCATTGCACAGAAAAAAAAAACTGTAATGTAAAGCAGTATGATTGCCTTCATTAAATGCACCTACCCTGCAATAGCCATGTTAATATTAACATCCTTATTTAGTGTGAACACAGGTGAAATGGTCCGACACATATGCGCTCCACTATAAATGCAAAAAGCGGTGCAGATAAACATTAAATACCTTTAGTTAAAAATATGTTCCTCTTCATGACCGTCCTTCAAACATTGCCACGAATGACGTTTATTTAATGAGCTCTGTGAGTACGGCATCGGTTGCTATGAAAACCTGTCCCATCCCGGTCAAAGAGCAAATGAGTCACACTAACAGCAAGAAAACTTCAATCATTTCTCCTGATGCCTGTTAGGGCAAATTTTCAGTTAAGTGCTAAATTCCTCCCACCTTAGAGACCCCCAACTCTTTTGCTGGACTTTAACCCTATGGCCCACATTACGGGTTCGGCGGTAACCATGCCGCTATTGGTGGCATGGCTGCCGCCGAAATCGCGTCGGGGTCCGGGTCCTCGGAATGAGGACTTACCGGGCCATTCAGAGTTCGGAAGGCCCGGTAATTCCTCCCTCCAAGGACCCGAACACGGTCCTTACCCATTCCCATTTCACCCCCGATAGGGCTGAATGGGAATGGGAGAGGGAGCAAACAACGGGCCATTACGAGATGGCCCGTTGTTTGCTCCCTCTTCCCCTCGCGGGACCCGGTAAGCATGCCTGGTTTTCCCAGGCGTGCTTACCATGTCCCACGATGGGAACTCGTATTGCGGCGGTACGGGGTGAACGGCGCCGGCACCTTTTACGGCCCCGTAAAAGGTTCGTACCGCCAGGGTCGTAATGAGGCCCTATGTGTTTTCTTTGTTTTTGGAGTCTGACAAACTCCATAGGCATCTACTTTTTGTATGGTGACACACAGCACCTTCAGTGCAGTGTCCCAGAGAGAGCCTCGAGATTTCTCTTAAGGTTTAAATAGCTTCTCTTGGGTAAACTACTGTTCCCAGGAGTAGTAAAGTGAAATTGACTTTACTTACCTTTTTCTCTCTGTAGATCCAGCACAGTCCATTTTATGTGTAGTGCTGGGGGTTTACTTAGTAGCCCCTTTTTCTACTTACTCATGCAACATTTTTTATGTTACCCTCATTACCTTTAATGGCTGATGGCAGTGGTTTACTTTTTTACTACCATTGTGCTTTTCTCCGCAGGCTGAATCCTCAGCTGCAGTATAGCCCCCATGGGTAACCATTGAGTCAAAATGGCCCTGGTCTTCTTTTCTTGCCATTTATTGCTTGTGAGGTCTTTCTTGGGGTTTACTCTGCGTGCCAAACCAGGTTGAACCCTTTTGTTCACTTTGCCTTTGGCGGGCTTCAGTACTGAAACCTGCCTCTGGCTCCAGTCTGGCTGGCAGGGCAGGAAGCGAGGGAGGTGCCCGAAACTCCCTGTCCTTAGTCTCCCTGGTTACCAGAATTCACCCAGTGGTGATTGGCTGGATTGCTGTCCTTTCAGGACAGCCACCCTGCTGTTTGTGGAGGGGGTAGTGGAGTATATTCAGAGATAGAGAATACTTCCTGGTATTTGTGATAGACTTCTGGAAGACCAGAAACATGGTTAAGAGAGGTTATCCACTGATTGTTTAAGGGAGCTGGAGCCGAGTCCACCATCACCCTTTGCTGATCTTTAACACAATGGGTGATGCAGTATTCAGATCCCAGAAAGAAAGATCCGCTGTCCAGTTTATGTACGGGTTGTGTTTCTTTAACCACGGTAAGCCTAAAATTACCGGATGATGGGCTGCCCGAATGATATCCAACGTGAGAATTTCTTGATGGGTTGAGATGGTCATCAGGATTGGATTGCTTTGATCCTTGATGGGTCCGGAAATCAAAGGGCTACCATCCACACTTTCCACAGGAATAGGTTCTAATTTAGTGGATCTAGGAACACCATGTGAAATGGCCCATTGATCGTCAATGAAATTTCCGGCCGCTCCACTGTCTACTAGTGCCGGTATGTTCTGCAGCAAACGTTCTCCTATGGAGAAGGAAACCATGAGTACCACCATGTGAGAGTTGGTATGGCTAGTCCAGAAGGAGGAGTATGAAGTTTGTGAAGAACCCTGTTTAGGCATAGGTTCCCGTACCGTGGTTCCCCTTACGGCCGGGCGCTGTCATTTCCCGAACGCCGAGGTGGTGTAATTGGGCACTCCTGTACGGTGTGGTTATTGGCACCGCAGTACATACATAAACCCAAGGTTCTCCTACGGTTTCTCTCCTCTGGAGTCAAGGGACCTCGAGCCGTTGTACCTAATTGCATCGGTTCATCATTAGACTGTGGGCGAGATGAAGAAGGAGCGAACTTTGTTCGTGTATTCCTTCCCTTTTTTCTCTCTATTACCCTTTATTTCATACGGTAATCTATTTGCATTACCAATGCGATGAATTCAGTAAGTGTTGTGGGACGTGGACCCAGAGATATCTTGTCTTTGAGGTCTTCAGATAAACCCCTTCTAAATAGTGTGACCTGGGCATCATCTGACCAGGTGGTTTCGCTTGCCATCTGCTTGAATTTTGTTATATAGGTCAATATGTCTAAACTTTAGATCTAGCAGGTGCCCTTGTGAAGTCACTCGGATCTCTTCTCAGCCAAACATGGTGCGAATGCTATTGCAAAATGCTGTATGAGAGTCTAAAATAGGGTTATTGTTGGTGACTAATGGTGTGGCCCAAGCCAATGCTGGCCCAGTCATTTGTGAGACCATATATCCCACACGATCTCTATCAGTGTGAAAATAAGCTGCTTCAAAAGCAAATTGGATAGTACAGGCATCCAAAAATTCCTTAACCTTATGTGGGTTGCCATCAAACTGCCCTCCAGGTAAGGGTCCTGGAGGAACGTCAGAGCAGTGTGGAATACGAGGGACTGCAGCTTGTTGGGCCGTTTGCTGTTGGACCTGTCTTAAGGAGGCATTCTCCTGTTTCATCTGCTGTACTTCAGTAGTGAGGGATTGAACAGCAGCAATCAGCTGTTGGAGTTGCTGTTGTTGTTGCTGCTGTTGCGGATCCATGGTTCTTATGTTTCTTGCCCAGAGTACTAGGAACAAAAAATATAAACGGGCGTTGCTAACTGTTAACTGTTATGAATGCACTACGAATTTGTTCCAAAATAATACTGGGAAGAAACAAAAGACCACCTACCTGGGCTGTGTATCAGAAACAGGTATCGGAAGAAGACCTGGTGTTTCTAGGAACTTCGTGTGAACCCTTGAAGAATAGTAGGAATTCCCCTGAGGACTCCTCGAAGGGCCTGCAAGACGCTTGCCCTTCGAGAAACTCTGAGGGAAACCCTTGTGGGGAATAAAACCCTCGAAGAGCTGCTAGTGATCGTTGTCTTCCAGCGTAGACCAGGCGAAGAAGTGAGTTGACCTGGTGAAGAAGGCTGGTCTGGTTATTCTTCTGGCAGGTTTAACGCTTTGCTTTCGGAACTGAACTACAGCAAGTGGATAGAAAATAGACACTGTTAAACCTGATATTCTGCTGGGAAAGAGGGAGTCCTAATTTAAAGGTTCTTAGATATTACCATGTGTTTAACATGAAGAGAGCGGAGAGGTAGGGCATCTCCGTGAGATTTGCAAAAGGTGGGATGGCACTAAGGTTACAGAAAGGGAAACCGTAAGATTAGGGTGGAGATTTCTAATCCTATAAGAGTAGAATAGACAAGGGAATAAGCCTACCCTTTGACTTCCAAGTCTTTTTGAGCCAGCCTGGAAAGATAAGGTTTGTCTGAAAGATTCCAGCAGGGTATCGCTGAAGAGAAGGAATTGGCAGTGAGATGCGGAACTCTGATCGCCGAGAGACGACCGAAAGGAAAGATGGGAAACAGATGAGTACCTAGTAGCTCCCTGGAGGGAGGTGTTGAGAAAGGCGTGGGCTGTGCCTCCAAGGCACAGGGTCTACGTGTGCTCAGATGTAGATCGATCAGATCCGATCCCGGAAATGACAATGAAAGGTATCATTCTGCCTTCTAAGAAAAGAGAGAGGAATAGGAAATAAGGACATAAGTAAACAAGGACAAAAAGGATTGAATTGGAGAGAGAGACCTTCGTAATCCTAACAAGACGAACTTGCAAAACGTATGCCGGCTCCTATGAGAGTAGCAACGCGTCTTCTTTCTGGTGTCGCTGGATTATAAGTGGGGAAACAGGAAGTGATGATGGAAGGTTGAGAGGCTTCCTGGGAATGAACAGCTAGCCCAAACAGCACACTTGAGATGGGTACCGCTGCGGTGGCCATCTTGGAATCAGCATCAACTAGACAGCGGCGCGGGCTATTTCTTGGTGTAGAAGCAGCGGCCATGTTGGAAGTAGGTCGGAAGGCGAAGTATGTATCTGAAATCATCACAATTACTTACTGTATCTAAAACCATATTAGAGGCTAGGCACAGGCACTTTGACAGATTTTTAAGTACTCCGCGATTGTATAATTCTGAACTCTTTGGAATAAGATTTGGAAATGTCCTTGTCAATCGCTGTGATAAAGTGGCTGATTCATTGAATTTGTGCACCGAAAAACAGGGGTGTGTGTGCCATTCTGCGCAATTAATTCCATGAATCAGACCCAAAATGTCTAGAGGATATATTTTGGATACTGCAATGCATTTTAATATTGTTTAGCTTTTTTGGAAACATAGATAATTTTAGTTGCTGAGAGATGTGATGGGAATGTTTTAGGATTAGGGTGATTATTATGTATGTCACAGGGTCTTTGTTTTACTACTATGTAGACTCAGACATAATTGATTCTCATTTAACATTTTGAAATGTGTAAAGTTTTGATATAAAGCCAAAAGCACAATAAAAAAATAAACTAAACACAAACTCAACATTATCATTACCACAATTCTGTTCTTTAACTTCCTACTGGCAGCCTTGGATTACAAAATTTTTAAACCGGGTCTGTAGCCTCCAGGTAGACCTGGCCAGGTATCTCGTCACACTTCGATCCCTCATGTACACTTCAGATAGGCAATTTTCTAGCAGGCCTATACTACCTGTGGATCGGGGTATTCGGTACCTCCGGTGTTTTCTGATACACGTCTCAATCTCTCATATGCTCCTCGATGTTTACATCTGCTGGTGCATCCGTTGTCGATTCAATGCAACCAGTGGACGTCCAATCTCGATTTGTTAGGGTAATCATAGCATTTTTACCTGAATGGGCTAAGCTGTGAGCTTCACAGGCTAGATAGGAGAGGAGTACCTTAGGTGCAACAAGGGAGTCTACTCCCAACTTACAGTAACGTTGGGTCCAAGTCACCTTTTCGGTTCAGGGGCTTGGTCTTGGAGGATTGCTAGGCTGAAAAGGAAGGCGATTGGTCACTGTGGAACTGCAACACAAACAAGAATATCATTAGGAGCCAGGAGCCCATTTTAGGCCATTGAGCGAGCTGCACTATTTGCTAATGTATTTATTTGGACGGGAATGTCTGATAGGGATAATGTCTGTTACATTTAACAATAGCTACAGCTGCAGGGTTGCTGTTGGTACTCGTGTTCCAAAAGGAATTGCTATAGCATTTCAGTGCTGGACTGCCCATGTGGGCGGGACAAAGACTGATATGCAAATGAAGGTACAGTGATCAAAAAGCATGTGCTGCAAACTCTCATCTCAGAACAGGTTATCATGCCATGTTTTTTCCGGAGAGGAGCACCTGCTATCTTTTTTGAAATATTTGCAAGGAACTTGTGGTTGGTCACCCTGAGTTACCTGAGGGCAACCAGACATGAACTACCTGCTCATGGTGCTCAGAGAGGCACAGGGTCACCTCACTGATGTGGCCCAACAAGGCTGAAACATGTGTATGGGGTTGCTGGTGGTACTCTTGTTCAGAGAGGAATTGCTATAGCATTTTGATGCTGGACTGCCCATGTGGGCGGGACAAAAATGGATAAGCAAATGGATATTTCCCATCTGTGAAAGACAGTGAGCAGAAAGCATGTGCTGCAAACTCTCATCTCAGAACAGGTTATTATCCCGTGTTCTTTCTGGAGAGGAGCGCCTGCTACCTTTTTTGAAATAGCTGCAGGAAGTAGCATTCAATAAGGATAAAACATATTTTCCATTCAATATCAGAGTACTCATGGTTGTGAATTACCCATGCTGCTTCCAGAGGACTCCGAAGTCATGCACAGCACTGTGAGCATACCTGGAGTCGGCATAGATTGTGGCTGATCTATCCCGGGCCAAGGCACGGGCATGGGTGAGAGCTACGAGTTCAGCAGCCTATGCAGATCTGTCCATGGGTAATCAGTATGCTTCTAAGGTGGCATGGGGTACATACAGAATAGCCTGAGACCAATTCCCCCACTTTCTAGGACACAGATGCATGAGCCATCCATGAAAAGAATCAGGTCAGGGCTCAACAGGTCACATCTGATAAATCAGCATGGGGTGAAATAAGCATCTCTACAACAACTTGACATTCATGTGGATCCCCATCCTGCAGGGTTGGCAGCAAAGAAGCAGGATTCAAGACTGAACATTGGTTTAAAGTTACATTCGCAGCAGAAATGAGCAACGTTTCATAGCGAGTGACACGGGAGATGGACACATGCTGTGCCTTCCCTTTAAGCAGTAATGACAGCACAGCATGGGAAACTGAATTCATGACAGTCTGACCTTGTACTAGTGAATCAGTCTTTTCTATCAACAGAGTGGCAGCAACAGTGGCTCACAGCCATGCTGGGAGTAACATGGCTACTGGCTCTAAGACTACACTATGGTAAGATGCGGGCCCGTGCTTGAAACAGGAGTCAGACACAAGGGTAATATGGTGGTTGGCTAAGACCTTTATTTGGTAACCAAAACGGGCGTTGGAGAAAGGTCCTAACATGCCCCAATGCTAAGAGGGGATTCCCTGCCTCATAAATGAACTAAGGAAACTAGCTATGCCAAAATGTCCCAAACAAACTTCACCGTCTAGTAGTACAAATCCTAAGAGGTCCCTCATACTCTAAACTGAATATAATAGTGAAAAGGGGAAATGTCTCTTGGCTGTCTACTTGTAGCCCTGGTTTCAAAGGTGCCAACTCAAAGTTCAAAACGTAGGACAAACAAAAAAAAACCTTCCTATTGGACTTCCCTTGCCGTCTCAAGTTAGTCCATTTTGTATCAAGTTTACTATATATATTTCACTCACCAGTCTTCATGTTAGGGGAGAGGTATCCTACTTTTAACTTTCCTGACTCCTCATTGCTAAGGGGGACAATCCTCTTCCCCTGGTCTTTTCCACTTCAATATATAGGAGAGGTCTTGTGTCTTCTGATTTCTTCCTCCCATTTAGCAACCTTAGTTACAGTTTGTTAACTGGTATATTTTCTCCCCAACTACTGCGACAAGATAGAACAGTGTTCTTATCACTCTTGAATATCCCAGGGATGTTTCTTTGCCCATATCACCTTCATGGTAAGTTGGGTTGACTCTCCTGCCCAGCACTACCTATTGTAATTACGTAATCGTTGGAAAATAGTCCTTTATTCTGACCTGTTTTATCTTCAGTGCTCAGCCCGAGCTCCCACGATCAGCGGAATACATTTCCCTGGCAAAACGCTTGTCGGCAGTCGCACAGGACATCTTCTAGTTGCAGGTGCTGCGTGTTTCCAGTGCCACGCTCTGGTGTTATGGGGCTCTAGTCTTATGGGGATTATGCAGTTTTGATTCATGGTTCCTATTTGCTGGCATCCCCACACGACTGTATGTTGTGGAGGAGTGGTTTCAAAGTTCTGTTCACAGTTTGTCGCACCTGCCTATAGCCACGTCCCGGGCTTCACCGGCCTTACCAGGCAAACTCCCCTGTCACCACCTCAGATATTCAGTCCTGTGTGAGGTTCCGATATCTCACCTCGGGGTGTCGGTGTTGCCAATTGTGTGAAGTCTCCTCAGAGACAACCAACCCATTCTCCCTATGGTCTTCCACTTCGTTTAGGGATTGGGCACCAGCCAAAGCTATTCTGCTTTTCTATTCCACTCACCTTCTCTCATGTCACCTCAGACTCTGCACTCTCCTGCCACTGATTCAACGACTACGACTTTGATTATTTCTCCAACTACTTCTCCTAGAGTCATGCCCATCTTCAGTTTTTATTCCCCACATGGTTTCAGTGGACGTGGAAAGGCTAGAGTGTTCACTAAGCTTTCCTTGTATGACCCATTCATCCCCAGAGGGCCTCCTCATCTGAGTTCTATTCACATACCTTACTGGTGTGACTTTACATAAACATGTAGATTTATCTACCTCATGAGTTTAAAGAGTAAGGGCGATGTTTGAATAATGTCGAGTTCTGACTATTGGGGTCAGATTCCCTCGCTTAGGATAAGGGACGATATACTCTGATTCGTCGCACACCATGTAACTGGGACGACATATCTTGAGCAAAACCGTTGGCTATAATCCAGCAAACCTAAAGCCAGAGCCATTGTGAGTGCTTGCTTAATGATGACAGTCATTTACTGCCTCCTGATGCCATAACATGGGCTCCGGGGTCAGGGGTCGATTCGACCATGAGGTTTTGAGGAGGCTTAACCATGGTGATATATCTCGGGACCCACTATCTGCAGTAACTAACCATCCTGAGGAACATGTATCTGCTTTCTGGTCTGGGACTTGGGGACTTTCTGTATCGCTGTAATCTGATCGTGGGATGCATATCTTTCCCCGGATTAAATCTCAGGTATCTCACACGGGGCAGACACAACTGGAACTTGTCTTTAGATGCCTTATGACCTTTTTCAGCAAGCGCTGTCAACTGAATGAGAGTTTTCCTCTCATGCTGCCAGGGAGGGGGTGGCTAGAAGCAGATCCTCTACGTACTGCACCAGTGTTGACCCTCCTGGGAACCGAACTGAGAAAAGATAGAGCTTTAATATTTTGGCGATCAGGTTAGGGCTCTCTGCACATTCCATTGGAGGATGAATGAGCGTACATTGCATGGAATTATGGGTAAATACAAACAGCACATTTTGCTCTCTGTGAGCGGGGATGTCAAGGTATACACCATTGGGCGAACAAATGAGCATACTTAGCTTACACAATAAATTTAATCCAAACAAATTCACTGGAGAACAGGGACTCAGCAAGAATGCATGTTGGTCAGGAATTGGACCTATCGTGACCATACATTGGTTAATTATAGGGTGGTGTATTGGCATACCCCCTATACCTACAGTATTAACAATTTCATCATAATGCATAGTTTGTGGAAACTCAGAGGCTTTTAATGTGAAGCATTAACCAAACATGACATCTTTTTACCAGCAACAACACAATCAACATACGGAGCAGTGGAATTAATTAGTATGAGGGGTGCAACAAGTCCAGGGTCCCTTAGCAATTCTACCCAAGTGCAAGGGTTGCCGGGAAGCAGTGTGGGGGTGCACTGTGCGGGCAGGGACCTGGGCCCGAAATCAGAGGGTAGCTTAGTGACCAGCACAGTATCAGACAGGAAATCAGCAGGGGAGAGGAAGAGAGAAAGCAGAAGCAAAGAGGAAGGGCTTGAGGTGCTTCCAGAGATGGTTCTCCTCAAGTTTCAGAGAGACCCCAGCTGAGGAAAGAGCTCTACCACCAACTTGTTGCTTAGAGAAGGTACTGACCCTGAGGGAGTTGGAGGTGGAGGAGCGAAGAGCACGAGTAGGAAGGTATTTCCAAAGAGAGAGTTGGAGGTATTGAGGACATAGGCCCAGAAGGCTTGTGGACAATGCAGAGGGTCTTGAACTTAATCCCTGCAGCCACTGGGAGCCAATCCAGAGATTTCAGTGCTGGAGAGATACAATCCCTGGGCTTGAGGCCGAGGACAAGTCTTGCAGTCCTGTTCTGGATGAGTTGCAGAGGGCGGAGAGTAGAAGTGGGCAGATTTAGAAAGAGGCTGTTGCAGTAGTCCAGCCTAGAGAGAACCAGAGCTCTAGAGACAGTGAGCTTCTGGGGAAAGGAGAGGAAAGGAAGAATACCTCTGAGGAGGTTCAGTTGGTAGTTTGACTTCTTAGAGATGTCAGAGATGTGGGGAGAAAAGGAGAGTGTGGAGTCGAAGATGACCCTGCGGTTCTTAGCCTCACAGGTGGGAGCAGGAAAATGGCCTAGAGAGGCCAGCCAGAGAGTGACAGGAAAGGAGGGTGCATGTGTGCCGATGAGAAGAATCTCTGTTTTACTGGCATTAAGACAGAGATTGTTGGCGGCACACCACTCCTGGATAGCAGACAGGCAGCCAGAGGTGAGAGAAGGAGAAGAGGTGGCAGAGGGGAGCCTGAAAACGAGTTGAGTTTCATCAACATAGCACTGAAAGTTGGAACAGGGAGCAATGCGTTGGGCGAGAGGTGCCAGGTATTGGTTGAAGTGCCAGGGAGAGAGGTTATACCTTTGGGGAACACCACAGGTAGAGAGTGAGATAGAGGAAAGCAAGGACCCAAGGTGGACCTGGGAGGGTCGATCAGAGATGAACGAGGTCAGCCAGGCCAGGGCCTGATCGGTGAGACCCAGGTTATCACGGAGATGATTGAGTAGGATGGCATGGTTGAACGTGTCAAAGGCAGAAGAGAGATTGAGTAAGATGAGGACAGAAGGGAGATTAGAATCAAGGTTAGAGAGCAGGTCTTCATGGATGTTCAGGAGAGCAGTTTCCTTGATTCTGGCTGCTCTGAAGCCAGACTGATGGTCATGGAGACAATCAACAGATTCAAAGAATCTGGAAGGAATGTCTTGCTCCTATTAAAGATCAATGATATTTTAATTGAACAAGTTGATAGGTTTGACTATTTAGGCGTGAGATTTTAGGCAAATGCAGTTTGAGCTCATCAGACAAATAGGGCTACTGTCCCGTTGATTACATTAAGGGAGCGGTGCTATTTCAAAGGCAGGCGGTTTCAGTGCCCTTTATGGTGCAGAGTTATAGGAGTTTGAGTATGTTGAGACGATTCTATGAAGGAAAAACAACTTCTTGAAGAAATTGTTATTATTATCACTGACCGCATTATTAGTGCTCCGACACCATTCGTTCATTTGAAATACGGCACCCTCCACTTGAGCACTGATATTATGTTTTGGCCTGTCTCGCTATGGATCAGAGTCTGGTCAAAACCAGCTCTGACCAGACCATGCAGGGGCGCACTTTCACTTATCATGTCCGTTGAAGGAGCCAGTGGCCTGAAATGGCTCACCCATATAAAAAATGTATTATTCTCTCTGAACTTGAGAGAGTTTTGAAATGACCCTGGAAGCTTTTGTGCTTCGAGCTGGAGCCGATTTAAGCCTCCTATAGGACAGAGAGCAAGGGTTCTGCTCCACCTCGAAACTTCAAAGCCAAAGCTGGGCCCAGACTATCTGGATACGAGACATATAAAGGGCTTAAAAGCCTATCTGGATCAGATCAGACCTGCCTATGCTCGATCAATATACATGAGGCTTAGGCTAGGGATTCTGCCAATTACCACTTTTACTTCCAAATGGAAGAGACCTGATCCAACAAGTTGCCCATCGTGCAAGGTCACAGAGGAGACACATTCACACAGATTGCCTTTTATTTCGCAAGCCCTAGCAGCAGCTAAGGCGGTTATATCTGAGACCCGTACTGCTGTAGGCAGGTATTAAGAGAGTGGGACAAGCTTTAGAACTTCTGGCCCAAAGAACCAACCCCCCCAAAGGCATGCTCTGTGGCTTTCTACTTGCACAGAGCATGGTTGCTGAGGAGAAGAGGAAGGCAGCACTTTAACCAAGCTCCAGGATGAGAGTATTTCTCTCCTAGTGCCCCAACTGCTTTTGGGTATGGTTGTGCTTACTTGTTTGTGATAACTGAGGCCTTGTGTTCTTGTTACAACCCTTTTTAGTGCTACATTTTAGACTTTTATCCAGGTTTTTTAGCAGTTGTTTTTTAACTGTATGACTCTTTTTGCATTTTACCTATTTTATAATGTATTGTAACCCGATGACTGTGTGTCGAATAAAGGTTTTGGAAATGGTGAACGATAAAACCTCCCTTTTCAATTAACCCTTGTTGCTCAGTGGTCCTTGTTTTCCTGAGTATTAGTACATTAATATACTTTACGTCAATGAGTGCTGATTTATCAATTTTTTAACACCTATCCTCTCCACCCCCACCCACACAATTCCTGTTACACATGGACAAAAAAAAATAAAAGAGAAAAACAACAAATACACATTCTAATATTGTCATTCTTCAGTGCTGCTCCTTGGGTGACTGAAGAAAAATCATCGTCCATTCGACCGAATCTAAAAAATGTCATGAGTCTCACAAAATTACTCATCTTTTTAATCTTTAGATTGGTCTCCACTGATGTCTTGCTCATGCAGATGTGGGTTGGTGCTTGTGCCTTGTCTAACATCCGAAGGGGGAATCCAACACTTTTGGCCTTCCACTTTTACTGCACTCAATGACTCGGTACAGCCCATGAAAACTTTGCTGATTCCAGCAGTGGACAAAAGTACTACTAAAGACTTTCTTCATGGAGAAGAGCTGGAGTTGCTGTAGGGACTCTGGGTTGACACTTTCCGGTGCAGCCAGCTGTTGACGAGAAGATGCAATCTGTGAAGATATAACTTGTGCAGTTTTGGTGAGATCCCTAATATAGCCCTGAAACTCTGCCCCTAGGATGTCCGCAGACTTGTGTGCATCAGAGGCTGTGTGTGCCGGTGAAAGTGGTGTGTGCAGCCACCTCCTCGTCACGATTTTATGAGACAATTTCAAGACAGAGAATGACTTAATTTTGCAAGCTTTAACTTCAGCAAACCATTAAGAGGGCTATTCATGGAATTACTTGTGCAGAAAATAGGGGACTTGTGTGCCAAACTGCATTCGTAATCCTGTTCGTCGATTGATGGAACCGAATGTGCGGTCCTTTTCCTAGACTTGCCTGTATTTTGTGCAAGCCCGTCATGTCTATGCGTGCAGCCGAGTGCCTTGCATGAGACACCATGCGCAGCATGGGTGAGGCCTGCACAGAGGGCGGAGTAGGGGAAGGACCATGCAAAATGGGGAAGAACAAGGGAAAACGTGTGTGTTACAAGAGAAAGGAAGCAGGCAGTCCATGGCACGCCCACAAATGTGCACAAGAAAGCGTAGTCATGGATGCGGCCATGCAACCTTTCGCCTGCGAAATGCCCGCGCAAATCCCTCGATCTCACTGCCACCGAAAGCAGACATAAGGACTTGCGTGGAGGAATCGGAAGACTGGAGGTGAGTTTGCATGTTGAATTTAAGGGAGCGTGCACACAGACGAGGTTCCGATCATACTTAGGGGTGCACATACGCATTGTAGCAGGGTGTAGGGACGGTTTACAGGGTTTGCACGCAGTTCGACTGCTAAAAATGTGTTAATGGAAAACTGTACACATATTCTCAGGGCCGGTTACAGTTACGGGGGACCGTGTGCAGGGTCCTCAAACTGCAATCATGTTTTTGGGGGACCGCACACAATGTTTGAAGGGTGTGTGTATTGGCGCCCGGGCGAGCACGCAAAGGTAGCTGTTCTAGCTCTTTATGGATTGCGTGGGGCGTGTCGGGGGCATTCCAGACACATCTTACGAATACGGTTACTTTGCGCAGAAAATTCCATGAATACACGGGGCGCATATTTTGTATTTTATACGCAGCCTTGTGCAGTGTCATTCTCGGAGCTGGCAATTGCGGGGGAAATGCACACTTTCCATGAATCGTGCCCTAAGTCTTTCAACAATGCTGTTGGCTTGTAGATGGTATCCCGAACACAACCGTGCTTTATTCCCAATAAGGAAGTGATCTCATTATACAATTCACTAAAGAAGTGAGTCCCCTTGTCAGACTTTAGGACATTACATATTCCCCAGCAAGAAAATACCTTGCGTACCGTAAATGTTGCATTGATTTGGCATCAGGGTGAGTACTGGATCCATCTCCAATCCAACATGAATATGGACAAAAAACAATTAAATAATGATAATTACTGAACCTGTTGATCATATTGACATAGTTGAAATGGAGCTTTCTGAAGGGCCCTGAGGGGTGGGGCATCATTCCATTCAACTTCCTGAGAGTATCTCCAGTATTGTACTGGGTGACAAACGGGCAGTTCACCACAAAACTATCTACGTGTTCTTGGAGGTAATGCAGCTGTTCAAGTGTACCCATGAGCAAATCCTGGGGCATCACTACCTTACCTGTGATATCCTATCTCAGAACCAAATCAGTAGGTGAAAAGAACACCCTCTCCTACTCCACAACTCTTTTTCTTGCTGCAAAGCCTTACCTTGCAATTCAATAATCTGAATTAATGATACAGAATTGTTTAGAAAGGGTAACTGCACCTGTTCCATCACTAATTCAGGGGGTATTGGGGAATCTGAAATCTCCAATTATGCGGCTTCCTTCGCAGCTTTGTCCGTTGCATCGATCCAGAGAGCAATTTCGTCAATACTGTTAGTATGCCTAGCGCACATCGCTACCGCTACTGTTACTGGCATGGTTAACGCTTTGATTAATCGGGAGAGTATCGTAGCTGGACGGGTGTACCGTCTGACCTCTTATATCCTCTCCTAGGCCATCTCAACAACCCTGCATGCAACGTTGGCGTAACATAGGATGAATTAGAATATATAATGACTGCACTTTTACTGCTCATTTCTTGCGTATCTATGAGAGCCACTAATTCTGCCACTTGTGTGGAATAATGCGAAGGCACTCTCTTCTTCACCCTTCACCCTAACCTGATACTCACCATCCGCAAAGCGCACAACAGCCATACCCGTATGCCTTTCCCCAGTGCCCTGATCTGTCATTGAAGAGTAGTCAATAAAGAGTACTTCTCCCTCTTCGAGTGCATCTTCCCTGACATTCAGACCCTCGTCCGCTTCTCCTTTATATGTTGGACAATGATATGTTGCAAAAACTGCATTCTCCATGTAGTAGGTTACTAAGCAGTCCATAGTAATGATTAAAGACTTGATTGCAAAAGTCGAAGTTGCTAAGGATTGCTCGCAAGAAAAATGGCCCTGCATCACTAGTTCCAATAAAATAGGCCAAAGGTGTGTGTCCCATAAATGTTTGTTGAGTGAGGACAGCCGTCATCACTTGCCCATTTGAGTGTTAAAATAAGAAAAATCGGTTCTTATAACCAGTGTTGCTAGGACTGGAGCATTACTGGTCACAGCATCAAGCTTCTGAAAGCATGTAACCATTTCCTCCAACTAGCTGGTTGAACATTTCCCTTTTGTCCGGGTTGAGAAAGGACAACTGTGGAGTTCTCATCCAAAATATTTTCTTTCCAACCTACACATAACACATTCATCCTAGTCATGGATCCATACAACACTAATCTGATTGGTGCAGTGGTCTCATGCTCTCCTAAATTAGTAGGGAGCATGGATGCGCTGCTTTGTATTCAGAGCCGCAGTCGCCAATCGATTTTACTTTTTCTTATTCAGATGACAGTTCATTAGGCAGGGTACCTTTCCTCCTATATCATTGGATATTCACAACAGTTTCCAGACTTCAGAATTCTTTATTCAAAGACAAACATTTACTCCAACCCATTTCAAACAATGCTATGCAAGACATGACAATACACGGATGTAATTACCTGTGTTGACCAATCCATGATTTTTGGTTAGCTCTTCTTCCGCATCAGCTCTGTCCACCATCCCTGAGTCTCTGGGCGCTCCTGCCAGCTCTCCCCTCTAATGAAATTGTATCTCCTGGGCCCACGGCTATCACCAGGAGGTGCGCCCGGCCACCCTCGAACTTGGCCACAGGGCAGCAGGAATCCAATGTCGCAGGCACCAAAACTGTAGTGCAAAAATCACCATTGACTATTCCACTGGATTGGTTAACAATTTATTAGTATAAAGCAAGCAACAGGACAACAACAAACCAACAGCATTACAAGGCTTCGGTGCAAGTTGGAACCCCGTCCATCCAGCACCATTCTCTTATACCCAAAGGAACAGATGCATTTCGATGCAAGGGGAGGTCCAGTCAGGGCAAGGAATCCTACTAAGACAATGTTACAAGCAGGGATAAAAGCCCCATTATACAAGTCTTTCATACAAGCTATGTTCTCTCATGTTGAGACAGTGTTCTCAGGAAGGACAGCATGAAGTGATACATTCAGTGCAGCTGAATATACTCCTCAGAGGTTCACACATGGTCTGAGGCACGCTTACAGTATGATGACTTCCGTTTGCTAAAGCTGCCTTTCCTAAAAAAGTGAGAGACTAAGACACGCTTACAGTGAGAGATGTGAAGGAGAGTTTTGCTACACACTATACCAAGAGCCTTCATTGGAAGGACATGCACAGGAAAGCCTAAAGCCTTGCCTTGCATGGGCAGGAAACGGTTGTTCAAACAAGGCAGTTTACTGTACCTACTCAATAATATGATGGAGCAGTATGCTAGAGGAGTACATACAATGTTCAATACCAAACGTAGCCTCGAACTACAAATAATTTGTTATTTTCTCCATTAGCCATGCACACGCTAACATCTCTTTTTTGATCATGGAGTAATTATTTTCTGGATTTGTCAGTGTTACGCAGGCGAACATGACGATGGAGCAGCCACTTTACCCATTTTGCAAAATGGGGCCTTCAATCTGTATGCACTGGCATCAGTAATAATGATCATATGCATGTCTTTGCAGGAGAGGATTCAGCATGGGTGCATTAAGTATGTCAGCTTTTATGGTGTCAACGACTTGTTTGCATGCTGGTGACAATTTGCACTGTGCATTTGTTTAACAAGTGCTCTAGGTGGCTCGGATTTGGATGAAAATGCTTCTACGAACTTGACATAGAACTCAGAGGGGCCCATGAATGAGCGTAATTGTTCTTTGTAGTAGGATCCAGGTACCCTAATAGTAGTCAACGTTAAGTGAGTTAACTCGTGATCAGAAAATAGTTTTATTTGGGTTTCAATAGCCAGTTGATGTTTACTGGTTTTTTCAGAGAAACCTTCGTGAATCTCTTGGCACCACTTATCACTCTCTTGAGCTGGGTGTGTAATTGGAGGATCTTTCAGTTCTTTAAGAATTGAAAAGATTTCCTTAGATTGGTATTTTGCTTGCTGAATCCTCGCATTAAAGTGTTCAGCTTTGGGTCAAAGAATGGTCAGCTCGTAATCCTTAGCAGCTAGCTAATAAGATGCTGGTGATGCTACAGATTGGTATCTTCTCCAAAGGCATTCGGCCTTGCGCTTATTTCCTCTGGCTTCAAGAATATCCTTGGAGAACCACTTTTTCACGTTGGTGAATTTGTTACTATTTTTAGGTTTATGGGGGGCCAATTCATCAAAGGCTTGATGAGTTGCCTTTCTAAAGGCCTGATTGAAGGAATCCAAGGATGTGTGCTGATGTAGCGGGGGAAGGAGAGGACCGACCTTATCTTTAAAAGCCTCACTGGTTACTGCCTTTCTGTTACGCCAGGTTCCTTCCGGTGGAGATTTTGTGGGGCACTGCGTTTGTCTATTAGTGATGTGACAGGTAAAATTGATCAGATGATGATCAGACCATGCACAATCTAAAATTGAGGTGATGGTAATTTCCTGGTTTTTTGTCAGTATCCAATCCAATATGCTACCAGCATTGTGGGTAGGATTTTTAACTAATTGTTGTAAATGTAATGGCCTCAAGTGAAGCTTTAAGGTCCTTAGCTTTTATATCCTGTGAGTTACTGTCCCATAGGTTCATATCCTCCAGGACAACAACTGCTGAGGTGTCTTAGGAGATATTAACTATACTAGCCAATAAATGTTCATCAAACTTAGGAGTGAGTTTGGGGGTGCGGTACAGCGGTAGGAAGCTTATAGACGTCACTTGATTAGCTTTCGGTTTGACATGAAGAGCTTCACAATGTTCCAGGTCAAGGGTACTGGACATGTGAATGTTTAAATCATTTTTAAAAATAATAGCAACTCCCCCTCATCTCCCCGTGACACGATCTACGTGAAGCATTGTGTGACTTTCTGGAATAGCCAGCGGCATCACATGGCTAGTAGTTTGGGTCACCCAAGTCTCAGTGAGAAACAGGATATAATTTGCCACATTCTTTTCCCGTCACTGGGCACGATCTATCACTTGCGATCAGATTTCAGTTACCAAACCTGAAGCCTTTGCAATTTCTTTAGCCTCTGTGCCTCTATTTAGGATGCCTTCATGGTGTTTCTTCCTAGGGTCTGCATTCTCGTGATGCTCGTTCCTTGTCCGGTTTGTTCGATGTCCTTCTTACTGTGCAAACCTCTTCTTAGACATTAACCGGTTCCACTTCTTTGATGGGGCGAAGCCAGCGTTCTACTGTCTTGGCAATGATGATCGCTTGTACCAACTTTGCTTGCTCGGTTTTTGTGCCCCTAAAATGCACGATGAGTTGATGGTGTAGGAATTGAATTGCCATGTTGCCAAAATCACACATGAAATCAATGTATTTGATCATGGAATGTAGTCCAGTGGTGTCGCTAGGGGATTTGAGGGGGGGGGGCTGGAGGTGCCCAGTTCCCTCCTCTGAAATCATGCCCCCCCCTTGCCCCGGCTGGGTTGCTCTCTCTACACTGTCTGCATACTGCACCTTGCTGACTGCAGCCTCATTCACAACAAACTACCAGCCCTGCATGGGTGATTGCCGCCTCTCCCCCTATGAAAGAACAGAGGCTGTCATAAGTCTTCATAAGCACTTGGCTTGACTCATCAGCAAAACAATCAAAATAGTTCAGTTTCCTCTGCAGCTAAGACCAGCCCCTCCAATCAGAATGTAGCGCACAAAACTGCTAATGATGGGCCATTAGTCACTGAATGGTTTCATGCCTGTATTCTGATGGAAGGGGAGGTGCAGTGGGATGTGGGTAGTAGGTGAGCACAAAAGCCTCTCTGCAGGAGTGCTTGTGATGTCACACATTCCCTTTCATAGGCGCCCCCCCACATTTGTCTGCACCCCCCCCTACTTTTGGCTTTGGCTCCCTTGGTGCCACTCCTAAATGTGTTCCTGGCGATGCCACTGATGTAGTCTGTTGTAGAAATTCTGGTGTTTCAGTTCAATTTTTGGGAAATCTACTGAATCTGGATTCCAGTCTTGCTAGAGCCTCTTCGTGGTGCATTGTCATACTGTGGCCCATCTGGTCGCTGGATTCCAGTCTTGCTAGAGCCTCTTCGTGGTTCACTACCATACTGTGCCCCACCTGGTCGCTGGATTCCAGTCTTGCTAGAGCCTCTTCGTGGTGTATTATCATGCTGTGTCCATCTGAGGGCTGTGTTACATCTGCAAATTCAAATAGTCTTTGGCCTTCTGTGCCAAGTGTTTCTGAATAGCACAGATTGTCTTTCTGGAGCAAATTCCAGGCATTCTGTATCTTGCAGATAGGTGTGGCATTGAGACGTCCATTGGGCCCACGGGATAGGTGCCTCACCATCAGTTTGCAGGGAAGGTGATGGTGCAGTAACTGCTTGCATGTTTCTTTCTTTAATGGCACAGTTTCTTCTGTCTCTCCACATGCTTTTAGTGTCCTTCGGGTGTTGGCCTGTGTGATGGGGCTTCCCGTGCCTCGGGCCGCCCTGTACTGGCATCCACACGCAAGCATGCAATAAGACTCCTACACATGCGTCCGTACGTTTCAGGGTCCCGGCGGCATCTGCCACACGGACCGTTTTTATTTCAAACGCGCATGCGTGGCCAGAACGAGGCTCGCACATGCGCACATCCGTCGAAGACATAACATCCCTTTTTTTCTTTAAACAAAATAGTGCAATAACTTACAACTAAACCATACTCAGAAAATAACAGTAACATTTTAACAGTGGATCATTAGCCTGGAACAGTCACCTGTTCAGTCTCCAGAGTCCAGGACGTAGTCCTTGAGTCAAACAGGTATAGCGCGGCCTTGTCGCGTAGGATACCGACGTTCCACATGCGGGATGGGTGGTGGGGTCCTGACTGCCGGTGTCTGATCCATGGGCGGGTCATCTTCAAGGACTTCTTCATCATCCTCTGGTCGTGCAGACGCTGCTGGGTCGACATTACGGGGACGGTTGTCAATTTTTTTTAAAAAGGATTGGTTGCGAGTGATAGTTCCTCTTGCATTCGCCGCGGTAATCATGGACCCCTTAACATGGGTGACGGCCCACGGTTGTGGTTCGTAGGGCAATGACAGCTTTCCTTCTGGCCTGCGGTTGCGTACCAGCACCGAGTCTCCCACCACTATCTCCTTGTCTTGCATTCTTCTCCTTTCAGTCTCCTTAGCGTTGTGTGCTTCTCGATCTTTCCTCACTCTGTCATTGTCTATAACACCCGGCTCACGCCCTTCCACTTCGGGGAGAAGCCTCTCAGGCAGCGCCCAAACAGAGCCTCTGCTGGAGCCACTCCAATGGACTGGTGAGGTGTCGTTCGGTACTCTCTGAGAAACTCGAAAAGAGTCCTCTTTAGTTCCCCTCCACTGTTCGCCGCTATGCAGAATACCTTGTTGAGTGTCCATTTGCCCGGGGCCAGAGTGGTGACACTTTCCGGTGCTGTATTCCCTTTTCTCTCAGATATTGAGCAAATTGGTTCCCAGTAAAGGGCGGCCCGTTGTCCGAGCAGAGGATTTCAGGGAGGCCATGAGTGGCAAACATCTTTTCTAAGGCCAGGATGGCATGGTCGTTGGCTGTTGAGTCCACGAGTTCTACCTCTGGGTACCTCGACCACTGGTCCACTACCACTAAAAAGTACATACCCCTTTCGGTGGATCCAAAATCTGCGTGGAGTGTACCCCACGGCTTCTCACTCCGTTCCATTGAGTTAATCGCGGTGCCCTTTTTAGGGGGCTTGCTGCTTGGCACGAGAAACATCCTTTCACATGTAACTCAACAAGGCCCTCCAGATCAGGGAACCATACTTTTGTTCGCAGCCTTGCCTTTGTCTTTGCCACACCCTGATGTCCGGTGTGTGCCAGCTCCAGGACTCGAGGCCTCAGTGACTGAGGTACTACAATTTGCCGCCCTCTTAACAGCAAACCTTCCTCCGAGATGGAGAGTTCATCACAAACCTTCCATAACGCCTGAAGGTCCCTCTGGGCTCTGTTTTCCCTCCTTGTATTGTTTTGCAGGATGTCTCTCCATTCCCCGCTCCGGATTGCAGTTCGGATGATCTTGAACACCTCGTTGTTCGCCGACTCTTGTGCCACTACAATTCTGTCCAACGCCACTGGCATGGCACATTCCACAATGTTGTGGATAAAATCTTGGCATTCTACTACCTCTCAATGGCCATGTTCCCTTTTCTCGTTGGGGTGGCGGGACAAATAGTCTGCAGGATTGTTTGTTCCTGGCCGGTACACTAACTTGACCCCATATCCAATGAGGGCGAGCATCCACCGCTCAATTCTGGGAGGTGGTTTAGAAGACACGCCCGCAAGGATGGGAAGAAGTGGCTTGTGATCCGTTATGACAGTTACGGGTTTCCCAAGAATATACAACCTAAAATGCCTGCAGCCCTACAGGATAGCCAGGGCTTCTCTCTCAATCTGTGAGTAGCGTCTTTCAGTTTCTGTGAGGGCTTTGCTTGCATATCCGATGGGTAACATTTCGCCTCTCGCGTCTTCTTGCATTAGGACAGCCCCTAGGCCCACGGGACTTGCATCCACGACGATATCAGATTCGGCTGAGGGGTCAAAGTACGCCACTGTGTCCTGATCGGACAGCGCCTTCTTGATGGAATTGAACGCTTCTTGTTCTCTTGTGCCCCAGACCCAGGCAGCGTCATTTTTCGTGAGGGCCCGGAGGGGTTCAGAGAGGGATGCTAGCCCATTGATGAATCGGCCGCAATAATTAACTATCCCCAGAAAGCTGCGGACTTCTGTCGGCGACTGGGGGCTTGCGGCCTCGCGGATGTCTCTGACTTTCTCCGGATCCGGGGTTACACCGTTCTCGTGAAACACAAACCCAAAGAACCCAATGCGATCCTTGAAGAACTCGCATTTTTCACGATGCAAGGTGAGTCCAAGGTCTTTGAGTCTCTGCAAGGTTGCCTCTAGACGCTTCATGTGCTTGGCATGTGATGTGGCGAAAACCAGAATATCGTCACTCATATTGATTACTCGCCTTAGACCCGCCAGAGCACCCCTGATGGCATTTTGAAAGACCTCTGCGGCGGAGGATATCCCAAAGCTGAGGCGTTTGAATTGGTACAGACCCTTGTGCGTGGTAAAGGTGGTAATGTACCTCGAGTCTGCATGCAGTTCTAGTTGGTGATACCCTGCCCTTAGATCCAGTTTGGAGAATATCCTGGCCCCCTGCAGTTCGCTGATGATGTCGTCTATAGTGGGGGTCAGGTGGCGTTCACGCTTAATGGCTGCATTGGGCAACCGCATGTCCACACAGATGCGTACCTTGCCTGGTTGTTTAGATTTGGGCGCCACCACGAATAGCGAGACCCAAGGAGTTGGCCCCTCCACCCTTTCAATAATGTCCATACTGATTAGTGCTTTGAGCTCGTCTTCAACCTGGGACCTAAGGTGGAACGGGATTCGTCAGTGCTTCAGCGCCGTAGGGCGGATTGTCTCATCTATGTGTAGTCGCACTGGCTCCGCTTTCAGTCGGCCAATCCCCTGAAAGGTACTCTCAAACCTCTCCAGAAGTGACTCATCGTCCCCTTGGAAGACCGCAAGTGCAAAGTGAACCAGGTCCAATGCTTCCGAGGCCGCACAACTCAACAGTGACCTTGGGCTGACATCAGTGATGAAAAACCTTGCCTTTATCAACTTGTCCCCTCGGGCTACAGGAGCTAGAAACACCCCTTTGATGGGTAGATGATCATCACCACCGAATGTGAAAATGTTGGCTCTTGATTTGTCCAGCGGAGGGGGACCTGGTATGGCCTCATAATGTTCAGTGGCCAGCACGCACATCAAGGCTCCTGTGTCTAATAGTACCTGTGTAGGGACCCCTTGAATGTCTACAATGGACAATGGTTGTCTGCGTTTCTTGGTCCCGGTAGCCAAGTTTGAGATGAAAAAGACTTCTTCGTCCTCCTCCTCCTCTTCTGCAATGTTAAGTCTTTGGACACCCTGTTCGACGGCAGCGACACTGCGTTGTCTCCTAAACCTGCCGCTTAGCCTAGCGGGCCCTCTCTGCGTGGTAACCGGGGCAGCAGCTCTGCACATCCTGGCATAGTGCCCTGGCGTGTTGCATCTTCCGCAGACTCTCGTTTTAGTCTTCCGAATGCGGAAAGTCATACCCACAATACTGGCAAATGGCAGGGCTACCTTGCGGTGTTGTTGATTCCTGCCTCTTCTGGCTCCACCTGGGCTTTGTCTGGGGTTGTTTCCTGACAGCAAAAGCGTCCTCATGCTTGCCTGGGCGTGTGGCCGCATCCATCTTAGCTCCTTTACTTTCGGCGAGTTCGTACGCCCTTCCACTGCCCAAAATCTGCACCAGCGACATGCCTGGCTCCCTCAGGACCTGCCTCCTCAGCTTGCCTGAGCTGCAACCTTGAATCAGTTGATGGCGGATCATTAACTCCGCATCCATCCATCTGCACGTGGTGGCTAGCTGTCTCAAACGTGCACAAAACTGATCTAACGACTCATCCTCATGCTGCTTCTCCCCGCACATGACAAACCCGTCAAAGTCAACGTTGGATAAGGGGATGAAATGATCCTTCAGCGCGGTTTTGACAGCATCATAGTTCACTACGGGTAAGGAGAGAGATTCGTAAATGCGTAGTACCTCTGTGCCCGCTGAGTATAGCAGCATGACCACTTTGGCATCATCGTCCGTCTCCCCTGTAGCAGCGAAAAACATATCAAGTTTCTTGATCCATAGAAGCCATCTCGGACCCAGTTTTGACGGTGGACCTGAGGTGTCAAATTCTTGCATTGGTTGTAAGGATCCATGCTGCCTTCTCACCACTCTCGCCGCCGCAGGAGCGTCTCCATCGCTGTCCGTCATATTCACAGGTCGCACAGGCACCTCTGTCCGTGTTAGAGGCCACAAACCAGGCTGCACTCAGATTCGATGTACCTGGCCTCTTGGGCAGAGTTGCTGTGATGATGTGAGAGGTTTGCTCCTCTCCCACAACCTGTTAGCTCAGGTAAAAGTGCAATCCTCCCTCTTGAGGAAAATTGCAGGGTGTCCAAAAATTGAGGGGTTGTTTACCTCGATGTTTAGGCAGCGCACAAGTACCCTCGCGGGCCACAACCGCCTTCAACACAAAACAAAATGGCCGCCATCACTCGTGTGAGATTCATAATACACGTGAAGAAGAAATACCCATAACGACATGTTTACACGTGCCGAGCGTTTCTCTCCCCGTGTCCCGCCTCATCGCCAATGTGATGGGGCTTCTCGTGCCTCGGACCGCCCTGTACTGGCATCCGCACGCAAGCATGCAATAAGACTCATACACACGCGCCCGTACGTTCCAGGGTCCCGGCGGCATCTGCCACACGGACCGTCTTTATTTCAAATGCGCATGCGTGGCCAGAACGAGGCTCGGGCATGCGCACTTCCGTCGAAGACATAACAGCCTGTAGGAAGGTCTCCTAATCCCATCCTCGTTGTCACTGCAGAAATTAAGCTGGACACACCACTCAATAAAGACTTCACTATGTGTGAAGTTCTTTTAGAACTTTTATTTTATCAGTAATTATGTTCGCTGACATCGAGCGTGCAACTCTCCGAGGCACCAGTGGGGATGGAGAGTTGCCTGTCCCCCAATCTGCTCCTTGAGCCTCTGCCCGATGTGCCGCGCCTCCGCAGAGCTCTGTGTCTCTGACATGTTGCAGACAGGGTGCAAACCAAGCAGGCAGGCTACTACAGTGATCTTGGGCAAATCACTTTATGTCATCAAAACATAGTGAGGTGGCCGGGCTGTTTCCAGCCTGAATTCGACTTGTAAACATGAAACTCCAACAGTAAAAACATCTTTAGAACATGTAACTTTTGGTTCTAAAGTAATAATTGTTGCACTGCCTGAATTAACTCTTTCTACCCTTCCCTCTTCCTCTGTCATTTTGACAACCTTGTACACTGAGCCTGTTGCCTTAAATCCCCCACTGCCTGACTGCCCGGCATACCCCAAGAATAAGGGGAAATGGTTGAAGGCTTTTCACTGAATGCAGCACATATGAAGCGAAACCCACTGTGGTCAAGTTTAACACATGCTGCGTGTCAGTGCCTCCAGCACTACATGTGTTCCAGCCGCACCAGTCACCCCCTCCATGTTCCAGACCGTTTACACTGGCTCTCATGATGTCACTTCCTCATGAAAAGGGCGTGGCTCAAAGCGTTACGGCAGAGTGGGCGTGGCTCACGCGTCACATGCAAAGGGCGCGGCTCTCAGCGTCACGGCAGAGGGGCGTGGCCTTGCAACCAGGCGGAAGCAGCAATGCAAGTACCATCAGGGCTCTTTCTATGGGTTTCAGGGGAAAGGGAAAATGTGGGGGTCAGTAGGTGGGGACCCCCTGACGGAGTCCTTCCTGATTCAGTTGCCGAGCGGCTGCTTCTTCGTGTGACACCAACAGATGCTATCAAACTCATGCAAAGTAGAAAAAAAGGACTGTCGAGGATATCTGCATACCCACAATCCCCTGTGAAATGTATGCATGCATAATTGCCTATAATCTTTTGGAACATCACTATTGCTTTATTTTGTGCATAACTATATACCTTTTGCTCTGTATGAAATACATTTAAAACCCCATATTACTATAATTCCATGTGTTCTCACTCTAATATTCATAGAAGAGGTATTTTCATACATTGAGTTAATTAGTCTATCTTTCTTGAACGGTACAATATAGCTGTGTGTTGTTGGTGCTCACCTGCACTTCGTGTGGCGGTGATAACCGTCAATACCAATTTTTGGAGGACTTCCTCAGTCCGATAATTTGGTGAAGAAAGATTCAGCAAAATTGATAGTGGGTCTGAATACGTTTCTGCGTCGAACATGTATAACGGCGCCATGACAGGGATAACAGGCTTTTATTGTGACCAACGGTCACTTTCGAGTTGTTCAGGAATAGTCGTTGATGGTGAAACTGGCGCATGGTCACCATAACCATACATGCCAACATTCTGTGACCAAAAATCTGTAGGAATCTTAAATTTTTCAAAAATAGACATTAGCATAATGATGACATCATGGGAAAGATGTCACATCAGTTTGACCCAATGAAATGTCAGTGCATGACATCACGGGAAATTATGTCACGTGCGCATTGACCTTATGCTGACTGGCAACATGGGGAAGTTGTTGGGGACCTCCCTGGGGATCATGGCCCCATTCAACTGAAAGGATGGAAAGGCCGTGATGCCGGCCCTGCCCTTGACAGGCAGCATTGGAGTGGGAAGACCTGAAAGTTAAGCTGATCTTAAAGAGTGGGAAAGAGTGGCAGGATTTTAATGGGCACCCCAGAATATTAAGCCAGACTTAAAGAGTGGGAAAGAGTGGCAGGATTTTAGTGGGCACCCCAGAAAGTTAAGCCAGACTTAAAGAGTGGGAAAGAGTGGCAGGATTTTAGTGGACACCCCCGAAAGTTAAACCAGACTTAAAGAGTGGGAAAGAGCGGCAGGATTGGAGTGGGCACCCCAGAAAGGTAAGGTGGGTTTAAAGGCAGGCAATGGAATACAGGCTATTTAGATGGGATGGCCGGAAATGTTCCTTCATATCATTTTCCTCTAAATGTGGCCATTGCATGCTTGCATGTGCAAACTTTTCTTGATTGTGTATTGAACACATTCTGGTTGTGCACCCCAATGAAAGAGATGGGAAGGCAAGTGTTTCCTCTGCTTAGGGGTGAAACATGCATAGCTAAAGTGCATGCTCACTGTGCACCTATAAACAGAAATACTAAATGTTGAGGACATAAAATTGGCGTTGGTTGTCGGGGTATGTTCGGGAGATCCCCAAAGTGGTGATTTTTTAAATGTATTGTTTTAATCAGCGATCCGCAGTATAGTTATAATTGTAACTGTCAAACAGAATACAACAGAAATAACGATTAAATTCTTCTCGAGTTCCCGCTTGTAACTTTCTCGGTTTCTCTCTCTCACACTATTTTTTCGTGTTTTCTCCTTTCCTATGTGGGTCTCTCACGCGCACCACCTCGTCCGGGCGTAGAGACAGGAAGCCGAAGGGCCAGACTACATGGGGAAGTTCAGTAGTTCAGCCTTAAACTATGCACTAGTGATGTTAGTAGGGATAGCTAAATGGTACTGCACTCTTTCTTGCTTGGCCCGCTTATCAATGAAATTAAACATATCGTTGCATTGATCAAATGTTATCTGGGCGCTTTGGGAGTTGTAAAAGATGCGAGTGCATATAACTGCCCTAAAAAGCTGCCAGAAAAAGGGGAGAGAATAGAAGAGACAAGTGACATTACAAGCGATGGAGCGAGAGAAACCCTTTAAAAAGAGAGAAACACAATATGGAAGCAACTCTATTTCCTTAAGTGAGTGTTTTTATTCAAAACGTAACAAGTACCGGACTGTGTGAAGTTGTGGCACTTCGCCTTCCCTTTGTGAAGTATACATGATCCTGCCCTGATGTGGTTAAACAAGCGCTTACAAAGTAATGTACCATACCTGGTGCTGGAGAGAAGTTCAGAAGAATTATTTTGTGAGACTCACAGACCACTCTGAGCCCGGTGCGATCTGTTACAGCACGATGTTGCTGGGAGGCACGGGTTGCTGGCAGGCACTGTCATGCTAACGCTCTGTCCTGCCTGGACCTCACTCAGGGTGCGCAGGGCAGAGTGTCTTTTTCACGCCAGGCAGCGCATCAATCAACATTAATGGGCCATTAACACGCCCACCTTGGAGGATGCTGCTCTGGAACTCAGGCAGCCAGGCCTGTACTTCGATAGGTTTTGACAGGAATATCAGTAGGCGGTAGGACTGCTTAAAAAGTGGTAGCCTACCGCCTGAATCGGTAGGGTTGGAAAGTAGGGATAACTAAATATGGCTGTTGCTAGAGGTCGCTGTGTCACTCGGCTCATCTGATTGACAAGGATGCAGCACCACTTGCTGTCACTAAAGGTCGCTATGGAAATCTGCTCGTGTGATTTACAAGGATGCAGAACCACAGCTACAACTAGGCTCTTCTGATAAAAAGCTGCCTTGCCAAAGGTTCTAACTAGAGGTCCCTATGTATGGAACAATTCTCATTTAGTTTCTAAGGACGCAGTACTTCACAACACAACTAGAGGTCCCTGTGAAATTAGCTGCATCTGATTATAAGGGTGGAACTCCAAAGGCTGAAACAGGAGGTTTGTAAATTAGGTGAGCTTTGTTTCAATGGGACCTTTACTTAGAGCCTCTTGTACTTCACCCTTAAAAATAATGACAAGGGCCTCTATACAGCCTGTGGATTTAAAAGGTTGCAACTCCACAGGCTGCAACTGGAAGTCCCTGTTCTAATTATAATGGTCAGGTATTTGGAGGCTGTAAGTAGATGTCTTTGTGAAACAAACCTCATCTGATGTACAAGCGTGTGAAATTGTGAAGTGGCTTCCCTCAATCTCTATGTAGGCCTCAGACCTAGCAGTTCCGGCTGGACTGCCCCTTTAGGGGTGGGACCAAGCCTGATTTGCATATGTTTTTCCCCTTCTGTAATGGCTTGGCAGGCGAAGAACGATGGTCTGGAAGGTTGCCCAGAGCAACGCCAGTGGTTAAGATTCAGTCTAAATCTTCCAGCCATCACCTCTTTGTTTTTGCTCAGGCACGCACTACCATAAACATGGGACAGAGGCAGAGATTTCAACACCTTTATTCCACAAACTCCAAACATCAACTGGCTTTCCCTTCCCACTACCCGCCCCTTCCCATGCCAGTGGTCGAAGTGTACAAAAAGAAGTAGTGGAACTATGTTTCCTACTGCTCTGCAACGCTGCCCACAAACCCCATCACCACGCACACTCCCACGCACAATACAAAGCCCAAAGCACATGCGCCTTCTGTTTAGGGGAACGTTCAGTGCAGTGCACTGAAAGTGCAAGTTTCAACTTCTTCCTACACTTTTATTTTAAAACGAAACCATTCCAAAACGGTTTCTTTTTAAAATAAAAGTATAGGAACAGTAAAACGTAATTTAAAGAAGTAGAGGAGCACAGCTCCCGACCGCTCCCGCCCACTTCGACCACTCCCTGTGTCCTCTCTCACGTGACATGAATGCTGTGATGACATCACCCTCCCCCCCCATACTAAACATGAGGTTCCACGCTAGTTCAATTCCCGGATCAATCTGTGAGGTTTCTTTCGCACTCTTTGTGGTCTCTGATCCTTTTGTTCTTCACAGACCTGTCGGGGCCTGGGTGCTGTCTCTGCACTGGAGTCTTCTCCGTCCCCTTCATAAGGTGAGTCCCACTCAACATTTGGGACTGGTGAGGAGTGGTTGACAACTGGCACGATCCCCGGCATTCGTCTAAAGTGTGAGGTGTTTCTCGTTGAGGTCTTCCTATCACCCTCAGCTGTGACAAGAGACCCCTTTACTTGAACCACTGTCAGAGGTTCTTCTCCAAAAGCAGCCATGCTTATGCAGCTTTGAACTTGCTTGGCTATGACAACATCGCCAGGCTCTAGGCCATTTTCATTCGTTCTCCTCTTTTTGTTGGCCCCTCTCTTCTTTTCTCCTTTCCTTCGGAAATCATCTTCTCGCATTTCCCGGTTACCAATGTATCTTTCATCTTCCCGGGTTATGTGGGGAATCCTGGTCCTTATGCTTCTCCCAAACATCACTTTGGAGGGGATTTTCCCTGTGGTGCTATGGGGAGTGTTCCGGTAGTCTTGCATGAGCTGACATAGCATCTTTTCCACTCTCCTTGACCTTTCCTCTGCTTTCGACATGGTCAATCATGCCACCCTAATCAATCAACTCTGTGAGAACTGCCTGGCTCACTGGGTACCAGGCTTCTCCTTGGTCAGTCTTCATTGCACTGTCCCTTGGCCTACCACACATTTATGGGCTTTAAGCTGTAACCCCGACACCCCACTGCCTCCTAACACTTACGTAGAGCCGCACTGCCCTGGCTGCCCTTACTCGGAGCCAGCTACCCTGTTCGCACTTCCCCTCTCCCTTCCCCCTGCACTTCTCTTTGTTGCACTTGCATGATCCAAATGACACAAGGCCTAGTAGGATAGTTTGTCTTGTCTTCCCTCTGTCTTCCCTCCCTTGCCTTGTGGCCCCTAGAAACACTTGTGTAGAGGGGCAATATAAATGCCATATCAGATGATATCATGCCCATAGAGGGTCTGGAGCCCACTAACCTCAGGCTATCGGGCTTAGGGCTTCGGGCTTGCAGGTAAGGAGGCAGCCCCTTGAGGAGGGTTGTGGGAAGACCCTCTACTCTGTGTGGCTGTTTATGGATAAATGTGGGGAGCAGTGACTGGTTACCTTGGATACCATTTCGCGGCTCCCTACTGCTCCATAGGCCACGATCCTTCTGGTTGGCAGCAGCGCCAACAGTGCCGGTAAAAGATGGATGCTGTATGTGGGGCTGGGCAGTCTACAGCTGATTGGGCTGCAAGGTCTTTACGCTGTAATTGATGAGACGTTGCCCGTTGTCATGGTTACTGGTTGCTGCATCTCACTCAGGCTGCCGAATGTTCTCAGAGTCCAGCAGGGGTAGTGTTAAGATAGACTTTCCGGGATGCTCGCAAGATGAACTTAACAGTTTTAGTAAGTTATTATCATAACAAAGACCTCCAGCAGTATAGCATTACATCAACACGAACTGGAAAGCAGCAACTGACTAAAATAGAACATTTGTGAAAGTAAGCATCTACCTCATAGGTATCTAGAATGTTATGCCATCAGATGACATAGCTACACTCCAGCCATGACATGGCTACATTCCAGCACTATTGCAGCACTATTGAACATCCTAATAAAACATTAAAGCTATAACTAAACATGCATTAAAGTTATAACCGTAGCACATCTCCCTCCTTGATTCTGGCAAACACACACACTGTCAACCTCTCCTCACAAGAGCAACACGGTTCATGTTCCACACCTGTCCTCCCACCACACAAATCGCTCCACGCAACACAGCCACCACCCTCACAGGATCAGAATATAGCGCTTCTCCTTTCTTTTTTAACACTCCCTTCTTTATCCTCACCATATCTCCACACTCGATCCTCACTGTCTTTTTTCCTCTCCTTGCATTTTCAGTTGCCACCCATTCCTCTTACTTTCTCTTCAACTCTCTCTTCACGCCATCCACCACATAGTCACTCTCCATACTTCTTCCCAACCACGGAGGGCTAACTGCGGTATTGGATTTACGACCCCTCATCAACTCAAACAGGGTTATCCCCGTGATTGAATGAGGTGACATGTGCAAACCAAATAATCTGTCTTGAATAGCAACCTTTCTGTCACATCCTGTTTCTGCCGCCATTCGAATACTCTACATGATGCATCTATTCATCCTTTCTAAACAACCATTTGTCTCCGGATGATATAAAGCTGTCCTCTTGTGTTTGATCCCAAATTCTTTAACATATTTGACAAAACAACCATGTAAGAGGATTCAATTCAACACTACAGCTAAGTCAACGCCTAGTCTAGAATACTGAATGAAACCCTTATTGATATATCTTTATGCCCAGTTCATAAGTTCTGGATGACTACCCCTGTATAACACCCCTCTCTTAGAATCCCCCTGACCCCACTGAGTCAAGAAGTAGGTTTGTTTTGCAAATTTAAAAGATTTATTTGAGAAATTAACATTTTATAGATATATCACACTTTGATAATACATTAATAATTGATAGCACACTTAGGCATATGAGCAGTAATCAGCAATACGCAATCCTACAATAGCACAGTTCTGGTGACTTATGACTAGGAACAGGAGAATAAAGTATCAGAGAGTGCTTTATGGTTTCAATGAATTGCACAGATGAAAAAAGAATGCAGCACAGAAATCGACTTGATAGGACTTCACTAAAAGACAATGTAATCACTTTTCTTTGAAAATTCACTCCTCCCTTTATGCAATATAAGGAGATGGAAAGGAGAGCACACAGTTCTCAGGAATGCAATCAATACAATACGAAATTCAGTTCCCCCCCAGCAAGCTTAGAGGTAAACAGGTCGGAGTTTTAAACACAGGCCCAAAATGCTTTGAATGTGGTTTGCAAGGAAGTGAAAAATATGCTAAAATGCTTTTAATTCCCTCTAGAGGTTCAGGGTGAGTGATAGATACTTTGAATCAGTTCAGGATCACTTTAGCAATGCTCTATGAATGGTTGTCAGGTTGCAAACAAATTTTTGCAACGGAAGGCAAGCAGCTGCAGATTTTTACACGTGAGCTAACCTTTCAATTCGCGGCAAAATGTCAAATCGCAGCAGATTATTCTGAGTGCGCCGGGCACGATTACAGAGGAAATACAAGGAGCACTATCGTTTTGGGGTCCTAGGACAGCCTAGGATCTCAGCTTCCAGATGAAAGTTAAATTTCGTTCCTAACCCAAACGGTTCCGGAGTTATGAACGATTTAGTAAAGGTAGATTTTCGGATTTAAAACAACTCAAAATGACAAGTGACAGCGTGCAACTTTGGATTTACATATGACAGCTCGCAGCTTAAGAATGACAGGTGACAGGATCTCTAGGAGACAGTTCTACTCAAGTTAAAATAGCTTGCATTAGATTATTTTAACTAAGAGATTGGGTTCTGCACAGTTTTGGCGGATACTCACTCCTAATTTTTAGAAGGACTGGGCCTCGTCACGATCTGGTCAGCGGGTTTTCTTCACTCGCCACGGACGGTCTCTGCACACAGCGTCTGGGTCAGCTCTACTCTGCTGGTCTGGGTCTCTGATCAGGTCTGTGGGTCCGGATACAGCGGTCTCAGGTTCAGCTGGTCTCTCTCGATACAACACTGCTTTCTGGCATATGGCAAGAGTTCTTGCAAAGAATTCAAACAGCTCGCCTGGCTGCGAATAGTTGCAATGATTTGAGGCCTGCTAAAGAGGGATTTAGCTTGTAGTTGACCTCTCTGCTACACATTCTGAAGTAAAGTCTTGGTCTCTGAAGGTGGATAGATTGAAGTCTCTGTGTTGGCTCTCTGGAGGTTGATGGAGGTAAAGTATGGATTTTCCCGGCAGAGCGTCCCGCAGCAGATGGAATAGAATCTCTCTATCTGTCCTGACTGTCTGCTTTTATGTGTTTTGAAAGTGGGTGGAGAGGCTATCTTTCTAGGCCCTACCCCTCTCTACTTGTCATTGGCCACTTCCTCCTCTTCCCCTTGATTGGGGGAATGAAATGAAGTGTCATCATGATGAGGTCTGTTTATGATACAGAGAACCCACCCCTGTCAACTTTACACACAATCTATATCTGATCCAAATACATACTTCCCCGATAGACAGTTGTTTGGCATTGCATACACACATCATGTATTTACTGATGGTAGCCCCTGTTCCAATTCTGTCGTTTCTAGGAGCTTGGGTTCCAAAATGGCAACATATTTCACTTTTTGGTCGGGTTACCAATATTGGATTTATCCCCGCATTTACACAAATGTTCGCAAAGCATGTGGGCATTAGGTGGTGGAGTGTCAGATTTTTAACATACATACATTTTGAGTAATATCCTCTTTTCCGCTAAAAACCCCCCTGAACATACCACCGGGTCCTAACACGTCTTCAAATGTGCACAGAAAAATCACAAGAATAATGATATCACTTATAAAATTTTCACAAGTCCGCTCTATGAATGATCCATCTTTTTAGATTTATGTTCTGGCCCCAAAGGGGTGTGGTTTTCCCCCAGCACAAGGTTGAATTTCTGGTTTTTCCAGTTCTGCCAAGCCAGCTTGCTCTCACAGGCAGTGCTCCTCCCCTTTCCTTCCAGGAGGAAGCCACTTTTACGACCGCGCCCCCAATAAAACATTTGCCTGAGTCAGGACAGGGCTTTGTTCAATTTCCTGCAGAGCCCAGGTAATTCAATCAGAGAAGTGTCATATCCCTTTTGGTGGGAACAGCAAAAGGCAGCTAGGCCTGGGAACACAGCTGTTGTGCAAGTCTCAACTCCTGTCGGGGGTAGCTGGTGGGCAAAATTCCCTCTCTTTTTAAGCCAGGCCTTAGCTAAATGTCTCTTTGGCTGCCACTTTTCCTGTCCAAATCAAACTTCCAATTTTTACGCATGCAGCTAGAATGCTGATTCTAAGTTTAAAACTATGACATTTAAACAATTGCAACCTATGTGACACTCAAAAGTAGGTCACTCATTTCTTTTAAACATTTAGATTTTTAGTGTCTTTCAGTCCAAATTTACTTAAACTGCTGAAATCCACAGCTCAGCAAGTTTTGTTATGAACATTATTTTAGGCTCATCCTCTTTCCAGATTTTGTATGCCCACAAGACTTTTGTCACGACTCGCTTCCTTCGCTCCTGTTCCCACCACTTGGGGGCATGATTTGGGGTTTATTCCCTACTGGACCTTTCCTCCGAACCTTATGCTACAGTGCTGTGATGAATTGGGATCGCTAAATCCCTATTTTCCAAGCTACTTCCCTTCCGGATCCATTCCAGGTTTTTCGCAGCCAGCATGCTTCTTTAACCAAATGACTATGCTTCCCAGAATGCCTGGCCCACTGCTCCACCTCCACCCTTGCAGGACAAGGTTGGGTGGAGGATAGGTAACAGCTGTGGCTGCAGGTGCAGAAATCAGCACACCTGAGCTTTAAAAGCCTCAGTCTTACTTCAGTCCAGCGCTGGTCATCGTTTGCAGTGTTCCTGTTGTGACTAGTCCCTTGTTCCTTGCCTTTGTACCTAGTTCCTAGTTTCTGTTTTCTTGTTCCTCCGCCCTGAATTTTGGATTCATGCGCTAATTGATTTCTGCTCCCTTGATTCCCTTTTTGTCTTCCTCTGTTTGCAGGCAGCATTTCTCAGTGCTTTCCCCTTTTAGATGCAGCCCAGTTTGTCTGTGTTCTATATTTCTTTGACTCTGTCCTTTGCTGCTGTAAACCCGTATGCCTTAGCCTTCCTCTTAGATTAGCATCCTGTCTTTCCCTTGGAGGGGTAGGGGGAAGTTTGCATTGGTTATTTCGTTTTTCCCGGCTCCTGATCCTTATTTTCCATTGGGATCCATTCCATGTTTTCCATTGCACAACTGCATTTATTTCCCATTTGATATTTAGGTGTGGTGTGCGGTTGTAGCTAGCTCCTGTGTGAATGCTTATGTTTTCCTCACTAATTTGTAAACACTATTCCAACTTAGGTATTTAGTTTTCCTCCCATTGCTGTTATAGCCTTTCTGGGTCCCAGTTTCATCAACAGGATTCGTGGGCTAGCTGACATTCAAGAGGTTTATCTTGTCCTCGTGAGTACTGTTCTTTAGTTCCCTTATTTAATACCATCAAGAGTGTTAGTTCACAGATCCTGTCATTGCTTGCCCTCCACGTGGGTTTAGCGCTGTCAGTACCTGTAACAGCAATTGGGGGTAAGGCGCTTGCCGACTTTCCTCGCGGTCAGGTGCTTACCCCACATCCCTTTTCATATATTGGTTTTTGTTGTCACACTCTATTTGCACTCCTGGGTTCTAGCATACATGAGTCTTTGTTCCTGTGTGCACGTAGTTTAATTCGAAGCCTTTCACTGTGTAATTTAGTGCACATTTCCCTTGCCATATTCGCTGCCTTTGTACTCGCCTGACTAATCCTGACAACTTTATTCTGTCAAATGTCTGCTGGTGTTCAGTGAGATTGTTGGATATTCTGCAATGTTTGAAATGGGCATTCTGAGCTTGCCTTCAGAGAAACAAAGGGTGATTTTTAAAGTGCTTTCTAGCGAACAGGCACTGCTGTTTTTCTCTTTGGCACCCCATTTCACTCATGGCTCTTCTGACCCAGCACACAAGCGCCGTGGGGTGGCAAGTCAGGCGACCATTTTGGTGTGCGCACAAACTGCGCGGTTTTCATAGATTCTGGCGCACATGTGGGCTTTTTCGGCCATCTTGGATTTCCTAAGCCCACACCACCAAATGTTGTAGCATAATAGTCCAAACGTGGGTCAGAACACCCAACAAACCCCCCCGCCCGACTGCACTTGGATTGAGTCGAGGGGATGTCGGGTGCTAAGGATGTTGACCCGCGTGCTGGGAGGTCCGCATCATCTTCTTCCAATTCTGCAGATGACAAAGTTCAGCATCCTTTCCTCCATCAGGGGTGGATCAGTCGGTTCTCCTCGCCGGTCCTGATGGGAGTATTGGGCGGTACACTGGGCCCCTTGCGTCTCTGCTCCCAGTCTCCGGATCGTCCTCCTTGGCCAGTCTCCAGGTTTTCTTTCTCCTAGGACGACAAAGGAAGAGCGGCAATACCTATTCATGGACATTTCTCCCCCACCATTGATATAGTGGGGTGGCATATATATTTTAGAACTCAACAGATATGAACATGCACATTTATTTTTAAATTAAGAGACAGGAACACATAAACTTGAGAAACACAGAATTTGATAGGCTATATGTAGGATCTGTTAGGGTTGGAATTTAATTACTCTGGAGCGGTACCCTCTGGGATTACAGAGGACTCCTCCAGTTGCTGCAAAGTGTGCCTGGGATGGCAACACTTCAACTGGTTTATATGGACCCACTTGTCTTCCCCCTCTGCCAAACCGCCTTTGGGGATGCAGATCTTGTAGGCCACATGGGAGATCTTGTCTATAATCTCAAACGGTCCCTTCCATGCAGGCAAACATTTTCGCTGTTTGGCCTGGTTCCTTTGGAAATTGTATAAATAGACCCGGTCCCCCACCTGATATTCCTTCCTGGAAGTTTTCAGGTAATAGTGGGTCTTCATACTCTCAGCTGATCTTTCTAGATTCCGCTGAGCATAAGCAAAAGCATGTTGAAGGTGTTTCCTTAAATTCTCCACATACTCATGAGTTGTGGAGACATTTATTAGTGTCTGCTCTTGGGTCCTGTAGAGCAAATGCTGAGGAAGCACCATCTTGCGTCCAGTCATCAACTCAAATGGTGACATTTTGGTTGCAGATGAAGGGGTAGATCTGATGGCCATTAGGACCAGAGGTAATCGGATATCCCAACTTGGCCCAGAATCTGCCACAAACTTCTTTAATATGCTCACAATGGTTAGGTTGTATCTCTCCACTGCTCCAGAAGAAGCTGGCCTGTAAGCAATGTGTAGCTTCCTTTTAACCCCCAGTATCTCCCACATCTTTGTCATTACTTCACTGGTGAAGTGGCTACCACTGTCTGACTCAATCCTTTGAGATAGACCGAAACGGGAAAAGATGTGGTTAATCATCAGGGCAGCTGCAGTTTCTGCCTTGCAATTTGGGGCTGGGAAACATTCCACCCACTTGGTAAACAAGCATGTAACGGTCAACATGTACTTGTCTCCTCTAGTCGAGCGAATCACAGGGCCTACAAAGTCGATTTGTAAATCTGACCATGGCAGTGTCATCCCCCTCTTTTGGAGGGGTGCACGGTGCGTGAGGGATGATGGCTGAAATTGTGCACACACAAGACACCCCTTCAAGTATTGGTCAAGGTCCTGCCCCATGTGTGGCCAGTATGCAACCTCTCTTAAGATTTCCAGTGTTGTGTGAAACCCCCTATGACCGGCGGTGGCCGCATCATGGGCGTGACTTAACATCAGGCTTCGGAATGAGGTAGGAACCACCCACTGATCGTGGCCAGCTTTGGATTTCCTTACCAGCAAACCATCTTGGATTCGGAACATTTTTGGACGTTTCATCAACACTCTTTCCCAATGTAATCGGTATCCGTCAGGGGAAAGTTCTCAGGGTCCTCAAGGTGCTGGTAAAATTTCCCAATTATTATATCCCCCTTCTGAGCGGTAATCAAATAAGCATCAGGGGTCCCCTTACTCCATTGTGCAATTGAAAGGTCATTGTGAGCATTTGTCTGGGACCTAGTGATAGCAGTGACCTGGATTTCCCCCAACAGGGACTCTATCTCAATTAGATCCCCTTGGATGGCTCCGGTTTTGGCCAGCTGATCAGCTAAGTAATTTCCAGTTTTGTCTGGTCCCTCTACTTTGGAATGACCCTTGATCTTTTTCCAATAGATGGTCATCTCATTCGAGGTGACCAGATCATCAATGTTTTGGATCAACTTTCCATGTTTCAAGGGTTTGTTGTTAGCACATAACATGCCTCTGGTTTTCCAATTAACCCGGTGCTCCACGAACCCGTTCCGTACATAATCCGAATCGGTGATTATGACCAGTTCGTGGAGTTGATGTTGGACAGCAGTGAGGATGGCCTGATGCACAGCCATCAATTCTGCCACCTGACTACTTCGGGGACCAATTTTGTATCCAGCGGAGGGTTCTGGGGACTCATGGTTCTTGGGACTCATTCACCCATGCATTCCCTACGCCAGCCACCAGTTCTTTCTCCCCGTCGTTGTCAACATGGTAAGAGCATCCATCCACATAGACAGTGGGCATTCCCTCACACTTGTCCTCTTCAAAGACTTTGTGTGGGGAATTAAGGTATGCCTCCATGTTGTCCTTGATTTTTAGACTTTCGTCCTCGAGGCAGTTTTCTCTGGCACAATCATGCAAGTCAGCCAGACCTTGCGCGAGGGGACTCTTCTTGTTTTGGCCATATCGGACCTCCACAGGAAAGCCTTGCATTGACAGAATCCAGGAAGTAATTTGGGAATTACTCACATTTCCGGCCCGGATTCTGTCACTTTGGAGATATTGCAGAGGCTGGTGTGGAGTCTCCACTATGATGTGTTCCCCCTGGATAAACGGGCGGTAATTCTTCAATGCCCACACCGTTGCCAGGAGTGCCTTCTCACAATCGTTGAATTTTTCCTCCACAGAGGATAAAGTTTTGCTCGCATAGGAGATTACTTTATTGAACTTGTCATGCTTTTGGTATAATACTGCCGTCAAGCATGTATTAGAGAACCCCGTCTCCAGGAAGAACTCCTTGTTTCTGACAGGGTAAGCTAGGCAAGGCGCTTGTGAGAGGCTTCTTTTGAGTTGTCTTACTGCCTCGGCTTGTTCTGGACCCCATTCCCACTTGACCCCCCCCTTCAGGAGATGAATCAGCGGTCTGGTGATCTCTGCGTAGCCCTCAATGAACTTTCTGCTGTAATTAGTCAGTCCAAGGAGGCTCCTTAGTTCCCGCAGAGTTGTGGGGTCTTTCAGTTTCTGAAGTGCTTCCACTTTCTTTTCCTGGGGACAGAGACCCTGAGGAGTAATCTCATGCCCCAAGAAATTAACACGGGTTCTACACCACTGTGCTTTCTGAAAGGAAAGTTTTGCTCCGGCTGCCAACAACTGGGTCAGAACATAACAGATCTCCGCTATGTGTTCCTCCACAGATGAACTTTTGATGAGGACATCATCTACATAAGCCAGGTTACCCCTCGCACCCAGGTCGGGCATGGCCTTATGTTGGAAAATGTTGAATTAATTGCCGGAGTTGAGGTATCCGAAGGGAGTCCGGGTCCATGTGTACTGCTGGCCCCCAAAAGTAAAAGCCAGTTTGTATTGGTCCTCCCTACTGACAGGCACGGTCCAGTATCCATTGGTCAGGTCTATTGCTGTGAATACCTGTGACCCCTGAATCTGGGCCAGCCCTTGGTCAATGTAGGGCAGAGGCCATCGGGAAGTATGGACCCGTTTGTTGAGCTCCCTGAGGTCGGCGCAGAGTCTCCACTGGCCGTTTGGCTTCAATATTCCCAGCACCGGATTATTGAAAGTGCTGTGGACTGGACGGATTATTCCCCTGGACTCAAGGTTCTTAATTATTTCAGTAAGGGACTCCATGGATGCGAGAGGCAAGCGATATTGCTTCACAAACACTGGAGTCATTCCAGGGTCCGTGGGGATTGTTGTTGTGTGGATGTCGGTGCGGCCACAGTCATATGAGTCTACCGCAAAGAGATCTTGGAAATCCAAGAAAACTTGTTTCAACTTTTGCTTCTGTTCCAGAGTCACACAGGCATCAGCTAGGTTGACTCTCTCTTCCACCATCTGCCTGAAGCCTGGAAAGACTTCTGGTTTGGCTATCTCAGCGGCCTCCTCCAGCTGGGTGGAGAAGTCCCTGGTCAGAGTGCTGATTTGGACTGGAGGCCTCAGGTGGGAAAGGCAACCCTCATGGACCTGGAAAATCACCTCATCCCTCCTGAAGTCACAAGTCACATCTTCCTTACCATAGGGGCAGGAAGTGTACACCAGGAATTTCCCCCCATGCCGGGTAAAAATCCTGTCTGGTGTTGTATTGTTCTCACTGTCACTGTCAAAACAGTCCTTGGGGATTGGTCCTAACAGTTCATTTCCTAGATCAATGGAAAAATGTCGGTCATCAACCGCCATTCCAATAATGGTGCCTGCGGCTAGCGTAATACTCTTTAAGTCGCTGTTATCCACCTCTATTGGAATGGTGGCATGTTCTATGTTGACTAATGGAGTTGGGTTTACCCCCAACCCTTGCTGTTAGAGAGAAGCATTTAGATGTATATAAGCATCAGGGTTTTTCAAATGTTGTCCTCTTTTAACTTTCACTTCCAGGGAGAATTGTCGGGTCCTTTCTGGGATGGTGACTTCCTCTTTGATCTGAATTTCAGCTGCATAAGGTAGCAATTGAGCTGACCTAAATGCTTTTTCTGGATCATCAAAGCCCATGGGATCATCCGCTAATCGGGACCAAGCTTTGAAGTTTATTAGGTCCAAACTAATGGCAAAGCGATTGAGAATGTCACTGCCTAAGTAAAAAGCGGCAGTGATGTCTCGCATGACCCAACAATTGTGGACTATGCTCTTGTTGCCAATGCAGATGTTTGGAATTGGGTGCTTCCAGGTCCATTTCCCATTTGTCTATCAGTTTGAATGTGGGAATGGTTGGATCTTTTGGGAGTTGGCAGAACATGGCTTCGTTGATGAAGCTCTTACCGTTGCTCACACACACTCGGGGGAGAACAGAGTCCTTCCCATCATTTAACTGAACAGGGATGAACAACTGCTCTCCAATTTGCTGAATATCAGCCAGGCTGTGAGCTGATTTCACATCTTTCTGGACTATAGGAGTGGGAGTTTCTGATTGTGGATTAGTATAGAATTTCAGAGTGTTTCCTTCCAGCGTGGAATATGACTTTAGACTGGAAGGAAGGTTGATTTTCAGAAATAGAGAGGACCCCCCATCACCAGTCTGTTGTCCTACTGCTATTACTGTCACGTCTGGAATTTGGTTATTCTGGAATTGGAATTCTACTTGGTCAGATTTTTGTTCAACCATGTGGCATGTGCCGTTTAAACTAACATGGTTGAAACTCTGTTTTAATTTTATGGGTCGGCTAGTCTGGGTCCAGAGGACCTTGTTTACGCAATCTATTAGGGGTGACAACCTTCTCAGGAGGCCATTCCCTAGTAAACAAGGGGTGCCCTCTGGAGTCACAACTATGACCGGGTGTTTCAACTTGTGTCGCCTAATTTTAATGTCCAAATATGCCGTCCCCTCGACGGGAATTTCCTTCCCGTCAAAGTTCTGGAGTTGTCCAGGAAGTGAGGTGAGAGGAATTTGTAAATTCCCTCCCCTTCCTGCATTCAGTTCATCAAAGGCCCTTCTGGACAGAAGGGTAGCTTGAGATCCCGTGTCCACCAGCGCTGAAATCGTACCCTGCCCCTGTACTTGTACCGGGGCATAATATCTTCCCTCCTTCTCCTCAAGGGGGCACAGATAATGCACATTTTTGGACAACTGGTGGGCTAACTTTCTGGTTTTGGACATTGCAAGAGAAGAAATTCGGGCAGAATTCTGTGGAGAGCCTTGGGAATCTGAAAGAAAAATTTGGCAACTGGAGATCAGAGCCATTGTGGGTTCCCCTGGTTCCGGTTCTGGGCCGCCCCCCCACTTTTTGGAGGCAGTCACCAGGATGGGTTTGAACCAGGAGATTTCGATATTGTGGGTTCTGGGATGAGATGATGGGCGGCGGTAGCTCAGTCTCCATATCTCCCCAGTCTGGATTGGAATCCTTTGGGACCCACTTTTCTTTGGGAGGAGTTCCCCCATCTCTGAAGGAGAAGATCCTTTTCCCAGGATCCTCTGAGGATCCCTCTCCCTCAAATATGAAGACCTGAACCTCCTCCACGAAGTGGGTCTGTTTGGTCCTTTGTTTCTCCTACGTCCTCTCTGCTCCTTGGGTGGCAGACTTTCAGGGGTAGGAGATTTTGTTTCCGGTTCCTGGTTTTCCAGGGGCTGTTTACAAGTTGGGAAGGAAGCTTCCTCCAAGGTTTTACACCCCTCTTCCCCTTGTGCCTCCTCCGTGGGAACTGGTGTGTTATCGGGGTGCTGCCCCCGTCATTGTTCTGGAGCACCAGGTCCAGAGTTTGGGGCATTCTGCGGTGGCACGCTCATCTGAGGGTTCTGTTGAGCCCTCAGTATGTGACCCAGATCCCGTGCCATATTTTGGACTTGGCGCTCTAGAAGGGTAGCTATCCCTTCTCTGGTAGTACCCCTGGTTGGGAAGATTTTGGTACCCCTCCACCCTTGGCCTCCCCTCTCCCGGATTAGGTTGTCTGGGCTCAGGGAATTGGGGAAAGAAGGATGGATGATTTTGGGGCTGGAAATTGGGTGGATACCTGGGGAAAAAGTTCTGCCCAGGATTTGGCGAATTTCTGCCCTCCTGGGGGAAGTTAGGAGGGAAGTTCCCCGGGTCAGGTGCTTGGCTGGATCCCCCCCCTTGGGCTGGAGGAGTCCACACATAACCCAGGATTGGTCGGTTTCCCTTATAGCGGGGACTTACATAGCCAGGGGAGCGGGGGACCCCATTTGTGGGACTACCTCCTCTACTCCCTGTCTGTGACTGGCCCGAGGGCCTTCTGGGCTGTGAATTATTAGGTGCAGGTAGGTTTTTAGGCCCCCCCATCTCCAAATCCAAAACGGGGGTGACCTTTACCTCTGCCACCTTGGCAGCAGCAGGGGTGCTTTTGGTTTTGGGATTTTTCTGGGTATTGCTTTTATTTTCTATGGGCTTCTGCACCTCATAGATCCGGGTAGCATGTTCAATGACCCAGTCTAAAGATCTTTTCTCATGAAAATCTCTCATGAGCTGGGTCATTATATATTTGGGCAAGGCATGGAAAAATGTATTGACAAATTCTCTGCTGTCTGTGCGCACCCTTCTGGTGGTCTGCGCAAAGGCACGTTTCAGTTCTTGCACGAATTCTTGTGGGGCCTGATCCTCCCCACATTGCAAATTGTAGGCTGCCTTGCGAGCCTCTTGGGGATTTCTGTGAACAGAAAAATGTTTTAATATGGCCCCCCTACAGGTGGACCACCTTGAATGATTTTGGTCCTCCAGCCCCGCAAAGAAACTGGAGTACTCTGGGGAGAATGTCCACTTTACATATTGGATACAGCTTTGGCTGTCCTTCAAATGAAAAGTCCCCATCATTTGCTCATAGAGCTCCAAGTGTTCCCAAACAGAGTACTTGGCGTTGTTATGATAAGGCGTGATGACACTCCTGATTGCCTTAATCTGTTTCAATGGGTCCTTAAGCAAGGCCCTTTTTGCCTTATTGGCCTTTTTGGTTCAGGTACCCTGGTCCATTCATCCTCTGACTCAGAGGCACTGCTCCCAGAGGTTTCTGTCTGATCTTCCAGGTTTTCCCAGATTCTGCGAGCCTGGGAATGGCTGGCAGAATGTGGGGACCTGGTCTCCTGTGTCCTGCGCCGTTCAGAGGAGTCTTCAGATTCCTCCTTGCTGCCAGGATTTGATGGGTACCCCCCCACTGACCTACTGGGCAGAAGTTTTCAGGATGCCCTTAATGGGCCCATTCCCCTGGGGTTCCCCACTAAATTGCACTGTGCTTGGGTGCCCATACCCGGATGCCTGCCCATCCATTCCTGGGAGGTACTGGCCTATGAGCCCCATGCTTCTGGCTGGATAGTAATCTGCCATCCCTGTGGCCCGGTGCTCATGTGCGCCAGGGGACAGGGGGGTGGCAGAGTCCAGGGACTGAGAGAGATAAAGGCCTCTGGTACTAGGGTTCCTGAGGTTATGCTCAGGAGTTTCCCTTTCCCAGCGAACCTGGTCTCTATCCATCCTTGCTCCCTGTTGCAATGCAAGAGCCTGCGCCTTCAGTTCCTCAGTTAAGGCCTTACTAGACTCTATCAGTCTCTCCTGCATCGCTACCTGTTGTTGGAGCCTACCATTGTGCTGGCAGAGAGTCTCATTCTCTCTCTGCATTTCCTGATTGGTCCTGGAGCACTGGGCCAGTCTTTGCTGTAGGAGGGTTACCTCCTGAGTCCCCTCCCTACTGGCCTGCTCCTGTCTTGCCAGAGCCTCCTCCATCCTCCTGGTGTGCTCTAGCAAGTCCTGGTGTTCTTTTTGGAGGTCACCCAGTCCCTGGTGGGCCAGGTGATTTTCTTCCATTTTTCTTCTTAAGTGGCAGACTTCCTGGCCTAAGGTGTCCCTTTCCTGACCAAGAGCTTGAATTTGTGACGCCAGGTCGTCCCTTTGCCTTTGGAAGGCACCAGCTTTCTGGCGCTCCTGATCAAACTCTGCCTGGGTATCCAGGTCTTTCAGGATCAGTTTATTGCTCTCCTCTTTCTCTCTGTCAAGTTGGATTTGCAGGGTGGCTACCTGCTCTGTGCATGCCCTGTTGAAATTGATCTGTTGCTCCAGCTTTTTCTGGCTCTGCAGTAGGGAGTCCAAACTGTCTTGGCGTTCCTTCTGCAAAGCCAGAATTCTGGTATCCTGGTCTGTCTTTTCCTGTTGCAGTATATCCATGTCCTCTTTTATTTTAATGATATACTGCCTACTATCATTTTCTGACTCTTGGCTCCCCTGCAGCCTCTGCTCAGAAGAGACCAGGTCAGATTGGACCTTCTCTAACGCCATCTGTCGCTTATTCGCCAGATCTTGGCTTTCAGTACATTTATCCTGCATGTCTCCCATATATAGGTACAGGTATGCCGCTATCCTAACCATCTTGTCTTGTTCATCCTTAGCTTTAGGAGCCATGTATAGTTCACTCAGGGGCACATGTAAGGGACCCTGATCTCTCCTTGTATCTGACCCTGTTTCAGTGACCTGTTGCGTGATGGCCTGCAACCAGACCATGCGGTCCTGGTGAGTCCACTCACCTCTCACAAATAACTTATGTAAGAAGTGCTCTCTGGCTATTTTCATGTCTACTAAGGTCGTCATTCTAGAGATTGGTTTCTGTCCTGACTTACAGAACTTTGTATTTTATTTTTTTTGCAAAACAGAGCTTTTCCTTAGAGCGTACCTTTGAGGAGTGCTTTACAGCGTAACAAAGCGTGGTGATCCGACCGGATATGTGTATTTGGTCAGCTGGCACACTGTATTAATCTGCACAAGTGGTAGATCTAACCCAAACATCCCGGACGAGCCCCCAATTTGTAAGCGGATTCAATTCAACACTACAGCTAAGTCAACGCCTAGTCTAGAATACTGAATGAAACCCTTATTGATATATCTTTATGCCCAGTTCATAAGTTCTGGATGACTACCCCTGTATAACACCCCTCTCTTAGAATCCCCCTGACCCCACTGAGTCAAGAAGTAGGTTTGTTTTGCAAATTTAAAAGATTTATTTGAGAAATTAACAATTTATAGATATATCACACTTTGATAATACATTAATAATTGATAGCACACTTAGGCATATGAGCAGTAATCAGCAATAAGCAATCCTACAATAGCACAGTTCTGGTGACTTATGACTAGGAACAGGGGAATAAAGTATCAGAGAATGCTTTATGGTTTCAATGAATTGCACAGATGAAAAAGAATGCAGCACAGAAATCGACTTGATAGGACTTCACTAAAAGACAATGTAATCACTTTTCTTTGAAAATTCACTCCCCCCTTTATGCAATATAAGGAGATGGAAAGGAGAGCACACAGTTCTCAGGAATGCAATCAATACAATACGAAATTCAGTTCCCCGCCAGCAAGCTTAGAGGAAAACAGGTCAGAGTTTTAAACACAGGCCCAAAATGCTTTGAATGTGGTTTGCAAGGAAGTGAAAAATATGCTAAAATGCTTTTAATTCCCTCTAGAGGTTCAGGGTGAGTGATAGATACTTTGAATGAGTTCAGGATCACTTTAGCAATGCTCTATGAATGGTTGTCAGGTTGCAAACAAATTTTTGCAACGGAAGGCAAGCATCTGCAGATTTTTACACGTGAGCTAACCTTTCAATTCGTGGCAAAATGTCAAATCGCGGCAGATTTTTCCGAGTGCGCTGGGCGTGATTACAGGAACTACAAGGAGTAGCACTATCTTTGTAGGGTCCTAGGACAGCCTAGGATCTCAGCTTCCAGATGAAAGTTAAATTTCGTTCCTAACCCAAACGGTTCCGGAGTTATGAACGATTTAGTAAAGGTAGATTTTCGGATTTAAAACAACTCAAAATGACAAGTGACAGCGTGCAACTTTGGATTTACATATGACAGCTCGCAGCTTAAGAATGACAGGTGACAGGATCTCTAGGAGACAGTTCTACTCAAGTTAAAATAGCTTGCATTAGATTATTTTAACCAAGAGATTGGGTTCTGCACAGTTTTGGTGGATACTCACTCCTAATTTTTAGAAGGACTGGGCCTCGTCATGATCAGGTCAGCGGGTTTTCTTCACTCGCCACGGACTGTCTCTGCACACAGCGTCTGGGTCAGCTCTACTCTGCTGGTCTGGTCTGGGTCTCTGGTTCTGATCAGGTCTGTGGGTCCGGATACAGCGGTCTCCGGTTCAGCTGGTCTCTCTCTGGATACAACACTGCTTTCTGGCATATGGCAAGAGTTCTTGCAAAGAATTCAAACAGCTCACCTGGCTGTGAATAGTTGCAATGATTTGAGGCCTTAGCTTGTAGTTGACCTCTCTGCTACAAATTCTGAAGTAAAGTCTTGGTCTCTGAAGGTGGATAGATTGAAGTCTCTGTGTTGGCTCTCTGGAGGTTGATGGAGGTAAAGTATGGATTTTCCCGGCAGAGCGTCCCGCAGCAGATGGAATAGAATCTCTCTATCTGTCCTGACTGTCTGCTTTTATGTGTTTTGAAAGTGGGTGGAGAGGCTAGCTTTCTAGGCCCTACCCCTCTCCACTTGTCATTGGCCACTTCCTCCTCTTCCCCTTGATTGGGGGAATGAAATGAAGTGTCATCATGATAAGGTCTGTTTATGATACAGAGAACCCCCCCCTGTCAACTTTACACACAATCTATATCTGATCCAAATACATACTTCCTCGATAGACAGTTGTTTGGCATTGCATACACACATCATGCATTTATTGATGGTAGCCCCTGTTCCAATTCTGTCGTTTCTAGGAGCTTGGGTTCCAAAATGGCAACATATTTCACTTTTTGGTCGGGTTACCAATATTGGATTTGTCCCCGCATTTACACAAATGTTCGCAAAGCATGTGGGCATTAGGTGGTGGAGTTTCAGATTTTTAACATACATACATTTTGAGTAATATCCTCTTTTCCGCTAAAAACCCCCCTGAACATACCACCGGGTCCTAACAAGTCTTCAAATGTGCACAGAAAAATCACATGAATAATGATATCACTTATAAAATTTTCACAAGTCCGCTCTATGAATGATCCATCTTTTTAGATTTATGTTCTGGCCCCAAAGGGGTGTGGTTTCCCCCCAGCACAAGGTTGAATTTCTGGTTTTTCCAGTTCTGCCAAGCCAGCTTGCTCTCACAGGCAGTGCTCCTCCCCTTTCCTTCCAGGAGGAAGCCACTTTTACGACCCCCCCAATAAAACATTTGCCTGAGTCAGGACAGGGCTTTGTTCAATTTCCTGCAGAGCCCAGGTAATTCAATCAGGGAAGTGGCATATCCCTTTTGGTGGGAACAGCAAAAGGCAGCTAGGCCTGTGAACACAGCTGTTGTGCAAGTCTCAACTCCTGTCGGGGTTAGCTGGTGGGCAAAATTCCCTCTCTTTTTAAGCCAGGCCTCAGCTAAATGTCTCTTTGGCTGCCACTTTTCCTGTCCAAATCAAACTTCCAATTTTTACGCATGCAGCTAGAATGCTGATTCTAAGTTTAAAACTATGACATTTAAACAATTGCAACCTATGTGACACTCAAAAGTAGGTCACTCATTTCTTTTAAACATTTAGATTTTTAGTGTCTTTCAGTCCAAATTTACTTAAACTGCTGAAATGCACAGCTCAGCCAGTTTTGCTATGAACATTATTTTAGGCTCATCCTCTTTCCAGATTTTGTATGCCCACAAGACTTTATTCTGTCAAATGTCTGCTGGTGTTCAGTGAGATTGTTGGATATTCTGCAATGTTTGAAATGGGCATTCTGAGCTTGCCTTCAGAGAAACAAAGGGTGATTTTTAAAGTGCTTTCTAGCGAACAGGCACTGCTGTTTTTCTCTTTGGCACCCCATTTCACTCATGGCTCTTCTGACCAAGCACACCCGCACCGGGGGGTGGCAAGTCAGGCGACCATTTTGGTGTGCGCACAAACTGCGCGTTTTTCATAGATTCTGGCGCACATGTGGGCTTTTTCGGCCATCTTGGATTTCCTAAACCCACAGCACCAAATGTTGTAGCATAATAGTCCAAACGTGGGTCAGAACACCCAACAACCACCAGTAAATTGGGGACCATTGTCTGTAAGAATGCTTTCTGGAATACCTTCTCTAGCAAACACTTGTTGCAATTCCTTCACCATAACTTCTCCAGAAATCTCACACCAGCGCGAAAATATATCAATCATCACAACGACACATTTTTCCCTTCCGTATCCTAGATCGACTGGACCTATAATATCCATCGCCACATCTCTCCAAACCCCACCCGGTACATCTACTTCTACTAGGGGTTGTTGTTTTGCAACTTCTCCCTTCCCTATTTTCTTGCACATGGAACACTCAAGCAACCTCCTCTCTATATCTCTATCAAATCCAGGCCACCAGTAGTCATTTTGCAAAACACTCTTTGTTTTGGTAATGCTTATGTGTCCCGTATGAGCTAAATAAACCACTGTATTTCGCAACACTCTGTATACAACAGCACATTCCCATCTGAATAAGATGTCATCCACCACACTTAATTCATTTCTGACCTCCCAAAATGGTACCATACCATGTTCCATATCATCTTTCCTGGGCCATACACTTGATTCCACATACTCTTTAACCAAAATTAAACATTCATCTTTGCCAGTCTCCTCCAACCATTCTTCCTTAGATACTATACCATCGGTATTCACAAATACCATTTCCATTTCTATGTTCTCAACCCATAAATCAGAGGGCCTCATTATGAGTGTGTCGGAAAGGCAACAACAGCGCTGGTAGTGCTACCGGCGCCGTTGTTACTTCTCCACCACACTACGAGTTCTGCTCGCCGGTGCCGGACTGCACGTCTGGTCTGACGAGGCGTGCATACCGGCACCCGCGAGCAGAACTAATGATTGCACCAGCACCGTTATAATGGTGCCGGTGCAACCATGCTCCTGACCCCCATTCTGCCCTATTGGACAGAATGGGGATAGGGAGGCCGGCCATAACAGCACCCGCGAATGGGCAATTACCGGGTCTGCCAAACTCGGCATGACCCGGTTACTGCCCATTCGCGGGTGCTGGAAAAAAAACAACTCCGGTGGCTGCCATACCCTTAATAAGGGCACAGCTACTGCCAGAGTTATAGTGAAGGCCAGGGTCTTAATTTCTCCTAAATCTTGACAAGCTACCCGCTAGTACATTCTCCTTTCCCGGAATTACCTTGACCAAAGAACTATGGCATTGCATGCGGGTAATCCATCCAGCAACCCTTATGGACACCTTATCGAAACCTTTACTTTCCAAAATATCTTTCAAAGGTTTATGATCTGTACATAGAACAAAACACGTCCCCCGAATGAAATTTCTAAATTCCTCCATGGCCCAATAACAGGCCAATGCCTCCTTTTCCAGCACTGAGTAGCGAAACTCAGCACCCCTTAAACCTCGAGATGCATGTGCTATGATAAACTCCTCGCCTTTGTCATCCACTTGAGATAACACTGCTCCAACCCCATTTCTGGTGCATCCACCGTGACTTTGCTCTGATGACAAGTATCAAAATTACCTAGAGGTTGTGCTAAATCAATCACCTTCTTTAACCCAACAAATTCCTCTTCACACTTAGCAGACCACACAAAATCACTTCTCTCTTTAGCAATGTTCTTAGTTCAATTACCTTACTCGCATAATTGCACACAAACATTTGATAAAACTCAGTCATCCCTAGGAACGACCTCAACTGCGCTTTGTGTTCTGGGCTTTTGATATCGTTTATGGCACTCATCAAGCTCTCTCTTGGTCTTACTCCATTGATCGATATTTCATGCCCTAAATAGTCAACTTTAGATACACCAAACTTACATTTCTCCTCCCTTAACACAATGCCACTCTTCGCAAACACTTCTAGCACCCTATCTAGGATGATGTCATGTTCCACCTCATTCTTCCCACAAACTAGCACATCATCCTGAAAACAATATACGCCTCTGATTCGACCAACTAACCTATCCATGACCTTTTAAAAAACCGCCAAAGTGGACACAAGACCAAACGGCATGCGTTTCAACTGAAACGCCCCTTCATGAGTGACAAATGCCGTCAATATACGGCACCGCTCCTCCAGTTCCACCTGGTGATAAGCGGACGCCATGTCCAATTTGGAAAATACCTTCCCTTGGCCAATTCTAGATAGCATCTCTGACATATTTGGGAGTGGATGGCGATCCACCATCACACATTTATTAAGTTGGCATAAATCCACCCACAAACAAAGTTCTCCTGAGGCCTTCTTGACAACCACTAATGTAGAAGTCCAGTCCACTCCTCCTACTCTTTCAATAATACCCAACCTCAAAGGTTTTGTAAGTACCTCCTTGACCCCTACTCTTACAGCCAAAGGTACCGACCTCAATTTTGCTGCTACAGGTACACTTCCCTTCCTCAAAACAATTTGATGTTGTATACCTTTAATCTTGCCAATACCTTTCTTAAATACCATGGGATGCCTACTCATGACCGCTTCGCCTACTTGAAACACCTGCTCAGGTTCATTGGGATCTAATTTGATTTTCAACTTTTTCTGCTCCCTCCACTCCAACAAAGTGAGACCTCTTTTGGTTACATACATTTTTCCTTCACATTCCTATCCTTAAATTCAAACCGACACATGCTCTAGCCCAAAAGATCAATAGGATCTTGATTATAACCTCCTGGTCTAATGTCCGGCTTCAAGAGTCTTTGTACATCACCTTTCACGTCCCTTTCAAATACCTCTCTTGACATGAGGGTAATCTTTGATCCCGAATCGGCCATCATCCATACGTCCCTCCCATTCACTTTAACACTCGCATAGGGATGCTCACACTCATCATCTTCATCATTCACGTCACCTACAACATTTACAGTTTTAACAATAACATTTTCCACAGGGAAATAATTTTCATCATCTGACGATGTTTGTCCTTCCTCCTCAGTGACATATAAGACCTTCTTCTGATTGTTCAGATAATTTTTGCAACAATTTGCAAAATGTCTTCTTCTCTTACATTTTGAATATACTGCTCTTCTTCCTGGACCTACCACAGAGGCAGTAAAATGCGAGTTACTTGCACAGCGATAACATAAGCGTTCCTCTTTTTCTCTTCTCTCTCCCTTCTGCTTGTAGTTTTTGGTCTCGTTTCCACCTCAATATGCCTGTTTTTCCTTGTCCTTGGTCTTTGTCTTGTTCTTTTGTTCATTAATATTCAACACTTCTGCATTTATTTCGTTAGTGTCTTTCTTTGCCAACTTCGCAATGCATGCTAATGATTGTTCAACTCTGCGAGCAATGGCCAAAACCTCATCCAACGTAGGTTCATCCTTGAGCCATAATTCCTCACGTATCCGGTCAGAGCTGCAATGTGTCATGAATTGGTCACGTAAATGGTCATCATAAGACCCTTGGAACTGCATGATGATGCCAATTGGCGAAGAGCAGTAACATACTCTTCTACTGATTCTCCTGGTTCTGCATTCTCGTGTGAAAATTATACCTTTCAAGTATATACACAAGTGTTTCATAGTGCTTGTTTTCGGGTTAAAGTGTAGGTCCATCTTCGCGAAAGCACCATCAAGATCCGACATGGTATCACCCTCACCGTCGCTTGCAATTTGTGGAAGGGTCTCTACAATTCTCTATCCTTCATAACCTAAGTGATGCATCAGTAGGGCAAGTTTTCTGTCATTAGAAAAGGAATTACCACCAGCCGCTTTCAAATAATGCATAAATCCTTTCTTACACTGTTCCCACTTGATCTTGACTGGTCCTGGAGTTGCCATGAACATAGGTGGACCACGTACATTTGACATGGCCATGACACTACTTTCAGGTTATTGCTTATGCTTTTTTTTTGTACTCCCGTTATGAGATAGAACACCACTTTTCTGTTTGTACTTCCCAGCTTCGTCTCCTTACATGTTCTTACATGCTTTCTTCTCCTTTGAGTAATGCTGGCAGCCACCTGTACTTCAGCCACTTGTGCTTTAATCCTCTGCTTGATGCGTCTTCTAGACCTTCTTGATACTTCTGCCATTTTGCACTAGCGCCTCCTTATCACTAATCTTCACCCCTTTCCTCTTCACCCCTCACCTCTCGCTGTAAGTAATGTCCTTCACTTGTTTAAAACCTCTCTGCTTCACCCACCTATGCTTCCTTCACCTTGCGCCGCTATACCATATAATACGGTAGTAACGAAAACGAGGGGAGGAGCAGCAGCAGCCTCGTAATTTGCGCGTCACGTAGGAATCAGTGGGGTTGGAACTGCAGGCGGGTGGGGTGAGGAGGTGACTTTGGGTCGCCTGGTCGCATACCAGTGAAATAAAAACTGAGCTGGGCGGGGCATTTACTAGTGGGCCGCTGCAACATTCTGCGGAACGGAGCGGCTATAGTACGACACAGTGGCGGTTCAGGCTGCAGTGTCGAATCAGGGCCGCAGGCACCCGTCGGAGGTCTTTCTTCTTTCTTGAAGGAATCCTCGTCGCCAATGTTCAGATAGACTCACCGAGATGCACGCAAGATGAACAGTTTTATTAAGTTATTATCATAACAAAGACCTCCAGTAGTATAGCATTACATCAACACAAACTGGAAAGCAGCAACTGACTAAAATAGAACATTTGTGAAAGTAAACATCTACCTCATAGATATTTAAAATGTTATGCCATCAGATGACATAGCTACACTCCAGCCATACCATCAGATGACACAGCTACACTCCAGCCATGACATGGCTACATTCCAACACTATTGAACATCCTAATAGAACATTAAAGCTATAACTAAACATCCATTAAAGTTATAACCATAACAGGTAGTGCTGTGAATGTTCTACTGCTTCAAGTCATGGCGAAGAACAAGGAAAAGAAGAAGGACTTGGAAGCTGCCGAAGACTCCTCTAGCACAGAGTGCAAGTCCAGGAGAAAGAGAAAAGCAATCAAGAAAACAATGGAACTTACATTATAGAGTAAACGTGGATAAACATGGGATGGGACCTTTGGGTTTGTTGTACTTTCTGTTAGCACAGTTTGACTTTGTGTGGAAATAAAGTGGTGATGGGATGTAGCGGCATTCAGGGCTTGGGTGTGTCTCATTGGAACCTGTCGACACACGTATGCTTTGGTACACCTCAAAGGTAAGTATTGTGAAGAGGAAGAGGCATGCAGAGGTAATGCTCCAATTACTTACCAGTAGTCTTCATTACACCTAGTCCTGCTCTTCCTCGTCACAGTACTGATGACACTACTCTCCCACCATGGGTGTCGGAGGCCCAGAATATGGCTTGGTAATTTCATAACTAAGTAATCAAGGGCAATTAGGTGGTACTATAACATCAGAAGGTAAAACAAACAAAAATAAAGGTTCCTGGAATGGAGGCAGGGCCTCACATGTAAGTACTGTGACACGTAAAAGTAGGGAAAGGAGTGATGAAGGTTGTCTGTAAGTTATGGGAGCATTAATGATAATCGAAGGACTAGAGGTAACTATACTGATAGCAACATTACATACTTATAGCATAAAACAAACACACTGAACAAGTTCAAAGAGCAGCACATAAATGAATTACAAACACAAATAAACAAGAAATAAAAAGTGTATACTTAGGAAAGCAACAATGCAATTCTAAAGGAGGTACATTATAATGAATCATACCAAAAAATAAACATAACCTATGCCTCCAGCAGAATTACCTCACTGCTGCTTTATACAGAAACTGCACAGCAAATATCAACAGTACAACTACAAAGCACTAACAGCAAAACTGAAAAACAAACTGGTAAATACACTACATTAATTCCTATAGTTATACACATTCCTTAGTAGGATACAGTAAAAAATAATGTATCTTTTTTTACACAGAAATGTCTAGCACCCTGGAGTGGCTTGAAGAAACTTTTCCCCGGGATGAAATGAGTGAAGACAGTGATACTACTGGTACACACTGCAGTTTTAAAAGTAAGCCAAGTAATACACATTATTTCACATGTACCTAACACATTTTCCATTCTTCAACAGTACATACAGAAAATATGAATAATGCTCCAAAAACAATACATCATGTAGTACTCCAACAACATATGGAACAACAAACAGACACTGTGGAAAATCATCTAGAGCACTTAGAAGAACAAATGGATCAATTATTGACCAATTTACTTGATTTGAAAGACTTTGTAGAAAAACATATCATTGAGAAAATTAAATATCACTGCCCCCACCTGCTCCTGTACACCTTCTCCCTGTCCAAGTCAACCATCCCCAAAAATTCCCCATCAACAAAAACGTTATGATGAGACCCCAATCCCTTCCTCCCCTAACACCCTGCCTGTAGAAAATCCTAATTCCCCTGTATATGTCTCCATTTCAGCTTCTCCCTCTCTTTCATAATTTCTATATTTTGGTATATAAATAAAATGATATGTATACTGTTGCTGTATGTGTCTGCTTTTTTTTTTTAAAAGGCTGTTAGCGAGTCCACGGACAGCGCGACTGTCGGGAATGTCTGCAATTAACCAAAATGAGGGTGTCCTACAGACACTTAACCTGTTAACTGTCTGCAATCAAAATGGAGGTGTCCGTAGAACAAATAACCTGTCTGCATGTCCGCAAAGCTGTGACACATCTTTAATTAGTTTGGGGACCTAGCCCTTTCCAGTGGACACCTGACCGTACGCGCATTCCACTTTCGGGGTCCTACGAACATCGTGCCTGCCCACCGCATGTGTGTCGCACTTTTAATTAGTTCGGGGAAACTAGGCCCCTCCGTTCTGCGAGCCCCTCTCAAGCACACAGAATCAGGAAGTGCTGAGATGATCAAGAGGGGACCTCAAGTAGTAGCGCCTCTGAGTCAGAGGGCGAGTGGACTCGGGTGACTATGCCAAAGAATACAAACAAACTCAAGAGAGTTATGACAAAAGACCCCATTAGGCGGATTAAGGCCATTAGGAGTTTCATAACCCCATACCATAAAAACACAGAATATTCTGTTTGGGAACACTTGGAACGCTATGAGTGGGCTGACCTCTCCTCCTCACTCCTGGACTCGACCACCCATCTCCTCCTTCTAGGAGATTTCAACATTCATCTGGGTGCTCCTGTCCTTCCTCTGTACTCTTTTGCGACCTCTGCGACTCTCTCTCACTCACGATTCTCCCCTCTGGCCCGACTCACTCTGCAGGGCATACTCTGGATGTTCTGATCTCCTCAGACCTTCCCCTCTCTGATCCTCTCTCCATGCCTCTCTCCTGGAGTGATCACTCTCTCCTCTCCTCCCACCTTACCCTCCCTAACCCTCAGGCCAAGCCACCTCCATCACTGCCACCCACCTTCTCGGTCATCCGACCCATGAAGCGCGTGTCAGCTGAGGCTTTCGCCACCACCTTCTCACCCTACCCTCCCCCTTTCGCTGACTCCCACCCTGACACAGCCCTATCCATGCTCCACTCTGCTATCTCTGATACTCTTGATATCCTTGCCCATGTCATGAGAATCCGCCTGAAGCCAAGTGCAACTCCTGGTACGACTCAGACCTCGTCACCCTAAAACGTAATTGTAGGGTGGCAGAGAGAAAATGGCGTGCTTCATGTACATCCTCTGACAAACTGGCCTACCGCCTGCTACAAAGGCAATACCGGCTCTCTGTCCTAACTAAAAAGACAGCTCATATCCAAGCACGCATCTCTGCAGCATCTAACAACTCGGCTGAACTCTTTAAAATCTGCAAGGAAATGGCCAATCCTGCCACAGTCTCTAGCTCCCCTGTCCCTTCCCAGGTCCTCTGCACAGCACTGGCCTCTCATTTCATCTCTAAAACTCAGGACATCCTGTCCTCACTCTCCGCCTATTCCCTCCTTTCCCCTACTCCCTGCTCTGCCTCTGGGCCTCATGCAGTCACCCCTCCTCCCTCCTTCTCTTCCTTTCCCCTTTTCTCCACAAATGAGGTTTCTAGACATGTCCGATCTATGAAAGTCTCATCAAAACTGGTACACCCCTGTTCCTCCAAAACTATCAAGGACCACATCGACATCCTGGCTCCTGCCCTGGCTGATTTCTGCAATCACTCCTTTGCCACCAGAGTCTTCCCATCCCCCCTGAAGCACTCCCTTGTGCACCCTCTTCTTAAGAAACCCTCTGCAACCCCTCCTGCCCGGCTGACTATCGCCCAATATTCATTACTCCCTTCCTGGGCAAGCCCTTGGAGAAATGGCCATCTCCCAGCTTAATCTCCACACCGAATCTGTTGGTTGTCTTCATGACCATCAGTCTGGCTTCAGAGATACCAGAAGCACGGAAAGTGCTCTCCTGAACATCCGTGAAGACCTGCTCTCCAATCTTGACTCTAACACCCCTCGTGACCTCATCTTGCTTGATCTCTCTTCTGCCTTTGACACTGTCAACCATGCCATCCTGCTCAACCGTCTCAGTGATAACCTGGGTATCACTGGTCAGGCTCTGGCGTGGTTGACTTCCTTCCTCTCTGACCGACCCTCCCAGGTCCAACTTGGGTCCTTCCTCTCCGATATCTTTTCCTCTACCTGTGGTGTACCCCAGGGATCTAACCTCTCTCCCTGGCTGTTCAACCAATACTTGGCACTCCTTGCCCACCGCATCACAGCTCTCTGCCCAAATTACCAGTGCTATGGTGATGATACCCAGCTCATTTTCAGGCTACCCTCGGCCTCCTCCTCCTCTCCTTCCCTCATCTCTGACTGTCTGTCTGCTATCCAGGAGTGGTGTGCCGCCAATGACCTCTGCCTTAATGCCAGTAAGACTGAGATTCCACTCATCAGCACACCCACTCTCTCTTTACCTGCAGCTCTCTGGCCAGCCTCTCTCGGCCCTCTTCCTGCTCCCACCTGCAAGGCTAAAAACCTTGGGGCCATCTTCACTCTCCTTCTCTCCTCACATCTCTGACGTCTCTAAGAAGTCACACTACGAGTTGCACCTCCTCAGAGGTATTCTTCCCTTCCTCTCCTTCCCCCTAGAAGCTCACCGTCTCCAGATCCCTGGTTCTCTCTAGGCTTGACTATTGTAACAGCCTCTACCTAAATCTGCCTGCCTCAACTCTCCGCCCTCTGCAACTTATACAGAACAGGACTGCAAGACTTATCCTTGGCCTCATGCCCAGGGATTGTATCTCTCTAGGACTGAAAACTCTGCACTGGCTCCCAGTGGCTGCGAGGATTAAGTTCAAAACCTTCTGCATTGTCCACAAGGCCTGCTGGGGCCTGGGGCCGTACTACCTTCAACTCCCTCTTCCCAAATATCTTCCTTCTCGAGCTCTCTTCTCCAAGCAACAAGTTGGTGGTAGATCTCTTTCTTCAGCAGGGGCCTCCCTCTGGAACAGCCTTCCTGCCTCCCTGAAATTTGAGGAGAACCATCTCTGGTTCCGGAAGCACCTTAAAACCTTCCTCTTTGCCTCTGCTTTCTCTCCCTCTCCCCTGCTGAATTCCTGGCGAAAGTGCACTTGTTACCTGGCCACCCTTTGTGATCTTGGGCCTGTTTTCTGTATCCCTACAGTCCCTCTACCAGCACTTATGTCTGCACTTACCTTGCACTTGCCCCCATCTGGCCATTTTACTGTCTTATTTATTCTACTATCCAATGTACTGCACTTTCCCCTCTCTCCTGCCCCATGCACTTTCCCCTCTCCCTCCTTCCCATGCACTTGCACAATTTGAATGACACCTGGCCTAGTAAGATCGTTGTCTATCCTCCCTTGTTCCCCCTCCCTTGCCTCGTCATGCCTTGAAACACTTGTGTATAGGCGCGTTATAAATGCCATTTCATATTATATGAGCAGATGATGGACACTTTTCATCTGAAAGACAACCAGAATTGCATAGAGTATGTAAAATGGACCTTTTCCCCTGAGTACTCCAGCTTCTTTGCCGGACTGGAGGACCAGAACCATTCAAGATGGTCCACCTACAGGGCGGCCATCTTGAAACACTTTCCGCCCACAGAAACCCCCAAGAGGCTTGCAAAGCGGCCTATAATCTGCAGTGCAGGGAAGATCAGGCCCCACAAGAATTTTTTTATAACCACCTTCTTTCATGCACTCCCCAAGTATATCATGACCCAACTGGTGAGGGATTTCCATGACAAAAGATCTCTGGACTGGGTCATAGAGCATGTGACCCGCATTTATCCAGCATGGGGTCTGGCATGGATGCACATGCTCATGAATATTCCCTGTCGTCAGGCTGGGAATCCTCGGTAAAGAAAAAAATCAGTTTCAGTTTAGTTTCTGAACTGTCTTTCTACTGGTAACCAATCACTGGTCTCTGGGTCATACTGCCCCCAGCCAATGACTGCCCTTTACCTAAGCCCCTCCTCTGGCAGCCATCTTCAGATTTTTACCGCACGTTCAAGTGTTGGGAGTCCTCGTGCTGTAGCTCTCGAGCTTTTACTGCGTTTTGCGTTTTTTTTAAGAGTTTACTCTTATATTTTCAGTCAATCGAGCCTCAAGCTCCACTGACTTCACTACCGATTAACGGGGACCCGTTTTCTGAATTTTCTTCGCCCCGCAAGGGATTCATTTCGTCGTGTTTTCCACTTCTCAGAGGATTCCAGAAGATCTTTGAGGCCTACCCTGCGTGGACATGACCCAGAACAAGGGAAGTGTGATGCCTGTTGGATCCAAGCTGTTCAGGAGCTGCCCTGGATGCGGACTTCAGAACATCTTTAAAGAGGATGAGCACTCTCGGTGCCTCTACTGCCTCCATGACGACAAATCGCACGTGGAGAAGGACTGTGCGTTTTGTAAGAACATGTCCGAACGGACAATGAAGGATCGTCGTATTCGACGCACCAACTGGCTGGAGGGGAAGAGCCCAGCAGCAGGTGAGAAGAGGAAGAAATCTGAGCAGTCTTCTAAGACCTTTGAGGGCGCTCCGGTGATGGGGGCCCAACAAAAGGCAAAGCACTGCAAGTCTGCAGGCACCGGGAGCGCCGATTGGTCAGGCTCCTCGGCTGCCAGGCAGGGCGCACTATCACCAACGCCATCAACCGTGAGCCAACGCTCTGGCTCGATGAAGAGGAAGTCGGAGAACCCGGTTAAGCCGAGGGGGAGCGAGGCGGTGACCCTCCCCCCAAGGTGAAGGCCTCAGGCACGCCCAAGGTCGTGAAGGCCCTGATTCACCCAGCTAAGGCCTCGATTGAGGGAGTCGTGGCGGCCCTGGCGAAACCTATGGAGGTTTCCTCAGTGGAGGTGACTTCAGGGGCTATAGTTTCCCTGCCACCCAGGAGGGAATCGTCTTTTCTGCCTATCGAGAAGACCCCCGTGAAATCCCAGCTGGAGAAAGAGGGGGGGGCACGGTAGGCATAACGGACACAGATACCACCTCTGAGGATTGTTAGGCAGAATCCTATGCAGTTCCCTTAGGGAGCACTACAGAAGATTAAGACTTCAGGTATATGAAAATCCCCTTTGGTATCAGTCTGTACCACAAAGATTTAGGGGGTAATTCATAGAATTCAGCGCACAAGTGGCGCACGCGGATGGTGCACAGTGTGCGCGTGCGAATCGCTGCGCCAGCCGCGTGAGCTAAAATACATTTCCGCGCACAGCGTATTCATGGATTCCAGCCACCAAAACCAGCCGTGGCGCCCAGTGGCGCAGCGACCCTGCAGCAGCACCAGTTACACCCCCAAGAACGCCCCTTGCGCAGGGAAAAGCCATCAAAATCCCCAATCCAGCGCAAAGGGCTGCGCTCACCCTGTACCAGCACGGCAAGCGGGGAACGCGTATCACTGGGGATCGCGGGAAGTTTCACATGCGATTGGCCCTGTGCGAGCGGGGTACGTGTATTACTGGGGTGCGCGGGAAGTTTCACACGCGATTTCAGCAGGGTACGTTTATTACTGGGGTGCGCGGGAAGTTTCACACGCGATTTCAGCTGGGTACGTGTATCACTGGGGATCACGGGAAGTTACACACCGATTGGCCCTGTGTGAGCGGGGTACGTGTATTACTGGGGTGCGCGGGAAGTTTCACACGCGATTTCAGCAGGGTATGTGTATTACTTGGGTGCGCGGGAAGTTTCACACGTGATTTCAGCTGGGTACGTGTATCACTGGGGATCGCGGGAAGTTTCACACGCGATTGGCCCTGTGCGAGCGGGGTACGTGTATTACTGGGGTGCGCGGGAAGTTTCACACGTGATTTCAGCAGGGTACGTGTATTACTGGGGTGCGCGGGAAGTTTCACACGCGATTTCAGCTGGGTACGTGTATCACCGGGGATCGCGGGAAGTTACACACGCGATTGGCCCTGTGCGAGCGGGGTACGTGTATTACTGGGGTCTGCGGGAAGTTTCACACACGATTTCAGCAGGGTACGTGTATTACTTGGGTGCGCGGGAAGTTTCACACGCGATTTCAGCTGGGTACGTGTATCACTGTGGATCGCGGGAAGTTTCACACGCGATTGGTCCAGTGCGAGCGGGGTACGTGTATTACTGGGGTGCGCGGGTAGTTTCACACGTGATTTCAGCAGGGTACATGTATTACTGGGGTGCGCTGGAAGTTTCACACGCAATTTCAGCTGGGTACGTGTATTACTGGGGTGCGCGGGAAGTTTCACACGCGATTGGCCCTGTGCGTTCGTGGTACGTGTATTACTGGGGAGCGCGGGAAGTTTCACACGCGATTTCAGCAGGGTACGTGTATTACTGGGGTGCGTGGGAAGTTTCACACGTGATTTCAGCAGGGTACGTGTATTACTGGGGTGCGCGGGAAGTTTCACACGTGATTTCAGCTGGGTACGTGTATTACTGGGGTGCGCGGGAAGTTTCACACACGTTTGGCCCTGTGCGAGCGGGGTACTTGTATTACTGGGGAGCGTGGGAAGTTTCACACGCGATTTCGGCAGGGTACGTGTATTAATGGGGTGCGCGGGAAGTTTCACAAGCGATTTCAGCTGGGTACGTGCATCACTGGGGATCGCGGGAAGTTTCACACGTGATTTCAGCAGGGTACGTGTATTACTGGGGTGCGCGGGAAGTTTCACACGCGATTTCAGTTAGGTACGTGTATTACTGGGGTGCGCGGGAAGTTTCACACGCGATTGGCCCTGTGCGAGCGGGGTACGTGTATTATTGGGGAGCGCGGGAAGTTTCACACGCGATTTCAGCAGGGTACGTGTATTACTGGGGTGAGCGGGAAGTTTCACACGCGATTTCAGCTGGGTACGTGTATTACTGGGGTGCACGGGAAGTTTCACACGCGATTGGTCCTGCGCGAGCGGGGTACGTGTATTACTGGGGTGCGTGGGAAGTTTCACACGCGATTTCAGCTGGGTACGTGTATTACTGGGGTGCGCGGGAAGTTCCACACGCGATTGGCCCTGTGCGAGCGGGGTACGTGTATTATTGGGGAGCGCGGGAAGTTTCACACGCGATTTCAGCAGGGTACGTGTATTACTGGGGTGCGCGGGAAGTTTCACACGCGATTTCAGTTAGGTACGTGTATTACTGGGGTGCGCGGGAAGTTTCACACGCGATTGGCCCTGTGCGAGCGGGGTACGTGTATTATTGGGGAGCGCAGGAAGTTTCACACGCGATTTCAGCAGGGTACGTGTATTACTGGGGTGCGCGGGAAGTTTCACACGCGATTTCAGCTGGGTACGTGTATTACTGGGGTGCGCGGGAAGTTTCACACGCGATTGGTCCTGCGCGAGCGGGGTACGTGTATTACTGGGGTGCGTGGGAAGTTTCACACGCGATTTCAGCTGGGTACGTGTATTACTGGGGTGCGCGGGAAGTTCCACACGCGATTGGCCCTGTGCAAGCGGGGTACGTGTATTACTGGGGTGCACGGGAAGTTCCACACGCGATTTCAGCTGGGTACGTGTATCACTGGGGTGCGCGGGAAGTTCCACACGCGATTTCAGCTGGGTACGTGTATTACTGGGGTGCGCGGGAAGTTTCACATGTGATTTCAGCTGGGTACGTGTATTACTGGGGTGCGCGGGAAGTTCCACACGCGATTGGCCCTGTGCGAGCGGGGTACGTGTATTACTGGGGTGCGCGGGAAGTTTCACACGTGATTTCAGCTGGGTACGTGTATTACTGAGGTGCGCGGGAAGTTTCACACGCAATTTCAGCTGGGTACGTGTATTACTAGGGTGCGCGGGAAGTTCCACACGCGATTGGCCCTGTGCGAGCGGGGTACGTGTATTACTGGGGTGCGTGGGAAGTTTCACACACAATTTCAGCTGGGTACGTGTATTACTGGGGTGCGCGGGAAGTTCCACACGCGATTGGCCCTGTGCGAGCGGGGTACGTGTATTACTGGGGTGCGCGGGAAGTTTTACACGCGATTTCAGCTGGGTACGTGTATTACTGCTCGACATAGCAATTCTTCTTTGTGCCAGCACCATGAGGAGTGCTGCCAGCTTGCGTGACGCTGGCTGTAGATATTTAGTGAGGCCGAGAAGCGGTCCCAGCGGTAAGGGGGTCATCTGCTCACCTATAATGTCGGATGTTATTTGTATAACGGAAGTCCAGAAGCACCGAATACCAGGACAGCCCCATGCCAGATGAAGAAAACCAGCGTTGGCAAATGCGCATCTCTCGCACTGGGCTGACGCTTCTGGGTGGTGCCTATGTTTCCTGACTGGAGTGTAGTATGTTTGGTGCACAAAGTTGAAGTGTATTAGCTTGTATCGGGAATTTAACGCTACCTTTTGAGTCTGTCGAAGGATATAGGCCCAGTCCTCCTCATTAATCGGTTCTTGTATAGCCGATTCCCACTTTCGTTGCACTTTAGGTTGAAGTTTCCGAGTGTTTCTAACCAAGGTTTTGTACAGAGTTGACACCAGTCTACCTTCACCTTGTGCTAAAATTGTGTTATGTAACAGATCCCACGTGGGGGGTTGCTTAGGGAATGTGGGAAATAGCTCCTGAAGGGTGTGGCGGAGTCTAAAATAGAGAAAGACATCTAAGGATGTGTTCCCTCCTCTGTCTTTAGCCATTTGGGGGGTCAGAAAGGTGCACTCTGGGAAGAGGTCTCCCAGCGATTTTATCCCTATTTTATCTATCCATAACAGGAATACTCTTTCATTCGTGAGGGAGATGCCGGGGATGAATTTTATCGGTAGTAGGGGGGAAAATCGTATAGCCACTCTGTATTCGCTAGCGATCTTCTTCCATATCGCATATGTGGATAGGACTGTGTTCAGCGTTTTATGCGGCACGGGAATGTGGCTTATTATGACTGCAGCTAACAGGTCGGGGGAAGCCAGGGCTCGTTCCACTTGCACATGTGGTCTGATGTAGTGGGTTGAGTACCAGTGGCTTAGGAATTGGGCTTGAGCCACCCAGTAGTATTTTTCTATATCGGGGAGAGCCAGGCCTCCACTTGATATAGGTAAAGTAAGTGTGTTGTACGCTACCCGTGCTGGTTTCCCCGCCCATAATAACTCTAGGATCGAGCTCTTGATTTTTGATAAGAAGGATTTGGGGAGAAGTAGCGGGATATTCATAAAGAGATATAGAAGTTTGGGGAGAATAACCATTTTTGTTAGTGAGGTCCTGCCCCACAGCGTTAGTGGTAGAGATTTCCATCTCTGAATACGTTCTTGTAATAACTGCAGTGTAGTTACATAATTGTCTCTAAATATCTTGTGATGGCTTCGCGACATATTGATCCCCAGATAGCGCACCTTCGAGTTTTCCCATTTGAACCCGTAGTCGTCTGCAAACTCTGAAGTGCAAGGGGTCAGCGGGAACACTATCGATTTAGAATGATTGGTTTTGAGGCCTGACATTAACCCAAATTTTATCACCTCTCGCATTACAGGGTTGGGATTGATTTGGGGGTCACTGTCGAACAACATGATGTCGTCAGCATATAAAGAGACGATTAGTCTGTGAGGACCCAGCTTTAACCCTCGACATAACTGCTCGGCTCTCAGCCTTGAGGCCAGGGGTTCCATCACCAGGGCAAAGATAAGGGCCGAGAGTGGGCAACCCTGCCTCGTTCCGCGTTCCAATGTGATCCCTGTGGATCTGGTGTTCCCTAATGTGATGTATGAGCGTGGTTCGTTATATAACAAAGCTACTAGTTTCAGGAAGAAGTTACCCAGACCCATCTGGCTTAGTGTTGCGAACATGAAGGGCCACTCTACTGAGTCAAACTCCTTTTCGGCATCTAACAGTACTGCTATTGCCTGTTGTGTCGGCTCCAGGGCCTCAATGACGCCAAATAGTCTCCTGATGCCGTATGTTGTACTACGCCCCGGGATGAACCCGGCCTGGTCGCCCAGTACCAGTGCCGGCATCAAGGGGAGTAATCTGGACACCAGAATTTTAGCTAGGATTTTGTTGTCTAAGTTGATCAATGAGATCGGCCTGTACGAAGCACAGTTCTCTGTAGGTTTTCCAGCTTTGTGCAACATCATTACGTTAGCCTCACACATCTTGGGAGGGAGTGTCCCTCGTTCCACCGCCTCTTCATAGACTTGAAGAAGAAGGGGGGCCACCATTTCCACCTGTGCTTTGTAGAACTCACCATTGAGTCCATCAGGTCCGGGGGCTTTGGTGTTAGGCAAGGATTTGATTGCTATCTGAATTTCTTCGAGTGATATGGGCGCGTTCAAGGGTTCGTGCAGGTCCTGGATCACCCAATATAGTTCCGTGTCATTGAGGTACTCTTATATCGTTTCGGGATCTGATGCTCCTTTTGAGCTATACAGGTTTTGATAGAATTCTCGGAAAACATTGGCGATTTCCTCCTCTGTGTAAACCTTTTGACCTTGCGCATCCGCGATACATTCAATGCGGGGTGGGACTTTGTCTATCGTTAGTAGCCGGGCCAGCAGTGCACCTGGTTTTTGCCCCTCTCCGTATTGCCTGATCTGTTGCCTGCGACCCAGGAACTTCAATTCGCGGTCTGCTGTCTCCTTGAACCCCAAGAGTTCTTTTTTGAGCTCGGCTTGGGTACGTGGATCTGGGGTATCGGAGAGGTTTTGTTCTAGTTCCTTCAGACGAAGCTCTTTGCTGAATAATTCCCCCCAGATCGATTTCAATAAGCTATTTTCTTTAGTCAGGCAAATTCCTCGTACATAGCACTTGAGCGTTTCCCAGCCGAGTCGACTGAGTCTTGGTTGATGTCCAGGAAGGAGACTATCTCTTGTCGCAGTTCTGCTGCAAATACGGCGTCTGTGAGTGAACCGGGTTTGAACCTCCAATTGAGGCCAGGCACTGCTACGCCCGCCAAGGTAACCTCCAGTACAACCATCGAATGGTCGGAGTAAGACCTTGGAAGGATATGGCACGCACCCCATTTGAATGGGCTATGGGAGGAAGCCAGGATATAATCGATTCTGGAACTGGTGTTGTGCACGGCTGATCGGGAGGTGTAGTCCCTGCTGTCTCGGTTGTGTCTTCTCCACATGTCAGATAGATTGAAGGTCTGACAAATCTCTCGAACCTGAGTGCTGGCTTTGGATGGGTTTCCCGATGTATTATGGGATTTGTCGAGCTTTGGATCAAGTGTGGTATTGAGGTCCGCACCCCACACCACAGTCGTCAATTTGGTCGCGTCTAGATGGGACATTATCCAGTTGAAATTATCAGGTCCATCTGTGTTCGGTGCGTATGAGTTCACGACCACCACCTCTTTCCCGGCGATTATCCCTTTCACCATTAGGGCCCTGCCCTCAGTGTCTTTCTTTGACTCAATAAAGCTGAAATTAGTTCTCTTGTCGATCAGGATCGCGACCCCTCTGGCAAATGAGGAGTAGGATGAGAAGTACCGATGGCATCCCCATGATCTGGCCCAATGTTGTTCAGACAAGGGCAGCAGGTGAGTCTCTTGGAGTATCGCTATGTTGATTTTGTGTCTCCGAAGATATTGAAGAATTCTCCTCATTTTCGTAGACTGGTAGCCGCCACGTATGTTCCAGGTGGCGATTTTCAACATTGCCGATGCCATCTAGAGGGGTCAATGTAATCATGTCGAGCCGGGGCTCGCGGGATTGACTGGAGTCGCTTTCCATAGAGGAACAGGGAGGACGTGACAGTTGTTAGATGCATAGTTCTTCGTGTGACTGTCGTGGAACGGGGGTATGCGGGTTGTGGCGGATTTGCTGAACTAACTTCCCTCTCCTGCACGGGCAACCCCCAACAGGCCCGTGATAAACAATCCCATGTTAACAGTACAACTAGCCTTGCTGTGCTCGGGGCGCAGGTGGCCCTCCAAGAGGAGGCTGGCTCTCTTCTTCGGATGCAATATTGATCTGTGGTGGTCGTTTCTAGTCAACCATGAAGTCTCGTGCCGCTGCTTTGGGTGTCCTGTGGGTAGATTTTACGGCGGGTTTCTTCTTGGTCTGTCGCCCCTTTGTGGTCTTCCGTTGAAAGTTGCGGGTCTACAGCCAGAGCGATCCAGGTAGTCGTTTGTCTCTTCTGGGGTGTTAAAGAACTGAGTCCTGCCCTCGTGTTGAATACAGAGTTTGGCCGGGAAGAGCATGGAATATTGTTTCTGGTTCTCTTGTAACCTGCGCTTTACTGCCGTGAACGATCTTCTTTGCACTTGGACAGCTTGGGAGAAGTCCGGGAAAAACTGGATCTTGCCGCCATCGTATTGGAGATCCCCTTTTTCCCTAGCCGCCCGTAGGATGGCATCTCGATCCTTATAGTTGAGCAATCTCGCTATGATTGGGCGGGGATTTGCCCCCGGGATCGGTCTGGTGTTGGGGACTCGATGAGCTCTCTCTACGACAAACAGTTTGGACAGGATCTCTGTACCAAAGAGGTCCATACATAACTTCTCAACGTAGTCTTCCATTTTCGCGGTGAGTTGTTGTTCCCTAACTCCCACGATCCTGATGTTATTACGCCGAGAGCGGCCTTCCAAGTCCTCGTTCTTTGCGTTTACTGCTTTCATTTGCACTTCTAGGGAGGCCACTTTGGATGTTAGGGCCGCTGCACCATCGTCGAGGTCAGACACTCTCTGCTCGACTGTGTCCAGTCTATCGGCGTGTTTGTCCAGCCGGTGCTGGAGTAGGTCGACCTTGGAGGAGAGTGCGTCGAGTTTGCTTCCTAGACCCCCGATCCCGGCCTTGAGTTCAAGGAGGATTTCCCTGATGTCGAACCCGTGGGCCTCCTCTTCATCCTGGGCTGTAACCTGGTTGGGAGACTGCGCTCTGCTGTTCGAGGTGGTTGCTTTGGTCGTGGAGCTACCCTCGAAGGTCAGCTTTTTTTGAGATCTGTCCTTTTTCCTCGAGGTCACCATTGGTGCTTGCGTTGCGGGAGCCAGGGGGCAGAGGGAGGCAGGTCAGGGGTCCGGGTGCTCCCGACTTGTCGTTTTTCCAGAGGTGTGACTTTCTGTAGGTCTTGCTGTTGGGCCGGTTAAGGCCGTTTGGCCACAGTCCGTGATGTTTATTACGCTTCCTCTGGCGGTGTTACACGAGGTGTCGGGGATTCACCCGGTGTCTCTTCTGTGAATGAGTGCTTGCGAAAGCGGGGGGGGCGCCGGATTTGCCCGCCAATCCACCGTGGGCGTTATCTACAGCTTGTTATCGGCTGAGCGGCTCACCCGTAGGAGGCCCTGGGTCGCTTCACCCCGAGTAAGTCTTTCGCATATGTTGTTTACTGTTCATGTGGGCCCAGGCTCGTGGACCCCTGCGCTCCTGCGCTTTCTCGTAAACTGAATGTCGCTCGGGGGAGCCGTGGATCCACCTGGGACGCGCGAGCGAGGGTGCGAGGGCGCACGGGGCGTGTGTACCTGATCCTCGGCGGCGCCCGGAGAGCCCTCTGGCGTTCGTCCGTGTTGGTTCTTCCAGGACTCTACAGGATTTTCCTTCGTCTCGGCAGCTCCGTGCCCGCTGCCTCCTCGGGGGGCTTGTGCACCGACGGGGCTCAGCCAGCGCCGCCCGATCGGCACCCTCGAGACCCGGGCCCGCTCCGCCACCAGCAGTCCCCCCCACGCCTGGCCCGTGCCTGTGCCCCGCTCGCACGGGGATGGGGGGGGGAGCTCTTCACCGTCGAGGAGTCGGGACTCGGTGTCCGAGGGTCGACGGATGAAATACCACGTTCTGCTCGGATTCGCCTCAGCTACAAACTGGAGGCGACTGCGGACAAATTGCACACCACAGATGCTTCGATTGGTCAGGATTTTAGGGGAGCTACGCAGAGCTCACAGGGAGGCCGCCATCTTGGACGGCTCTCTAGCGCCCTCTCCATGTCCCACTCATGTCCCCCTGCACACCCACCCCCCAGCATTGTGGGGCACCTGCCAGCAGGCCCTGACACATGTCCCCCAGCCAACACGTCATCACAATCTAGATCCCTTGCCGTTATGGGCAGCCTCCACATGCCAAACACCCACCCAAGTATTGCATCCACCCACTCAGAATTGCCAATTATATGACACATCCCCAATGGCTAGTATGTAAATGAACACATGTCCCTCACATACACACAATGGGTGTAAGTGAATGTCAAAACCCATATCATGACATGCATGAAACCAATGATATGATACTACACATTGAAGTTTGATGAAAAAAATGTATTAAAAGTAACATAAATGGGCTTAAAAATAAACAAACGACAATGGGAATTAAAAACAAAAAAGCAGCATGTCCGTAAAATAATGAAAAACCACAAATCATAATCCAAAGGAAAGGTGTCCAAAGTCACAGTTCAAAAAAGTACATCCAAGGGAAAAACAAAACCAAAAACCATTGCTCCATGGGTAAATAAAAAAAAAAACATAACCCAACAGTCAACTATATACAGATAAACAATCCAGGGTCCATGATCCCAAATGAAGAAATGAAACCTATCTAAAAATACTACCTAATAAAATAACTATATACAAAAATGTTGGCCATTGTCCAAAAGGTCCAAAATCAAGAAAAAAGCAAAGGAAACCTAACACTAACTACATAACTATTTACAAGGGCAGCCGGCTAGTCCAACGGCTCACTGGATGTTGTCATGGGCCAGGGCATCATCGAACTCCTGTTCAATAGCTTGGAGGTGGGCATGTTCCCTGGCCCCGAGGTCTTGAAGGGATAAAGCAGTGTCCAGCTCCAACTCCCTGCGAAGACCCTCGAGGCACACAGCCCGCCTCAGCGCCCTCCGCATGGAGTTCTCCGACCTGACCATTGTGAGCCGTTCCTCCTCTGCCCGCTGCCGCTCCACATCTATCTGCTAGCCCAACCACTCCCACACGGAAGCCACTCCCATTCCAGGGTTCTCCTGCCCTCCGACCGATGCCTGCACCCCTGATGTTGATGGCCCCGAGCCATGATGCCTCCCACGTCGAGCCTGCCGCTGCCTCCGACGCAACTGCCTATGCCAGCATGACGGCATCCAGGCTGATGGAATCCACCGACGCCGTCGTGCACGTGCCCTGCCTGATGATGCCGTCACATCCTCCATCTGCTGGGGTCCAGTTGCTGGTGTGTCCACCCCTGCTGGACCTCTGACTCCCTATTGTGGCAGGGATGGGATCCCCAACGAGTTGGCTGCATTGGTCGGGGCAGGTCCACAGGGGGCCCTAGTGGCATCTGGGCCGGAAGACGGCATGGAGAACGACTGGCGCATAGCCTGCACAGAGGAGGAGAGGGTCGCCAAAGTGCCCGACACATGTACGAGACCCCCGACCACGACCGCTCCCAACTGGGCCTCGTTGACACGGTGCTCTTCGTGATGACGTGCGTGCTCCCCCCGGGAAGCACGCACCTCATCACGAATGACACCCGTGCGCAACGCGACACCAATCAGGACCTTCTCCATACGGCCTCCTCCTCCTCTGTGGAAACCACACACCTGGATGGCTCCACACCGTCTTCCGCCGTTGCAAGCCCCTGTGGGGGATAACCCACCCCTTACGCTGCAGCCGTGGGGGCATCCCCGCGCTTTGCTCCACAGCGGCGTCTCCGCCTTCTTCTTCACTTTGCGCTGTGTAAAGGGAGACATAGAACACAAGCATCAGGGTACTGTACAATGGTCCCCTAGACAGGAAGCAATAGCAGATGAGTGGCACTGTCAAAGATCACTCCATCATGTCCCTCCACAACACATGGGTCAGTGCAGGCAAAACACATGCAGTAACAGGCATGACGCATGCTATGGACATAAGCAAACATGTCCAAGGGACTCTTGAAACATACAATGTTGGTTTTGAACTCACATGCATCATGGGTCATGCCTATCACATTCACACACTTCACCGTACTTTCATCCATCTGGACTCGTACACCCCAGACACAGTGGATGCAAGGATAGCTAGGCTGCATCAGTGGATATGAACATTGACACAGACATGTGTCATGCATCCATGGCATTCACAAGTCACAGACACGCAGGTTAGACACACAGACATGGACACCATACATGTACATGGCATCATCACCCATCCCTCACCCCCACCCATGTCCAGGAACAGAGACTGGCATGCTCTCATGTGTCCATTCCGCATAGGGCTCCCCATGTAGCATTTACACACATACACCAACCGTGTGCTTCACACATTGCTGGTCTCACATGCATGACCATGATGTCCCTGCACACACACACGCATACATGGCAATGTCACACATACAGGCAAGTATCAGACAACCAGCACACTGCAACATGCCCTGTCTCACACAGCAATGCCTGGCCACTTACTGCTCGACTCCAGACGGGTCTGCCTCTCAAGGACCTGGACGTGGAGCGCTGTGGATATGCGTTCCAGGACCCTCATCTGATCTTCCGACAAGTGGCCCCTTAGCATCCGCTGCCTTCAAGAGGCGCCGGGCCTTGTTCAGGGTCCTGGACCTGAAGTCCACCCAGCGCTTCTTGACATGATGTAATAGTCGGACTGCCACCCCCTCCGTGTTGATGGCAGTTACGATGTCCGTCCAGATCCTGTCCCGTCCATCCTTGACGGCGCGTGATGATCCGAAGAGGGCATCATAATGCCCCAGGACATGCTCCACCAGGACACCAAGTTCCTTCTGACTGAAGATGGTGGCCCTCTGCCCCTCTGGCTGGGGGTCGCAAGTGGTCTCGGATGGTGTTTGCCCCGACATGGCGACCCCCGAGGCAGGCGTGGGTGGGCAACTGGGTCCTGAGGATGGGCTGTGGAGCAATGGTATCCCAGTCGGGAGTCTTCTGTTCCAGCAGGGGTGGACACAGCAACTGGACCCCTGCAGATGGCTGATGTGCAGGCACCAAATGGCAGGGCACGGTGGCAGCAGGCAGGCAGCAGCAGATGGCTCGTGGGTGGCTGCTCGGTGCTCTGGGGGGCAGTAATTCAGCCTTTTGGGCAGGAGTGTGGTCTTCCGTGTGCTTACGCGTGGCCAGCTTGATAGGGAGTGATTTGGCACGTGAAAATTCTGCACGTCAGCGTGTAATTCGAGGAAAGGGCCTTAGCGCGTAAGCGCGCATGCACGCATACGCGATTTCATTGGACAGAAGGCCCTTCAAGCGCAAGCGCCTCTGTGACGTGACGCACACAGGCGTACATGGGCGTTTCAGTGCGCATGAAAAACTGCACGTCCACGTGGGAATGCGTGTAATCCGAGGAAAGGGCCCATGCGCATAAGTGACGTGTCGCGCGCGGGCGTTTCCCTCAGCATGGGTTAAAGGTGAGCGGGGGCAGCAGTTCGCTGTACGTGCCTTTCGTGGAGACCGACGTGTGTTGCTGCTTCCTTCCTTGTTTCGCGCGCCATCACAACTTCACAGCTATCAAGGACGTATCTCTTCTTTTGGCGGGGGTATTGGCTATGCGCGTTTTTCTGCATCGCGCTAGTCAGACGGTGAGTCTCACACGCTATTTTTCCCACTGCGGGTGCCCCTTGTGTATTGCACCCATTTTTGAGGTCATAGTAGCCTGAGTGTCCCACGCGTATGCGTTATTCATGTTACTGGGTGCCACCGCATACTGCGGGAGGTTGATTCCACGCACGTAGGCTGCAGGGTTGCGTGCACAGTTTTACTGCAGTTTTGGGGTGCCTGAGCATTGCGTGACCCGTCACTACATCACCTGGGTCACATACAGCCTTGCAGGTGCAGGGGGGCTGTTAACATCTTGCTTCCCACCCCCTTCACCCCAATTGCCCAGGTCAATTGTGGTGTACACCTCCCATTGACACTACTCCATCTGTGCCGGCACTACGACATCTGTGCCATGGTTGGGAGGACACCAAAGGTGAGGGGCGCCTCAGCTGGGCATACTCCTCGTGGCAGGCGTGGTCGGGGACGTGGCTGTGGTGACCAGGGAGTAGGGGGACTCCAGGGTCTCCAGGGCGGCCACAGAGGGGGAAGAGGCAGGGGTGCGCCACTTGAGCACAATGTTGTGCCATGTGTCGGTGCAGTCATGCCACCACGCCCTGTGGTTCCGGGGGATGCAGCTTCTTCATCTGGCACTGGCGCCGGTGTGACCCGGCAGTCCGTTCCATCGACTGCCATGGGCCCAAGGGTAGTGGTAGCTGCAGGTACAGCTGTGGACACCACCACCCAGGCTCAGGGTCTGCCAGCGCAGGCTGCGTTGGCACTTGAGGAGCCCTTGGTAGATTTCCAACAGGCCAGCAGGGAAACCATAGGGGCAGGCACGGCTGCTCAGACCAAGACACGTGTCCCTGGGGCAGTTATGTCATCTGCTGCCCCGAACAGCCGGATGTTGGCAAGTGGAGGGGCAGATGCACCCAACAACCCCGGTTGTGAGTCTGCCAACCAGGACCGTTGCGGTCAATGACCCTGCCACAGCAGATGTTGCTGTGCAGGGTCCATTAGAGGGCACCCAGATGCCACTGACACAAGTCAGGCCTTTGGTCGTCCCTCCACCTGCCACTCCCTTTGCTCAATCCACCAAATCCACTGGCCATACTGGTCAGGGCGGTATTAGCCAGCCAGGGTCTGCGCCACAGTCCACGAGGAGGAAGGTTGCACCTGCAGCACAGGCTGGGACCCCACACACAGCCACGACCTCCTGCACGTTGAGGAAGAAGCCTTTCTGCAAGCAGGAACTGGACATCCTCATGGACTACGTGCAGGGCCACAGCCGTGACATGCTAATGGGTGCCAATAGTCAGACTACGGCTGCCCACCGTAACACCCACTGGAAGCATGTTGCGGAACATGTCAGTTCCTTTGGCCATGAGGTGCGCACAGCACAAGAGTGCAACAAGCGTTGGAATTACCTCAAACGCAGCACTAAGGCTAAGCGTGCCTCTAATTACAACTTGACTCTGGTGACTGGCAGTGGGCCTGCACCAGAGGAGGAAGAGCTCACTCCGCATGAGGCACTCATTGCGTAGTTCATACCACCTGAATTGGTCGAAGGAGTGGGAGAGATGCTGGACTTTGATGCCCAGTCCAGTGAGTGTTGATGCGTGTTTGTTGAGGACGTGTGTGTTTCACTAGTGGGATGTGCTGTGCATGATTACCACTACATGTGACGTGTACATGGCTCTGATGTGTGTAATGCAATGCTTCCGTGATGCATGTCTGCTCTGCTGGATGGTGGACATGTGTAGCAGACGGGGACTGTCCGCATCACCACTATTGCACCCTACTGACATGCTGGTTACAAGTATGCCCCTCCGGTCCATGTTCCAGCTCACTGGCCCTTCTGCATGTGGCGTGGGGTGACCTTCTCAGCCCAGGCACAATGTCATTGCATGACTGACGTGCATGTCTCCTCTGCCTGCATGCGGGGACTCCATGTAGGCATGCTCCCTTGCCCCTCCTCCGCCACTCTGCACCCCAGTTCCACCTTTGCACTGGTCTGCTTCAATCTTGCCGATGTGTACTTTCCTGTTCATGCGTCCTGTGTAGATGCTAACTTCCAGCGTACAATCTGCCAGACATATGCCGTGTGGTAAAGCCTTAGTACTTGATGCACGGTATCTCACTTGTACTGTGCATAGATCAGATGTCCCGCAGGGACATAAGTGCCCATTCATGCTCCATGTGCATTGCACGCATGCCCCTATGTGTCCTTGACTGGATGACCACTGTAATACAAGTCCTGGGTGACATACATTGCATGGCATCTCATCAGCCTTCCCATGTCAACTGTGGCTCAGTACTGCGTTGCACACATGTTTAGGGTCTGACAATCTGTGTGGCTCACAGGCCTCAGCCTGTTTAATGGCCAATGACTCTGTCCAACTGTTGTATTGTCTTCTTCACACATGGGCGGCATCCAGAGTTTTCATCATGTATCCTGCTTACTGTCCCATCATCATTTTCAGTGTTGTCACTTAAATCACATTAAGCTGTTGATGCCAGTCAACACTGCCTGTCAATACACAGGTGTATGGTCAGCCTTTTGATACCATGCTAGGCATACCTGCTTTTGTACTTGGGTGGAGGGGTGCTTGGCTTGTAGATATGCTACACATTGAATGCACAGTGCATGTGATGCCTGAATTTGACCTTGCACTGCCTTCACATTTCCTGACACACACCATGGAGTCCTTGTACATGTAGGTAGTGAGTGGCGTACACATTTTCTGCACTGCATAGACCCACTTCCATGGAAACTGCCAACTTTCAACAGGTCTGATCACAGAAGCAATTCAAAGTTGAACCAGCATACATGCAAGGTTATATGTTGTGTGTCACATGTCTGCCTGATGTGTTTGTCGTCGGTGTGTGTGTGTGTTGTGTGCTTCTGACATGTGTAGTGACCTCTTTTCTCTCTATTTTTCAGGTGATGACGCAATGGAGGCGGAGGATGGTGTTGTCATGCCAGACACAGGGTTGTTACCACTACATCAACCCGGCACAAGTGGGGGTCGTGGGGTGGTAGGCCACGAAAACCCCCAGGTGCTACAGTCCATCTTGTCTCTGGCTGCCTATGTGTCCAGCCTTGATGACGACTCTGACATCATTGTCGAGTTGGATGAGCATCAAGTCCATATGTCAGGGGTGAGTGATTCTGATGTGGACACTCCTCTCTCCGCGACACCTGCAATGAGGGATCAGACAGTCTTGGTTCCTCCGCCCGTGGTGGATCGGGACGCAGAGTCAGCCTCCACACCAGTCACTGATGTGCCTGGGACATCACATCGACGGGGGCATGTAGTCGTACAGCCGCGGGCGGTCCCAACACAGCGAGAACACCCGGTCCTTGGGACCCGCAGGGGTGAAGCCCAGCAACGCGGTCGCCGCGCACAACCACAGTATACTGAGTGGGAGCAAGACATGACGGCCAACTCAGAACGGCAGGGGCCAGCAATGGAGAACATCGCTGAGAGCATGGAGCGTGTAGCCCGATCTGTGCTCCCCCCTGCTAGGCAGGTGCTTCTCCAGCAGCAGACGGCACGGTCCACGGCCCGCTCGCTCAGGCTGGGCATGGCGGCCTCAGACAGGGCACGCCAGGCTGAAATGTCGTCTCTGCGTCAAGCAATTGCTGCTCACGCAGAGGCGCTCATGGATGCCCTGAGGGAGGAGTATGCTTCCCTCAAATCCACTCTGGGTGTCCTTATGATGTCCCAGAGGCAGCGGGCAGAGGAGAGGTTTGCACAGCTTGAGCGTACCATCTCGGCTGAGCTACAGGCTTGCTGAGAGGTGCAGCAGTTGTCCAGCCAGGCCTTGCAGGAGGAACTCTGTGTTACACGTGCTACCTTGCAAGAGGAAGCACGTGTATCACGTGAGGTTCTGCATGCAGACCTACGTCACATCGCCACACAGAACCAGGCTCACCCGTCCGTCAGACTTGCTGCCGATGAGGGGCAAGCTGCTGCTAGGCGTGGCCAGGCTACTGTGCCACGTCCTCCTTTCCAGGATGAGCCAGACTCGGACGACCATCTATCTCCCACATAGGTCGGGCTGTGCAGGCATTGAGCCCATGGAGGTTTTTTTTTGGCTCAGCATCATCGCATGTGGGTGTTGAGCAGCACCCTGTACCTCCCCCCTCCTGGGTGCCTCCCCCTCGTGGGTCGTATGTGGCCATTTTTGATTTTTCTTTTAGTTTAGTTAGTTAAGTTTCTGTTTTATAGTTAGTTTAATTAGGTAATGTAGGTTTTTCATAGTTAGTGTAATTAGTTAATATAGTTTAAAAATGCTTGTCTATTGTGCTTTCATGTGACGGTGCGGTGCTTTGTGGCTTTTGAAGGCATCCACTGTCTGTTCCAGCTGGGCCCTTCAGGCTTGTCTTCTGTATGTGTTTGCTGCTTGGGGTCCTTGACTCACATATGCCACTCCTGCCTCCCTTTCCATGGGCTTGCAAGGATGGTTCGGTGTGACAGCCTATTACACAAGGGCTTTGGACTGTCATATCTGTGGCATGTCTGGTGGGGTGTAACTTGTGTTGACACCCCTAGTGGGGATGATTGCGGTGTTACTGACCACTGTTCAGCTTTTGCTAGATGGGGTGTTTCATGATTAATGCATACATTCATTGCTATGCATTGTGTAGTATGTTTCTTATCTTTACTGTACACGTGCTTGTTGCAATTCATGCCGTAGATAGTGTGTTCCACACTTTGGATGTGAAAGACGGACTGATGGTGTGATTTCTGCTGTAAGTCTCTGACATGGTCCAGTAATGAGATGCCTGAAGAGACACACACAGATGACTTTAAAGCATTTTCATGCCCTTTCTGCAGGAGGATGAGCCTCCAGACCACCTTTGCCAGCAGACTTGGCCCATTCAACATCTGAATTCTGGACACGTTTGTTGGTGCCCACATGCACATGTGTGCACAAGCAGAGGCACAGGGATTGCACACCTACATCCTAGAACTGCTGACGTGTTCCAAGGAACTCCAGGCAAGGTGAGCAGCACAGGGGGGCCACAACAAGGCAAAGCTTGCACCAGGCCAGTTGCACATGCAGGCTTAGTAACAGCACTGAGGGTGAGCTTCGATGAATATTGGTGTTGAAGCACACAATACAGCTCAGATGTGTTGGTGGACTGATGGCTGTTGATTGTAAGGTTGTCTGGGGCACCTGCAGGGGCAGTGGCACATACCCTCCGGTACACCAAGGTCCATTGAGGCACTTGTATCAACCATGTAGCCTTCCGACACATGGAAAGGGGCAGCTCACAGGGACATACAGCAGGGGACATACTCGGGTGCAGTGCATTTCATTTCCATGTACATTTTGAAACATGCACTGCCTACTTTGTTTTGGTCATGGTGGAACACAACTTGTTCTGAAGTCATGCCTTGCTATATGGGTATGTCTGCTTACCCAGGGAACATTGCATGTTGTTTGAATTGTGACACATTGGTGTTCCATTTGCCACGCACCCATCGGCGGCTGACTTACTGCATTGTATGACCCATCACAGGGGTAATGTTACATATGGGTACGAAGCATCTACACCAGATTGTCTGTTTGTAGAGTAGTTTGTTGCTATGGGGCATATTTGGTGGTATGTTTTTGTGTTATGGGCATGGACAGATTATTAACTGTGGCTCTCTTTGCAGCATTGAAGTGCTCCTGTAACCGGACCTGAGAGTGCGCAGGCAGGAGGCCAGCACTCCAAACCAGAGCTAAGTGTCTTTTTGTTTTTTTTCTTTCAAACTGCTCTGCATAGGCTTGCTGGGGGGTGCACTAATGCATGGATGAATGTGTAATTCAATTTGGTATGTTTTTTTTCCCCTAATCACCCGGAGTCCTATCCAATTCTAAACCCTGTACCCTCTACCCGGTGTTCCTGTTTCCCGTACCTATCCAAGCAACTTTCCCTAACCCTCTTTCCCCGCTGGGGTTGCGGATGCCTGTGTAAGCCCCAAACTTGCAGGCGCCAAAACCCTAGAGGGGGTGGTTGGTTCGTGCCACTCCTAAGCCTGGACTACAGAAGACCATGACAATGATGTCCAAGTTTGTTCAGATTGTGTATGTGTTCATGCAGGTAGTACATTTTCGTGCATTCCCTACTTTCATGTGTCATTCCTCCTCCCCTCTCCTGCACTCATTCCAGTTATCCAGTGTGCCAATACCTGTCCCGACTGCATATCCCTGACCCTCCTTCCCCACCAGGGTATCAGAGGCCTGTGTGAGTTTGACCTTGCAGGCACCCGGGCCACGGTGGGGGTGGTTCTTTCGTGCCACTCCTGCGCCTGTACACGGGACCTGTGACAGTACACATCCGTTCATGGTGCATCATTCAATGTTATGTACCACACATGTTTCACATCCTGTTGTGACATTGTTTTACTGTGCTACCTTGGTTGTTACATCATTGTGGTAGTACTTGGCATTTGTGAGGTACTGCTACGTCAAGTCATCTACTGGAGGCTGTTCTGGTTCGTTTTTCTTGCTTGGATTTTGTGATTTTGCAAATGAGGGTGTACTCTGAGGGTGAAGGCACCTTTTTACACAGAAGGTGGGAGATGGTGACGAAGGGGAAGGGTGATCCTGTGGCCAGGTGAAATTGAGGGTTGAAGGCTCCATGACCCAGGTGCAGTTGTTCAGCGGGTCATGGTCATTAGTGAGGGAGGGAGGGTGTTTTGTTGTTGATAGTTGCCTTGCCCTGCAGTGTGATGGGAACCCTGACATTGTAATTGTGGTATCCTATGTACATGTTGTGTTCTGCTGATCAATGCCTGTTCATGTGTTGTGTTTACCTTTCAGGTGTGAGGGGATAGTTGGGATTTGACATGCTGGGGTGTACACATGGTGAATGTTCACATGTGATGTGTAGAGGACACTGATGGTCACTTGATTGCACATGCATATGTTGAGTGTATGTCCTTACTGATCCACACACTTGCACTATGATGCACTACATGTACAACCACCCTTGTATATCCACGTGCACACTCTGTTTGCCTTCTGGTGCCCACTGTGTCCCTGCAGCACATGTTCTGTGACCAATTATGGATCCTGTACATGCCTAATTTGCTTTTTGATTTGGTTTGTCGCTTAGATGTGATGCTCAGGGTGTGCATCACACACAATAGCTGTTCACTGTGCTGTGCGCTGAGCAGTGTGTTGCAGGAGTTGGACACAGCACACAGAAGCTGCAGTGTTGATTTTGCAATGCACAATGTGCATGTAGACAGGCATTCATTGTTATGTTACGTATACAACTTTTGTAATGCATTTGGGAATGACTTATTTTGGGTGGGAGGTTGTTGGTCAGTCATTTCATCTGATTCCATGTCAGGCATCATTGTCTGATGCCACTGTACATTTTTGACATGGCAATGTGTACCTTATTGGTACTGTGTTGGTGTATGGCTATTGCTTGCCATGTCATGTTGTGGTTTGGGAGGGTTTGAGTGACATAACAGTGATGGTCATGGTCTGTTTTGCAGGTGTGTGTGATTCACACCTTGCATGTCAGGGTCATCCGCTTCTCAAAGCAACTAGCTGGGGGTAGATCTCTCTCTGCAGCAGGTGCCTCCCTCTGGAACAGCCTTCCCGCCTCCCTGGAACTTGAGGAGAACCATCTCCGGTTCCGGAAGCACCTCAAAACCTTCCTCTTTGCTTCTGCTTTCTCTCTCCCTCTCCCTTGCTAAATTCTTCACTGAAACTGCACTGGATCTGCAACTGGGCCTCTCTCACCGACCTCGGTCCCTGGCCCAGCCACTCTCCACTTGCACTGCCTCCCTGGCAGCCCCTGCACTGCGGGACTGTCTCTCTATCCCTACAGCCCCCCCCCCTTCCCAGCACTTGTCTGCACTTACCTTTCCAGTTGCCACCAGCTGGCCTATTTATTTGTTTTTTATTCTACTTACCCTGTACTCCACTCCCTCCCCTTCCCCTTGCACTTTTCCCTTCCCCCTACCCCTGCACTTGCGCAATCTAAATGACACCTGGCCTAGTAGTATCGTTATCTGTCTTCCCTTGTTCCCCCCTCCCTGCCTCATCGCACCTTGAAACACTTGTGTATAGGCACGTTACAAATCCCATATCATGTCATGTCATATGTCATATGTGTGCCTTTTGGTCACACAGGATAGCTTGTGTTTAAGTAGCTAGGGATGCAGACAATGTGGCACTTCCATGGCAACTATCTCAGGGTGGTAAGGTTGTGACAGTTGACTGTCTCTTTGTCATCATCGATTGTCACCTGGTATGTGCCAGACCTGTGTGCACTCCGCAGGGGTGGGAGTTTAGGTGAAAAATGTGGCCACAAGCTGGGTCCGGGCTTCCTCGCCACGTGCCCTGTCCCCTCCCATGGGCAGTGCCTGTGCCTGTGGTTGGGTATATGGGGGCACCACCATGTCCACTGGTACGCCCTGCCGTGTTGCAACATTGTGCAGGACACATGCTGCCACAATGATCCTGCACACTACTGGGGGTGCATAGAGTAGCTGCCCGCCAGAGCGGTCAAGGGAGCGGAAACGTGACTTGAGCCCTCCGAATGTGCGCTCCACTATGGCCCTGGTTGCAATATGGGCGGCGTTGTATCTTACCTGTGGTGGTGTGGTGGGGTTCCGGATTGGCGTCATCATGTCCTTGCTCAGAGGGTAGGCACTTTCCCCTGGGGAGGTGTAAATGGTTGTGATTATTGGGGTTTGTGTATTTGTGTGTGTGTGTGTGTGACATGCATGCATGTGCAAGGGCATTTGTAATCACCTAGGAGCCAGGTGTCGCCATGCTGCCAAGCTTCCAGGGCCCAGCTCAGGGCGGACATTCTGTATATGAAACTGTCATGGGTTTAGTCAGGGTAGTTTGCATAGACAGAGGTGATGATTCCCTTTGCATCGCATACCACCTGTACATTGATGGAATGCCAGTGCTTGCGGTTTCGGTAGATGTGCTCAGTGGCCCTAGGTGGACGTAGGGCCACATGGGTGCAATCTATGGCACCGAGCACTTTGGGGAAGTGTGCCCCCCTGAAAAAATCCAGGAAAACGGCCTGCCTTTCTGCGGGTGTTCTGGGCATGTATATGTGCCTGCGCACTGAGGGGCGCGCTGTCATGATTGCCAGTACCTGGTGTAGGCAGCGTGACTGCGTGGCCTGTGAGAACCCCCCCACTATGGCAGTAGTCTGCTGAAATGACCCAGTGGCCAAGAAATGCAGGACATTGAGCACATTCTCCAAGGGGCTCAATGCTTGGGAGCAAAGGGTGGGGGATGTAAGGTCATCTTCCCACTCCCTGACCAGGTCTAGGATGATATGGGCTGGAAACCTATACCTGCCGTAGACCTGGTCGTCAGGCATCCCAAAAAGGCTTGTCCGTGATGCGAAAATGTGTGCCCTGACTATTCTCCTCCTCCTGCAGTGTCCCACGATCAGTGCTGCGTCAAATGGGGCATTCACCGTAGCTGTATATACGTGTTTGTTGTTTCCGCTGACTTTTATACTGTGCGTGTGGACGCTTCCGCCTGCCTTCGTGTGGCGGACGCGTTGTCGCCTGTGTGCGTCTTTTGCCGTGCGCGGGTTTCCCGTATTCGAATCCATGAATACGGGGTTGTTTGCGTGCGTGTGGGCGTTCCATGTAGTTCCCTGCAGTACTTCCCCCAGTTACACCTTCTTTTTCACGTGTTATTCCCCATTCCGCGTGTTACGCCCACTGTTCCACCCACTTTGGTTGTGTGCAGTGCGCTATGTGCGCTTTTGCTGTGCGCGTAGCGCACGCCGTGTGTGCCCGCATGCGCCATGGCAGGATTTGGTGCACGGGCAGCGGGAAACACGCGCAGCGTCTTCCTTGAATCGCACGCGTGCGCGTGCGCTGGGTTTCTCACGCTTGCGCCACCTTGCGCCTGCTTGCGCTGGGATTTTCGGCGCACATTTGCTCCATGAATCGACCCCTTAGTTGGTAGCTGTGGCTAAGCAGTCAGACTTTTCTCAAGAGGGAGATGAGCAGTATTCAGGTTTTACACAATAGGACTATAGTACTATGGAACAAGGAAACACTGACCAAAGCTTTGTAATAAAAAAGAATATATATTTATTTTACCCACTCTTAACACCACACACAAATCACTATCATTAAAGCAAGTTAAAACAGTCAAGAAAAATATACACAACTCCCTATTTAAATTGTAGACAAGTTTGAGCAAGGGTGAAAATTGAGCAAAACAGCACAGTGTAAACCAAGCAGAAATGGCACTCTAACAAATTCTTCAGAGGGAGGGAAAGGTCAAGGTATACAGGGTTAGACTCCTAAACACACTAGCAACACTTCCCAATTGAATTGTGAACAAGTTAGGCAAGGTTTTACTTTAGCATAAGCAATACTTCGATGAAAACCGAGCAAAATGGCACTTCAGCAATATATAAAGGGGAAGGAAAAGGTGGTTATAAGAGCTTAGGTGCACCAACACATTTCTTGATGAAAAGCTGTTAGGCAGAATCCTGTGCAGTTCCCTTAGGGAGCACTACAGAAGATTAAGACTACAGGTGAGAGCAATAAATCCCTGTTGGTATCAGTCTGTACCACAAAGATTTAGTTGGTAGCTGTGGCTGAGCAGTCAGACTCTCAAGAGGGAGATGAGCAGTATTCAGGGTTTACACAATAGGCCTTCAGTACTATGGAACAAGGAAACACTGACCAAAGCTTTGTAGTAAAAAGAATATATATATTTATTTTATACACCTCTAGTTAAAACATCTATCACAGCTATCAAGCAAGTTAAATTAGTTCAATAAAGTATTCACAACTCCCTAGTTAAATTGTAGACAAGTTTGCGCAAGAGTGAAAACTGAGTAAAACGGCACAGTGCAAACCAAACACAAATGGCACTCTAGCAATTTCTCACAAGGGAGGGAAAGCACAAGTTATACAGAAATATCTTCTTACACATCCTAGCAACACTCTTCATACGTTTGTGAACCAGTTAAAGCAAGACAGTGCATCAGTATAGGAAATACTTAAATGAAAACTGAGCAAAATGGCATTTCACAAGGTGTAAAAGTGGGAAGGAAATGGTGGTTATAAGAAGTAGGTGCACCAACACAGTTCTAGTTGAGAAGCAATCTAGAGAAGGCAGTTCTAACAAATTTACCCAGAGTCAGTAGGCCTGTGCCAGAGTCAGTGGTACAGGGCAAGGGCCCAGGAGCTAAATGTTCTTGTAGCTGCAGTCAAGTCTTTGGTTAACAATTTTGAGAAGGTGGATGCAGAAGGTGAAAGACAATGTTAAAGAGAGGGGTGGGCAACCCAACAGGTAGGTAAAGGATTGAAAACACCCTTAGCTCTACCGCGAAGAAAGGTCAATCTAGCGGAACAATGTACCTTTAAAATGAAGAAGTGGCTCCTGCGGTGGCAGTTATTCCTGGTAGTTCCTGCAGTTCGGGGGATCCAGCAGAAGAAGAGAGGCACTCGCCGCAGAGGAAGGTTCGAGTTACTGCACTACCCAGGGATGAAACCAGCCGCGGTGCTGCCCGACGAATAAAAGGTACGCTCCTTTAAATCACACTCCGGGGGGACTGGTAACTGGCTATCCGGCCTCCGAGTACTGGGTGCAGGTGATTCGACCAAGGCAGGTCCGGGAAGGCGATTGGCAAACTGGTTGGCCCCACCAGCTCAAGGGAAGAAGGCTCTTTCGGATGATGATCTTCTCTCGTCGTGTGGAGAAAAGTGGTGAGACGCTGCAGCAGGGCTTCACCAGTTGTTGCAGGGTTCTTTGGCTTCTCTCCTTTTCGGCTTCTTAGTTCCGGTCGCAACGTCTTGCTCTTCCAGTCCTCAGGACCCTGCTTTTATGCAAAAAAAAAAACATTCATAGAGCCTACCTGTCACTCACACAGTGGAGTGGTCATCTTGGCGGAAGACCCTCCAGCCTATTAGGATAGAGTGCGACATGGGTTGCAGAGGCAACCCTGTCCAGGGGTCCTACTCCCCCTCCCACACAACGGACCCACACCAGACTCAGTGGCGCCGAAAGGAGGGCTTCTTGGCACAAGCCTGCCGAAAGGACGAACAAAGGATCCCCGACCTGGGTTAGGAGTTTAGAGAAAGACACAAGAAAGAAGTTATATTAAAGTTCTGGCAATAAAAACCTACCAGAGTAAAGTTAATATTAAAATACACCGGCGGTATGTTAGAGGCTGTCAGAAAATGTGGTAGCCTCGAACAATGGGAAAATCCCATAGGAAAATATTTGCGGTCGAATATTTACGGTAGTAACCACTGCCACCAGCCAGAAACCTTTGAGAGAGGGACTGTACGGTACACTCTCGAAAATGAACATAAGATAAAAACTATTAACGCTTTCAGTACCTCCATAGTAAGATGGTTTGTACTGGTTTTGTTCATAACTATTGACTAGTAAAGTCAATGGTAACTTTACATGTCCTGGGAGAGAGTAGTCAGTCCCAGGGTATGGAGTCTATGTTTGGGGGTCGTTACGACACCCCTGTGTCACTGCGCGCAGGGTGCTGTGTAACACATGTGAATAAAGCTGGTGCCTATAAGAGGAGAGAAACCCCAAAGACATTAAACACAAAAATAGCCTAGAGCACACATAGCAAAAATGTCTAAGAGTGGGAAAAAGAGTCTCACTCTTAGCAGGAGAAGAAACCAAACCCTTCAAATCCAGCTAAGCTGCTGGGGGACTCTATAGGTAAGGGTAATTAGCCATAGAATGAGAATTCTCCCTAACACTCGCCCCCCCTCATACTAAGGGACAGGAGGATCTAATCCACTCCTGGATTAGTCTCTTACCTCTAGTCGGTTATACACATCCTAGAGAGACCATCAGCATTTTGGTGGTGACATCCTGACCTGTGCTCAATGGTAAAATCAAACCCTTGGAGGCAGATGGACCATCTTAACAGTTTGGGGTTTTCCCCTTTCATTTGCATCAACCCTCTCAAGGGTTGGTGGTCTGTTTGAATGATGAAAGTAGATCCATACATGTATGGTCTAAACTTCTTCAAAGCCCACACAATGGCAAAGCATTCTCTCTCAATAGTTGCCCACCTTGTTTCAGGTTCCTTCAGTTTCCTACTGATGAAGCAAATGGGGTGCTCCCTGCCTTTCCCATCCAGTTGACTGAGTACTGCACCTATGCCTATATTGGAAGCATCTCGTTGTACAATGAAGGGTTGGTGGTAGTCAGGAGCTCTGAGAACTGGAACTTGACAAAGAGCTTTTTTCAGGCTTTCACAGACCAGATTGCACTTCTCATTCCATTTGATCTTTTTTGGGAACTTAGGAGAGGAGATTACATTCAGTGGAGAAGCTATGGATCTATAGTTCTCAATAAAATTCCTGTAGTACCCAGTGAGCCCTAGGAAGGCTCTCAACTGGGTTTGAGTAGAAGGGGTTGTCCAATTTTGCACAGCTTCAATCTTGCTGAGCAAAGGCCTTATTTCACCACCTCCTACCTCATGCCCAAGGTAGACCACTTTCCTCTGACCAATTTGGCATTTACTTTATGGTCAGATGGGCCTTTTCAAGAGCCTGCAAAACATATCCTAGGTGGTCAACATGTTCTTTCCAAGTAGGGCTGAACACTGCAATGTGACCCAAGTATGCCATGCAGATGTCCTCCATCCCATTCAGAACCTGATTAACCATCCTTTGGAATGTTGCAGGTGCATTCTTTAATCCAAAAGGCATATCCTTAAACTGGTATAAGCCAACTGGGGTGGAGAATACAGTTTTCTCCTTGGCATGGTCAGTCAGGGCTATTTGCCAATAGCCTGACGTGAGGTCAAATGTGCTGAGGAACTTGGCTGAACCAAGCCTATCCACCAGCTCATCTGTCCTTGGCAAAGGATGGGCATCAGTCTTGGTGACTGCATTTAGGACTCTATAGTCCGCACAGAATCTCAACTCCTTGGATCCTGCCTTTGGTACTAACACAACTGGGCTCTACTATGGACTAGTACAGGGCTCTATTACCCCAAGATCAAGCATCTTGTTGACCTCTCCTTTGATGTGGGTTCTTACATTTTCTGACATCATGTAATCCCTGCTTTTGACAGGTAAACAGTCACCAGTATGGATTTCATGCTGTCCCCAAGGGGTCAAGCCTGGTGCTAGAGAAAACAGAGGGGCAAATTGATTTAACAAAACTTTGCATTCCTCTTGTTGTTCAGGTGTCAGACTAGAAGAGAGATTGACTCCTTCTATTTTCTCATTTAAAGGAGGAGGTCAGGTAGAGGTTCACTCTCCTCCTCCTCTTGAACTGAAGCTAGAAGCAAAGCTCCCAGTTCTGGTCTCAAGACATAAGCCTTTAGACGGTTGGTGTGAAAGACTCTGGGAGCCTCCTTAGGATTGCCTAAGTCCACCAGATAGTTCACCTCTCCAAGTTTTCCCACAACCTTGAATGGTCCCATCCATTTGTCCTGCAAGGCCCTCTGCCTTGTTGGGAACATAACAAGAACTAGCTGGTCTTGAGCAAACTCAACCATGTTGGCCTTCTGGTCATGCCAATGCTTACCCAGAGCCTGACCTGCTTTCAAGTTATCACTTGCCTCTGCCATCATGTGTGACATTCTCCTCCAGAGTCCTATCACTTTGTCAGTGACTCTGACTGGTTTGGGGCGAAGGAGCACTCTCCAATCCCTCCTTGATCAGGGCTAATGGACCTCTGACCAGATGGCCATAGAGAAGTTCAAAGGGACTGTCCCCCACTCCCTCCTGAGGGACTTCTCTATATGCAAAGAGAAGGCATGGCAGTAGGAGATCCCACTTTTTCTTAAGGGGATCCTCTAACGCTCCTATCATGCTCTTCATGGTTCTGTTAAACCTTTCTACCAACCCATTTGTCTGAGGGTGGTATGCTGTTGAGAACTTGTAGGTAACTCCACAGTTTTTCCACATGGCCTTCATGTAGTCGAACATAACATTTGACCCCCTGTCGGATATTACCTCCTTAGAAATCCCAACCCTGGTAAAAATACCAAGGAGTGCCTTAGCTACAGCCTGAGCTGTAACAGTCCTCATAGGAATTGCTTTAGGGTACCTAGTATCATGGTCTACTACAACAAGTATAAACCTGTTGCCTGAATAGGTTGGAGGATCAGGGGGACCAACAATGTCGATTCCTACCCTCTCAAATGGTACTCCCACCACAGGGAGAGGTACTAAAGGTGCCACGTTCTTGGAACCACTTTTACCAGAAGTTTGCCAAGTGTGGCAACTCTTGCAATACTTATCTACCTCAGCCCCCATTTTAGGCCAATAAAAGTAGAGAGAGAGCCTTTCCTTGGTCTTCATGAAACTCAAATGACTAGCCAAAGGTATCTCATGGGCTAGTTGCAAGAATTGGAGTCTGTTTTCTTGGGGCACTACAAGTCTTTTGTAGTCTCCAGGGATTGACTCTGTCGGTTCACTATAGAAGAGGCCATCTTCCCAGTGTAACCTATACTTCCCAGGCTCTTGCCCCTTAAGCTGAGAAGCTCCCTTGTGGCGAAGACCTTCCAGAGTTGGACATTCTCTTTGTCCCCTACTGAAGTCTGCCCTGTTGGGGCCACCTTATGCCAGTAAATACTGCAGATCAGGATGGTCCACAGGGTCAAGATCTCCAATGAGTTCCTGGTCTCCTACTAGATCTGAATCTTCAGGCTCTAGTTCAACCACACAGGGTTGTACCTCACTCTCAGCCTCAGTTGGAGGAGGAATCACAATTGTGATTTATGACAACCTAGGAGATTTCCTGGTTGGCAGCACTGGAGTGCTTTCTTCTTTGAAGTCTCGGGTTTCCCCTTTGCTTCTGGTTGCTTTGAAATAGCAGTGAGTAACTCCAGTGGTGTAGGAGTGATTTCTTTTTCTATCATCTCCTCAGGAGAGCCCCTCAAGGTCCTCTCCCTAGCAGGTCTGGTAAGCTCCTGTAATCTCTTACTAGGAGGTCTGGGGGTACTATATACTACTCCCAGGTCTTTCAGATCATTGCCCAACAGCACCCTTCCTGGTACTTCAGATTGTACACTCACAGGTATCCTGACAGTCATTTAATTGCACTGGATGAGAGCTGGTAATTGGGGAAGCACCTGCACAGGCCCTCCAGCTAACTTGGTGAGGCGTTTGGGTGCCTTAGCAACATCCTCCACCTTGAAAAAAGATTTGTCCACCACAGTTATGCTGGCCAAGTGTCTCTAATGGCAGGGGTCTCCTGACCATTCACGAGAACACTGTCTTTATAATACTCTTTAGTATTAGGAGGGATATAATTATACACATCTAAATTCTGTTGTTCCCACAACCCTAGGGATACTAAAGATACACTAGCTGAGACTCCAGTGGCCTTTTGTACTTCCTCCTCTGGAGTGAATGCTAAGGAGACAGTGCGGATCCCTGAAGGTTTACCCTTACATCTGGGATCCCCTTTCACATGATCAGTAGAGCCACAAACATAACAGTTTCCAAATGTCTTTATGAATGGTGGCTTGTTCTGACCTCCTTGTGGTCTGGGACCAGGAGGTGCACTAGCCTGATTAGGTTTCCCTTGTGGCTTACCCTTAGAATTTTGTTTGGGGACCTCTTTGGAATTGGAATTATTTGAATTCTCTTTGTTGTCTTTCTTGGGCTGCTTTCCCTCATCCTTTTTCAGAGTTACCCCTGAATCCTTGTGAGTAGCCCTGTTGGCAACCCACAATTCAGCAGCCTTAGCTAGCTTCTTAGAATCTAGTTCTTTTGAATCAGCCAAGTGCTGTCTGAGCTCAGGAGAGCAGGCATCATAGATAGACTCCAACATTAGAAGATTTCTCATTCCTTCATAAGTGTTAACTCTATAACCCTTAATCCATACCTCTAAGTTCTTCAAACACTCATTCACCCAAGTAGCCCAAAGGGTACTATCATGCTTTTTGAGGGTCCTAAACCTCTTAAGGTACTGGGAAGGAGTCATCCCAAATCTAGCTATCAAAGCTAGCTTTACACATTCATAATCCATCCTATCCATCTCCCCCAACTCCATTACCACATCAGATGCAACAGGGGGGAGCCTAGAGAATAACCAGGGGATCAACTGATTCCCTGTGATATCCTGGAGCCCATCATTGTATTCAAACATAGCTAGCCAATCTAATACATCCAACTTAGGTTCATACATACCCACAATCTCTTTAGGCATCCGGGGTCTTTTTGGACTGGAAGATCTAGAGGATTCGGGGAGATAAGTATTTTCCAAAGACAATTTCTTCATCTCAAGCTCATGATTGAGCTTCATTTCTTTGAGCCTTAGTTCTTGATGTCTCTGTTCAGTTTAGGCACTAATTCTTTTGAATTCTAGTTCAAGTCTCATTTTTTCTAGAGAGATAAATTCAGGACTTAATGTGGGACCTGGTAAAGGTCCAGTAGCCACAGGTTGAGGCCTTTGAGCAGGTAGAGGACCAGAGGGGGTGACATTGTTATCCTCCTCTTCCTCATCTGTTTCAACAATAACATTTTCAACATTATCCTCTTCACTGTTTGCTACATTTGCTGGGGTAGTGGGCACTACAACACCACTATCCAGACTTTGTTTCTCTAACAGTCTAACAATCATTTCTAATTTCTTGCCTTTGACAGGAAGACCTTTCTATCTACACATATCCCTTAAATAATCAGCAGTATTAGTAAGGAGGGTCTCCTGGCTGTAACTTTCCATATTTTTGACTTTGTTTTAAAATAAACCTTTTGTGATAGTTATCCTTGTGGTTATTTGAACCAAGGTACTAGCAGAACTCTAAAATGTAAATCCAATACTTTTATCCTCACCGTTGTACACCAGTGTTAGGCAGAATCCTGTGCAGTTCCCTTAGGGAGCACTACAGAAGATTAAGACTACAGGTGAGAGCAATAAATCCCCTTTGGTATCAGTCTGTACCACAATGATTTAGTTGGTAGATGTGGCTGAGCAGTCAGACTTACCTTAAGAGGGAGATGAGCAGTATTCAGGGTTTACACAATGGGCCTTCAGTACTATGGAACAAGGAAACACTGACCAAAGCTTTGTAGTAAATATAATATATATATTTATTTTATACACTTCTAGTTAAACACATCTATCACAGTTATCAAGCATGTTAAATTAGGTCAAGAAAGTATACATAACTCCCTGGTTAAATTGTAGACAAGTTTGCGCAAGAGTGAAAACTGAGCAAAACGGCACAGTGCAAACCAAACACAAATGGCACTCTAGCAATTTCTCACAAGGGAGGGAAAGCACAAGTTATACAGAAATATCTTCTTACACACCCTAGCAACACTCTTCATACGTTTGTGAACCAGTTTAAGCAAGACAGTGCATCAGCATAGGAAATACTTAAATGAAAACTGAGAAAAATGGCATTTCACAAGGTTTAAAAGTGGAAAGGAAAGGGTGGTTGTAAGAAGTAGGTGCACCAACATAGTTCTAGTTGAGAAGCAATCTGGAGAAGGCAGTTCTAACAAATTTAGCCAGAGTCAGTAGGCCTGTGCCAGAGTCAGTGGTACAGGGCAAGGGCCCAGGAGCAAAAAAAATTTTCTTGTAGCTGCAGTTAAGTCTTTGGTTAACGATTTTGAAAAGGTGGATGCAGAAGGTGAAAGACAATGTTAAGAGAAAGAGGAGGCCAACCCAACAGATAGGTAAAGGATTTAAAATACCTTTAGCTCTAACGCGAAGATAGGGCGGCCTGGAGGAACAATGTACCTTTAAAATGAAGAAGGGGCTCCTGCGGTGGCGGTTGTTCCTGGTAGTTCCTGCAGTTCGGGGGATCCAGCAGAGGAAGAGAGGCTCTCGTTGTGGATGAAGGTTCGAGTTACTGCACTACCCAGGGATGAAACCAGCCGCGGTGCTGCCCGACGAATAAAAGGTACGCTCCTTTAAATCGCGGTCCGGGTGGACTGGTGCCTGGCTATCTGGCCTCCCAGTACTGGGTACTGGTGATTCGACCAAGGCAGGTCCGGGAATGCGACTTGCAAACTGGTTGGCCCCACCAGCTCAAGGGAAGAAGGCTCTTTAGGATGAAGATCGTCTCTCGTCGTGTGGAGAAAAGTGGTGAGATGTTGCAGCAGGGCTTCACAGGTGGTTCAGTCGTTGCAGCGGTCTTTGGCTTCTCTCCTCTTCAGCTTCTTAGTTCCAGTGGTGACTTCTTGCTTTTCCAGTCCTCAGGACCCTGCTTTTATGCAAAAAAAAGCCCCATTCATACAGCCTAGCTGTCATTCACACAGTGGAGTGGTCATCGTGGCGGGAGACCCTTCAGCCTATCAGGATAGAGTGCGACATGGGTTGCGAAGGCAACCCTGTCCAGGGGTCCTACTCCCCCTCCCACACAACGGACCCACCCCAGACTCAGTGGTGCCGAAAGGAGGGCTTCTTGGCAGAAGCCCGCCAAAAGGACGAACAAAGGATCCCCGACCTGGGTTAGGAGTTTAGAGAAAGACATGAGAAAGAAGTTATAGGCAAGGAAATTTGCCATAGAATGAGAATTCTCCCTAACAAAAGCTATCTAGAGAAGGCAGTTGTAACAGATTTAGCCAGAGTCAAGAGGCCTGTGCCAGAGTCAATGGTAAAAGGCAAGTGCCCAGGATCAAACAGTTCTAGTAGCTGCAGTCAAGTCTTTGTTTAACGATTTGAAACGGCAGTTGCAGAATATAAAAATATAATGTTAGACGATAGGGGCGGCCAACCCAGAAGGTAAGTAAAGGATTTAAAACACCATTAGCAGTACCCAACGAAATGGGAGGCCTGGCGGAACAATGTACCTTAAAAGTGGAAGAGGCTCCTGCGGTGGCGGTAGTTCCTGGCAGTTCCTGCAGTTCGGGAGATCCAGCAGAGGAAGAGAGGCTCTCGTTGTGGAGGAAGGTTTGGGTTGCTGCACTGCCATGGGATGAATTCAGCTGCAGTGATGCCAAAACGCTCCACGGTCGTGGGGGACGGGTGCCTGGCTATCCGGTCTCCTAGTGCTTGGCGCTGGCGATTCGATGAAGGCAGGTGCTGGAAGGCGATTGGCGACCTGGTTGGCCCCACCAGCTCAAGGGAAGAAGACTCTTGCAGGTGAGGATCTTCTCGAGTCGTGGGAGAAAAGTGGTGAGGATCTGCAGCAGGTCTTCACCGGTGGTTCAGTCTTTGCAGATGTCTTCAGCTTTTCTCCTTTTCGGGTTTCAGTTCCAGTGGCGACGCCTTGTCCTCCAGTCCTCAGGTCCCTGCTTTTATGCAGAAAACCCCCCATTCATACAGCCTAGCTGTTACTCACACAGTGGGTTGGCTATCCTGGCGGGATAACCCCCCAGCCTATCAGGGCAGAATGCGACTTGGGTTGGCTAGGTAACCCTATCCAGGGTGCCTATTCCCCCTCCCACACATCCTGTCTACCCCAGACTCAGTGGCACCGAGAGGAGGGCTTCTGTGTAGAAGCCTGCCAAAAGGACGAACAAAGGATCCCCAACCTGGGTTAGGATTTCAGAGAAAGACACGAGAAAGAAATATTATTAAAGTTCTGGCAATAAAAACCTACCGGAATAAAGTTAATATTAAAACACACCGGCAGTATGTTAGAGGCTGTCAGAAAATGTGATAGCCTCGAACAATGGGAATATCCCATAGGAAAATATTTGCAGTCGAATATTTACGGTAGTAACCACTGCCACCAGCCAGAAACATTTGAGAGAGGGACTGAACGGTACCCTCTCGAAAATGAACATAAGGGAAAAACTATTAACCCTTCCCAGTACCTCCATAGTAAGATGGTTTGTACTGTCCTCTTAGTCCCGTTACTGGATGACATCTGGGACGAGGGGCTGGGGCTCCTGAAGAACCCGTCCACGGCTCCTGCTCGGAGAGACCAGTACGAGAAGAAGTACGGGGTCCCGGACTCCGCCCCAATGTGTCTCAGGGCACAGCCGTCCCCGGATTTGGTGGTCTCCGTGGCAGCCAAGAAGAAAGCGGCAGGGGCGACGGCGTCAACTTCAACAACCCCATCAGACAGCGAGGGGAAGAAGCTGCACGCCATGGGACGACAGGTCATCTCGTCGGTGGCAACGATGATTAAAGCGGCCAACGCCCTCGCGATCGTGGCACGCTACGACAGGGAGCTGTGGTTCAAGATTGCTCCCCTGATGGACTTCCTCCCGGACGACAAGAGGGCCGAGGCCCTGGAAATCCTACAGGAAGGCGAGGTGGCTTCGGACCACACCATACTGTGGCCATGGACATCGCAGACACCGGCTTACGTCAGATGGGCAAAACCCCAATCCTATACCCCAATCCTATAGCCAAAAGTGATGAGAAACCAGCTCAGAGTTTAGCTGACATTCAGAAAATTAGAGAACAGTTATTTATCCCTATTCATTTAAATGAGGGGAAGGAATCTGTTCTCGCCCGACTGTGTGTGAACAACGGTAAGAGCTTCATCAGTGAAGCCATGTTCCGAATGCTCCCAAACGATCCATCCATTCCCACATTTAAATTGATTGATAAGTGGGAAATGGGCCTGGAAACTCCCAAATCCAAACATCACCTGCTTAGCAGGTGTATGCTCAAAATGTCTATAGGTAACAAAAGCATAGAACACAATTGTTAGGTTGTGCGAGATGTCCCTGCTGCATTTTATTTAGGCGATGACATTTTCAATCATTTTGCCATTAATTTGGACCTGATAAATTACAAAGCCTGGTCCCGACTAGGGGGAAATCCCATGGACTTTGATGATCCAGAAAAAGCATTACGGTCAGCCCACTTGCTGCCCTATGCAGTTGAAGTTCAAAGTGGAGAGTAGGTCAACATCCCAGGACGGACCCGACTATTCCCACTTAAATAAAAAAATAAAAGAGGACAGAAACTGCAAAATCCTGACGCATATATACACCACAATATCATGACCACTGTGAGGGGGCACAAGTTGTGCCACAAGCAGGCTCCCACCAGAACCCTGAGGGCCTTAAAACCACTGCAAATGTTTTATTTTTTTTATTTATAGTTGTTTTAATCAAGAGTTTAAGCTTGATTTCTTTCAACTTTCTAATCATAAAAGGTAAATAAAACATTAAATACAATCAAAATATTAAAACATTCACAAATATTCAAAGTACATTCAGATTATTACAAGGGAATTTCTGCATATTAATCTGCATGATCAAAAGTTACATTCAATATATGACCTTATGAGCCTAATTGTCTGTTCACATTTTTCCACGTCGAACTTATGACATTGTAGATCTGTTGACAAAATACATCAGAGATAATTACAATTTGCTTACAATCATTGCTTTCCTTGGTATGCCTATATTATACAAAAAATTAAGAATGGCATATCTTACTGCTTTGATGGTAGAATGATAAAGAAGCTCCCAGAGTTTCTCACTTGTCAAGGAATGATGACCCTTGAATAACAGCTTAAAGCAATTTATTTTTTGCGTTAACAAATTGGGGCATTCCACAAGTAGATGTTTGATGGTTTCAAAGGTTATTTTGCAGAAACGACAATGTGCGTCCATGGATGTTAGCTGTTTACGATTAAGCACAACTTCCCTTGTGGGCCAATAATTAAGACGGAAGCGCAAATAATCATCACGTTGGCGTGAATTAGGAAACATATATAGATAACTTTCAGCTCGACCATGCCGTTTCAAGGCAAAAGGATAATGTACAAAGTTATAGTAGGTATGACATGCAGTTCTTGTTTGTATCCAGTCATAGTCCGACAACTGTTTTTTGGCTTTTTCAGGATTCTCTAGTAACAATGTCGATTAGATACCTGAATTGTAAAGGACTCTCTGCGCTTTTGATCGCCATGTTGCCGCAAAGATGTCCTTAGAACTTAAAAGATGGTTTAAAATATGACATAATATTCCCGTTGTTGAAATAGCCAAAATACATTTACGGTAAAGCGAACAAAGCTTCCACTTATATACTGCATATAATGATAACAAACCTAATTCATGTCTCACTAGACATATAGGTTCTGATAGTGGTAGCTTCAACACTTTTTTCCAGTACGACCCTTCAAGGCACGCCCACTATTTATATAGTCTCACAGAGGAGGACTCCGAGCCATACAGGATTACTGGCGTGAATTTCTGTTTATAATAGGTTATGATGGGAACAATAGAAAACATACAATATTTCGCTTTGATTACACGAGCATGAGAAGTAGTTGTAATTAACTTCTGTTTTATATATCGATCATAACAATTATGGCCTAACTCATTAGTTACTATGGTGCCCAGATAGATATATGATGTTCCTAACATCAATGTAGATCCTTGTAATGGCCATTTATAAGCCTTTGTTCGTTGCTTTACATTTCCAAATTGCATGATTTTAGTCTTCGAAATATTCATCGATATACAATTTTTTGGAGTGTAGCATTCAAGGGCATCTAGTAGTATTCATAGTCCTTTGGGGGTCTTTGCAAACAGGACCATGTCGTCTGTATAGAGTAGATATTTAACTTGTGTGCCATTTATTTTAAGCGAGTCAGTGATAAGCTTCTCAAAACAATTGCCAATATCAGAAATAAAATAATTAAACAAGGCAGAAGCCAAAAGGCAGCCTTGTTTTAAGCCCCGAGCAGTTTGAATTGGTGCTGTAATCTCACTTGTATGGTGGTCCCTGTGTGTAAATCAATAATCCACTTCAAAATAAACCATGGGCAGTTTTTTGTCATCAGTTTCTTGTATAGTAATTCACGGGGCACGGCGTCAAACGCCATGCGAAAATCAATGAATGCAATATAAAGGACCTGATGGCGTTGCTGAGCTTGTTGTATGATACTGTTGAGGGCAATAATATTAACAGCAGTCCCCAGCCCTGGTCTGAAACCTGTTTGAAATGGATCGTATAACTTTCCATCTGATACCCAGAGGTTAAACTGTACTAAGATTAGTCACGCAAATATTTTTCACGGGCAGTCTAAGAGTGCAATAGGGCGATATGATTTCGGTTCGTCCCTGCTGCCCTTTTTAAAAATGGGCAATATTATTGTATGGATCCTGTTAGAAATATGTTCTTAAATATTTGGAACAAGATTTGTGCCCAGTCTTGTGGATGATTATTTAACATCCCATTATGCAGGCCATCAGGCCCAGTTGCTCGGGAGCGACTTAGGTTGCTAATGCAATGCATAATACCACTAATTTCTAATGGAAATGAATGAGAAACACCATGCAAGCTGACTTGATCAATATGATTCAAAGATGGGGTACAATATAGACCTCGAAAATCATTTTGCCACACCTCATTAGTGATGGGGCTAATTTGCATGGCACCTGGTGTCTTACTGGTGGCTGAGTTCAAACATGACCAGATGCCGCTTATTGATTTCTTTCAAATGTATTTCAACATCTGTTCGCCGTCATTTTGATATTGGAGAAATTTGCGCTCCTTCAGCCAGGCTTTGTGAGCTAAGGTCAATCGTTTCTTTTCCGCAGTTCTTGCTATAATAGAAAGATATTTCACGTTGTGAATGTTCCACCTTAGAAGGCCTTTTGTTTGATGGACCTCTAGATCACATACATGACAATGGGCCTCATTACGACCCTGGCGGTAAGGGGTTAGCGCCAGCGTTAGCTGCGCCGACCCCTTACCGCCAATTACGAGTTCCCTTTCCGCCATGGCGGTTTTTACACCTGCTTTTAGCGGGTGTAAAAAACCATGGCGGTAAGGGAACTTGGTGTTAATTACGCCACCGTAATTTACGGTGGCGTAATTAACGCCTTCCCCACTCCCATTATGCCCTATGGGGCAAAAATGGGAATGGGGAAGGGTAAATGGGGATTGGGGATTTACCGCCCCGCCAAGGTCGGAATGGGGCGGTAAATCCCCTTACCGCCATGGCGTTAACGTAGTTAGCACCATGGCGGTAAAGTCACGGCCCTGGCGGTAACTTACCGCCAGGGTCGTAATGAGGCCCAATGTCTGTGTTGAATTGTCTGATCTGGCAAGATAACACTCTTAAAGATTTGCATCAGTTGAACATAACAGTCAGATACATCTAGTTGAGGTGCATTGAAGTGCTCGTGGAGACGAGTGTTAAATTGTTGCAATTTAAATGGGGTCCAGTATAGTCGATTGCCACCATTGTTTACATTTATATCTGCCACGTGGCGATATATTTGCATGGGATGTGATTCTGTTGGTATTTTACAACACACATATAGCATTCTGTGGTCACTCAGGTTAGATGGAACCACAGTTAGTGAAAGAATCTGTTTGAATAAATTAGAGGATACATAGACATAGTCCAGGATGGCAGTTTGCAATCCTCTGGCTGGCCCATGTGGACTGGGCTGGGATGTCCCCCGGTACGGTACCGTTTAGCATGATAAAGCCTCTTTCTTTCATGATAACTGACCATGTTAATTCATTCTGTGCTAGTTCAAAATTATCATTGGGAAATAGGTGCACATTTAAATCACCAAGTATGATGGTATGGACTATCTCTGGGTCAAGAAGTAGTTTATCAAGTATTAGGAGCAATTGCTTGAAGAATGTGTCAGGCGCCATAGTTAGTCTGCTCCAATAGATATCAATGATGATGATAGTTAGTGGGCCTTTAACTAACTTTACCACTTGGAAACATGAGGAGGGAGATGGACATTCAATGCTTGAAAAGCCAGTAAGTTTCTTGACTGCTAATAGGAGCCCTCCCATCGGACGGCCCATTACTTTCTTGGAAGCCAAGGTCGAAATGATTGTAAGAATGGACCATACGGGCGCATTCATGAGCCAGGTTTCCTGGAGTGCAATTATAGCGTACTTCTGGAAATTGCTTTTGTTGGAATTGATAAAGTGGTTATGGCCACGTGTGTTCCAGGAAATCAGGTTAATGGTGGTAGTAGCTTCATTACAGGATGAAATAGCCTCAATACATTATGACCCACCGCGATACATTTGTGTAGCTGATTTGTAATGTATGGTTGGCTGGGTCCATTTTATGGCCTCTTGTGATCCGGACTTATAGATATTTAATTGAGGGAGTTCTGTTCATTCTGTCTGTGACCTGGCATATTGTGTCAGTATAAAGCCCATATCATACAGGATCATTCTCATTTCCCAGAGCATATTGGCTACTAAGCCAGAGCACATGTATATTTTGGCTTCCGATAGATCGTCTTTGTTGGTGATTTCAATTAAATCAATATCAGTTGAAGCCAAATCCCGTAGTGTTGGTATGTCCCCACATATGTTCAGAATACTGGCTCTGTTCAGAACACATTTTTTACATGGTGAGTCTCGACATTTTAGGACTAGACAAGGTGCAGTTTTACGTTGAGTGATCAAACCATTCTTATGGAGGTGTTGTTCGTTTGCATTAACAGATGGTAGATACACTTGGCTGGGGATACTAGAATGAGCTGGATTAGCCTCGTGTAGGGGCCTGTCTGAACAGCTCAATCTATCAGAAAAGGTCGGATTACGGGAAACTGCATTCAATTGGTTCGCGTACTGAATTTGCATGAGATATGAATCGATGGATAGTTTTATAACATCTTTGAAATCCTGCTGTTGGTCATGTGTCTGTTTAGGTGCTGATGTTGGTACGGTCAGGTGTAAGTCATTTGTTGCAGGAAACTGAGTTTGTTGCATGATGTTTTTCTCAGACTGATGGTGAATATCTTCTGTAATCAGGGTGACAGTTTCATCCCCCACAGGTGTGGGCTTAGGTTGAAGAGCTGCTGCCGCAAATGCTTTGGGAGGACCCCTAGATGACATCACTGAATTATCACCAAAGATAGTGATTTTTTCTTGGGGCGGTTCTAGAGTTTTTAATGTTGAAGTGTTCTGCTTTATATATAATTCAATAGAAGCTCTTATTTCTTCTCTGAGTTGTGCCATGGTTGTTTTACATACAGGTGAAGCATTAGGAGCAGTTTGAATATTAGGCAGGGGTGTATTATCTTCTACTTTAGCAAGAGGATTTGCCATTGATGTGTTTTGAAAACTGCCTGTGGTGTGTCTCAGATCAATCGATGGCACTTCAATTAAAGACAGTGCTAACAAATCATCCAATGGCTTGTAAACTTCGAAGGCATTTTTACACAGGCATTTGCTTGCGGCCTGTCTAATTTACTTAGAATTTTTATGTATTTTCTCTCTTTTTTTTGAGAGGGCGACGACGATTTTTCATGGTCGTTTTACATGGTTGTTTCCAGTCCGATTGTAAAATAGAATATCGTGTTTTGTGACCTGCTGGCTTATTAGAGACTGCTGAAAAGAGATCAAAAACATTCGTTTTCACAGTCGGCAACATGTTGGACAATCCAGGAATTGGAAGATTATCATGCAATACATCCTGTCTCCTTAAAGTGCTCATCTCAGTTATGTCAGAGGAAGTATGAGAAGATACCATGGGCTGTGATTTCATAGCGCCTGCTGTAACATTGACTGCGTCCTTTCTCATGATGTTACTTTCATCCTGGATAACAGAGTTATTCGCCGAAGCTACTACAACAACTGGCTGCTCAGACGATATACCTGATCTACCAGATACTCTAAGAGTGATGTTTGTTGGTTCATTTTGGTATCCAGTATCTCATACAGTTTAGCCACAGTCAGAAGAGCAGTATTCATAGCACTTAGTGTGTTATTAAGTGCTGGAGCTTCGGGAAATGAGAAGCGTTTAGACTGAGCTCTATGAATAAAGAACTCTGGCTCTTGAGTTACTTCTTGGAAGCATGATCGTCTCGGAGTAGGGGCTATGAATGATGGAGATTCATCAACAAAGTGGATGTGGCAGTGGAGGTGTATTGCCAACCAGGTTTTGTGTGTGATGAAAAGAGGTGTTAATCGACTCAAGCCCAGGCTGAGGGGAAACATTATTAAATGTATATTCCTCTTGTAACTGCATTAAGTCACCATAATTTGAGCCGATATATTGAATCTCCTGAGACGGTGATTCCGACTTGCTGGAAATGTCCATAAAATCTCTAGCATCATAATCAACTTCCCAGTCATAGTTAGTATATCATGAGCCTTGCGGAGTCGTTGTTGGGCAGCTACTGAACATTGCACAGGCTCTAATGGCTCACTCCCTTTGGGAGATTTATTCTTAGTTGACTCATTTGTGAGTCGCATTTCCCCAGCCAGACATACAGACACCATAGTGGTATCCGTTATTTCACTAATCAACATATTGGGTGCCAAATTAGAATGTGGACTTACTTGTATCTCGTCATGGGTATGTTCCAATGGAAGCTATGGTGTGGTAGTTATTGTTCGTAAATCTTGAATAGTTGGATTCTCACTCTGGTTCGTCGTCTGGGTGGGGGAATGATTTAAACAGGTATCCAGCAACATTACCGTTTTGTTGTCATTCTTATTACTAGATTCTTTGGAATAGAATGTACGAAAATCCAAAGAGATGGAATCTGATCTGTTAGGTTTGGTCTTCAAGGATCCGGCATTGGGAAGGACGCTTTTGGCAACAAGACACGATGGTCGGGTGGCTGCTTTAGACGCCGCTATCTTGAGCTGAGCTATTGATAGAGCTGGCATGGGAAGCACATTTGGCATACCTGTTTTCAGAGTGAATCTTTGAGTCACCATTAATACACCTGATATAATATGGGTGTAGTGACTGGGTTAATACAGCAAGTACAACAATCTATTATGCCGGCCCTAACACCCCCATACCAGCTAAACAGCGAAACAGCACTGTGCTTCAGCACTGCACTTCCATCACTAAGAGCGCGCCAATGCGTGTGCTTGTAGGTGATATGGAAGCTGAGTAAGAGGGGCAGGCTCAAGCCTCTACAAAGGAAGAAAAGGAACAATGATGTAAAGGATGCTCACTATTTCGTTGGTTTTACAAGGAAAAATGGCAAACGTGTCCATACCAATGTGGCGTGGCCAATGGGATCAGTCCAATTGCAGAGTGGGCGGGATCTTAACGAAGTCCCAATGTTCGTCTGCAAAGTCTGTGAAGGGGTCCGTAGAAAAGGAACAGGGAGCAGCGGAGACCAGCAAAACAGCACTGTACTTCAGCACTGCACTTCCACCAAAGCGCGCGCGCCAATGCGCGTGCTTGTAGGTGATATGGAAGCTGGGTAAGAGGGGCGGGCATAAGCCTCAATGAGGCATGGCCAATGGGATCAGTCCAATTGCAGAGTGGGCGGGATCTTAACAAAGTCCCAATGTTCGTCTGCAAAGTCTGTGAAGGGGTCCGTAGAAAAGAAACAGGGAGCAGGGGAGACCAGCGAAACAGCACTGTACTTCAGCACTGCACGTCCACCACTGCGCGTGATTCAATATAAAGCACTGGGCAACTGCGCATCCGGGGTTCCAGATCTCAGAGCCTTCCAGACGCCCCCGGGGATATCAGGTGAGCGTAACAGAACACAAAGCCTTTAAACCTTATCCACCTGGGCGTCATGGAGACATCTGAAACTGATCAGTTAGCCCAGCTTTTGGGACAATTACGCGCCGAGGTACCCACAGTCCGGCAGGAAACCAATGCCTTAAGACGAGAGTTAATAGTCACAAAAGACCGTACTGATGAACTAAGCAAACAGCTACTACAAACACAGGTGGGGCAGGCTCCATTGCCCGGATTCGCCCCATCCGTCGCTACACCATCATCAATCAATCCAGTACAGATACCGTTACCATTAGCAGTACCCCTGGCACCACCAGAATGGTTTAATGGAGACCCCAGAAGGTACACAACATTCATGAACCAGTACCGCCTCCATTTTCTTTGTAGTCCTGGGCTTTCCCAAACGACCAGGCGAGGGTGGCCTTCGTGTTATCATATTTGAGTGGAAGTGCCGCAGACTGGTCAGTACCTTTACTGAGCCGGAAGGACCCATTACTGCAGAACTTCAGGGGTTTTCAACAGGAGATGGAAAAGTTATTTGCTCGACACTTGCATGGACAAGCTCTTGATAATGAACTCCTGTCCCTCTGCCAAGGGAATCAAGATTTGCTGACTTATATTGCCACCTTTAATAGACTGGTCGTAGAAGCGGGGTGTCCAGAAGATAAAAGAACCACGTTGTTTCATCAGGGCCTACGAGGAGACCTGATGGGTGTCCTTGCTCAAGTGGTAGACCCACCTAAAGACTGCGCATAGTTTATCAACCTGGTAGTACAGTTGGACTACAGATTACAGGATCGAAGAACAGACCGAAGTAGACTCGAAAATCGTGACATGTACGTACATTCAAAAGATAATGTTCAATGTCCATCAGAAAATACCACAGAACCCATGCAGATTGGAGGAGTACAACGCCCTTTAACCAATGTTGAAAGAGACAAGAGGAGACAGCTACAGTTATGCCTATATTGCGGTAAATCGGGTCACTACCTCAAAGAATGCCCAGTGAAACCTCCAAGGAAGGTGGTAGGTGCTACAGAGAAAGAAGATGATGGAAAGGAATCAGAAAACTACCAGTCCCGGCAATCGTAGAGGCCCACTTGTCGAGCGAGAAGGATGAGTCACAGACCTCCCATTACGCCGTACCAGTAACCTTGATCAATCACCAACGACCGTCACAGATAAATGCCATAGAGGCATATATAGAAAGCTGAGCTGTTTGTAATTACATAGATCAAGATCTGGCAACAGAAATAGGACTTCCCTCATGCACAAAACCAACAACTGAAAAGATAACTACTGTTGACGGTACAGAAATTGTTTCGGGACCAGTAACCCAATGCACAACAGAATTAACCCTTCTGTGTCAGGATGGACATCAAGAAGCAATCACGTTTGACCTCATCAAAGCTCCTCAGCTCCAGTTGATCTTAGGGATGCCATGGTTACTAACTCACAATCCCCACATAGACTGGCGTGCAAAGAGACTGAACTTTTCCAACTAATGCACCCACGCTTGCTACCCGAAATCTATACCACAGCCAAACCTGAAATCTATTCAAGGAATTGCATCGGGGATCGCAGAACCAATGGACACCTTACCAAAGAATATCAGGATTATCAATATGTTTTTCAGAAGGAACAGGCTAACACATTACCGCCACATAGGCCCTATGACTGTCAGATCGACCTGATACCTGGTGCACAGGTTCCTTGTGGTTGAATTTATGCACATACGGAAACTGAAAATCTCCACTTGAAGTCCTATCTGGATCAATACCTGGATAATGGGTTTATCCGCCCGTCAAAGTCACCGGCAGCCTCTCCCTTATTCTTCGTACCCAAGAAGGAAGGAGATTTGAGGACTTGCATTGATTACTGCGCACTTAATCAAATCACAGTAAAAAAACGCTACCCTTTGCCCCTTATCCCGGAACTGTTGGACCAAGTCAAGGATGCCCGAATCTACACCAAACTAGACCTCAGAGGAGCATACCACCTTGTACGTGTTAAGAATGGGGATGAATGGAAAACCGCGTTTCGCACCAAGTATGGCCTCTACGAATATCAGGTAATGCCTTTCGGGCTGTGCAACGCTCCCGCAGCGTTCCAATACTTCATGAATGATGTATTACAGGAATTAATCGATGTCTGTGCCCTGGTCTATATTGACGACATCCTGGTGTATTCCCCCTCTGAAAGAGATCATGTGGAACATGTTCGCTCAGTCCTTGCAAAACTTCGCCAGCACAAACTGTACGCTAAACTCGAGAAATGCTCCTTCCATGTCACTGAAGTTGAATTCCTTGGTTTTTTTCTCTCGCCAAAGGGAGTCAAGATGGATTTACACAAAGTAGATGCCATCCTTAATTGGCCGTCACCTTCTTCACTTAAAGGAACCCAAAGCATGCTCGGCTTTGCACATTTTTATCGCCGATTTATTCCAGATTTCTCATGTATAGTCCACCCAATCACATTGTTACTGAGAAAAAACAACAATAAATTCCAATGGACTGAAGAGGCGGAACAGGCCTTTCAAGAACTCAAGAAAAGATTCACCTCTGCACCAATTTTACGACATCCTCGCCCTGATCTCCCCAGTATGTAGTGGAAACTGATGCTTCCAGCGTAGCTATGGTAGCAGTTCTCTCTCAAAGAGATCCAGAGACAGGCCAATTACACCCCGTGGCCTTTTGGTCACGTACATTCTCACCACCAGAACTTAACTATGCAGTTACAGACAAAGAATTGTTGGCAATAAAATCAGCCTTCAAAGCCAGGCGGCAGTATCTATTAGGTGCCAGACATACATCACAGTAATCACAGATCACCGAAACCTTCAATACCTAAAGTCAGCAAAAGCCCAATCGTCACAACAGTTGCGGTGGGCTCTATTCTTCCCAGAATACGATTACGTAATAACATACCGACCGGGAGTTCGGAAAGGGAAGGCCTTGTCTCGTATGGGTGTTGAAGAGAAAACTAACAGTACCCTGGACCCTGTTGCCATCGTCCCAAGTGAAAAACTACTGAGACTCACCACCACATTGACTCTGAGTGAACTTCAAGATAATATTTGAACCTTAATGAACCCCGAGATCTTGCAGAAATGGAATTCCCAAAATGAACATCACACGGTTCTGGATGGATTACCCTACTTCAGGGAACGACTATATCTACCAAGTTAAGATCTGAAAGAATTGGTCATGTCTGGTTATCATGATTCCCTGATCGAAGGCCATCCCGGAATTGCTAAGACTCTAGCCAAGGTTAAACTGAATTATTGCTGGCCATCCTGGTGTAAGGACATTGCTCGATTCATTCTATCCTGTGGGATATGTGCACAGAATAAATCACAAAAACAGAAACCAGCTGTCCTCCTACAACCACTGGATATTCCACTGGCTCCCTGGCATACTCTTTCTCTTAATTTTATTATGGACTTACCTCCCTGTCAAGGTTTTAATACCATTCTGGTGGTTGTAGACCTGTTCTCTAAAAGGGCACATTTCATTCCATTCAAAGGTCTTCCTAACGCGACCGGTCTGGCGAAAGCAAGTCTTGAACAGATTATAAAACTGCATGGTTTCCCTTCAGTCCTAATCTCAGATCGTGGAAGCCAATTGGTATCCAACGTCTGGAGGAAATGTTGTACCATGGCACAAATTGATGTTTGCTTATCCACTGGCCATCACCCCCAAACGGATGGACAAACAGAAAGAACAAACCAGACATTAGAACAGTATCTACGTTGCATGCTGCATCAAGTGGAAGAGAATTGGAAAGACTTGTTATGGATAGCGGAATACACATACAATAACTCCATACACACCAGCACGGGACAAAGCCTGTTCTACACAATATACAGAAGACATCCACATACCTCTGAACTAGACTCCCCCACGACCTTGGAAATTCCATCGGTAAAGACTCTACACACATTCATAACCCAAGCCTTCAAAAGGGCAAATGAACATTTACTGTAAGCCAAAGACAGACAAAAATAATTCTCGGACCGGCATAGAAAGAAAGCTCCCGATTACCAAGTTGGAGACGAAGTCTGGTTGGCATCAAAACATGTGCCCATAAAAGGTACCCGGACCTTTGGTCCAAGATATCTAGGACCTTATACCATCGAATCAGTGATAAATCCGGTGCCCGTCAAGTTAGCCTTACCACCAAGCATGCAAATTCATCCAGTGTTCCATGTGTCACTTGTAAAACCTGTACAACCAGGAACCAGAGTCTTAACACCACCAAAACCTGTGCTAGTTGATGGAGAGCCTGAATTTGAAGTTAAAAACATCTTGGATTCGAAACATACCAGATCTAAGCTATACTATTTAGTGGACTGGAAAGGATACGGGCCTCAAGAAAGAACTTGGGAACCAAGTGAACATATTCACGCACCACGTCTGATTAAGAGGTTTCACCTGGATAACCCCACCAAACCCGGACTAGACAGGAAGGATACCATGAGAGGGGCCTTTGGGGGGAGTGCTGTAATGACCACTGTGAGGGGGCACAAGTTGTGCCACAAGCAGGCTCCCACCAGACCCCTGAGGGCCTTAAAACCACTGCAAAAGGGCTCCTGGAGCCTGTCCTGGCACCTCTGGCACCAGGCTCATATGTAGGAAGGAAGGGCTGTTCAAACTAGGTCCCATTTGTGTACATGGGCCTTTAAATCCAACATGGAAGCACCCACACAGTCTAGTTCTAAGAACCAAGCCATGCGGTCTAGTGTTTTGGGTGTGGCAGGCCTGGAACTACTTTCCCTTGTACTACTTTACCTGGGCTATATAAACCATACCCTTACTGCAGAACACGCTTCGTGTTATTCTGCAACCAGCAGCGTGACGCTCATTGTGTCCAGCTCATGGTCTTCAGCATCTTACTGTAATCTTTCAAGAACAAGAACAAGATTATTCTGTCTTACCTGAGAAAACACCATCCAGCACTCAGCATCTCAACTGGGCTGCAATCTGTGGAAGCCGAGAGAAGAAGAGTACTAGCTTAAGGACTTCCGGCAAACCGCTACCACAGCTGCTGTTTGAACATTGCGACCTGAAATAACGAGAAAGGGAAAAACAATATTAGAATGCGCGCTTCCAAAACATTGAATTCCATCAGTCTTACCTGAATTCCATCGCGCTACGCCAAACTTCCTTCCGGAGCACCTGTCTTGATATTGGGAAAATCTTCCTTGGGACCAGCCGTTGAGAGCAAAAATTACCCAATTCAGCCCAAAATACTGGTTCTATTGTGCCGAGCAGTGAACTCATGCTAGTGACAAATGACACCTTCAAAAGGTTTTAGCATTTATTCTAAACAGTGAATTTCAGCAACATCTTGGGATTCAAGTTAGAGAAGATTACAAAGCACAAAACTTGGAGAAATATGAAACATAGAGAAACATAGAACTTAGAGAAACATAGAGAAACACAGTCTTACGCCCCTTCAATCAGCACTGGGAGAGCCTGGCCCTCATAAATTAGCTGTAGCCAGCCCCGCTCAGAGTACAGCGCTGCAGGGTGCCGACAGAGCAGCAGGTTCCGGACACTCGATTTTGCTCGAACCAAGTCCACAGATCGATCTCCCACCTGAGTCATGTGGGCATGCATTTTTATAATCTCGTGCTGTCAGTCCATGACGCACAGTTGTAGAACTTTCCCTGTGCAAAATATAGGCTTGCTCATGGAAAAACCCAACTCTGTGAATTTCCACTGTGCTCCTTTTCTGTGCCCCTCCCTGCTTGGAGCCCATCTGCGCGAAAACTCAGGAATGTCTTATCAGTGCCTTCCCAGAGAAAAGAGGATTTGTTTACGAAGCCATGCAGGGCTACAGTTAGAAAGGCAGAATATTCTAAGAGAAGTCGAGATGAATTAACCCTATGTGAGCAAGCTCTAAAAGGCATTCACTCATAGCTTAGTGTTCATAGCGCTTAAGATTGGCTATCTAAGCGCTATATAGGTGCCATAATGTTCCAAACACTCCAATAATGTCTATTAGCTACAGAACTGGGGCCTTCGCCATGCCTGTCTATCTACAATGCATAATGTGACCTACCAATCCTACTAGGCCTGCATATTCCTTGTAGCTCACTACTGCGTAACGGAGGTGCTACAACAGACTACTGTCAGCATTTTTGGCACATACTTTGAATAAACTATTGGCTTTCAGCGGCTAATGCTGTCATCTAAAGCCCTGATTGGCAAATTTGCAATTTTGTGTATCACTACACTCCACCCCTATTCAAAGTGTGTGTGACAATGCTGGCTAATACCCATCAACATAGTATGTAGTGCAGTGATAAAGACCTTGGGGCTTTGCAAAAGGTTTAAGCAAACTATCTTCTAGCGGTTAGTCAACGTGGCAGGCAAGGTTAGTAAAAACACTACCTAAACAAAAATGTACACAAAGTGAACAGTGACCTATACCCTTGCCAAAACCTGGCCTACACAAAAATACCTACACAAAGTGAACATGGACATTTACTCTAGCCAAAACCTGGCCTACACAAAAATACCTAAATAATTATCGTATAACTGATTGTCAGTTAAAAAGCAACATGCAGTTAGAATATCAAGGCAATCCGGTGTAGTCTAATCTACAATGCACTATTGCATTTATGTATGGTTACCAATTCTAAACCTGGCAGCCTTTCACTCTAAGGGCCTACCCTCCCCCTGATCCCATGGCATTCAAACGTGACTATGGGCTGTGTGATTAGACACTTCCCCCATGTATGTGGAACCCAACCAAAAACCATCTAATTTCATGAGCAAGGTGAACCCATGGGCACCAGGTTATCTAAATAAAAACAATTCTACTAATTTGCATTAAAGCATGGCATGTGTTATTCATGCAATCAAAAGCAAGCGATTTGATCCATATGTTTGCTGGTAACTGTAGCTCTGTGTGCCAGTGGGTTGAGGATGGTCGCCCCCACTCAGAGAAAATCCAACACCCGCTGATTTACCAATGTTTGCCATAAAATGCATCGTGTGTATTTAGCAGTCTTGTTGACCTGCCCTATGGCAGAAAAAATTTCTTCATAACTAAAGTTTTGCCATCTGAAGTGGTGGCCAATACTTGTAGCAGTGTTGGGCTTATTAGTGGACCACACTAGACCAGAAGTTTTATAGCAGAGCTGGCATCAGAACCAATAGTGGCTAGCTTATTGCGCACAGTTTCTATGTCAAAAGCATATAAAGCTCCTGTTACCCCCCGCTGCTCCCGCAATTAATGAATCTAGCTCCCTAGCTACGCGCACTCTGGTGATGGGCCATAGAAATGGACTCCATTTGTAGCAGCATGGTGGTACTAAGGAAACATTGCCTCGTGATAAATCTATGTCTATGTGTATCACTGTAATAATAGAGGTGTGCACTACCAGCCTACAATTTAAATGTTGCCTTACTACTGGAAAATCTAGCATGTTCACAGTTTCTACTTTGTGTGACTTGGAGAATACCCTTCTCCAAGTGGGATGCCTACCATATACAATATTAGTTTTAGATACAAACACCGTACTACCATCCGGCAGTGGCTGTTTCATCGTACCATTGTGTGAAATGCATTTAGTCAAATTATAGTCCATAAAATCTTGGCGAGAACACTTGCTGCAGTTCTTGGCCAGAAAAACAAATCGTTGGATTCATTCACTGAAAAATTTGGGCCTAGGATTTCATAAGCACCAGTCATATGAGTCAGTGACAAAAGATGCCCGATAATGTGCCAGGCCAGTACGCTAGCAATTCCATGTGTATACTCATTTGTAGCGCTTTTGCAAGGAATTATTCTACATGTCTACAATCAAAAGGTGACTCTTTGCATTAGTGTGCTGGAGACAGCTGTCCCCACAGAAACATGAAACTTGTTGGTTTAACAAAAACCGTGTCACACACTCTGTCATAAAATCAAACATCAAGTCAGTCTTGGTTTCATTTACCCGCCTTAAGGCTGGCTGTAAAAGTATTCAGTGTTTCAAAGGTTACCATCTCAAATTAGAGCTCACACACTTGGCAGCATTACTACAAATTAAGAACCTTAACCTGTGCACAACTAACTTTGGTGTGCGCACTCATTTTATCTCAAAATATATTACGCTCCTGCTTGCATAATCCTGCTGCCCACACAATTCATAAATCATTTTCCTGGCTACGTGCAACGTAGAAGTTTTTTTTTTTCAAAAAAGCAAAGCATCTCTGGTTAAAGCAATTCAGTTGGAAGAGCAAAACATTTTGTTTTTTCAGATTCATCTCAAAAATGCATTTAAAAACCATTTTTCAATGTGTTAGCATTCAAGTGCTGTGTCACACAGCTGTTTGTGGTGCATGATGTCATAGTCCACAACCCATTGTCCACAGTACTTTAAACAAGAAAGGCAAAACATATCAACCAGGTTATTTCCAGCAACTGAATCATTTGAGTGTGCAGCATCAAATGTTTGATAACTAGCCAAGTCTGCACCGTGCCAGTTCAGCAAAAGTTATTACTCTGTTGGACACTTCTCGCAGGTTGCAGAACAAATGTCCTCATACGTCATGCATGTTGGCAGCATTGAGTGCGGTGCAGGACAGGTTCAAAGTTCACATATCATCTCGCAGTGACTCGCTTTCTCTGAGAATACGTCTGCTTGACTGATCAGTGTCACCCGCAAATTGCACACATCTACCCCAATCATGGCACGCAACTGTCTTGGTTTTTTGCCTAGGCAAAATACAAACAGAAATGTTAGGATTTCATCAAAAGTACAATGTCATTGTTATTCACATCAGGATGTCATCAAAACTACAATATCAGCGCTATCCACCCCTTCCCTTAACACCACCCCCACCTTCAGAAGTCTCATCAGGTAACTACACACTTTATCATTGCTACCACAATTATTTGTCAGCCTTCTGCATGTTACTGGGGGCTTATTTACACTCAGCCATACGGGGTGTAATTGCCTAGTCACAAACTCATTTGTGCAATGCGATCATAGTTGGTCAATGGTACTTCAGACTGATCTGTGATTTTACAAAAGCCATATAATAAGTACCCAGGTCGCACTTCTCAATGGATCAATGCTTTTCTTTGTCACCAGAGCGATCACGAAGGCCAGGCGCCAACTTGCTTCCAGTGTTTCATGATCTTGATTTAGGTTGCCCTGCTGGCATCACTCCATATTTCAAAGGTAAAGTCCTTCAGTCCAATACCGCCTGCAGTTGCACAAGCAGCTTTGTTTATTTTTCTCCATACAGCTAGTGTCTTTCAAGCCTCTGGTTTTCCACTTGTCATTTTCCCAAAGGGTGTCTGCTGATTCCTTGGGCCACCCCTTTGAGCGCGATAGTCTAAGTCAGTTTCTTTATTTGCTTCAACAAATCATTCATTCTTGCACTAAGCCGTGAGGCTTCTGGATCATGGCTAATGTGCAGTGTTCATGTTATACTCCAAATCCCCGCTCTGCATGCTTCTTGCAAAACGGCTACCTTTGTCAGTTTTGCTTCCATCTGGAACGCCATAATGTCTTTGTCAGTTACTCCAGCCCTGGCAATGTAGCTTGCATTTTTTCCAGCTGTGTATTTTCACTTCTTAAAGCGCCTAGAGGTTTCTTCTCCAGTGCACAGCGCTTTACTTCAGTTCACATCACATGGAGTACTGGGATGCAGCTTGCACGGCAATGTCTCTTCACTTCACATCACATGGGGCATGGGGATGCAGCGTGCACGGCAATGTCTCTTGAAATGGGCAGCTGTCTTTTCTTAGCCCATTCACAGATGCACAGGTTCCCCAAATGTTCAGATGCGATGCGCCAAGTCTGACATTCTGCATGCAGCATTTGTTTTCCTTCCAGTGTTGATACTGGGCAAATTCTTTACTTCTGATCAGCTCTGTTATTGCATGCCAGTGTCAGAAAGCATGCGTACATCAGCATGTGTAAGGTAGATTGCGCTCTTTTTCATCTTCTCACTCACAGCAATTATTGCCTTCAGTTCTGTTTTAGCATTCTGTCTTTGCACCCCCCTTCTCAGTCCTTGCTCACACTGACGGTGTCTCTCACAGGGGATGGAATGCAGGAATGTCATTGTTTATCTTTCCTGTGCACATGGCAGCGGCATACACACGCAGCAAGCATATCACTTTGCCTATAACTCTTAAACTGTGGCGGCTTCAATGGAAGGCACTCGTTTCAGACAGTTCACCCAGATTAACTGTTTCCTGCACTGCTTCAGCAACTCAGAAAAGCTCCCATATCTGCCAGCTTTTATAAACACCATTTTACTGAACAGGAGCACGGCATTCTGCTTTCCTGCCTTCCTCCAACAGTTTTTTTTTCTTTCACGCACCTCGCCCAAGACAGTGCAAGTTATCTTCAAGGCACAAGCTCTGCACAGCAAGACTCTTATTTTCAAAAGAGGCACTTTTCTTGTCATCAGATTCAACTCCATGTAATTTTGCAAATCAGCAAAGCGTCTTTTAGCCTGTTTTAAACTGATCAATGTCCCATTGAAAGGCATACATTTTTCTTTTTCCTCGTAACCTTGTAGTTTGGCTTCACAAACTCACTCTAATGCGATGTGCGATCTTTCAAAAGAACCCGCAACCCACTAAATCGTTGTGCTGTCTTATCACACACAGATTTTTCATTCTGTTGAACCATTGCCAAATTAAAACCAATTATTTCAGTGCATTCAAAACATGTCATGTGTAGTGCAGCTGCCTGCACGTTTTTCTCTGCAAGAGCAACCCACACTCTATATGGCTTGTGGGCTATTAATGTGTCAACAACATTTTTCACCATGTACCGCAGTCAACAGGTCACTATTACCAAAACATACATCACTTATAACGCAACAGTACTTTAATCCATGGCATAGCGTGGGAACAGTCAAAAATACTCCAGGGGCAATTTAGGGGCAATTTAGAAAAATATAAATTGTCTTTTCCCCCCAAACCATAGCAAACTGATTCTGCAATTCCAAATCAATACACAAAAATCAAAAATCCAAATACCATTCGCTCACTTTCTTTTTTAAGTGAGTCTCTCACCCATTGTAAGCATGGCACAGCTAAAATGCAATGTAGCCATTTTAGTGTGTTTCCTTAAACAGAATGCACCATCAGCACATGGAATTCACAGTTGCCAAAAAACAAACCCTTTAGGCTGTCAACACAGCTGTTACTCTTTCTCCTAAACACGGCTCATTCCCACGTTATCTTCAGGAATGTCAACACTTCAAAAGCATACATTTAAAAAGCGAACCTTCGCCTCCTTACATTACAGCTCCCCACTCGCTAGCACACTGGGGCTGAATCACAATGGTTAGATCTATTCACAATTTGCATGTCAAATCCTCGCAACTATTTTCCTGCCCTCATGACAGAATAGAGTTGAGAACTCCGTCTCACTTTGCATTTCTATATTACAACTTTAAACTGGGGAAACCGCATGATAAAATTCTTTCCTAATTGAACATAAATCTTTCTTGACCATTCATCGGAGCGCTTTAAACATAGCCATTTCCCGCTTCTTTATTGCCTTGTGCTCCCTGGCTTCGTTCCCAAGCAATAAGTCAGCCACGACTGATTTACTGAAGGGGAAAGTCTTAACCACACAAGCTATCGGCCGCGGCAAGCCGACACCAACGTTGCTGTCTTTTGTGTCTCAGAGCTGCAGTGAGACCACCAAGGAAATGCGACAGCCTGCTCATCACTCTGCACTGTGTTTCTCACACAATTTGTCATTTCACAGCAAGGCACTGCTCTGCACAAATTCCCAAGCTGCCACCAAATGTCTTGATATTGGGAAAATCTTCCTTGGGACCAGCCCTTGAGAGCAAAAATTACCCAATTCAGCCCAAAATACAGGTTCTATTGTGCCGAGCAGTGAACTCATGCTAGTGACAAATGACACCTTCAAAAAGTTTTAGCATTTATTCTAAACAGTGAATTTCAGCAACATCTTGGGATTCAAGTTAGAGAAGATTACAAAGCACAAAACTTAGAGAAATATGAAACATAGAGAAACATAGAATTTAGAGAAACATAGAGAAACACAGTCTTACACCCCTTCAATCAGCACTGGGAGATCCTGGCCCTCATAAGCTAGCTGTAGCCAGCCCCGCTCAGAGGACAGCACTGCAGGGTGCCGACAGAGCAGCAGGTTCCGGACACTCGATTTTGCTCGAACCAAGTCCACAGATTGATCTCCCACCTGAGTCATGTGGGCATGCATTTTTATAATCTCGTGCTGTCAGTCCATGACGCACAGTTGCAGAACTTTCCCTGTGCAAAATATAGGCTTGCTCATGGAAAAACCCAACTCTGTGAATTTCCACTGTGCTCCTTTTCTGTGCCCCTCCCTGCTTAGAGCCCATCTGCGCGAAAACTCAGGAATGTCTTATCAGTGCCTTCCCAGAGAAAAGAGGATTTGTTTACGAAGCCATGCAGGGCTATAGTTAGAAAGGCAGAATATTCTAAGAGAAGTCGAGATGAATTAACCCTATGTGAGCAAGCTCTAAAAGGCATGCACTCATAGCTTAGTGTTCATAGCGCTTAAGATTGGCTATCTCTGTGCTATATAGGTGCCATAATGTTCCAAACACTCCAATAATGTCTATTAGCTACAGAACTGGGGCCTTCGCCATGCATAATGTGACCTACCACTCCTACTAGGCCTGCATATTCCTTGTAGCTCACTACTGAGTAACGGAGGTGCTACAACAGACTACTGTCGGCATTTTTGGCACATACTTTGAATAAACTATTGGCTTTCGGCAGTTAATGCTGTCATCTAAAACCCTGATTGGCAAATTTGCAATTTTGTGTATCACTACAGCACCACAGCAACATCTGCAAAGGAAAAGAGACAGTTTCAGGTTCGCTTTCAATATTAAACAACTGCACAGCGCTGTACTTACTTAACGGATTCCAGGGGCCTGTTTTTCATCTCGCTCTCATCCACTCGCAGCACCACTGCCTGTGAGGAGAAGAAGAAGAAAACACAGGTTAGCTTTAAAAGACAATAAAGGCGCTGCGCTTCGCGCTTTCTCTTACCTAGAAACGTGCCTCTCCATCCAGCACACCAGCATCAAGACCTTCGCACCTGAAAAGAAGGAGATAAAGACATTAACGAATTCCCACCATAAGCAGAACAAAGACTTACAATTAACAAACCTACTTGCCTACCAGCAGATTCGGGGTCACAGCAGGCCTGGGCCCAAGGAAGGCGTACTGCACCAGTGAAGCAACTCAGGCAGCTCACCAACAAATGTCAAGCGCCCCTGCACAAGAAATACAGGATGGATAGCTCACCCTACAAATAACTAAGATTCAATATTCAGCACTGGGCAACTACGCATCCAGGGTTCCAGATCTCAGAGCCTACCAGACGCTGCTGGGGATATCAGGTGAGCGTAACAATCAATGCCCATCTCCAACAGCAGGGGTTGGGGTTAAACCCAACACCATTGGTCAATATAGAACACAACACCATTACAATATTGATGGATAACAGCGACCCTAGGAGTATCACTTTGGCTGCAGGCACCATTATTGGAATGACGGTTGATGACTGACATTTTTCCATGGATCTAGGTAATGCACTGGTAGGACCAATCCCCAATGACTGCTTTGACAGTGATAGTGGCAATGACTTGCCACCAGACAGGATCTTCATGCGGCAAGGGGGGAATTTCCTGGTGTATTCTTCCTGCCCTTACGTTGAGGAAGAGGTGACCTGTGACATCAGGCAGGATGAGGTGATCTTCCAGGTCCACAATGACAGCCTCTCCTACCTGAACCCCTCTGTCCAGGTCAATACTCTAACCAGGGACCTCTCCACCCAGCTGGAGGAGGCTGCTGAGATAGAAAAACTGGAAGTCTTTCCAGGCTTCAGGCAAATGGTTGAAGAACCTAGCTGATGCATGTGAGACTCCAGAGCAAAAGTTGAAACAAGTGTCCTTAGATTTTCAAGATCTCTTTGCGGCGGATTCGTATGACTGTGGTCGCAACGAAATCCATACAACAATTCCCACGGACCCTGGAATGACTCCAGTGTTTGTGAAGCAATATCGCTTGCCTCTCGCATCCATGGAGTCCCTCACGAAAACCATCAAAAAACCTTGAGTCTTGTGGGATAATTCGTCCAGTCCACAGCACCTTTAATAATCCGGTGCTGTGGATCTGAAAAACGAATGGCCAGTGGAGACTCTGTGCTGACCTGAGGGCGCTGAATAAACGGGTCCACATGTCCCGATGGCCTCTCCCCTACATTGATGAGGGGCTGGCCCAGATCCAGGCATCAACGGTATACACTGCCATTGACCTGACCAATGGGTACTGGACCATGCCTATCAGTAGGGAGGACCAATACAAACTAGCCTTTACCTTTACACGTGGACCCGGACTCCCTTCAGATACATCAACTCCGGCAACAAATTCAACATCTTCCTACATAAGGCCATGCCTGACTTGGGTGAAAGGGGTAACCCTGCCTTTGTGGATGATGTCTTGATGAAAAGCTCAGCTGTGGAGGAACACATAGCGGAAATCCGTTATGTTCTGACACAGTTGAGGGTTGCCGGAGCAAAACTATCCTTCCAAAAGGCGAAGTGGTGCAGCACCCGTGTCAACTTCTTGAGACATGAAATAAATCCTGAGGGTCTCTGTCCCCAGGAGAAGAAAGTGAAAGCACTCCTAAAACGTAAAGACCCCACAACTCTGCGGGAGCTAAGAAGCCTCCTTGAACTGACTAATTACAGTAGGAAGTTTATTGAGGATTACGCAGAGATCACAAGACCCCTGATCCATCTGTTGAAGGGGGGGTCAAGTGGGAGTGGGGTCCAGAACAAGCCAATGCAGTAAAGCAACTCAAAAGAAGCTTCTCATGTGCGCCTTGTCTAGCTTATCCTGTCAAAAACAAGGAGTTCTTCTTGGAGACAGGGTTCTCGAATACATGCCTGACAGCAGTATTATATCAAAAGCATGACAAGGTCAATAAGGTCATCTCCTATGAAATCAAGACTCTATCCTCTGTGGAGGATAAATTCAACGATTGTGAGAAGGCACTCCTGGCAACGGTGTGGGCATTGAAGAATTACTGCCCGTTCATCCAGGGGGAACACATCATAGTGGAGACACCACACCGGCCTTTGCAATAACTTCAAAGTGACAGAATCCGGGCTGGAAATGTGAGTAAATCCAGAATTACTTCCTGGATTCTGTCAATGCAGGGCTTTCCTGTGGAGGTCAGATATGGCCAAAACAAGAAGAGTCCCCTCGCGCAAGGTCTGGCTGACTTGCATGATTGTGCAGGGATAACTGTCTCGGGGAAGAAAGTCTTAAAACCCAGGACAACATGGAGGCGTACCTGAATTCCCTGCACAAAGTCTATGAAGAAGACAAGTGCGAGGGAATGCCCACAGTTTATATGGACGGGTGCTCCTACCATGTTGATAACAATGGGGAAAAGGAACTGGTGGCCGGCATTGGAAAAACCTGGGTGAATGATGCCCCGCAACCCTTCACTGGATACAAAATCGGTCCCCGCAGTAGTCAGGTGGCAGAGTTGATGGCAGTTCATCAGGCCATCCTCACTGCCGTCCAACACCAACTTCACAAACTGGCCATAATCACCGACTCAGATTATGTCCAAAACGGGATCGTGGAGCACCTGGTTAATTGGAAAACCAGAGGCATGCTATGTGCTAACAACAAACCACTTAAACATGGCAAGCTAATCCAAAATATTGATGATCTGGTCTCCTCTAGTGAGATGACCATCTATTGGAAGAAGATCAAGGGTAATTCTAGAATAGAGGGGCCAGACAAAACTGGAAATGACCTAGCTGATCAGCTGGCCAAAACCAGAGCCATCCAGGGGGATCTCCTCGAGATCGAGTCGCTGTTGGGGGAAATCCAGGTCACTGTTATCATTAGGTCCCAGACAAATGCCCACAATGAACTCTCAACTGCCCAGTGGAGTAAGGAGACCCCAGATGCTGATTTAATCACAGCACAAAAAGGGGATCCGATTATTGGGACATGTTATCAACACATTGAGGACCCTGAGAACTTTTCTCTGACGGATACCGATTACATTGGGAAAGAGGACCTCAGGGTGCTGATGAAATGTCCAAAAATTTTCTGAATCCAAGACGGTTTGTTGGTAAGGTGATTCATATCTGGCTTTGACCAGTGGGTGCTACCTACCTCATTCCGAAGCCTGATGCTAAGTCACGCCCATGACGCGGCCACAGCTGGTCATCAGGGTTTCAGACTACTTTAGAAATCTTACGAGAGGTTGCATACTGGCCACACATGGGGCAGGACCTTGACCAAAACTTGAAGGGGTGTCTTGTGTGTGCACAATTTCAGCCAACATCACTCACACACCGAGCTCCCCTCCAGAAGAGAGGGGTGACACTGCCTTGGGCAGATTTACAAGTAGATTTCATCAGGCCTGTGATTCGCTCCTCTAAGGGGAACAAGTACATGTTAACCGTAACATGCTTGTTTACCAAATGGGTGGAATGTCTCCCAGCCCCAAGTTGCATGGCAGAAACAGCAAAAATGTCAAAAGTTAAAAAATTGAAAAATAATGGTGAAAAAAAATCTTTTTTAATACGTTTTATATTCATAACCCCTCTTTTTTATTTTTTTTTAATTTTTTGAACTTTTTTTTTACATGCGGAACCCCCAAAAAATATATAAATTAAAAAATAAAGAATTCCATTTTTTTCGACATAAAGTTTTCAAATTTATTGTAATTCGACATTTTGTTTCTCGATATTATGACTGACCACCATGACCAACCACATCTTCTCGCATTTTGGCCTACCCCAAAGGATTGATTCAGACCAAGGTGGTCACTTCACCAGCGAAGTGATGACAAAGATGTGGGAGATACTTGGGGTAAAAAGGAAACTTCACATTGCATACTGCAGTCCTCTAGTGGTGGAGTTGAGAGGTACAATAAAACCATTGTGAGCATTCGAAAAAAGTTTGTGGCAGACTCTGGGCCAAGTTGGGACATCTGATTTTGCTTGTCCTGATGGCCATCATATCTACCCCTTCTTCGGCAACTAAGATGTCTCCATTTAAGCTGATGACTGGACGAAGAATGGTGTTACCTCAGCATCTGCTCTATAGAACACAAGAGCAGACACTGATAAACTCATGAGTATGTTGAGAATCTAAGAAAACACCTTCAACATGCTTTTGCTTACGCTCAGCGGAATCTAGAAAGATGTGCAGAGTGGATGAAGACTCAATATGATTTAAAAATAACCAAAAAGGAATACCAAGTAGGAGACAGGGGGCCTCATTACGACCCAGGCGGTAGCCATGCCCTTATTAAGGGCACGGCTGCCGCCGGTAATGATCTTTTACCTGGACCTAGAAAAGGCGGACCCGGTAATTTCCCTTTTCTGGGACACAGTAAATATCAATCCCCGTTCCCATTTGAGCCCCATAGGGCTCAATGGGAATGGGGAGGATGCTAACAACGGGCCCAGTTAATAACGGGCCCGCTGTTAGCATCCTGGCCTGCTAGCGGGTCCCGCTTTTCACGTCTGGTTTGACCAGGCGTGAAAAGCGGGACCCGCTAGCAGGCCTCGTAATAGGGCAGCCCGTAATGAACGGTGCCGGTCCCGTACCAATGAGGCCCTGGGCCTCATTACGAGTTTGGAGGCAGCCATGCCCTTAACAAGGGTATGGCTGCCTCCAAATTTGGGTCCGGGATCCCAGAATGGGGAAATACCGGGCCATTCTGACCTTGGAGGGCCCAGTATTTCCCCATTCAGGGAATCCAGACCCGGACCATCCCCATTCCCATTTGAGCCCCCATAAGGCTCAATGGGAATGGGGAGCATGTTAACAACGGGCCCGTTAATGACGGGCCCGTTGTTACCATGCTGGCCCCCTCGATGGACCCGCTAAGGACGTCTGGAAAACCAGACGTCCAGAGCTGGTCCCGCAAGGGGACCTCGTAATAGGACGGTATGGGGTTAATGGCTCTGGCGCCTTTATCGGCGCCGTTAACCCCTTACCGCTTACCTCGTAATGAAGCCCCCAGGGTAGACTTTTACAATGGTTTATAGTCATAAAATCGAAAACCAAAATGTCGAAAGTCAAAAAATCAAAAAAATAATGTTGGAAAAAAAAAATCTTTTTTATTACTTTTTTGTTCGAAATGGGGGGTGTTCCCTGGCCAACCCCCCTTTTTTTGTTTTTTTTTGCTCTTACCATTTTTTCTTTACATGCGGGACCCAAAAAATAAATAAAAATAAAAAAATAAATCATGCGATTTTTTTTTTTCGACATTATTTTTTCGATTTTTGTGTAATTCAACATTTTTTTCCATGTTATGACTGCACACCTTTTACAATTTCCAAAGGAACCAGACCAAAGAGTGTACATTTTTGCCAAGCTGGCAGGGTCCTTTTGAAATTGTAGATAGAATTTCACCTGTCGCCTACAGAATCTGCATCCCCAAAGGAGAACTGATAGAAGAGAAATGGGTCCATATTAATCACCTAAACAGTTGTCACCCTAGGCACACTTTGCAGCAAATTGAGGAACCAAGAGAGAATCAAATAGGGGAGACATCTGAAGTATGAGGATAAGAAAAAGAAGAATCAGAAGGGCACAATAGGGGTGCGCAGGGAGTTTTACACACGATTTCACTAGCACGAGCGGGGTACGCGTATTCAGAGGGGTGCGGAGGAAGTTTTACATGCGATTTCACTGGCACAAGCTGGGTATGCATATTCCGAGGGGTGCACAGGGAGTTTAACATGCAATTTCACTGGCGTGAGCGGGGTTCGCGTATTCCGAGGGGTGCGCGGGGAGTTTTACATGCAATTTCGCTGGCTTGAGCGGGGTACGCATATTCTGAGGGGTGCGCGGGGAGTTTTACACGCGGTTTCGCTGGCGCGAGCGGGGTATGCGTATTCCGAGGGGTGCGTGGGGAGTTTTCGCTAACGCGAGCGGGGTACTCGTATTCCGAGGGGTGCGCAGGGAGTTTTACACGAGATTTGGCAGTGTGTGCCCTCCCGGGTGTGCCGCCCCACCTCCCATGCCCCGCAGGCAGCCCACACCACAGAGGACCACCCCACACCCCTGGCCATGCCAAGCAGGCAGCCCATCACCCCTTACCATGCCCCGCAGGCAGGCCACATGGCACCATGCACCTGTGAGCCCCGACACATGTCCCCCACCTCACCCCCAGTGACGGGCACCTGCCAGCAGGCCCCAACTCATGTCCCCCACCCCAAACACCCACTCACCATTGACGGGCACCTGCCAGCAGGCCCAGACTCATGTCCCCCAACCCACCCACCCCCATTGACGGGCACCTGCGAGCAGGCCCCGACACATATCCCACACCTCATCCCCAGTGGCGGGCACCTGCCAGCAGGTCCCGACTCATGTCCCTCACCCACCCACCCACCCACCCCCATTGACGGGCACCTCCCAGCAGGCCCCAACACATGGCCCACCAAACAACATGTCCCAACAAAATATACCCATGGCCCTAATGCCAACCCAAATCCCACCTGCCCCCCAGTACAAGCATGCAACCATCCACTGCACCCACTCCCAAATTACCCATGCCATGAGAGTCATAAAAGAACCACCATGGCCATGCATAAATGCACAACAGAGCCACACAGTGGCAACACATGACTGAGGCAATGTTCATTGAGACATGCACAAAACCAATGATAGTACACAACACCAATCATGAAGTTAGAATAAATGTATTAAAAACATAATGAAGTAACATAATGAAAGTCTTGGGGGTCCTGGACTTGTAGTCCTCCCAGCGATTCTGGACGTGTTTGATGTCGCGGGTTGCCACCCCCTCCACGTTGATGGCACCCACTATGTCCGTCCAGATCCTCCTCCGTCCTTCCTTGTCGGCACGCGATGGTGTGAAGAGGGCATCATAATGCCCCAGAACTTGCTCCACCAGGATACCAACTTCCTTTTCACTGAAGCTGGTAGCCCTCTGCCTCTCTGGCTGGGGGCCCCAACATGGCAAACCCCGAGGCAGGTGTGGGTGGGCAACTGGGTCCTGGGGCTGGGCTGTGGAGTGATGGAACACCAGTCGGGAGTCTTCTTTTCTAGCAGGGGTGGTCACAGCAACTGGACCCCTGCAGATGGCTGATGTGCAGGTACAAAATGGCAGGGCATGGTGGAAGCAGGCAGGCAGGCAGCAGCAGATGGCTCGTGGGAGGCTGCTCGGGGCTCTGGGGGGCAGTAATTCGGCCTTCTGGGCAGGAGGTAAGGCCCTTAGCGCGTAAGCGCGTATGTGATGTAACGTGCAAGCGGGCGTTTCCCTCGGCACGGGTTAAAGGTCCCACGTGGGTTTCCATCAATCTGTACATGCTTTTCGTGGAGAGCGGTGCGTGTGTTTTCCAGACTTTGGGGTTCACACGTGATTACTTCACAGTGGCTACAGTGCGTACTTCTTCTTTTGGCATGGGTGCTGGCTATGCGTTCTTCTTCTACACGCAAGGCAGACGGTGAGTCGCGCATGCTATTTTTGCCACTACGGGTGTCCCTGATTGTCGCGTACCCCTTTTTTTCAGTCATACTAGCCTGCGTGTTGATCACGTATGCATTTTTTGTGTTCCTGGCTGCCACAGCATACTGCATGTTTTTTATTACATGCATGTGGGCTACAGGGGACGCGTATCTCTTTTTCTTGCTTTTTTGGGATGCATGAGCATTGCATGACCCATCATTTTTCCTAAGGGGCCACAGGCAGCCTTGCAGGAGCATAGGGGTGCTATTTGCATCACCTATCTTGCCCCCTCACCCAAGTTGCCCAGGACAATTGTTTTGTGCACCTCCCATTGGTACTAGTACATCTGTGCCATGGTTGGGAGGCTACAAAAGGTGAGGGGCACCTCAGTTGGGCCTCAGTTGGGCAGCCTCCAAGTGTCCTTTCCCCTCCCATGCGCAGCGCCTGTGCGTGTGGTTGGGGATGTGGGGGCACCACCATGTCCACCGGTATGCCCCGCTGTGTTTCAACATTGTGAAGGACACATGCTGCCACAATGATCCTGCACATTACTGGGGGTGCATGGAGTAGCTGCCGCACTGTAAAACCCAAGCATAGCTGATTCCTACTCCAGCACGATTATTGATCTAGAAAAATCCCAAATAACCAAACGGGAAAGCTGTGGTACCTTTTGCATCCTGAAATCAGACTGGCTTGCTGCCCACTAACTGCATGCCCGCTGCAATCCTGCCATCCAGCTGACCTTTCGTATCCACTGACCAGAATTGCCATTCCGCTGTCCTTGTTATCCGGTGACCAGAACGGCCCAGCTGTTTTCTTTTGCCAGGCACGCAGCTGTGTGGTGACCAGAACCTGTTGACGGTCCAAAAATCCCAAAACTAAAAGTGGACCGTGAGTATAATCCCTACCCAATAGAACCCCATAACCTATCTTGTCTTGCCTTTGTCCTTATCCCACTCTCTAAGCCATCCTATCCTTATCCTGATAACTTGTTAAAACTGTTAGAATTATCTGTGCACCCTGCCCGTGACTTTCTAAAGTGCTAGCGCCATTTCTTTTCAATTTTGTCTCGTGTAATCCTAAACCATTAGTCCTATTTCGAGTGATCAGACTGGTTTCCGCCAGGGTTGAACACTGGGGTGACAGGGTTGAATTAGCGAATCAACCTTGGATCTTACTGTGTCCATATTTTGTGGTCTAGTCTGAAGACTCTAGTTTAGAGTAAAACTGTTCCTGTCACAATTGATTTCTTTTCCTATTTCACGGCTTCATTTTGCTCAAAGCGCACCTTTTTATATCTTGCATAACTCATCCAGTTTCATAGCTAGAGACCTATTTTCAACTCTAGAATGTCCCTGTGATATATATCTATCCCCCAACCGCACTCCAAATCAGAGTATTTCACCCGTTTCTATAGAAAACCGTTTGGGTAATTCAAAGCGGGAATTGAAAAGAAATGCAACTTTTACATGTGTCATTTGGCTGCAATCTGTTCTAAAATGTCCACTCATTTTCGAATTGTATGCCTTTTGCTGATCCATTGCCTTGTGATTGGCAGTGATATAATCTACATGCTATTGTGATACAACATATGTATATTATAATTTAACCACACATTAATTCATTATTTCCCATTTCCGATTGCTATTTTAGGCCTTTGTTAAGGGTTTAAAGTCCATTTTTGCCTCTTATTCTGTGAGGGGAGGTCGGATTTTATTCGGTCTCCTGCCTATTATTCCTGATTGCCTGTTGTGTCTTTCTATCCATTCAGAATTGAGTATCTGTGGGTTGAGGGAACATTGCAGGGAGAAACCTTAACTTGGGTGCTATCTTTTCTAAATCAAAAAGTGCTCCTATTTCAATTGTTCTGTGTATATGTTCTAGGAGAAGGGTAACCAAGTCTCTTGATTCCATTCGCATTGTGATTATCACCCCATTGGTGATTGATGCCCCATATTAAAAATGGTATGATTTCTTTTGAATTTTAAAATAAATAAATAAATAAATAAATATTGCATTTCACCACCCAGCCTGGTTCACGGTCTATTGAGACGCGGGGTATTTGAAAAAGGGGTGTGATACGAGTTGTGTACCATCTCAAATTGAATCTGCATAAAATAAGGAGAAAAGCATCTCAGTTTTGCGCTCCATTCTAGGCCGAGACCCAAGTGTGTGTCGCCTGATTGCAATCCTTAACAGATGGGTGTGCCTAAAGCGAGGGCTGGTCTGTAACGACTGTCTCTACAACCCTTGGTAAAGTGGAAAAATCCTCGGGTACCTAGGTCAGTGTGGAGGTCCCCTTCCTCACCTCTATAAACTCTGGCCAGTTGAAGTCTGCCTGGTCCCACAAAGGCAGTCCAAGAGTCCTTCCGCCTTGTTGACTGCATGTGAAAAGACACATGTGCTGAGGTCCCTGCTGTATAGCCCAGCCGTTGGTGGCACTCCGGTGTGCACCCATTATTCCTGGGTGTCTTGTGGCCTTGCAATGATTGAAAAAAGCTCACCACTGCTGCCCGGGAAAGGGGACAAAGTGCCGTTGTCACTGCCACCTCCCAGTGGACAAATGCAGTGACTGCAGCGTTCACAGTCGCTACCCGGGCCGGGTGGAAAACACAGGCCGCACTTGCGGCGAACATTGTGGATGGTGCCTGAAGCTCTTGGGCCCGTCAGGGCGTTGGGCTCTGCCCCTCCCATCGCCAATGTCAGCGTCTTTCTGGCGGGCAGACTGGCACACGGGAACAATTAGTGATGGCGCGGCACACGCAAAGAACGTAGGCCCACACAGGGAGGTCTAGCTTCATACATCACTTCGCCATGGGCTGCCACCACCCTAGCCCCACCTACACATAACGAGGAGGATGTATAACAACATGACACTTTCCATCCTCCTACACATTCTCTGTAAAATGTCCTTTGCGATTCTTTCCACCAGCCTCCTTTATCTCCTTCCCGTCTCCCTCTAAACTCACTCCACCTTCCCCCTTAATCTATCCAATTTACTTCCATCCTTCTCCAATGTTTCCATTCTCCAGTGCATACTTTGTCTTCCTCTCAGCACCTCTCACCTTCACCACTCTTCTTGAGCACTTTTTACCCGCACCCAGCTCTAAATGGTGGCAGACTTTACACTGTTCCTGCCCGACTATGCAGGGTGAAGTGGACTGAGACCCTTTAAAACCCATCCGCCATCTTGGAATCATACCAATGTGTGACTGCACAGCAGAGCACTGTGGTGGATCTTCGCTGTGCTCCGCCGGGCAAGAGTGGCATCTTCTGACTGCTGACAGCATTCTCTTTGCATGATCTGCAAACACATGCTTTGTCACGTATGTATTATCTGCAGCAGGGATGCTTACTCTCAGAACAGTACTATGCCCACACAATGGCTTTAGTCTTGACCGTGGGCTCTTATCAATGTTAAGGCTGTCTCTTTGTCTTGACGCCTGCAACACTCCCCTGCGACAACCCTAGGAAAGAGTGTGGTGAAATGGGGATCCCTCGTGGGTCCCAGCCTTACACCTGTGTGGGTGGCACCCACCCATCATGACCTGCATATCCAGCACTCCCAGGCATAGATAGGTGACTAAATCATATATGTTAATGTTAAAGGATATTTTTATCGCGCACAATCACCACCGGAGTGGTCTCCTGAAACTCCATATATGGCAACAGAGAGTCTCTGTTGAATATGGAGGTGAAGTCACGAGTTATTCAGCAATTCCTGTTAACCAGCTCATTGCACGCACCAGTACGAAAAGAGATAGCAAGGCCTGGCACAAGTATATTTGTCACAAGTGTATTTCTTCAGCACTATCGTTTAGTCTCTGCTGCTTAGCAGTGTAGAAGTAGCTATGGAGAAAGTCCTTATTATCAGAGCTTGAAGAGAAGATAAAACCTGCACGCATTCATTGAAGGGAGATGTCTGATTCGCCACAGGCTTGTCATGGAAGTAGCTGCTGCCGTGGTTCAGTGTGAGATGTCATTTAAGCATATGTTCCAGTGGCGGAATTTCACAGCTTGTAAGGCTAAGTATATGCAGTCATCACTATCAATAGCCGTGGTCATTTTCTTTTACGGGCATGAGCACTGTTACCGTAATGGTGTGAATGTGTGCTTCTGTCGCTTTTTACTCACTACCAATAGGGTCGAGGAACACCACTGGGTGTTTGGACGCACATGCGGCCTAGTTGGTCGACAGCGTGGTGTTATGTTGTATCCTATATTTATAGGAGACAGAGCTCGGTCCTAGTGGCTGGGTGATGATCTTTGCATGATGGACCTGGCAGGCAGAGCAGCACCCGCGAGCACAGCATGACGGTAATGGGGAGCATATTTTTTCTGGCGCTCGCAAATGGGCCATTACCGGTCCAGCAGGGCCGCAGTGACCCGGTAATTGCCCATTTGCGCGCGCTGGAAAAAAATGACACCGGAGGCAGCCGTGCCTGTATTACAGGCACTGTTACCGCCAATGTCATAATGAGGCCCAGTGTTTTTTGGTCAATGCTCAAAGTGGTAAAGTGAGCATTGAAATAATTCCTAAGAAGCTACATATATGTGGTTGAGATGACCGGGTAGAGCTTTCCTTGATGTCTTCCACCATCAGTGCTCCATGAAAAAGACTATGCGCCTGAAACGCCTATGTATTCCACTTTGGTGATCAGGAACTCGCAATTCTTTTCAGGAAATGTGAGGTCTGGTCCTTGAGCATTTGCCAATCTCACCAATGTGTTCTGGGATTGCTAATCAGTAAACTAAAATGTCATCACTCACATTGATCATGCCAGGTAAGTCTGCAATAACATTCCTAATCCTATGCTAAAACACTGCAGCCTCATATGCTGCCCCAAAGCTTAGGTTTTTATAGCGGATTAGACCAATATGGGGCAAAAAAGCTCAGATATAGTGGGAGTCAAGATGTAAAGGGATTTGGTGATAAAGCGCATTGAGGTCTATCTTTGGGAAGAGGTACACTTCGTCGGGTCTACAATAATCGGGTGTCTTTCCCTACAAATAGCCTTGCTCGACAACCTTATATCAATGCAGTTTCATGCAGCATCCAGTTGTTTTAGATTTAGTTCCTATGCAATGACCTGGGGTGACACCCAGAGTGTTGTACCACACACTTGCTCTATTATGTCAGTCTTTTCAAGCTTTAAGAGTTCATGTTCCACCTGATCTCTGAGGTGAAAGTAGCCAGGCCTTTGGTGCAGTGATTCCAGCTGTATACTGTCTGGGACTTCAGACAACCTACTCCATGAAATACTCCATTCTTCATGGTGGCCCCATGGCAACAGCACAGTCGACCCACATTCTCTGATGTGCTGAACCACCAAGGACAGAAGGGGGACAGGAGGGAACACAGAGGAGACCCCAATGCCACTCCACGGTGAGGGCATCCACCCCCAAACCCCTTTGTCTGGGAACCTGGAGCAGAAGAGAGGAACCTTCGGGAGGCAAAGAGTTTCAGAACCAGGAGTGCGACTCTGCACAGATCTCTGCAAACACCCTGTCCGACAGAACAAGTTCCGAAGAGGAGGAGAACGGGTGGCTGAGCAGATCCGCCCAAACATTGTCCATCCCCTGACATGAGAGGCCACCAGGGAAAACAGGTGCGCCTCGCCCCAGGAACCTATCTGAGCCACCAGAGCGTTCAAGGAGCGGCCGGACCCCCCTGGTGGTTGACGTATGCCAAAGCTTTGGTATTGTCCATCCGGACCAACACCGCCCGGCCTTCCAGAAACACCCTGAAGTATAACAGTGCCCAGAGAATTGCACACAACTCTCTCCAATTGGACGAGCGATGGACCTTCTCTGGAGCACACAACCCCTGGGCTGAGAGGACACCAAACGTGGCACCCCAACCCCTTCAGCTGGCATCTGTAGTAAGAGTGGTCAAAGGTGGCTGGACCAGGGATACCCCTGCCCGGAGATTCGGAACCTGCAACCACCACAGAGCAAGCAACACTGGGACCAAGGCCTTGTAAGCCTGCCTGAGAAGCCGGGAGCCAGTGGGCGAGTAGATAAGACACCAGAGGTCACAGATGAAGACGAGCCAAGGGACCAGGAAGACACAAGAAGCCAAGTGCCCGTGAAGCATGAGCAACATGCGATACGTGATACACTGCTGCCTGAGAACCCTGCCCAGAACAGGCAGCAGGCGCTGGACACTCTCAGGGACAGAAAAACCCAAAGGTTTGGGGACCAGAAACACCTGTGAGTAAAATTCCAGACCCCACTGTGGAAAGGGAACAGGCATGATAGCCGCCTTCAGTAACAACTCGGACAGAGCCGTCGACATAGCCAACCTCTTGGGCAGAGAGCGGGGAACAGCAGTCCGAACCATGCAACCCTGGACAGGGGGAGACAGGAAGTTCACTCGATAACCCCTCCAGACATTGTCCAGAGCCCAAGAATGCGAGCGCTACCGGTCCCATACTGGAAAAAACACTGGGAGAGGTCCGCCAACCGGCCCGCCCAAACCATCAGGACTTCTGAGCAGGGCCTGGACGAGAAGAGCGCAGAGGACCAAGGCCCCCCCTGGGCCTCCAAAAGGAGTGGGAGGGGGAAACAGGGAACGACCGGCCGGACCCCACACCAGAAGAGGATTTCTTGAATGTTGAGGAAGACTTCTGCCATAACTTATCAGCGTGTTTGTCAGCACGAAGCACTTTATGCACCTTATCCTAAAGCAAATCACCAAAGAGTTTGGAACCATCAAAAGGAGGTTTAAGGGCAGCCGCCTTCTGCGAATCCTCTGTTTTCCAATCCCGCAGGTACACATGCCTCCGGGCTGACACACCAGCACCCATAGCCATGGCCGAGCCACGCACTCCATCTAATGCCAGATCGGACAAGAGTACAACCTGCTGCTGCATGTCAGCCAGCACCGGGGCACAGTCAGAGCCCCCTTTCACGGCCTTCCTCAACTTCCTGAAACCACCCAGCACTGTCTCTGCAGTGTAGGAGCTGTAGACATTTACCCTAAGGGCCAGATGTGCACCTGCATGAACCTTCTTCAGGCTGGAATTCTACCACTGGTCCACCGGGTCCCAGACAGCCGCCTCCTCGGCTGACATAGAGGAGTGGCCCACCGGACTAGCGAGGATATCGTCAACTTCAAAAGTGTTAGAGAGCAACTTCTCACCCCCTTTCAACGGGTAGATATTGGCCATAAAGCGGGGCATGTCAATCTTCTCTGGATGATGCCACTGGCGATGAATCTTAGCACGGAGACTAAAGGCAACTCCATCTTTGGGGTATGCTTATACTGTCTAATAGAGGGGTCAGCCCCATCATCCTGCACCAAGGGCTCCGAAAACCCCATACAGCCCCAAACTTGCATAAGAACTTCCTCCCCTTCTTCCCTGCCGAGATATTTCCCTTCCGCATCAGCCGACGAGGAACGGGAAGTGGCAGAGGAGGCCTCCGACCCAGAAGCGGAGAACAATGAAGACGACCAAAGCCGGCGCTTGTGGCCATGCGTGTGGTCATGATGCCGAAGGAGCAACTTTTTAATGTCCTAACTGGACAAGGAAAATGCCTCGACTTTTTCTCCTTCCTCCTGCGATGTCCAGAGGAACAAGAAGACAAGGAAGAGGAAAGAGCAAGGTGCCTGAGCTTTGTGTTGTAAAGTGTCTTTTGCTCTTGAGTGGAATTCTACCTCGTAGAATTCCACTCTTTCTCTGATGTCATGTTTACTTCTGCTCAGAGGGGAGATTCCATTAAGAGCCGTTAGAAGCTGAGTGAAGAGGTGCTGTGTACGCTGAGTACTTCTGGCTCAGGCTGGTTACCAATAAAGGATCTTCACTCACCTGCAGTGTATGCTTCCTTATTACACTGGCGACGAGAGTAACCAGCCTCTGACCCATGTTGCCTTTGCAGCCGCCAGCAGTTGCCTACATTCCTCTTTTTGCCCATGGGAGAGTGCCTACTCCTGAGGGGGAGCGGAAGCTGTATGGAGGTGAGCCCTCCCGCCGACGCTGTCCGCGTCGAGTACCGCCTGGAATCAGCTGGAAGCAGCAGCGTTTCCCAGCCCCTGCCACTTCGTCCGTAGGCTGCAGCACCTGTTGTCACGTGGAATGGAGGCCCTCCGCACATGTCGGCACCAGGACAGCCGATGTACTTCCAGCCTGTGCTCCCTAGCCGGGGTTGAGTGCGGTGCCTCCTCGGACAGCAGGTGAGAGGGGAAGGGATCCCTGTTTTCCGGCACGAGTCCGCCCTGCGTGGCAAGCGGGGCTGGGGGCCAGGGCGAGCCTGTATCTGCCGCCCCGTTCCATTAGTGGATATCGACACCGGCTGGAGAAGGGTGGTAATAAACGTAAGACACCTCCCTTCTCCTTCCTGCCTTGGGGGCGTTCCCTCCAGCCGCTCAGAGAGAGAATTAACTCTGTGAGGGTCTTCCAAGTGTTTCGTGACTGTATCCTGGCCACATCTATGTCTTTGCTCAGGCACGTTGTATTGTACAGTGACACTCCAGGATTGGTTGCTCTGCCAGGCACACGAGGAGGTTGCACAGAGGATACTAATTGATTACAAAGTTGAGCAGTGCATATTGCTTCATTACAAGCCTGTCTGACTTTCCCCTTCTCGACATGCAGCACAATAATGCACGTCCGCCACCTGCATTCTTGGCCACCTATTGTGTGGGACATGTGGGTGGACACCTTCAAAGTGTACCTCAGAGCCGCGGGTGGTGCCAAATTCACGGATGATGAGAAGGAGGTGGCATTGCTCAATTGCTTGGGAACTGAGGGCCTCAGGTTATTCAGGCACCTACACGGCCCCAATGTATACGCTACCTCCGCTGCCCAGGCAGAAGGCAGTGAGGTTGGTGATGCAGTACCACCAGTGGTGCTCGCTTATGAGACAGCTTTGGGCAAGTTGGAAGCGCGGTTTGGCAATAGAGCCAATGTTGTTCTTGAGAGGTACCATTTCTTCTCGAGGGCTCAAGGTTCCTGTGAGGGTATAGATGCTTATGCGACTGCCTTACGCACTTTGATTGCTACATGCAAGTTCACTGGTACCGGCGATGAGTACATCCGTGACCAAGTAATGATGCGCACGTGTGATGTACCTGTCAGGGAGAGACTGTGGATTGAAAAAGACCCACCCCTAGAAAAAGTTATAGAGATTGCCCGCGCAATTGAAGAATCTAGGAAGAGTGTGAGGGAAATGGCTGATAAAGGGGAAACTGTACATGCAGTGATTCCCCGCAGGACTGTTGAGGCCAAAGTGAGGAACAAGGATGGCAGAGCAGGACCCTCATCGAATGAACAGTGCAGGCGTTGTGGTTGGCGAGGGCATGCAGCGGGTGCAAAGGAATGTCCTGCTACCAATGTGGACTGTAGGAAATGCAATGCCAAGGGACATTTTGCCCGCATGTGCAGGGGCGTTGCCTCCGCTAAGGAGTCCGTGAAGATGCTGGATGTGAATGATGATGATCATGATGATGTGACGATAGTGGGCTACATGGGTTGTTCCAACAGGGGTGAAGGAGGTGCGCCTGAAGGGACATTGTTGAGTATGGGGAGCTGCAAGAAGAGAGCTTGGGCAATGCTCATGGTCAATGGCGTTCCGTTAGAGATGATGGTGGACACAGGTTCTCCATACACTATGATATCCCCTGAACTATACGAGTCCAAGTTCCACAAGAAGGTGTCTGAACTCTCCTCTTCTGATATAAACCCGTGTGCCTATGGGTCAGTGCCCATCCAAGTTTTAGGGTTTGAATGGGTCGACTGTTCTATGTTGCCTGTGGGAATCACAGCGGAAGTTTTGTTTGGAGAGCAAGTTTCCCTCAGTTTTTACTTCAAAGTTGGGCAAATTGAAGGGTTTTGCACACAAGATAGTTCTCAAGAAAGGTTCCGTGCCTGTTGTACACAAAGTCAGAAGAGTTCCGATCATGGCTCGTGATGCCTTAAAGGAAGAGTTGCACAAACTCAAGGAATCTGGGGTCATAGAGGAAGTAGAGTGCTCAGAATGGTTGGCCCCGGTAGTATTGGCACGCAAGGGTGATGGAGGAATGAGGATGTGCGTAGATCTCAGGGATCTAAACTCAAGTATTTGGATTGACAGACACCCCCTGCCCAACATCAATGAGATGCTTTCCCGGGTCTCTGGGCTTCCTGCTTTTCTACTTTTGATCTTTCCTCTGCATATCATCAGATAGATCTGCATGTGGAATCTCGCCCGCTTACATCCTTTGTCACCCCTTTTGGTGCCTTCTGTTTTTGTAGGATGCCCTTCGGCTTGGCCTCCACAGCTGCGGTGTTCCAGAGGACAATGCAGAAACTTTTTGGGGGCATTCGGGGTGTAGAATGTTTCCAGGATGACATTTTAGTATGGGGTAAGTCGCGAGCTGAACATGATGATAGGGTTCTTGAGGTGATGTGTGTCTTGAGGGATTGTGGTCTCACTCTCAAACTTAGCAAGTGCAAGGTGGGTGTTCCTAGTGTGACCTATTTGGGACATTCGTTAGATGCCCAAGGTATTCATCCTAGGGCAGAGTTGGTAAAAGCGTTGAAGGATGCAGCGGCCCCAGAAAACAAAGATCAGTTGAGATCCTTCATGGGTCTCGCAGAGTACTACAGCAGATTTGTCCTGTCGTATGCCGACAAGACTGTTGGTATGAGTTTGTTGCTGAAGAAGGGTGTGCATTTTGCATGGTCAGACCAGTGCCAAACGGAATTTCTCAGGTTGAAGGAGGAGATTGAGCAAGCCCCGTCCTTGGGTTCCTTTTTACCGGCCAGGAAAACATATCTCACTGTGGATGCGAGTGAGTATGGCATAGGTGCTGTCTTGGAGCAGAGGGTGGAGGGCGAGCTTCGGCAGGTACGCTGTCATAGAAAGAGAGGCACTGGCTGCTGTGTGGGCCTCTAAATATTTTAGGACCTTCCTGTGGGGAATTGAATACACTGACCACAAACCTTTGGTGCACGTATTGATGACCAAGGGCTTGTCCCATGCGTCTTCAAGGATTATGAGGTGGATGGCTAATATGGCAGAGTTCAATTTCAAGGTTGAATATGTCCCGGGAGCGAGGAACGCGGTAGCGGATTGCCTGTCGCGGTTTCCGAGGTCTGATTATGTTGATGTAGTCCAGGATGTAGTGGGGGATGATTGCACCTTGGTTGTGAGTGTGGTGCCGGCTGTGTCGGAGTTGGAATGGGGTGCAGATGTTCTGCTGATCCTGAATTGATGGAAATAAAGACTGCGCTCAGTAGTGGGGTTGTTGGTACTGCGTTGTCTAAATTGTATGGTCACGTATGGGAGGAATTGTCTGTGGGTCCATGGGGTGTGGCCAGGGGCCTGAGGCTAGTTCCTCCTTGTTCCCTTATGGGGAAGCTCATTGATTTGGCCCACGAGGGGCATGTAGGAAGGTCCATGACCAAGAGAAGGCTCAGAGAAGAATATTGGTGGCCCCGAATGGACGCTGATGTGGAGGATGTGGTGAAAGATTTTGCGGCCTGTTCCATTAGTGACAAGAGCAAAGTCCCTACTCCCCAACCCATTTATCCTGTGGAAGTGCCCCGTGAAGTATGGTCCAAGGTGGCGCTTGACATAATGGGCCCCATAGATTCATTGGCGGGGGGCTTAAGATTTATTGTGGTCTTGGTGGATTACACGTCCCGATGGGTTGAAGCCGCAGCTTTGGCTACGATTACTGTGGCACCCCCAGAACATTGGACATGAATTCACAGGAGGGCAATGTTTTCCCGTTTCTGGACTGTCCCCTCCTCGACAGGATCCCATCCTCGTCGCCAGTGTAATAACTTGGAAAGTGTAATAACTTGGAAGTTGATGAATACCCGAGCCAGCAGGTAAGTTATTAAGTAGATTTATTGTAGTTCAATCTCTGTGGCGTTCAACAGGGAAGGCGTGCCTGCGGGGCTGGTGACCGATAATGGTGCCTAGTTTGTGTCGGACTACATGCAAAAGTATTTGCATGATCTTGGTTTACGTCATCATAGGGTTGTGTTGTATAACCCACAGGCTAATGTTCTAGTAGAACGCATGAATCGTTTTGTTAAGGGTGCGGTTCAGTTGGTCCTTGCCAATGGCCTTCACTGGGGGAGAGTGGTATCAGAGTCACTGAAAGCATACAGACTTTCTCCTTCCGTTTACACTGGTCATTCTCCCTTCGATTTGATGCTAGGGAGGAAACCTGGCTCCAAATTGAGAATCCCTGCCCTGGGTGGGGAGGTTCAATCAAAAGTGGATATGCAAGAAGTCTTAGATCGAGTACGGTGCAGGCAACAGCGTTTTCTGCAGGAACAACTGGCCCGCAGGAAGCCCTTGCCGGTCAAGATGGGTGATTGGGTCCAGATCAAGAATCCCAGGTTTGCAGTGAAGGGACTCAGCAAGTATATGAAACCACGTTTAGTTGTCAAGTGTGGTCGTGGTTACGTCAAGCTTGAAGATGGCTCCAGATGGAGTCTCAGGCATGTGGTTGTGGTAGACAAGGTCAAAATGGATTCTGCTGGTGGTGCGTGGGGGGAGCCTGATTGCGCTGTAGGCGATGCTGGGGCGATGGTCGAGTGTCCCTTGCCATGCCCTTCTACATATGGGGAGGCTGATGATAAGGTGCCTTCTATGCTGGCCCCTTCTCACAATGGTGAAACTGCTCTTGTTCCAGTGTGTGAACGTGATGAGGAGGCATCCTCCCTTACTGGGCCGTCTGTCTCTGTCCAGGGTCATGCTCATCTTGTCAGAGTGAGGAAGGTTCCTTCTAAGTACAATGATCATGTTGTGGGTGCCATAGTTTGTTAGCACTTTTCTAGTTCATATGTTTTCCCTCTTTTGAGCTACATTAGGTCCTTGGTCTGGTCCTTATCTTCCTTCTTCCCCTTTAGCTGCATTTTGGCTCCCATTATGTGTTGTGGTGAATGTGTGTCTTGCCTGTTGTGTGTGTTGCGGTAGCGTGTGTAGCTGTGTGTGTGTAGTTTTGTCGTCAGTTGTGGGTAAAGGGGGAAGAAGTCTTGTAAAGTGTCTTTTGCTCTTGAGTGGAATTCTACCTAGTAGAATTCCACTCTTTCTCTGATGTCATGTTTACTTCTGTTCAGAGGGGAGATTCCATTAAGAGCCATTAGAAGCTGAGTGAAGAGGTGCTGTGTAGGCTGAGTACTGCTGGCTCAGGCTGGTTACCAATAAAGGATCTTCACTCACCTGCAGTGTATGCTTCCTTATTACACTTTGTAGTGTGCTTTCCCATGGTGCAGCCAGAAGTACAAACACAGCAAAACAGGACCACCAGAAAAGACCTGATGAGTCATGACTTTTAACTCCAGGACCGGGAGAAACGGGAGAAAACCTCCAATGCGGGAGAAGAAACACTTAATCCCCATGGCAATGGGCCGTTACTGCAGCACCCCTCCCAATCACTAGTAAACCCCCGGAGGTGGGGCCATCCTGCCCCCAGAAGCCACAATCACCACAGGTCCCATGCACAAGATCACGTGAAACAGACTCGAACACATCCACACACAGGACAGGCACCGGGGCATACATAGGGCCCCGACCCCCACACAACACCAGGGAAGATCCCCACAGCAGTCCCTCACCTCCGCCCGGGCCTGCAGGACACTGGGCAGTATCTCTTCACACTCCAGCCACGATGCCCCACAAAAACCAGGAGAAACTCCATGCTCAACCACAGCCCAAGCCCAGCAGGCTAACTGGGAGCACGCCGTACCTTAGGGAACTGAGGCACTGCACACATTCCCATCAGGGGGCCAGCAAACATAGCACCCCAGTGCCCTGCACAGGGACCAGATAATCTCCAGGCAGGAAAAACGAAAACTGGATGACGTGGGTTAAGGGGAGGAGTTATGCAGAAGAGTTATGCAGAATAAAAGAAATAGAAGGTCTTGTGTCAGAGGCAGGGGCCTCATGATGTAAGTACTGGGACAAGGATGAGTGGGCGTGGAGGTAATGCCCATCAGTCCTCAATATGCAAAGGAGGTCAAATGAGTAGGATTAAATGGAATTGAAGACTGCAGTGCACATAATAGCCCACAGATGTCCTCACAATGGATAACGTTGAGCTTATTCGCATATGTTAAATTGTGATGTAGGTGGCACTTAACAAAAGGAAGAAAAAATGGGCGGAACCCTCTTTTTTTGGGGGCCTGACTCTAGAGGGTTGAGAGGTACAGAGATAAAGGGGAGTAGAGTCAACGGCTAACCAGGCCAAAGGCGTGACAGGGGGTCACAATACTCCTTGCAGGAGAGCTAGGAGAGAATTCGCTCGAAAAAGAGATCACCGTAGGTACAAAAAACAGGAAGGTTTATTTTAACAAGAAGACATATTTGCCGTGGCACATAATATATGCATACTGAAGTACATTTATAGTCTGCATATCGGTGGGTTAGTAATAAATAGTGACAAACTATTCCATGTATTGTTTACATTCACAATACATTAACATTGTCGACACATTCATTGGTGTTGCTGGTTCGGTAGGTTGCAAAGGGCAGTGGCTGGATGAAATGGAGCAGCCCTGCAAAGCTGTACCAAACTGTCTTCAGGACATCAAGTCGTGGTCGGACTTGGTTAAGTAAAATGGGCGTCATCCATGTGCAAGTAAGTTGACGCCATGGCGGTGGTCTTGTTTACCCAGCTGTTGATTATTACGGCTGGGGGGGCAGTCTGCGGAAGTCAGATGCCCGAATCTGTGCCGAACTGAGCTCAGTTACTTGCACATGGATGACGCCCATCCCATCTCAAGGAGAGCTGTGGAGGCTGACAGATTTTACCTTTTGCTACACTCTAAATGAGGCCTTTTATCTCTCAGGCTAGATGATGTATACAGAGAGGGTAGTATGTGCACCCAATGATTAAATGGAGATCAATGGCTGCAGTTCACCTACAGCCAACAGATGTCTTTGCAATTGGTAATTTTAAACCCATGGGATGGTGGCCTCATCTCTCTAACTGCAGTTCACCTAACAGCCAAAAGATGTCCTCGCAGTGGATATGGAACAAGTTACTTACCTGTAACTGTTGTTCTCCAGCATGGGTCTGGCATGGATTCACATGCTCATGAATATTCCCCGTCGTCAGGCTGGGAATCCTCGGTAAAGAAAAAACCAGTATCAGTTTCGTTTCTGATCTGTCTTTTGTAGCAATAACCAATCACTGGTCTCTGCGTCATACTGACCACAGCCAATGACTGCCCTCTACCTAAGCACCGCCTCTGGCAGCCATCTTCAGATTTGGAAGCACGTGAAGTGGCAGTATGACCAAGTGAAGAGCCGCAGAGGGGTAGGCGGGAGGGTTCGCATGTGAATCCATGCCAGACCCATGCTGGAGAACAACAGTTACAGGTAAGTAACTTGTTCCTTCTCCAGCATGGGGTCTGGCATGGATTCACATGCTCATGAATAAAGAATACATAGCAGTACACACATGCACAACCACGGGAGGTGGCAAAGGCTCAACATTAAGCATCACATCAACTCAACATTAAGCATCTTACCTCCTCACCAGGCTCACCTCAGGCGAACAGGTTGCGCAGCACTGCCTGGCCGACCCTGGACTCCTCCCTGGAATCCCGGTCGACGCAGTAGAATTTCGTGAAGGTGTGCGTCGACCTCCACGTAGCAGCCCTGCATATGTCCAGCAGGGGCACACCAGATAGGAACGCCGTGGTAGCTGCGATCGCTCTGGTGGAATGGGCTCTCGGACGGCCAGGCAGCGGTCGGTTTGCCAACCGGTGACAGTACATGATACAGCCGGAGAGCCATCTGGAGATGGAAGCCTTCGAGAGAGCCTTCCCCTGATTGACAGGTCCAAAGTTCACAAAGAGTTGTGACGTCTTCCGAAAACCCTTCGTGCGATCCACGTAGAACTTCAGCGCTCTAGCTACATCCAGCGAGTGCAAAGTCCTCTCAGCCGGCGACGAAGGCGACGGGAAGAACACAGGTAACACCAAGGGTTCGTTGAGATGGAAGTCCGACGGTACCTTGGGCATGAAAGAGGGGTGCGTCCTGAGCACTACCCTCGTGTCGTGGAAAGTCAAGTACGGGGCCTTGCAGGAAAGGGCCTGGATCTCACCCACTCGTCGTGCGGAGGTGATGGCCACGAGAAAGGCTGTCTTCCACGATAGAAACTTCAACGGGGCCGAGTGCAGAGGCTCGAACGGAGGTCCCATGAGCTTGGTCAGCACCACGTTGAGCTCCCACGCCGGGGCCGGAGCCTTCACCGGCGGGAACGATCTGAATAGTCCCTTCATGAACTCTTTCACCAGACGATGAGACCACAAGGACGTCCGCCCCGTGGTTCTGGTGTATCGGGAGATCGAAGCAAGATGAATCTTGATGGACGCGTGTGCCAGACCAGCTTTGGCCAGCGTCAGCAGGTACGGCAGCACTTGGGGAGCCGTAATCCGTAGAGGGTTAATCTTCTGTGCGTGGCACCAGACAGAGAACCTCTTCCATTTGTGTCCGTAGCATTTAAGAGTCGAGGACGCCCTGGCCTTTGCAAGAACCTCTCTGCAATCGGCCGGTATGTCGTATCCTCCAAACTCTAGCGCTGCAGGAGCCAGGCCTGCAAGTTCAGCGACTTCGGGTCGTGGTGGAGGATGGCGCCTCCTTCCCTGGAGAGTAGGTCTGCGTCCGCCGGCAGCTTGATCGGCGGGGACGCTGACAAGTCCAGAAGGTCCGGGAACCATATCTGCCTCGGCCACGCAGGTGCGACGAGGATCATCCTGCACCGTGACCTCTTGAGCTGGTTGACGAGCCGGATTAGCAGAGGCAAGGGAGGGAACGCGTAGAGGAACAGGCCCTCCCAGGGGAACGAGAAAGCATCGCCCATGCTCCTCGTCTGGGGAAACCTGCTGGCGAACCTCCGGCACTTGGTGTTCGTCGCCGTCGCGAACAGGTCGATCTGGGGTGTGCCCCACCGTCGGAAGAGGCGATCCACTAGATCCTGCCGTAGTTCCCACTCGTGGCACGAGCGCAGCTCCCTGCTGAGTGAGTCGGCGATGGTGTTTTTTATCCCTGCCAGATGAAACGGCACCAGAAAAATCCCTTGGGCGACGGCCCAATGCCACAGGTCCTGCGCCTCCTTGGACAGCGCTGGGGACCTGGTTCCGCCCTGTTTCCTGATGTAAAACATGGTGGTGGTGTTGTCGGTGAAGATCCTCACCACCTTGCCCTTCAGGGACGGAAGGAAGGACCTGAGGGCCCAAAACACTGCACGGAGCTCCAGGACGTTGATATGCAGGGACTTCTCCGTCGGGAGCCAGAGTCCCCTCGCGTGCAGATTTTCGGTGTGCGCTCCCCACCCTTCCAGGGAGGCATCCGTGGTCACAGTCTCCTGGTGGGCTGGGGTCTGGAAGTCCATGCCCGCCGTCAGATGCGCGCGGGTGCCCCACCACCGTATCGCTCGCCGGAAACTCTCGTCGAGCTTGATCCTTTCCTCGAAGCTGCCCGTCGGCTGGATCCAGCGCGCATCCAGGAATTCTTGCAACGGGCGCATCCGGAGCCTGCACATGGGAATGAGGTAGATGCAGGAAGACATCATCCCGAGGAGGGACTTGATGGATCTCACTTTGGCCGCGTCGGCCACCAGCATCCGTTGCACCTTGCCCAAGATGGTCCTGGTCCTCTCCTCCGACGGGGAGGCCAGAAGGGACACTGTGTCGAGCCTCGCTCCCAGAAACAGTGCGACTTGCGCGGGCACCAGGTGGGATTTGGTGTAGTTCACGGAGAATCCCAGGTCCGTGAGGAGTTGGACGGTCCTTGCCGTGTGGACCACGGCGAGCTCCTTCGTCTTGGCGCGGATGAGCCAGTCGTCCAGGTAGGGGTAGACGTGAATCCCCTCGCGGCGCAGCTGCGCCGCCACCGGTGCGAGGCACTTGGTGAATACCCTGGGTGCCGACCGCAGTCCGAAGGGAAGTATCGCGAGTAGACTCCGGAGCCCCGAAGCCTCTTTGGGACGAGTTCGATGGCGCCCTTTCTGAGCATCGCCTTTACCTCCAGGAGAAGTTGAGGGACGTGAAGTTCTCTCCTGGCCACGGGGGGGACGCGCGGGCACCTTCTTTGAAACTCGAGCGCGTGGCCCCGGGCCAGGGCCTCCAGCACCCAACGGTCGGTGGAGATGGACTCCCACACGCTGACGAAGCCCGCCAGCCGGCCTCCCACCGGGGTGCTTCGGTGGGGGCCCGACCCCACGGCCGGTTCAATCCTGCTTGGACGCGGCCTTGCCGCCTTGACCTCCTTGGCGACGACGGCGGGGTCCGCTAGACTTGCCTCGTCCTCTGTAGGCCTCTTGCGACGACGAGCGGGCCGCTTGACGGTAGGAAGCGAAACCGCCACCGGAACCTTTGGAGGCGCCCTTGCCTCCGCCGCTCCGAAAGGGCGTCCGTCGTTGCTGCAGGACTCCCAGGGCCCGGGCCGTCTCAGTATCCGCCTTGATGGCCTGGAGGGAATCGTCCACCGTCTTCCCGAACAGGTTGTTCCCGTCGAAGGGCATGTCCAGGACTCTGGTCTGGACGTCCTGCCGAAAATCCGTAGCTTTGAGCCATCCACGACGTCGAAGGCAAACGCCGTTGCCTAGCTGGCGGAACCCCGCGTCGGCGATGTCCGTCGCCACGGTGATGGCGTGGTCCGAAGCCACTTCACCTTCCTGGAGGATCTCAAGGGCCTCAGCCCTCTTGTCGTCCGGCAGAAAATCCAGCAGGGGAGCCATCTTGTACCAGAGCTCCCTGTCGTAGCGGGCCACGATAGCCAAGGCGTTGGCCGCTTTAATCGTCGTCGCTGCCGACGAGATGACTCTACGTCCCATAGCATCCAATTTCTTTCCCTCGCCGTCCGGCGGGGAAGTCGATGTGGAGGCCGCACCCCCCCCCGCTTTCTTCCTGGCCGCCGCGGAGACGACGGAGTCCGGGGTAGGCTGCGCCCGGAGGCATAGGGGGGCCGTGTCCGGGACCCGGTACTTCTTCTCGTACCGGTCTCTTCTAGCTGGCGTCGTGGAAGGGTTCTTGAGGAGGGAAAGGCCCTCATCCCAAATGTCGTCCAACAGAGGCACTGCGAGGACCGTCTTCCTCTTGGCCTCGCGCCGCTGATAAAGGAAGCCTTCCTTTTTCTTCTCCTCGGGGCAGAGTTGAAAAAGCTCGGAAGCCCTGGAGATCATGGAATGGAAAGATCCGATCTCGTCGGGCGGAGAAGCCCTGGTGGGGGGCGACGACGGAAAATCCTCGTCGTATGCCTCGTCGTCCGTACCCGTCGCCGCCGTGTCAGTCCCCGTATCATCCCCTCGGGTGGACGGGGAGGAGGGCTGGACGGGGCGCGACGGTTGAAAAGGAGGTGGAGGATGGATCCTTCTTTTCTTGGCAGGGGGAACACCAGAAGGTCCCGGTTCTGGATCCCCCGACGGGAGAGGTTCCTCCGTCGGTAACGGTAGCCTCGTCCTTATCTCAGTGCATAAGGACTGTATGGCCAACAAAATGGCCGCCGAGTTGTCTCGCGGCGCTGGCAGAGGGGAATCCGACGGGCGAGCAGGGGCCCCGTCGGCATCCTCGACGATGTCGTCGTCGTCGCCTGCGTCGGCACCCATTCCGACGGGCTGGTCTTGTTCCACGCCTAGGCCGTGGCTTAAGACCTCGACCAGCTCTTCTTCTGAGGTTGAGGCCGAATCTACGACGACGCCCTGCCCCCCCTTCTTCTCCACGGAGGTTTTCACGGGGGTCCTATCGATGGGCATAAAAGAAGACTCCCTCCGAGGAGGCAGGGAGATTCTGGGCCCTGAGGTCGCCACCACTGGAGTAGCCTCCACAGGCTGGGCCAGGGCCGCCGCGACCGTTTCGATAGAGGGCTTGGTCGGATGGATCAAGGCCTTCACCACCCTAGGTGCGCTCACCGCCTTGTCCTTGAGGGAGGGGGCACTGCCACGCTCCTCCTCTGCCTTCGAGCTCGACCGGGGCCTCTCCAGGAGCTTCGCCGGGTGCTCGGCCTTCCTCTTACCCGACCCAGAGCGTTGGCTCGTGGTTGATGGTGCCGGGGAGGGTGCGCCCTGCCTGGCGCCCGTAGAGCCCGACCGTTCGGCGCTCCCGGTGCCAGCGGACTCGCGGTGCTTGGCCTTATGTTGGGCCCCCGTCGCCGGGGCGCCCTCAAAGGTCTTAGAAGACCGCTCGGATTTCTTCTTCTTCTCGCCAGACGGGCTCTTACCCTGCAGCCAGTTGGCGAGACGTTGATGACGGTCCTTCATGGTCCGTTCCGACATGTCGCCGCAAAACGCACAGTCCTTCTCCACGTGCGTTTTGTCCTCATGAAGGCAGTAAAGGCAGAAAGAGTGTTCGTCCTCCTTAAAGACGTTCTGCAGCTGGCATCCAGGGCAGACCCTGAACAGCTTTCCGGGCGTCGAGCTTCCCTTCTCCTGGGCCATCTCCGAGACCGGGCCTGAGAAGCTTCTGGAGTCCTCCGAAGCGTAGCTCGACGAAATCTTCACCCTTGAGGGGCACAGATGAATCCGACACGGGTCCCCGTAGATCGGATGTAGTATCGGTGGAGCTTGAGGCTCTTTGACCGAAGAATCGAAGTTTTTGTGAAAAAAGCGCGAAAAAATAGCACTAACGCTCGAGAGCAATAGCACGAGGATCCCAACACATGAACGTGCGGTAAAAATCTGAAGATGGCTGCCAGAGGCGGTGCTTAGGTAGAGGGCAGTCATTGGCTGTGGTCAGTATGACGCAGAGACCAGTGATTGGTTATTGCTACAAAAGACAGATCAGAAACGAAACTGATACTGGTTTTTTCTTTACCGAGGATTCCCAGCCTGACGACGGGGAATATTCATGAGCATGTGAATCCATGCCAGACCCCATGCTGGAGAACTGTAGTTCACCTAACAGCCAATAGATGCCCTTGCAGTGGCTAAGGTTAACCCCATGGGATGCTGTCCTCATCTCTCTAAATGCAGTTCACGAAACAGCCGACCGATGTCCTCGCAGTGGCTAAGGTTAAGCCCGTGGGATGCTGTCCTCATCTCTCTAACTGCAGTTCACCTAACAGCCACGAGATGTCCTCACAGTGGATAACGTTAAGCCCTTGGGATGCTCATCTCTCTAACTGTAGTTCACCTAACAGCCACGAGATGTCCTCACAGTGGATGACGTTAAGCCCATGGGATGCTGTCCTCATCTCTCTAACTGTAGTTCACCCAACAGCCAACAGATGTCTTCGCAGTGGCTAACTTAAGCCCATGTAATGCTGTCCTTCCTTCCTCTAACTGCAGTTCACCTAACAGACACTAGATGTCGTCGCAGTGGATAAGGTTAAACACATGGGATGCTCCCTTTAACTCCCTAACAGATGCACGTGACGAGTGTAATATGTGCACGCAAGGATTAAATGGTGGTTGGAGGCTACAGTTCATCTTTCTACCAACAGATGTTCAGGGATATAAATTTGCGAGAGAGATGAATGACTGTTCCCTTTATATATCACCTCATTGATTATGTTTATGTTTCTGTGAATTATTAAGGACATACTTTCACCATGTAGCAGTGCCTTGGCGCTGGCGAGCATTTGCTTACAATATATGCGTGACCGAGGATACATCAGTGATTCGTACAGCCGCTTATATAACCACTCAAGTACACATCGAATACTCCAACAATGATATCCTTAGCCCAAGCCACACACCCACCCACTCTCCCCGTGTACACTATAAACAAGCCAAGTGTACTGGCTTTGGCCATGCTTGTTTTTTTCGGATTTTGAGGCGTACATTTCGGCATTTATAATGGAGAAAAGCAAAACTACAACTACTAAAATGAAGAAAAAAAAACAAGATTGGATTAACTAAACCCGCATGACATGGGCTCACTTGAGAACTATTGCAACGTAGCTATGATGGGCAACCCGTGCCTCGGGCCGCCCTGTACTCGCACACACACGCACACAATCACTGAGACAGGACACATACGTCTGTGCTTTCCAGGGTCCCGGCACAGACGTTCTTTGTTTGAAACGCGCATGCGCGACCCAAAACGAGGCTTGCGCATGCGTCGTTTACACTGATGACGTCACATCCCTTTTTTTCTTTAATCAAAACAAACATGCATCAAACACAACAGTAAAACATGGAAAATGATAACTGGACCCAACGTGGGTCGCTGACCTGACTCGGACGCCGGCTCAGTCTCCCGAGTCTAGGACGTAGCCCTTGAGATGAGCAGGCGGTCTGCGATCATGTCGCACAGGGTATCGACTGCTGCTCTGGGGGACCACACCAGGGCTCTCAACCCGCGGCAGCACATCCAGTGGTGCATCCACTACAGGGCTCTCGGCCCCCGCTTCCAATGAGGCTCTGTCGTCGGGGTCTGACTCCTCACAGGGAACATCCACTTTTTTGAAAAAAGATTGGTTGCGAGTGATTGTCCCTCGTACATTGGCCGCGGTGACCATGGTCCCCTTCACATGGGTAACGGTCCACGGCTGGGGTTTGTATGGTAGTGACAGCTTCCCTTCGGGTCTATGATTCCGCACTAAAATCGAATCACCTACGGTTTGTCTTGCAAACCCCTCCTCGCACTCTCCTTCCCATTGCGTGCAGCTCGCTCCTCCCGGACTTTCTCGTTGTTGATAACCCCGGGTTCCCGGCCCTCCATCTCTGGTATCAAACCCCTCGGGCAGCACTTCGGCTGGGGCGACCCCCGTCAACTGGTGGGGAGTGGTTCTGTATTCCCTTAGGAACTCGACCAATTTCTGCTGTAGGTCATCCCCTCCATTTGTCGATATTCTGAAGACTTTGTTAAGGGTCTGCATCATTCTTTCAGCTTCCCCATTTGCCCGAGGCTAAAGGGGCGAGACCTTCCGGTGTTAGATGCCTTTTTCTTTCAACTACTGTGCAAACTGGCTCCCCGTGAATGGGGGTCCATTGTCCAAGCACACAATCTCAGGGAAGTCATGCGTCGCAAACATTCTGTCCAACGCCCTAGTGGTGTGGTCGGTTGCTGTAGATTCCACCACCTCCGGGTACCTCGACCATTGGTCGACCACTGCCAAAAAGTACATGCCCCTTCCCGTTGATCCAAAATCAGCATGGACGGTGCCCCACGGCTTCTCACTCCTTTCCATGGAGCTGATGAGCGGAGCCCTCTCAACAGGACTTGCCGCTTGGCACGGTAAACACCTTTTCACATACAATTCCACCAGGCTTTCCAGATCGGGGAACCATACCTTGGGTCTGAGCCGCACCTTTGTCTTGGCGATTCCTTGATGTCCCGTATGTGCCAGTTCCAGGACGCGGTTCCCCAGGGCTTGTGGAATGACGATCTGCCTTCCCCGCAGCAGTAGGCCATCGTCAGATATCGACAGTTCGTCCCTCACCCTCCAGAGCCCCTGAAGGTCCTTCTGAGCCCTCACTTCCCGCCTGGAGTTGTTCTGGAGCACCTCTTTCCAGTCGCCACTTCTCACCGCAGCCTTGATGATTTGAAACACCTCGTCCATCGACGACTCCTCGACCACAGCTACCCTGGACAGAGCCACGGGCATCGCGCTCTCCACAACGTGCTACAGCAACTCCTGGCAATCCAACACCACACTGGGATCTTCTGCCTGCTCGTGGTTTGGGTGGTGTGAGAGGTAATCCACAGGATTATTAGTCCCCGGTCTGTATACTAGCTTGACCCCGTAATCGATGAGCGCAAGCATCCAGCGCTCTATCCTTGGGGGGGGGCTTTGACGACACGCCCTCTAGGATGGGCAGGAGCGGCTTGTGGTCGGTCACAACCGTAACTGGCTTGCCCAGAATGTACAGACGAAAGTGACAGCAGCCCCAAAGAATGGCCAACGCCTCCCTCTCAATCTGTGAGTAGCATTTTTCTGTGTCTGTGAGAGCTTTACTCGCGTATGCGATGGGGCGCATGTCGCCTCTGTTATCAGCAAGCATAAGAACAGCCCCCAGTCCCACCGGGCTGGCATCTATGACAATCTCCGATTCTGTGGTGGGGTCAAAGTACGCCATTGTGTCTCGATCGGACAGGGCTCTTTTGATTTCCTGAAACGCCTCCTGCTCTCTCCTGTCCCGCACCCAGGTGGCCTCATTCTTGGTCAGTGCTCTGAGAGGCTCGGACAGGAAGGCCAGCCCCCGAATGAATCGTCCGCAGTAGTTAACCATCCCCAAGAAACTACGTACCTCCCTGGGGGACTGGGGCGCCGCCGCTTCGCGAATGTCCTTGACCTTTTCAGGATCTGGCGAGACGCCGCTGGCATGGAAGATGAAACCAAAAAACCCAATCCTGTCCTTGAAAAATGTGCACTTTTCGCGGTGCAAAGTAAGTCCCAACTCGCTCATTCTTCGCAGAGTATGCTCCAGTCTCTTCAAGTGTTCGGCCTTGGACTCAGCAAAAACCAGAATGTCATCACTCATATTGAGTACCCCTTTTAGGCCAGCCAGCGCTCCCCTGATGGCATTTTAAAAGACTTCCGCTGCAGATAAAATGCCAAAACTCAGGCGTTTAAACTGATAGAGACCCTCGTGTGTGGTAAATGTTGTAATATATCTGGAATCTGGGTGGAGCTCTAGCTGTGGTAGCCCGACCTCAGATCCAACTTCGAGAATACTCTGGCCCCTTGCAGTTCCCCCACAATGTCATCAAGGGTCGGTGTTATATGTCTTTCTCGTTTAATGGCGGCATTCGGGAGGCGCATGTCCACGCAGATGCATACCGCACCTGGCTGTTTCAGCTTATGCGCCACTACAATGGGCGAGACCCAGAGCGTCTCCACCCTCTCAATGATGTCCATTTTGACTAGATGTTGAAGCTCCTTCTCCACTTGCTCTCTGAGATAGAACGGGATTCGTCGATATTTGAGGGTGGGGGGCCAGATGGTGTCATCAATGTGAAGACGCACTGGGGGACCCTTCAGCTTGCCCACTCCCTGAAAGATACCAGAAAACCTGACCAGCAGTTGATCTATATCCACCTGGTAAACTTCGAGGGCAAAATGCACAATGTCCAACGCCTCTGACGCAGCGCAGCTGAGCAGTGAGTGCGGGCTGATCTCTGTGATTAAAAACCGCGCCTTGATAGTTTTGGACTCCTTGGTAACAGGTGCCACAAACACCCCCTGAATGGGTAGCGGAGTGTCGCCTCCAAAGGTGAAAATCTTTGCCGTTGACACATCCAACGGTGGTGGCCCCCGGATTGCCTTATAGTGGTTGGTGGCAAGCACACAGACAGAGGCGCCTGTGTCTATCAGTACCTGTGTAGGAACACCTTGAATGTCAACCACACACTTAGGCTGCCTCTTTTTCTGTGCTCCTGTCGCAAGATTCAAAATAAAGAAAACCTTTTCTTCCTCCTCCTCTTCTTCTGCGATATTGAGTCTTTGGGCGTCTTGCTCCAGTGTCGCAATACTGCGTTGTCTCCTAAACCCACCGCCACTTGGCCTTGCCGGCCCTCTTTGCGTGGCAACTGGTGCAGGGGCTCGACACATCCTAGCATAGTGGCCAGGACCATTGCACCTGCCGCAGACTCTCGATTTGACGGGACAGTCATCGGAGTGGGGCAGATCATACCCACAGTACTGGCAAATAGTCGCCGATCCATGCGCTGGAGCTGCATCCTGGCGTTTCTGGCTCCATCGAGCTTTTGACGATGCTTGCCTCCCCACTGCAAACGCCTCTTCAGACTCGCCCAGGCGTACAGCTGCATCCATCTCTGCGCCTCACGTCTCAGCCAACTCATACACTCTGCCACTGTCTAATATTTGGACGAGAGACAAATCCGGCTCCCGCAGTACCTGTCTGCACAGTTTGCCCAAACTGCACCCTTGGATCACTTGTTGTGGACCATAACCTCTTCATTGTCCCACCTACAAGTGGTAGACATCTGCCGCAGACGTGCACAGAACTGGTCAAGTGATTCCTCCTCCCACTGTTTCTCGCCGCAGAAGAGAAATCTGTCGAAACCCACGTTAGATAAAAGAATAAAATGGTTCTTGAGAGCCGTTTTAACAGCATCATACATCACTACTTGCAGGTTTAGAGACTCATATATGCGAGAACATCCATCCCTGCCGAATAGAGCAGTGTCGCCCTCTTAGTGCCGTCATTGGTCTCTCCGGTCACTGTGAAATACATGTCTAATTTTTTTATCCACAGCAACCATTTTGGGCCCAATTGTGAAGGTGGACCCGAAGTGTCAAATTCCTGCAGAGGTAATAACGAACCCTGTTGTCTGCGCACCACCGTCTGCGCCGCTGTTGCTTCTCCTTCACTGGCCGTCATCTTCACAGGTCGCACAGGCACATCAAAACAGGATTAGAGGCCGCAAACCTGACTTGGACAGATTGTTGACGTACCTGGTCAAATGCACAGAGGTGAGACAGTTGTCATGAGCACTGTTTCCAAGGAGTCAGGACAAGCCCAACATCCCCGGAAGCAGGCTCACAACCCCCGCCCCTGGTCCCAACCGACCCCTATCGGGGCCCTCTGGACCATGTCCTGGCGCCGTTGGCGCCAGGCTCATAAGAATCACCAGTCCCGGTGCCAGAGGTGCCGGGTTCATACTTTGGATAAAGGTGCTTGGGTGGACTTACCTGTAGCAGACCATGCTGCATACTCACCTTCACAAGTCCTGGCAAAATGAAGCCCCAGCCTTCTGCTGGGTGGGACTATTTTTCCGAATCTGGAACTACTTTCTTACCTGGGTGGGGCTGGCATCACTCCTTGACTCTGGAACACAGGAACTCTTTTTCTCTTGGGCGAGGCTGAGGAGGAAGACACCTAATCACCTCAACACTATTTAAACCACACCCGATTGGAAGAATGTGCTTCGCGTTATTCTGCATCTGCAGCAGGACGCTCACCGAGTCAGCTCCAGTCTTCTATTGATATCTTCTGCTCCAGCCTGTGAAAACAAGTCATATCTTCACTTACCATCCAGGGATCCAGTCTCCGGCTGCACCTGCCAGCAAAGGAACATCAGGTTAGCAAAAGGCAACGCTTTAGCAGCCGCGCTTACTTACCTGAAACCACGGCATTTTCCGAATCCCGCGGCCTTTACCTGCAAGACAAAGAACTCCGGTCAACGTTTTAGCAGCCGCGCTTACTTACCTGAACCCACGGCATCTTCCGAATCCCGCGGCCTCTACCTGCAAGACAAAGAACTCCGGTTAGTGCAAAAAAGGGGGAAATTGGACGCAATTATATTTTCACTTACCGGAGCTGTGCGCTCCTCGCCATTTCCTCTTCTGCTGCATCTCCGCACCTGCAAATCAAGAAAAAGACATTAAGAGGTGCGAATAAACCTGTCAGCAAGCATATTACTTACGTGCTCCTCCACGTGCACGGACCTTCATACTTACGTGCATCCGTATGCTCAGCATATAGCATTTCGGCACCTAAGAAACAAAGGCAAAGACTTCATTAAAAGGTGCTCTCGAACTTTACACCGACCAGCATCCGCTCGTGCAGAAAACGACGGCATCGCTTCTTCAGCAGCTTTAAACCCTGTGAGGCTACAAGAGACTTAAAGCAATCCCATTGAAGTAACTGGAACCCAGCGCCCCTGCATCAGTCGCAGGATGGAGAGCCCAGCATTTACATATCTAAGGTGAGAGCTCATTCAGACTTTGGGCGGCCTCAGGGAAGAAACGAATAAGGAGGAGAAGCCCAACCACCAACCAGCCATTAATCCCTTTTTCTTCCGCCTGCAGACACCTTACTCTACAAGTCAGACATTCCATAAGAGGAGGTCCGGTCCAGAGAACCATCCGAGTCCTGCGCTTCTCAATTGAAGACACGGTAACTGTCCAGCCAGGATCTGCGCCTCCGTGGGAACCAGGTGAGCGTTACAGAACGCGAAGCCATCCAATAACTTCCTACCCAGGCGCAATGGAAACCTCAGACACTGACCAACTAGCCCAGCTACTAGGGGAATTAAGAGCAGAGGTACATGCAGCCCGCCAGGAAACGAATGCCCTGAGGAGAGAATTGATTGTATCGAAAGAACGAACTGATGATCTTGCCAGACAGTTGTTACAATCACAAGCGGGGCAAACCCCTTTGCCTACGGGAGGGAGCTACATTCCTGCAGCCTCGGCCAGTCCGGTACAAATCAACCTACCCGGAAATGTGCCCTTGGCTCCGCCCGAACGCTTCTCTGGTGATTCTAAAAGGTTTGCGGTTTTCATCAACCAGTGCCGATTGCACTTTCTGTGTAGACCAGCTGCTTTTCCGATGGACCAGACTAAGGTAGCCTTTGTGCTTTCATATCTTAGCGGCAGTGCTGCTGATTGGTCGGTTCCTCTAGTTGCACAGGATGATCCGATTCTTCACGATTTCCAAGCATTCCAGACCAGCATGGAAAGACTGTTTGCAAGACATTCCCAGGGCCAGGCCTTGGATAACGAACTCCTTTCCTTACGGCAAGGCAATCAGGATCTCCTGGCTTATATTGCGTCATTTAATAGACTAGTAGTTGAAACCAGATGGCCCGAGGACAAGAGGATCACGCTGTTCCACAGAGGTCTGCGGGGGGAACTCAAAGATGTTCTAGCTCAGGTAGTGAATCCTCCTCAGGATTGTTCTGAATACATTGATTTAGTGGTCCAATTGGATCACAGATTGCAAAACAGGAAGGAAGACCGCTCGAGGTTCGAAACTCGAGTGTTCTCCAAACCACAGAATTCCACCAAGGGAGCTGAAGCCATAGAACCTATGCAAATAGGGGTCATGAAGGGCCCTTTAACCCAGAAAGAACGCGACAGGAGAAGACAGTTGCAGTTATGCCTCTATTGTGGAAATTCAGGACATTTCCTTCGAGAATGCCCAGTGAAACCTTCAAAGAAGACAGTGGGAGCTTCTGATAAAAATACCGAAAGGCCGGAGCCGGGAAACAACCTCGCCCGACAAGTGTAGAGGTCCGCTTGCCGAGCGTTAAAACCAGTTCTTTGACCTCGCATTTCATAGTTTCAATGGTCCTCATGAATCCAGAGCAACCGGATCGTTTGCATGCTATTAAAGCATACATTGATAGCGGAGCAATTGGTAATTATGTAGACCACGAAATGGCTTCCAGGATGAACCTACCCCTCTGTCCTAAGGCAATAAAAGACGTTATTACCACAGTGGATGGTACGGAAATAGCTTCTGGACCAGTGACCCATACCACCACGGAAGTGACGTTATTAAGTCAAGATGGACATTGTGAGGTGATCAGGTTCGATGTGATCAAGGCTCCTCAATTCCAAGTAATATTGGGGATTCCCTGGTTGGAGAAACACAATCCTCAAATTGATTGGCGAGCAAAGACAATACGGTTTCCAGAGTGTGCCCCCACTTGTTATCCTCGACCCAGTATTGGACTAGCAGCGACAACATCCGAAAGTCCGCAACTGCCTATAGAGTATCAGGAATTCCAAGACGTTTTTCAGAAGGAGCAGGCGAATACTTTACCTCCCCACGATCGTACGACTGTCAAATAGACCTGATACCCGGATCCACTCCCCCCTGTAGTAGAATTTATGCCCTTACCGAGCCTGAAAATCTTCATTTGCGACAGTATCTGGACCAGTACCTAGCCAACGGATTCATCCGTCCTTCAAAGTCTCCAGTATCCTCAGCTCTGTTCTTCGTGCCGAAAAAAGAAGGTGACCTTAGGACCTGTATAGATTATCGTGCCCTGAACCAAATCACGGTAAAGAATAGGTATCCCTTACCTCTAATTCCGGAACTCCTTGACCAAGTTAAAAGCGCCTGTATATACACCAAGCTAGATCTTCGGGGAGCGTACCACTTGGTACGGATCAAAGAAGGCGACGAATGGAAGACGGCCTTTCGCACCAAGTATGGACTATTTGAATACCAAGTGATGCCCTTTGGTCTTTGTAATGCTCCGGCCGCCTTCCAGTACTTCATGATTGACGTCCTTAGAGAACTTATAGACGTTTGTGTAGTCGTCTACATTGATGACATCCTTGTGTACTCATCTTCTGAAGCAGAGCATCAGAAACACGTCAGAGCTGTTCTTGAAAGGCTTCGCCAACATAAACTTTTTGCCAAGCTTGAAAAGTGTGTTTTTCATGTCACCGAGGTCGAATTTTTAGGTTTCATCTTGACCCCCAACGGGGTCCACATGGACTCGAGGAAAGTTGACGCTATCATCAAGTGGCCATCACCAACTTCCGTGAAGGGAGTACAAAGCATGTTAGGTTTCGCCAACTTTTACCGCAGGTTTATCCCGGAATTTTCACGAATAGTTCAGCCCATTACGGCTCTTTTAAAAAAGAATAAACGTTTCGAGTGGACAGCAGAGGCAGAACAGGCCTTTCAGGAGTTAAAAGCCAAGTTTATCTCAGCACCTATATTAAAACACCCGCACCCGGACCTTCCTTATATCGTTGAGACCGACGCCTCCAGCTTGGCAATGGGGGCGGTTTTATCACAGAGGGATCCAGAAACTAACCAGTTACACCCTGTGGCATTCTGGTCCCGCAAGTTCTCGGTGCCCGAAATCAACTACACCATCACTGATAAAGAACTTCTAGCTATTAAGTCCGCCTTCAAGGCCTGGCGGCACTACCTCCTTGGAGCCAAACACACAGTCACAGTAATCACCGATCATCGCAACCTACAGTATTTGAAGACTGCTAAAGCTCAATCCTCCAGACAACTTCGCTGGGCTCTGTTTTTTGCCGGATTTGACTTTGTAATCACTTATCGTCCAGGCAACAAGAATGGCAAAGCAGATGCCCTTTCCCGGATTGGAATGGAGGAACACATGGTCAATCCTGAACCCGTGCCTATAATTCCCGAACAAAGAATCCTGGGCCTGGTCTCCTCGCAATCCATCGAAGATATCGAAGCAAAGGCCAAACAACTTGTGACTCCTTCAGATCTACAGAACTGGCAACAGAAAGGAAAGGACTTCACTGTGTCTAAGGATTTGCTTTATTTTCAAGGACGACTATACTTACCTGGTACTGATTTACCAAGACAGGTAATCTCTTGCTACCATGATTCTTTAATGGAAGGATATCCTGGCATTGCCAAAACCTCAGAAAAGATCAAGAGACACTTCTGGTGGCCATCATGGAGAAAGGATATCAAGGACTTTGTAATGTCTTGTGGGGTGTGCGCCCAAAACAAAAGTCAGAAAGAAAAACCAGCCGGCCTATTACACCCACTAGACATCCCGCCACACCCCTGGCATACCCTTTCCATGGACTTCATTACTGATTTACCCTCATGCTCCGGATACAACACCATTTTGGTAATCGTGGATTTGTTTTCTAAAATGGCCCACTTCATCCCACTGATGGGCTTACCCTCAGCTTCAGTCCTGGCCCGAGAATTCCTTGAAAACATTGTTCGGTTACATGGTTTCCCTTCAATTTTAATCTCAGATAGAGGAAGCCAGTTTATATCGCACTTTTGGCGAAATTGCTGTCGTCTAGCTCAAATCGATGTGAGACTTTCAACCAGCCATCACCCCCAGACAGATGGTCAAACCGAGAGGACAAATCAAACTCTGGAACAATATTTACGTTGCATGCTGCAACAGTCGGAAAGTAATTGGAAAGACATCCTTTGGATCGCCGAATACGCCTACAACAATTCGATCCATTCAGGAACCGGAAAAAGTCCCTTTTACCTCTTATACGGGATTCACCCTCGAACCTCCAATCTTGATCCACCTCAGGATCTCGGAACACCTGCCGTAGATCATCTACACACCGCTATCACTCAAGCTTTCAAGGAAGCCACGACCCATCTTCAACTAGCCAAAGAACAGTATAAAAAGGGAGCAGACCGACATCGAAGGGAGGCCCCCCAATACCGGATTGGAGACCTAGTTTGGTTATCCACTAAACATTTAACTCTTAAAGGGCCTCGCACCTTCAATCCAAAATATCTGGGACCATATCCTGTCACCGCCATAATAAATCCAGTGGCTGTCAAATTGAGCTTGCCGTCCCACATGAAAATACATCCAGTTTTCCACGTATCTCTACTAAAACCAATGCAGCCTGAAACCCGATTGACTAAAGCTCCAGAACCTATTCAAGTTAATGGAGAGCTCGAATTTGAGGTTAAAAACATCCTGGACTCCAAGATCATTAAGTCCAAGCTATACTATCTGATTGACTGGAAGGGCTACGGGCCTCAAGAACGATCATGGGAACCCTCTGAATACGTCCACGCACCTCGCCTAATCAAAAGATTCCACCGAACTTTTCCCGACAAACCAAAACCCCCGGGGGAGACAATTTTGGGAGGGGCCTTGAAGGGGGGGTGCTGTCATGAGCACTGTTTCCAAGGAGTCAGGACAAGCCCAACATCCCCGGAAGCAGGCTCACAACCCCCGCCCTTGGTCCCAACCGACCCCTATCGGGGCCCTCTGGAACATGTCCTGGCGCCGTTGGCGCCAGGCTCATAAGAATCACCAGTCCCGGCGCCAGAGGTGCCGGGCTCATACTTTGGATAAAGGTGCTTGGGTGGACTTACCTGTAGCAGACCATGCTGCATACTCACCTTCACAAGTCCTGGCAAAATGAAGCCCCAGCCTTCTGCTGGGTGGGACTATTTTTCCGAATCTGGAACTACTTTCTTACCTGGGTGGGGCTGGCATCACTCCTTGACTCTGGAACACAGGAACTCTTTTTCTCTTGGGCGAGGCTGAGGAGGAAGACACCTAATCACCTCAACACTATTTAAACCACACCCGATTGGAAGAATGTGCTTCGCGTTATTCTGCATCTGCAGCAGGACGCTCACCGAGTCAGCTCCAGTCTTCTAGTGATATCTTCTGCTCCAGCCTGTGAAAACAAGTCAGATCTTCACTTACCATCCAGGGATCCAGTCTCCGGCTGCACCTGCCAGCAAAGGAACATCAGGTTAGCAAAAGGCAACGCTTTAGCAGCCGCGCTTACTTACCTGAAACCACAGCATTTTCCGAATCCCGCGGCCTTTACCTGCAAGACAAAGAACTCCGGTCAACGTTTTAGCAGCCGCGCTTACTTACCTGAACCCACGGCATCTTCCGAATCCCGCGGCCTCTACCTGCAAGATAAAGAACTCCGGTTAGTGCAAAAAAGGGGGAAATTGGACGCAATTATATTTTCACTTACCGGAGCTGTGCGCTCCTCGCCATCTCCTCTTCTGCTGCATCTCCGCACCTGCAAATCAAGAAAAAGACATTAAGAGGTGCGAATAAACCTGTCAGCAAGCATATTACTTACGTGCTCCTCCACGTGCACGGACCTTCATACTTACGTGCATCCGTATGCTCAGCATATAGCATTTCGGCACCTAAGAAACAAAGGCAAAGACTTCATTAAAAGGTGCTCTCGAACTTTACACCGACCAGCATCCGCTCGTGCAGAAAACGACGGCATTGCTTCTTCAGCAGCTTTAAACCCTGTGAGGCTACAAGAGACTTAAAGCAATCCCAGTGAAGTAACTGGAACCCAGCGCCCCTGCATCAGTCGCAGGATGGAGAGCCTAGCATTTACATATCTAAGGTAAGAGCTCATTCAGACTTTGGGCGGACTCAGGGAAGAAACGAATAAGGAGGAGAAGCCCAACCAACAACCAGCCATTAATCCCTTTTTCTTCCGCCTGCAGACACCTTACTCTACAAGTCAGACATTCCATAAGAGGAGGTCCGGTCCAGAGAACCATCCGAGTCCTGCGCTTCTCAATTGAAGACACGGTAACTGTCCAGCCAGGATCTGCGCCTCCGTGGGAACCAGGAGAGCGTTACAACAGTGCTGCGACGATGTTCCAATGCCTGGCTGCCTTCTGTGCTTAGATGGCCATCCTATCACCAAGAATCCTCTGGTTACAGGTTGCACTGCAGTCCTCTTGGGATGGAGAACTGCATAAGTTCCAAAAATTAGGTGTTCTATTATCCCTTAGCACGTGGGCAGCGCATGAGCACCCTCGCGGGCTGATACTGCCTTACGCACTGAAGATAACGTGATCGTCATCGCTCGCGTCAAATTCGGGATGCACAAAAAAGAAAATGCCGGTGATTGGCACATCAGTACGTGTCAAACCGCTCACTCCGTTGGCTCCCGCCACGTCACCAATGTGATATGCGAACCCGTGCCTCGGGCCGCCCTGTACTCGCACACACACGCACACAATCACTGAGACAGGACACATGCGTCTGTGCTTTCCAGGGTCCTGGCGGCAACTGCCGCACGGATGTTCTTTATTTGAAACGCGCATGCGCGACCCAAAACGAGGCTCGCTTGAGTCATTTACACTGATGACATCACAGTAGCCTCTGCTTCAAGAGCACAGTGGAACATTGAAATCCAGTTGCTAAAGGAATTCTGGTGTAATTCATAGATTTCAGTGCAGCAGTAGCGCACGCGGCTGTCGCAGAGAGGGAGCGTGCGCAAACGTGTGCCAGCCGCGTGTGCTAAATCCCATTTCCATGCACCGCGTATTCATGGATTTCAACATCCATATCAGCCTTGGTGCAGCGTTCATGCAGCAGCACCAGTTACAGCCCACACCACAACCAACCCCCCCCAACACCTGTTCACATGGCAGCAGGCAGCCCACACAACAACCAACCCCCCCAACACCTGTTCACATGGCAGCAGGCAGCCCACACCACAACCGACCCCCCATCACAAGTGTACATGTAAGCAGGCAGCCCACACCGCAACGGACCCCCCATCAACCGTGCACATGCCAGCAGGCAGCCCACACCACAACGGACCCCCCATCACCCATGCACATGCCAGTAGGCAGCCCACACAACAATGGACCCCATCACCTGTGCACATGCCAGCAGGCAGCCCACACCACACCCGACCCCCCATCACAAGTGTACATGTAAGAAGGTAGCCCACACCGCAACGGACCCCCCATCAACCGTGCACATGCCAGCAGGCAGCCCACACCACAACGGACCCCCCATCACCCATGCACATGCCAGCAGGCAGCCCACACCACAATGGACCCCCCATCACCTGTGCACATGACAGCAGGCAGGCCCATACTCATGTCCCCCCACCCCCCACCAGTGACGGTAACATGACAGCAGGCCCCAGCTCATGTCCCCCCACCCTCCACCAGTGACGGCAACCTGCCAGCAGGCCCCGACTCATGTCCCCCCACCAGTGACGGCAACCTGCCAGCAGGCCCCGACTCATGTACCCCCATTCCCACTAGTGACGGCAAATTGCCAGCAGGCCCTCACTCATGTCCTCCTACCCACCACCAGTGATGGCAACCTGCCATCAGGCCCCGACTCATATCCCTCCACCCCCCACCAGTGACGGCAACCTGCCAGCAGGCCCATCTCATGTACCCCCACCCTGTTGATGGAAACACAGACGCCAGTATCGGATGCACACCCAAATTTAACCCCATTGTAACCCCCCACAATGGAAATCCACGACCATCCACAGTCGCCACTCCCCAGCACATGCCCCACCCCACGTCAATCCCAGAACCACACGTGCAAGTACCCCTAGACATGTGCAACATAGGCACACAGCAGTGCCACATGACTGATCCAATGACAGCTGACACATGCACCAAGCAAATGAGTGCAGACCACACCAACACTGGTCATGAAGTAAATGTATTAAAATAAATAAACATCACGAAATGGAAATGAATCATGGCTAAGTATCAAAAAAGTGCATGAAAATGTGAATGAAAAGCAATGTGATTGTGCAAAAAAATCAATGGCAAAAGATCCAAAAAAAAACATGGTCCATCGTCCTTCAGCACTTCCGCATGTCCACAATGAAAGAAGAAATAAAACCATTACGCCATGGCAAAAAGTAAAATTGAAATCCACAAAACATCCAACTATGTACATGTTCAGTTTCCAAGGGTCCATGATTCCAAAAAAAATACAAACATCCAGTGAAAAGGTCCATAAAAATTTCTACTATTTACAGAAAATTGAGCAATGTCCAAAAACTAAAAAAAAAGAAAGGAAACTTACACCTAAATAACTATTTACAAAGACGGCTAGTCCTACGGCTCACTTTTTGATGTTAATGTCTTTGGCCAGGGCATCATCGAACTCCATGTTGATGTCCGGAGGCGGGCCTGGGCTCTCTCCACGAGGGCTCAGAGGGACGTTGCCATAGTCTCCACCAACTCCCTGCGAGTCTCCTCAAGGAACGCTGCCTGCCTCAATGCCCGGTGCATGGAGTTCTCCGCCCTGACCATTGTGAGCCGTGCCCTCTCCGCCTGCTGCCGCTCTGCATCTATCTGCTGGCCCAACTGCTGCCACACGGAAGACACACGTAGTTCAGTGTCCTCCTGCCCATCGGCCGATGCCTGCCCCCGTGGTGTAGATAGCCCCGAGGCCTGATGCCTCCCACGTCGAGCCTGCCACCTCCTTAATGCCAACTGCCTCTGCAACCACAACGGCCTGCGGGACGATGGAATCCCCCGGTGCCGCCGTGCTCGTGCCCTGCTCGGAGGTGCTTGCACATCCTCCATTGGCAGGAGTCCAGTTGTTGGGGTGACCACCTCTGCTGGTCCTCTGACTCCCGATTGTGGCAGGGATGTGATCTCCACCAGCCTGGCCGCGGTGGATGGGGTAGGTCCACAGGGTGCCCAGGTGACACATGGGCGGGAAGACGGCACAGAGGACGACAGGCGCATAGGGTGTGCAGATGAGGAGGGGGTCGCAAGTGTGCCCAGTACACAGAGGAAACCTGTGCCAATGACCTGTCCTAGCAAGTGGACGCAGCCACACAGGTGTTCGAAATGATGTGTCCTGCCTGGAACAACGCACATCATCCCGAATCCCATGTGTGTGCAATGTGACAGTGACTAGGACAGGCTCAACCCTGTCACGGATTGCCACGTCCGTAGATAGAGGAAGGTCATTTGACGTAGATACATCCCTTTCCTGCGAACAGGCCTGGACAGAGGCATCCCTGCTGGTGCAGGATGATGCAGTCACAGGATCAGGGACAGGATTACACACAGGCACCTCCACAGCGACCTGTGCTGCCTCCTGCCCCTGGACTGCACAACTTGCACCAGTGGAACCACACCCTCAGGCCCCATGCGTGGGTCTGATATGGCCTCCTCCTCAACCACACCCCCCACCAACCTGGATGACTCTGTGCCGTCTTCCGTAATATGCCCCTGCGGGTGCTCACCTGCCCCTTCTTCTGCCGAGGAGTCCCCATCCAACCTTGGCCTCTTGGACCTCCCCTCGGCAGCTGCGGCCATGGACGCGGCTCCAGTCCCCTCACTCCCGGAAGATATTATTACCTGGGAGGGGGGCAGGGCCTTGCGTCTCCGGCTGGTGGTCGCATCCCTGCCGCTGGGCTCCACAGCGCCGTCTCCGCCCTCTTCATCAGTCAATGCTGCAGACAGGGAGAGACAGAACACAGGCATCAGGGCACCGTACAATGGTCTGCTAGACACATAACTATTGCACATGAGTGGCATTGTCAAACATCACAGAAGGCATCACACTCCCCATCACTCAGGTCAATTGAACCCACACACATGCACAAACAAGCAGGGAATGTGTAACAGGCATTTGCATCCATTCACATGGAACTGCATGAACATCCTAAGGGTGGCATGACATCACAAGCATCATGGAGCATGCCATTCCATGCACACACGCCACCAGACAGATATGCATCTGGCCATCTCTACCTCCTGTCACAGTGCAATCATCGTCAACTATGTCACTGCCAATCGGGTACCTAGATGTCCGTGTCACATGCATCCATGGCGTCTCACAGTCACACACATACCATACAGACACACAAACATGTACACCATGCATGTACATGAAGGTGGGACGAGCATCCATGTGTCACACCCCAAAAATGGCTGAGTACATACTGATGACGCCCAACAAGGCTGAAACATGTCTGGGGATGCTTGTGGTCTGGTGCAGAAGGGATGTGACCTAGCAGTTTGAGCTGGACTGCTCCTTTTGGGGTAGGACCGAGCCTGATTTGCATATGGTTTTTCCCCCTTCTGTAATGGCTTGGCAGGCTGAAAAACGTTGGTCTGGAGGGTTGCCCAGAGCTTTGCCCGTGGTTATGATTAATTCAAAACCTTCGAGCCATCACCTTTCTGTTTTGCCTGAGTACATACACAGCCATGCAAACATGTGTGCATCTTCATATACATCATGCATCGGAACACATACACCAATGATGTGCAGCACACATGACTGGACTCACATGCAGCACGGTCATGTCCTGCACATACACATCCATACATGGGCCATGTCAGACATATGTCCAAGCTGCACACTCCTGCCACACCTCAACATGCACTGTGTCGATTGAGAACGCATGAACGCTTACCGCTCGACTCCAGACGGGTCTGCCTCTCGAGGACCTGGAGGTGAAGCGCTGGGCGAAAGCACTCCAGGACACTCATCTGGTCGGTGGTAAGCAGGACCCTTGAGGGTCCGGGACTTGAAGTCCTCCCAGCACTTATGGACGTATTTGAAGTTGCGGGGGCCGCTCCCTCTGCGTTAATGGCACCCACTATGTCAAACCAGATCCTCTCCCGTCCATCCTTGTCGGTGCGTGCTTGTCCCAAGAGGGCATCATAATGCCGCAGGACATGATCCACCAGGATGCCAATTTCTTTTGCAGTGAAGCTGGCAGCCCTGTGCCTCTCTGCCGGGGGGCCGTCACTGGTCCCAGATGGAGTTTGGCCCGACATGGCAACCCCTGAGGCAGGTGTGGGTGGGCAACTGGGTCCTGGGGCTGGGCTGTGGAGCGATGGAACACCAGTCGGGAGTCTACTGTTCCAACAGGGGTGGTCATAGCAATTGGACCCCTCGCAATGGCTGACGTGCAGGCACCAAATAGCAGGATAGGTTGGCAGCAGCAGATGGCTCGTAGGAGGCTCCCCGGGGCTCAGGAAAATGGCCTTCTGGGCAGGAGCGTGGTCTTCCGTGCGTTGTCGCGTGGTCAACTTGATGCAGAGTGAATCCGCACGTGCAAAAACAGCACATCAGTATGAGATTGCGTGAAATCTGAGGAAAGTAAGCAAGCGCGCAAGTAACTTTACGTGTGCGGGCATTTCCGTCAGCACGGGTTAAAGGTGAGCAGGGGCAGCAGTTCGCTGTACGTGCTTTTCGTGGAGACCGACGCGTGTGTTTACTCTTCTTGTGGTTTCACACGCGATTACTTCACAGCGGATAGAGTTCGTACTTCTTCTTTTGGTGGGGTGTTGCCTATGCGCACAAGTGCGTGTGTTTTTCTTTTCCATCCAAGGCAGACGGTGAGTCGTGCACGCTATTATTCCCACTGCGGGTGTCCCTGTGTATCGCGTACCCGTTTTCGAGGTCATAGTAGCCTGCGTGTTCCACGCATATGCGTTTTCTGTGTCCCTGGGTGCCACAGCATACTGCGGGAGGTTTATTCCACGCACGTGGGCTACCTGGGGTGAGTGCACATTTATCATCATTTTTGGGGTGCCTGAGCGTTGCGTGACCCGTCATTTATCACCAGGGGTCCCAAACAGCCTTGCAGGGACACAGGAGTGCGTCTAACATCACATACCCTGCCCCCTTTACCCCAATTGCCCAGGAGAATTGTTGAGTGCACCTCCCACTGGCCATATACCATCTGTGCCATGGTTGGGAGGCCACCAAAGGTACAAGGCGGCAAAGTTAGGCGTCCTCCCATTGTTGTGCGTGGTCAGGGACGTGGCCACGGTGACCAGGGGGTACAGGGAGTCCAGGGTGGCCAGGGTGGCCGCAGAGGGGGAAGATGCAGGGGTGCACCATTGGGGCAGGATGTCCAGCCAAGTGCTGGTGCTGCCATGCAACCACCCCCCCGCGGCTCCGGGAGATGCAGCTGTTGCATCCGACCAAGGTGCCCATATGACCCGACAGTCAGTAACATCTGCTGTCACGGGCCCACCGGTAGTGGTAGCTGCAAGTGCAGCTGTGGTGATCACCACCCAAGCTCAGGATCGGCCAGCGCATGATGCGTTGGAACCTGAATACTCCCAGGCAGAATTCCAGGTGGTCAGGAAAGACAGGCCACGTGTGTCCAGGGTTGCTGTGACCGAGGCACACGTATCTAGGGCAGTGGTGACATCTGCTGCCCCAAGCAGCCAGGTGGTGGTAACTGCATGGGCAGATGCAGCGAACACCACCCCGGCTGTGAGTCTGCCAGCCAGGACTGTGTCAGTCACAGACTATGGCACAGCGGCAGATGTGGCACTGGGTCCTGGCAACAGCACCCAGCAGGCACTGACTCAAACCAGGATTTCCGTCCTGGTTCCACCAACCATTCCCTTGGTCCAGTCCACCAGCGCCACTGCCCCTACTGATCAGGGCAACATTGGACACTCAGGGTCCATACCACCATTCAAGAGGAAAAAGCGTGCTCCTGCGCAAGAGGCTGGGACCCCAGACACAGCACCGGCCTCCGGCACGTCGAGGAAGAAGCCTTTCAACAAGCAGGAACTGGACTTCCTTGTGGGCTACTTGTCGGCACACAAACGCGATATACTGGTGGGCCCACAGTGCCATACTACGCCTGCCCAGCGTTGGGTCCACTGGCAGCATATTGCGGATGGTGTGAATGCCATGGGATTCCAGGTGCGCACAGCTCAAGACTGCTACAAGCGCTGGAATGACCTCCGACGCTGTGCAAAAAAAAAGCGTGCCTCCAATTATGCCATGACTCAGGTGACTGGCAGTGGGTCAGCACCAGAGGAGGATGCACTCACTCAGCATGAGGAGATCGCTGCAGAGTTCATCGAGGCAGAACTAATCCGTGGAGTGGGAGAGATGATGGATTATGATGCATCGTCCGGTGAGTGTCGATGCGTTTTTGTCCAGACATGTGTGTTTGGTTTGTGTGATGTTTTGTGCTTGACTGCCATTACATGCTTTGTATACATGGTTGTCACATGTGAGTCATGCAATGCTTCACTGATGCGTGCCTGTTGTGATGCCTGCAGGATATGTGATGCACACAGGGATTGTCCTCATCTCCACACATGCACCCTACTCACATGCAAGTCACTCGACTGCCCCTCGGGTACATGTTCTGCTCTCCAACCTTGACTCTCACACTCTGTTAAGACAGATTTGTGAACTCTGTCCTGGTGGCGCAGAAGTTCAGAAGCCCAACCTAATTACTTGGAACAGGGTAACCTCTGGACAAGCCAGACCAATCAAGGTAGCGATCGCGGCGGTCAAGACTAGGTCTCAAGAGGGGTGAGGGTGACTGAAAGCCCGCAATGAGCACACAAAGCAAGAGCACTGTCCTCGGAAGTTATAGCGTCAAGCTGCGCTTCTTGCCACGCCACGATTCTCTGGATCATTTCCAATTTTGTGCCTTGAGAGGAAACACCTCTCTCCGCACACATCTTTTTCAGCGTTTCTGATTTGGAAGCATTTAAAGTTAACAAGGTATTTGCTTCCATACTGTTTGATAGGACTATGGCCTTCTTAAAGTTATATTACAACAATCCACTACGTGTACTGTTTGGAATAACCTGAAATGCCTTAGTTCGAGTGCAACACTGGATACCTTCAGTCGTATCCCACCGCTGCCACCAATTTGTTAAGACGGATTTCTGAACTCTGTCCTGGTGGCGCAGAAGTTCAGAAGGCCAACCTAATTACTTGGAACAGGGTAACCTCTGGACAAGCCAGACCAATCAAGGTAGCGATCGCGGCGGTCAAGACTAGGTCTCAAGAGGGGTGAGGGTGACTGAAAGCCCGCAATGAGCACACAAAGCAAGAGCGCTTACAAACTACTTCAAACAGTTGTTATATCAAAAATAGATACACATTTATTTTAAGGCCTTTAAAACAATGACCGTAGCGAGAAAATCACAATATCACAATATTAAACCAACACATACCAAATCAATACCATATATATACAAATACACAGTCGCAAGCGTTTAAAGCACGAAATATGTAGTCCACCTGAAAGGAAAGGAAAACAGGCAGTGCGATAACGCTTTAGACTCAGTTCGCCTTCAGAGGCACCTAACTAGATGGAAGTCCGAGCCCTGCGAAGAGTGGAGCCTTATGCTCAAAGTACCTGCCACGCCGGTGCCAACGGGCAAAAGGGGAAGCTCTTCGGAGGAAGTCAGGCAGTTCAGTATAGTGCACAACAGAAGGAGAACAGGTTCCGCAACTCAAGCGCAGCCTCCACAGCGAGCAGAAGCAGAGCGCGAGTACGGCAAAAGGGTGCTGTTTTTACACAGCAGGAAAATGCAATGGGATACTGCAGGAGGGCGACCAGATCCTAGCTAAACTACTCACCGGTCCCCGAAGCAAGCAGACCCAGGCTTCTCCACGTTAGTTTCAGCAGCTGGCAGGTTCAGAAGAGCAGGGAACGCCTCGTAGTCGTGTAGAGCAAAAAGACGTCCCAATCGACGAAACCAGCACAGTTTTGTTGCCGCAGCAGGACAACGGAGCGGCCGTGTGTATTCAAGCCAAATGTACACTCCTCCCTTCAGACTTGGGAACGCCAAGTGTACGAAGCGTGGGAGAGTGACAAGGACTCGAAATACAGCACAACCTGGCGGCAGTTACAGAGCAGGACTCCCTTGTAAGCTGGTCAATCAACTGGATGGCCCAGAGACACTTCCGAAGGCTTACTTGGCAGGAGATGATGAAGTCGCCGGGAATAGCTGTTCCTGCTATTCCAAAGGTCGAAGCACCAGTACAGGCCTTCTGGTTCGATCCAAGGAGGAAAGGGTTTCACAGGACGACAGCAGTGCAAAGGAGGATTCCTTCAGCGGGTCACCAGCGATTCCTCGGTCCAGCCTCTTGGTTGCAGGATACTTGGCTCCTGTATTCCTTCGTTCGTGAGAACTCAGGAGATCGACATGGCAGTGGTGTTTCCAGCTCCCTCTTATCCACGGTTCCCTTCGCGCCAAAACGGAGGGGAGCCAATGGGAGATCCGCTCATCAACACACATACCATACGTGGACCAATCACGGACCACGGTGGTCCCAGGCATTCACACCACCCCAGACTCTCTGGCACCCAGGATGTGTATTGGGACCAGACATCCCAGCCAACACCCTGGAGGCACACAAACGACATGTAGAAGCCCGCGAAAGCAACCACGTTTCGCGGGAAAGTACATGCCCAAATAAGGAAGGCCCCGGGTCGTCTGACCTGGGGAAGGTGAAGGGAGCAAGACGGTCAGTGGACAAGACAAAGGAGCCTCGCGGCCTGGCCATTTTGGGAGCCAGGCCACCATTTTGGGTTCAGTGCAAAAACGTGCTCAGAACGCCAAAAGGAGCTCAAAATAAACAAAACGATCGCTGCCACCATTCGAGTCCCTGAATGACTTGCACCGATCAAATACCATCCTAAAAGAGTATCTAGGGTCTGTAGAAGGCTAGAGACCCAAGAGAGCTGTAACTTAGCTTACAGTGCCCTCTTGTGTCGTGTTGCACTAAAATGGCGACACGATTAAAGAAACTACGGGAAACCACGTTCCCCGGTACTGACTGTCTTAAGGGCATGTCAGTTTCCCCGTAAGAAAAGGAGCGAAAGCCCAGAGAAGTGCGGCAGAAGACTGTACTTCTCTGGCAAAGTCAAGAACAAGGTTAAAAACAATAGCAAAAAGTTTAGGGGTTGCCAAGTGGAAGGAAAATTCCCTACAATTACGAAATCTTTCCTAACACTCGCCCCTCCCAGACTATGGACAGGGGGAACTAATCCACCCCTGGATGAGTCTCTTGTTCAGGTCGGTTAAACATTCTGGACAACCCATCAGCATTGCTATGTTGGACACCTGGTCTATGCTCAATAGTGAAGTCGAAGCCTTGAAGACTTATGGACCACCTAAGCAACTTTGGATTCTCCCCCTTCATGTTCATTAGCCACTTTAACGGCTTATGGTCAGTCTGCACAGTGAAGTGGGTCCCATAGAGGTAGGGCCTCAGCTTCCTTAGGGCCCACACAACAGAGAAACATTCTTTCTCTACCGTGGACCACCTGAGCTCTCTGTCCTTAAGCTGGCGACTAATAAAACCGATAGGGTGTTCCTTACCCTTCTCATCTACTTGTGATAGTACAGCTCCTATCCCAGTGTCAGAGGCATCCGTCTGCACGATAAAAGGTCTTTGATAATCAGGGGCCCTGAGCACAGGGGCCTGGCACAAGGAGTCTTTTAAGCCATTGAAGGCCTTCTCACACTCGTCGGTCCAAGTTACCTTCTTGGGTTTCTTCGGAGTTGTGAGGGCAGTCAGAGGAGCAGCTATGGTGCCATAGTCTGCCACAAAATTGCGGTAATACCCCGTGAGTCCTAAAAAGGCTCTCACTTGGGTTTGCGTAGTGGGGGTAGGCCAGTCTTGTACCGCTGGTACCTTACTGGATAGAGGCTGTCTCCTCCCTCCACCTACTTCATGTCCAAGGTAAACCACTGAGCCTTGTCCATTTTGGTGAGGGGCCACTCGGACACCCTCAAAAGAGCTAACTGAAGGACTGCTTGGGAACAGGTCGGGGAGAGGTTCAGACTCCTCTTCCTCAACGTCTGAAGCCAATAGCAGTGCTGCTATTTCGACGCTTGGGCCGAAAGCCTTCAGCCTGTTCACGGGAAGCACTTTTGGAGCCTGTCCAGGCCTTCCAAGGTCCACTGAATAGTTAACCTCACCCAGGGGCTCCACCACTGGGTAAGGGCCTGACCATTTGTCCTGTAAAGCTGGAGGCCTTATGAGATTCATGATCAGGACTTGCTGACCAAGTGTAAAGTTGATGAGGGAAGATTTCTGGTCGTACCAATGTTTCACCAGCGCTTGCCCTGCCTTCAATTTATCACTGGCCAAGCCCATCAGAAGTACCATCTGTTTTCTGAGCCCTAGCACATAATCAACTACGTTGGTAGTAACAGGGGGAGTGGGCATCTCCCATCCCTCTTTGATGATGGCTAAGGGTCCCCGTACGGGATGACCGAACAGAAGTTCGAAGGGGCTGAAGCCAACACCCTCCTGTGGTACCTCTCGGTAGGCAAACAGTAAGCATGAAACAAGAAGATCCCATTTTCTTCTCTGAGGCTCCTCCAGAGCCCCAATCATGCTCGTTAACGTCCTGTTGAAACGCCCCCCCAGAGGGGGCGGTATGCAGAAGAGAACCTGTAGGTGACCCCACATTCTTTCCACATAGCCTGCCTATACTTCGACATAAAGTTGCTGCCATGATCCGACACAACTTCTTTAGGGAAGCCAACCCTAGTAAACCTGCCGAGTAAAGCTTCTGCGACTGGCTTGGCAGTTACAGTTGTAAATGGGACGGCCTCAGGATACCTGGTTGCATGGTCGACCAGCACCAGGATAAACCTATTGCCTGAGGATGTTTGCGGGTCAAGGGGACCAACCATGTCGATCCCTACCCTTTCAAATGGTACCCCCACAACTGGGAGCGGTACCAACGGAGCTTGGATTGTCGCGCCAACCTTACCAGGCATCTGGCAGGCGGCACAACTCCTACAGTGACTTTCTACTTGCTCCCCCATCTTGGGCCAGTAGAAGTGCATGGATAACCTTTGCTTGGTCTTCCTCATACCGAGGTGACCAGCAAGGGGGACTTCATGCGCCAACTGCAGGAGGAAGGGCCTAACAGCAAGGGGAACCACCAACCTCCTATGGTCTCCTTCTGTAGACTCTGTGGGCTCACTATACAGGAGTCCACCTTCCTGGTAAATCCTAGGCATCCCAGGAGGTTCACCCTCAAGCTGGGAGCAGGCCTGTCTCCTTCGGCCTTCCAGAGATGGGCACTCACGTTGGCCTTTACTGAATTCGTCCCTATCAGGACCTCCTTCAACTAACAAGTCTTTTAGTTCAGGATGATCGTTGGGGTCGAATACTTCAGGCATCGCCACCTCCTCGTCAGGCCCGGGCGATTGACCAACTTCGTCCACCGCAGTGGTAGGCGAGCTCGGGGGAATTTTCTCTTTCCCTCGTCTTGACTTGTAGACTCCTTTCGCCTTGGGTTTCCCCTTTGGCTGGGGCGGCGTATTGGACTTGGCCAATGCTGCCCGTGCTTGAGACCGTGTGTAGGGTCTTTCGGCAGTGTCTCCTACGAGCCCTAAAGCTCTGAGATCATTACCCAACAAGACCTTTCCCGGGACGTTTCTCGGAATGCTCACTGGAATCCTGACTGCTGTACCATTTAAAGTAAGATTTACAGGGATCACGGGAAACATACGGAGGGGGCCGTCAGCCAACTTAGTGGGCATCAGAGTAGCTCTGGCAACTTCCTCTGAGTCTACCAAGGTAGAATCCACTACAGTGCGACTGCACCCACTATCCCTAAGAGCTGGAGTATCCACTCCATTGATCAGCACACTGTCTTTAAAGTAGTGCTTGGTATTATCCGGAATCCTAGCATAAGCCTCTGCGACTTTAGGCTCCCAGGAACCCAGGGACACTAAAACTACCTCGGCCTCTATTCCGCTGGGAAATGAGTCCGAGGAGAAGGATGCTCCTGTAATCTCTTCTTCCTCGTAGGAGGAGAAGGCCAGATTAGAGGAGTGGACACCCAAAGGTCTAACCTTACAACGGAGATCCCCCTTCACATGGTCAGTTGCTCCACAAGAAAAACAAGCCCCATTGGGTCTGTTTACGTAGGGAGGCTTATTGTAACCAGAGTTCTGTTTCGGAGGCGAACCTCCACTACCCTGTGAGTTCTCTTGTGTCTTACCCTTGTTTTTCTTTTTGTGGCCCTTATGGGAAGAAGATTTAGCAGATTCCCCACCCTCCATATCTTTGGACTTTTTCCCTTCCTCCTGCTTACCAGGATGAGTTTTGTCCTTATGGGACACTCGATGTGACACCCATAAGTCTGCTGCAATGGCCAGCTTCTTAGGATCTATCTCCTTCGAATCTGCCAAATGCTGCTTAAGCTCCGGGGAAGAAGAAGCAAAAATGTGTTCCAGCATGACCAGATTGATCATGCCTTCGAAGGTAGAAACCTTATAACCTTCAACCCAGCCAGTTAAGTTTTTCAAAGATTCAGCGACATAAGATACCCAAGTACCACCTTCCTTTTTCTTATACTCTCGAAAACGCTTTAAATATTGGGCCGGAGTCTTCCCAAACTTTAAAATGAGAGTCTGCTTTAACATTGCGAAATCAGCCCGCTCAGCCTTCGACATTTCCATAATGGCACTACAGCCAGAATGGGGCAGTCTACTGAGCAACCATGCAATCTTATCAGCATTGTCAACTTCCTGGACCTCGCATGCATACTCAAACGCATTCAGCCAGTCCATAATGTCATTCCTTTCTTCATACACACTGAGCAGATCTTTTGGAAACCGTGGATGAGAGGAAGCCCCAGACCCATGTCTAGGACCCTTGGATCCATTTGCAACCTGAAGCTTGGCCAGTTCCAACTGGTGATCCCTGTATTTCTGTTTTTCTGCCTGTTCGATTTTTAGTTTGGCTATGCTGAATTCAAGCTCCTGCTGCCTAAACCGCAGCTCTTGCTTCTTGAATTCAAGCATAGCCTCCCCATCAGCACTGGCAGAGGAAACATTAGACATTACATCCTCCCTGTCCTCGTGGTCGCGATGGATCAGTGCAGCGGCAGAACCGTCGGTTCTGCCAGTGAGAGCAGCCCCACCACCTTCTGCACTGTCCTCGGAAGTTATAGCGTCAAGCTGCGCTTCTTGCCACGCCACGATTCTCTGGATCATTTCCAATTTTGTGCCTTGAGAGGAAACACCTCTCTCCGCACACATCTTTTTCAGCGTTTCTGATTTGGAAGCATTTAAAGTTAACAAGGTATTTGCTTCCATACTGTTTGATAGGACTATGGCCTTCTTAAAGTTATATTACAACAATCCACTACGTGTACTGTTTGGAATAACCTGAAATGCCTTAGTTCGAGTGCAACACTGGATACCTTCAGTCGTATCCCACCGCTGCCACCAATTTGTTAAGACGGATTTCTGAACTCTGTCCTGGTGGCGCAGAAGTTCAGAAGGCCAACCTAATTACTTGGAACAGGGTAACCTCTGGACAAGCCAGACCAATCAAGGTAGCGATCGCGGCGGTCAAGACTAGGTCTCAAGAGGGGTGAGGGTGACTGAAAGCCCGCAATGAGCACACAAAGCAAGAGCGCTTACAAACTACTTCAAACAGTTGTTATATCAAAAATAGATACACATTTATTTTAAGGCCTTTAAAACAATGACCGTAGCGAGAAAATCACAATATCACAATATTAAACCAACACATACCAAATCAATACCATATATATACAAATACACAGTCGCAAGCGTTTAAAGCACGAAATATGTAGTCCACCTGAAAGGAAAGGAAAACAGGCAGTGCGATAACGCTTTAGACTCAGTTCGCCTTCAGAGGCACCTAACTAGATGGAAGTCCGAGCCCTGCGAAGAGTGGAGCCTTATGCTCAAAGTACCTGCCACGCCGGTGCCAACGGGCAAAAGGGGAAGCTCTTCGGAGGAAGTCAGGCAGTTCAGTATAGTGCACAACAGAAGGAGAACAGGTTCCGCAACTCAAGCGCAGCCTCCACAGCGAGCAGAAGCAGAGCGCGAGTACGGCAAAAGGGTGCTGTTTTTACACAGCAGGAAAATGCAATGGGATACTGCAGGAGGGCGACCAGATCCTAGCTAAACTACTCACCGGTCCCCGAAGCAAGCAGACCCAGGCTTCTCCACGTTAGTTTCAGCAGCTGGCAGGTTCAGAAGAGCAGGGAACGCCTCGTAGTCGTGTAGAGCAAAAAGACGTCCCAATCGACGAAACCAGCACAGTTTTGTTGCCGCAGCAGGACAACGGAGCGGCCGTGTGTATTCAAGCCAAATGTACACTCCTCCCTTCAGACTTGGGAACGCCAAGTGTACGAAGCGTGGGAGAGTGACAAGGACTCGAAATACAGCACAACCTGGCGGCAGTTACAGAGCAGGACTCCCTTGTAAGCTGGTCAATCAACTGGATGGCCCAGAGACACTTCCGAAGGCTTACTTGGCAGGAGATGATGAAGTCGCCGGGAATAGCTGTTCCTGCTATTCCAAAGGTCGAAGCACCAGTACAGGCCTTCTGGTTCGATCCAAGGAGGAAAGGGTTTCACAGGACGACAGCAGTGCAAAGGAGGATTCCTTCAGCGGGTCACCAGCGATTCCTCGGTCCAGCCTCTTGGTTGCAGGATACTTGGCTCCTGTATTCCTTCGTTCGTGAGAACTCAGGAGATCGACATGGCAGTGGTGTTTCCAGCTCCCTCTTATCCACGGTTCCCTTCGCGCCAAAACGGAGGGGAGCCAATGGGAGATCCGCTCATCAACACACATACCATACGTGGACCAATCACGGACCACGGTGGTCCCAGGCATTCACACCACCCCAGACTCTCTGGCACCCAGGATGTGTATTGGGACCAGACATCCCAGCCCACACCCTGGAGGCACACAAACGACATGTAGAAGCCCGCGAAAGCAACCACGTTTCGCGGGAAAGTACATGCCCAAATAAGGAAGGCCCCGGGTCGTCTGACCTGGGGAAGGTGAAGGGAGCAAGACGGTCAGTGGACAAGACAAAGGAGCCTCGCGGCCTGGCCATTTTGGGAGCCAGGCCACCATTTTGGGTTCAGTGCAAAAACGTGCTCAGAACGCCAAAAGGAGCTCAAAATAAACAAAACGATCGCTGCCACCATTCGAGTCCCTGAATGACTTGCACCGATCAAATACCATCCTAAAAGAGTATCTAGGGTCTGTAGAAGGCTAGAGACCCAAGAGAGCTGTAACTTAGCTTACAGTGCCCTCTTGTGTCGTGTTGCACTAAAATGGCGACACGATTAAAGAAACTACGGGAAACCACGTTCCCCGGTACTGACTGTCTTAAGGGCATGTCAGTTTCCCCATAAGAAAAGGAGCGAAAGCCCAGAGAAGTGCGGCAGAAGACTGTACTTCTCTGGCAAAGTCAAGAACAAGGTTAAAAACAATAGCAAAAAGTTTAGGGGTTGCCACATGGAAGGAAAATTCCCTACAATTACGAAATCTTTCCTAACACACTCCCTCTGTCCTCAACCTGCTTGTTCTCTCCTCTGCTTTTGACACGGTCAAACATTCCACCCTGGTAAATCGTCTCTGTGACAACCTGGGCATCACTGATCAGGCTCTAGCCTGGCTGACCTCTTTTCACTCTGATCGACACTCCCAGGTAAGACTTGGGTCCTTCCTATCCTCTATCTCCCTCCCTACCTGTGGTATTCCCCGGGGGTCTAAGCTCTCACCCAGGCTTTTCAATCAATACCTGGCAACTCTCGCCTGCTGCATTTCTATTTTCTGCTTAAATTTACAGTGCTATGCTGACGACACCAAACTCATTTTCAGGCTTCCCTCAGCCACCTCCTCTCCTTCACTCATCTATGACTGCCTAATTGCCATTCATAATTGGTGTGCCGCAAATGATCTTCGTTTAAACATCAACAAGACTGAGATCCCCCTCATTGGTACACCCCCTCCATCCTTTCCCCCCACTCTCTGGCTGGCCTCCCTTGGCCCTCCTCCTGCCGCTATCAGCAAAGCTAAGGACCTCTGGGTCATCTTTGACTCCACACTTTTCTTCTCCGCACACATCTCTGATGTCACCAAAAGTCACACTTCTTACTGCACCTCCTTAAAGGCACTCTTCCTTTCCTCTCCTTCCCTCAGAAGCTCCTTGTCTCCGTAGCTCAGATTCTCTCGAGGTTGGACTGCTCTTTCTAAATCTACCTTCCTCCACTCACCGCCCTTTACAACTAATCCAGAACAGGACTGTGAGACTTGTCCTGGGCCTCAAGCCCTAGCATCGTATCTCTCTGGCTCTGAAATCCCTTCATTGTCTCCCTGTGTTTGCAAGGGTTGAATTTAAAACCCTTTGCATTGTCCTCAAGGCTTCCTGGGGCCTGGGTCCTAATTACCTTCAACTATCCCTCCGTAAATACCTCCCCCCTAGAGCCCTTCGCTCCTCCACCTCAAACTACTTCAGGGTCAGCCGTTTCTCAAAGGAAGCAGCTGGTGGTATTGCGGGGGCCTCCTTCTGGAACTGCCTACCTGCCACCTTGAAACTTGAGGAGAACCATCTAAGGTTCCGTAAGATCCTCAAGACCGTCCTCTTCGCCTATGCCTTTGCCCCTGCTGATCTGCTTTCTCTCTAAGCAATGCTGCACCTCGCCACCTTCTGCTCTTTTGGCCCAGGTACCTGCTCACCCTGCCACCCTCCTGCACTGTCTCCTGGCCACCCCTCGCACTGGGGACTGTGTCTGTACCCATACAGCCCCCCTCTTCTTCTGCACTTATCAGATACTCCCTTTCTGACTAACCTTGCACTTGGCCACTCACAGGCTGCACTTCCACTGTTTTGGATCACCATGTGTATTTGTTTATTTACTTATTATTTATCTTGTCCTCTCTTATGCTCTGCACTCTCCAATTTGTCCCACCTCCCATTCACTTTCCCCCCTTTCACTCACCATGCACTGTGCGTTCTCAATATCACTGGGCCCAGTAAGATCGTTGTTTCTGGTTTCTCTCCTGTTTGCCACCCTTTGCCTGGCTGCGCTCTGAAACACCTGTGTATGAGCGCAATATGAATTAATTATCATTTCATGTCATATCATGTTATTTATTTATTTATTTATTTATTCACATTTGTTTAGCGCTCAGGCAGCCCAGTGGGCATCGTGGCGCTTGTTACAGGAAAAGAAATGACTTATTTTACATACAATGCAGTCATTACTTAGTTGCACGAGAATAAAAAACAGAGGAAGTGCAGATGACTAGTTGTACATACATTGAGATGAAATTCTTAGTTACAAAAGAAGAGAAATGTCTACAGGGGGGAAGAGAAGGGAGAAGGGGAGGAGGAGAGAGTAAAACAACAATAGGAGACAGAGTTAATTAAACAATATAGTTTTCAGCTTTTTTCGGAAAGCAGAGAGAGAGGTTTCTGCTCTCAGTGTGCTAGGTAGAGAATTCCATAGCTTAGGGGCAATGTAGGGAAAACTAATTCCACCTGCTCTAGCTCGACAGATACGTGGGACCTTAAGTTGGTTGGAGTGGCATTGTCTGGTTGGTCTGGAGGAGTGGGACTTAGTTAGTGTATCGGACAGGTAAGATGGTGCGGAGAGGTTGATACATTTATGTGCGGTGGTAAGTATTTTGAATGTGATGCGTTCTTTGACCGGAAGCCAATGTGCTGCCTTCCTGGCTACCGCGATGTGGTCCCTTTTAGGTATATTGAGAGCTGCTCTTAGGGCATTATTCTGTGTGGTTTGGAGTTTATTGAGATTGGAGTTGGAGGTGCCAGCCAGTAGCGCATTGCAGTAATCTAGTTTGGCTCCGATGGTGGCTCTGGCGATAGAGAGGCAATTATCTCTGGTTAGGAATGGTTTGATGGCATTGATGAGTTTGGTGCTCAGGGCGGAGGCTGAGACAATGGAGTTGACTTGTTTGTCCATGGTAAGAGAGGCGTCGAAGTGGACTCCTAGTGTTTTTACCGAAGGTAGAACTGTGATGACACAATTGTCAATGCAGAAATTGGTGTAGAGTGGGTCGAGTGTAGCGAGAGTGGGTTTTTGCCCCAGGATAAGAATTTCAGTCTTATCTCCGTTGAGACATAGGCCGTTAGTGGCCATCCATGCTTGGATGGTGGTGTATATGTTCTGGAGGGTGGCTACGTCCTGATGGTATAGTCCTGTGAGGGGGAGGAGTACTTGGGTATCGTCCGCGTAGTTGGTGTAAGCGATCCCAAGTGCGTCTAGTTTGTCAAAGAGTGGTTTGGTAAATAGATTATAGAGGGTAGGAGCCAACAATGAGCCCTGGGGGACTCTATGCCTGATGGTCGTAGGCTCTGCATTAGCTGTATTGGAGAATACTTTCATTACTCTTCCTTCGAGGAAGGAGGTGATCCATTTAGTGGCCTGGTTGGAGAAATGTGCCGCCTGTGTTAAATGGTTGGTAAGGATGGCATGATCGACTAAATCAAAAGCCGCCGAGAGGTCTAGAAGGAGCAGTAGGGCCGGCTTGCCCTTGTCTAGAATTAGCGTAATTTGGTTCTTCAGATCTAGTAGAGCGGTTTCAGTGCCATGACCTTTGCGAAAACCAGACTGCCTTTTTCCTAGGATAGAATAGTTTTCAAGGTAGGACTGTATCTGCATGTGGGCTGCTTTATCTAGGATTTTCAGTAGAAATGGGACCGTAATAATGGGCCGGTAGTTGTTCGGTTGGGTCGGATCAAGGGTAGGTTTCTTTAAGAGCGGTCGCACCCATGCCTCTTTAAGGCTGTCGGGAACTAGGCCCATCTTGAATGAGGCATTAATGTTCCTGCTCACTCACATGTCTGCATGTGGACTGTGGTGTTGTGGCACTCAGCATTCGTCCTATATGATCACATGAGTGCCGTGTATGTGTGGACAGCCTGCAAGGTGGTCCTCCTCACGTGCACGCTTCCTTGCCTCTTAAACCCTGTGCGGCTCAATTTCAACATGGTACTGGTGAGTTACATGTTGGACTACTGCTATTTCCTGTTCCCCGTTCCTGTGCACATGCACATTTCCCTCTGCAGACCTGCAAAACATGTACTGTGGTGTACATACTTTGTCGTTGGTGCAGTGTGTCTCACTCGGACTGTGCAGATGGCAGTTGCTCCCCGTGGACATGAGTGCCTATTCATGCTCCATGTGCATTCCATGTATGCCCCATTGGGTCCTTGACAGGCTGATCACCGTGGTACGTCTCCAGGATTATTTAAGTGTCATGGTATTTGGTCATCCATTCAATGCCCACTCTGAGTTAGTCCCTCATCACGCACGTATTTAGGGTCTCCTCGTCTGTGTCGTGCACAGGCCTCACCCTGTTACAGGCCCTCTGTTCAACTGGTGTCGTGGCTTCTGCATGCATGGGTGTACTACTGATGGTTCTTCATTTGTCCTGCTTAATGTCCACTTCTCATCTGCTGTAGTTTCATTTGACTGACAAGATGCAATTGATGCTTGTCAGCATTGTCTGCCAATACACTGTTCTCTGGTCAACCTTTCATTGCCATGCACTGCCTCCCTGCAAGGGTGGGCGGTTCACTGTATCCATGCAACCCAGTGCATGCACTTTGCACATGATGGCTGCACTTGCCCTTACACTTACACTGCCCTCATGTTAAGAGATTGACATCACTACGTACGTGTGATGTGCACTGTACTGCACCCAACCACTTCTGAACCATGTTCTGGCCTTCGACATGCCTACTCAAGGCTGCTATGTCAAACTCACCTGGCATATATGTCCCCATGTTCATCCCTTCACTGTATTGAAACGCTCTAGTGTAGGTGCATCCTGTGACACATGTACTCTGTATTGGTGATGGTTGTTGAGTGTTGCATGTCAACATGCATGTTACATGGGTCATGGTGTGTTTGGTTTCACTTGCAGCTGTGGCTATTTGGGTGTTCCACCATGCTTATGCTACTTGTCATCTCTTTGTTGCCATCTCTCATTAATGCCTTGGATCTGTGCCTGCCAGAGGTTGTGTGTGATGCAGGTGCTATGCAACATGCAGTTCATGTGTATGCTTCACATTTTACACACATCCATTTCTGCTTTCGGGATAACCTTGCATTGCAATACCACTGGATGCATGTCAGAGTTTGAGTTGTGTGTGACATGTCTGCTTCATGTGTTGGCTGTCAATGTTGTGATGTCTATGTGTGTGCTATGTGCTGCTGACATGTGCGCTCATGTTTCTTTTATTTACGTTACAGGTGATGAGGCATTGGAGGCAGAGGATGAGGACGTGATTCCAGACACAGTGGTGCATTTACGTCACCAACCAAGCACCAGTGGGGGTCGTGGGGTGGTAGACCATGAAAACCCATTATTGCTCCAGGCCATCGAGTCCGGCAACGCGGTTGCCATGCACCACCGGGGACCACTGAGTGGGAGCATGCCATGTATGCCATTGCGCAGCAACAGGGGGGAGCAGTTGAGATGATGGCTCAAGGCATGGAAAGTGTGGCCCTTCAATCCTCACCCCTGAAAGGCAGGTGCAGCTCCAACAGCAGGCAACGCGGTCTACGTGCGGCTCAGTCAGGATGGGCATGGCGGCTTCCGACAGGGCACGCCAGGCTGAAATGGTGGCTCTGTATGAAGCAATTGCTGCTAAGGCAGAGGCACACAGGGAGGCCCTGAGGAAAGAACACCAATACCTCGGATCTACTCTGGGTGTGCTCATGATGACCCAGAGAACGCGGTCAGAAGAGAGGATGGAGCAGCTTGAAAATACCATTTCCGCTGAACTCTGTGCAAGCCGGGAGGTTCTCCGTATGTCATGTGAGGCCATGCAGGCAGAACTCTGTCAAACACGTGAGACCCTGCAGGAGGAAGCACATGTATCACGTTATGTGATGCATGCAGACCTACTTGCCATAGCCATGTAGGACCGGGCTTACCAGACCCGCATGACTGCTGTGTATAGGCGTGGTGAAGCAACTGTGCCACGTCCACCTTCTGATTTACATCCAGAGGGTGACGACGACGACTTATCTCTCACACAGGTCGGGCCATGCAGGCATTGAGCCCATGGAGGATTCTTTTTTTTATCTCAACATCAACACATGTGGGTGTTGAGGTGCACCCTGTACCTTCCCCCTCCTCGGTCCCCACTCCCCCTACCGGGTCGTATGTGGCCATTTTTTTTTTCTTCTATTATTGTTTGTCTATTGTGCATTCATGTGACAGTGTGCTGCTTTTGAAAGCATCCACTGTGTGTTTCAGCTGGGCCCATACAGGCTTGCCTCGTGTATGTGTTTGTGGCTTGGTGTCCTGACGCATATGCCACTCCTGCTTATGCCACTCCTGCTTCCACTTTCCATGGGCTCGCAAGGATGGCTCGGTGTGACAGCATCTTACCCAGGAGCATTGGGCTTCCGTCATATCTGTGGCCAGTCTGCAGTCCTACTTGTGTATACACCCCTAGTGGGTATTCTGGATGGTTCCTCCAATGCATGTCTGACCTTCATTTTGGTGAGTATTTTGTTTACTGTGCATTTCATCATGTTGCTTGTGATGTTTTTTATGACTTGCCTGTCTATGTTGTTGATGCACTTCCTGCTGTAGGCGGTACCGTGCACTCTTTGGCTGTGCAACACACACTGATGATGGGAGGGGTCCGTGTGGTGACAATGTCACATTGGGACACTTGGGATACAATTATTGGTCACTGTCTGACATTGTCGATGTGGCGTACTCTGTACATGATGTGCTCTGCTGGTCAATGTATGATCCTGTGTTGTGTTTGCTTTTGAGGTGTCAGGTGATTGGTGTGGTTTAACACAATGGGGGGTCCACAAGGACAATGTTCACATGTGCTGTGTACAGAACACTGAGGGTCACTTCATTTCACATGCATGTATTCAGTGCATGTCCCTACTGACACAAACACTTAGACAACGCACCCCCTCACCAACAACGACAACAACATGCACACACGTGCACCCAGATTGCCTTGTCAGGCATGCTGTGTCCCTGCAGTGCATGATCACTTTCAATTCCTTGATCGTGTGCATGCATCACAGGGTACTTTTGGTTGATTGTACTTATTTTTCATGATGCTCAAGGGCTTTCACCAATGCACAGCACACTAACTGTGCTGTCTGGTGAGCAGTGTGTTGCAGGGGACACACACGCAGCACACAGTATTTCTATTGGCAAATTTCTATTGCCCGATGTTCATGGCAACAGGCATTTTGACTTTTGTTGCTAGTACCGCTGGTGGCATGCATTTGTGGCACACTTTTTATGGGTGAGAGGTTTTGGTCACTCATTTCATCAGATTTCATGTCAGATGTAATTGTCTAGAGCCTGTTTACATTTGTCACGTGGCACTTCATGACAACTGTGTCATGTGTTGTGCATTTGATTTGCTGTTTTGCCGTTGCATGCCATGGCATGGTGTGGCGGACGGGGGTAATGGGGATTGGGCGGGTTTACGTGACATACTAGTATTTTCATGCCTGTATTGCACGGGGGTGGTGGGATATGCACCGTGCATGTGTTCCTTTTGGTCACACGGGATTGGTTATGTTTAAGTAGCTAGGGATGGACACAATGTAGCACTTCCGTGGACAAATTCTCAGAGTGGTAAGGTTGTGACAGTTGACTGTCCCTTTGTCATCATCGATTGTCATCTGGTATGTGCAAGGCCTGTGTGCACTCCGCTGGGGTGGGAGTTTAGGTGAAGAAGTTGGGTACGGGCTGCCTCGCCACATGTCCTTTCCCCTCCAATGCACAGTGCCTGTGCGTGTGGTTGGACATGTAGGGGCACCACCATGTCCACCGGTACCCCCCGCTGTGTTGCAACGTTGTGCAGGACACATGCTGCCACAATGATCCTGCACACTACTGGGGGTGCATATAGTAGCTGCCCGCCAGAGCAGTCAAGGGAGCGGAAGCATGACTTGAGCACTCCGAATGTGCGCTCCACTATGGCACTGGTTGCAATATGGGCTGCGTTGTATCTTACCTGGGGTGGTGGGGTTCCGTATTGGCGTCATCATGTAGGTGCTCAGTGGGTAGACACTGTCCCATGGGGAGGTGATAATGGTTGTCATTAGTTGGGCTGGTGTATTTGTCTGTGTGTCACATGCATGCATGTGCAGAGGCATTTGTACTCACCTGTGAGCCATGTGTTGCCATGCTTCCCAGCATCCAGGGCCTGGCTCAGGGCGGACATTCTGTATATTAAACTGTTTTGGGTGGACCCTGGATAGTTTGCATAGACAGAGGTGATGATTCCCTTGGCATTGCATACAACCTGCACATTGAGGGAATGCCAGTGCTTGCGGTTGCAGTAGATGTTCTCAGTGGCCCTAGGTGGATGTAGGACTACATGGGTGCAATCTTTGGCACCAAGCACTTTGGGGAAGTGTGCCACCCTGTAGAAGTTCTGGACCACAGCCTGCCTTTCTGCTGGTGTTCTGGGCATGTATATATGCCTGCGGACTGAGGGGCGCGCAGTCATGATTGCCAACACCTGGTGTAGGCAGCTTGACTGCATGGGCTGTGAGACGCCCTTGACTATGGCAGTTGTCCACTGAAATGAACCAGTGGCCAATAAATGCAGGACATTGAGCACCTTTTCCAAGGGGCTCAGTGCTTGGGAGCACAAGGTGGGCGATGTGAGGTCATCCTCCCACTTAGTGACCAGTCTAGGATGATCTGAGGTGGAAACCTATACCTGCCATAGACCTGGTCATCAGGCATCCCAAAAAGGCTGGTCCTGGGCATAATAATGCGGGGCCTGGCTATTCTCCTCCTGCGGTGTCCCACGATCACTGCTGCGAGAAATGGGACATTTTATACTGCGCGGGGGCGCTTCCGCCTGCTTTCGTGTAGAGGACGTATTTGTGCGTGGGTTCTCTCTATTCGATTCCATGAATACGTGTTGTTCGCGAGCATGGGGCGTTGCGTGTATTTCCCAGCGCTACTTCCCCCGTTACGCCCACATTTTCACGTGTTGTTCACCATTCTGCATGTTCCGCCTCCTTTTAAGGTGTGTGCGCTAGAAGTTGTTCGCTTTCACTGTGCGTGTTGCGTACAGCGTTTGGCAGCTCCCGGGAAAGCCACGTGCACAGCCTTCCATGAATCGCTTGCGTGCAAATCACACCATGCGCTCTCTTTTTCACGCTTGCACCACACGTTTCGGCGCACAATTATTCCATGAATCGGCCCACTTATTTTCAGTGGTGGCTGGGGAATTGTTGAACTGTAGGGGTGTTAATATTAGCACTGAATATGAAGGAGCGACTGAGCGCAGGGAAGGATCCATGACCAAACAATGGGGGTTCTGGCAAGTTACCCACGCCAATTTAATGTTTAGATTATGGGTTACAATTATGCTTAGAGGACTTTCTGCGGAAAGGTGGGTAAAAAATGCCACTGTTTGCATTAGGTTTTGTATGGTAGCACATGAAAAAGCCCCATAGATGCAAGTCACCAACAGCGCACAGGAGCATTTTCCAACAAATGCTCACAATGCCTTTGCCTACAACATATGCCAGTATATAATCATTTTTATGTTGGATGTGCCCATACATGTCCAAGCCGGTTGCACTAATATAGGACAGTGTTGCCATATAAGGACACCCAGCCAGTAAAAAATGCAATGCAACAAAGAAGGCCAATCTAGCTACGTAATAACATATATCATGTTCGCTTTACCCTTAATGCTCAGTAAAGATGCTGGGGGTATGAAAGCCCACCCCTAAATGTAGTGGCCCTGCTCTCCCTTCACACTCACACACGCTCCCATGCAACACTTTCACCTGCGCATTCACACATTAATCAAACAACGCCTTACATCCAGCATACATATAAGCAAACATACAAACATATAGAGGACTTCAAACATGAACAAATCAAATAAAAAATCAACCAGACAATATATGAATGGCTGGCGACTGGCTTCCCATCTGCCCATTACAAAGGAGGCAGTATCCCAAAGAAAAGAAAACAGAGCAGTGCACAGGAGTGCTGCCGTTCCCTACAGAAATCATGTATTCCTCTGCGCATGCAGAATGGGCCACAATACAGCTTCTGGCTTGAATACACAGCTCACCCACATATATTGGCGGGGCACCACTATCATCACAAAGGCACTTCAAGAAGACATATTTGGGAAAAGGCATCAACAACGTGTTTTAATGTGGCAGTGTTGGCAAGAAATTCTGAACATGGTAGACTGTTTGCTATCTAAGGCTCAATAACATGGCTTAATAGGGCAAAGCAAATAGTTTCACTCATTTCCCCGTGGGGCAGTATTCTGTATGACACAAGCACCTTTGGTGACTGACAGCAATAGAGCAAAAATGAATGTTGGCTCTGCTAAGGTCAGTCCTCTATACTAGCAGAGATAAAATGATTTGCCCAGGATCAGGCACCTTGTTCAACAGTGAAGCTGGGATTTAACCCCTCCACAGTTTAAGAAATTTAACACATATCTTCCAGGCTCCACTTTGGAACAAATAATAAAGTTTTGAATTTCAAGGCCTACAATAACACGATCTTCTGGAGCAGAGCTCTCAAGTTTGCTGTGGTTATGCACGAGAAGGCGATCGAGTGCTGTTTTTTGCTTGGAATTATGTGACTTGTAATTTTCCTAAATTTCAGGTAGGAAAGAATAATAGTTCCAGAACCCAAAAGGGAAAACAACAGGCCTTACGTATGGCCCTGTGAAACTCCTATGCTGGAGTTTATTTTCAAAATACACATAAATCAGGGTAAAGCAACTTTACAATATTTAAATCATAAGAGACACATGCTAAGCCAAAAGAATATTGTTTCAACTTTTCTTTTTCCACACCCGAAATGGAAAACTAGAGGTCCCAGAATGCAAAATAATGCAAGCCTGACAAATATCTTCTTTTCAGACTAGGATAGTAATAATGAGGAAGGACAAGGCAAAAAGTGGGCGTTACTAAGGACGGTTTGCAGGCAGTCCAAAGCATATTCATGGAAGTGACCGTGCAACCTCTCGCCTGCGAAATGCCCATGCAAAGCCCTCAATCTTTCTGCCACCCGAAAGCAGGCATACAGACTTGCGCAAAGGATTCGCAATGCCGAGGTGAATTTGCATGTCGGATTTAGGGGTGCGTGCATGCAGACGGGGTTCTGATCGAACTTAGGGGTGTGCGTACGCAGCATAGCAGGGTGCAGGCACGGTTTACGGGGTTCACATGCAGTATGACCAGAAAATTACATAAGGTTTGGGAAACTGTGTGCATGTTTTTGTGGTGCCGTTTACACCTACGGGGGAACCCGCACAGAGTTGCCGTGGTGCTGACCTGGTTGTCGGGTTCCCCATGCACATTTCACAGGGTGCGTGTGTTCGCCCCCTGAGAGCCTGCAAAGGTAAGTGTATGTGGCTGTTTTTGCTGTGCGTGGGGCGCTCTGGGGCCTTGCCGGCCGCGACTTGTGAATAGGCCTACTTTGCGGGAACAATTCCATGAATACGTGGAACACACATATTTCATTATGCAGGCAAAATCAGTCTCGGCGTGCAGGCTTTGCGGGATCTATGCACGGATTTTCATGAATTGGGCCTTTACCTCCTTGCAGATGTTAAGGACTGGTGGGCATTATGCTATTACTGCACTGCTAGTCACTGGAGTTAGGTTTTCAGGAAGAAGAAATGGACCATCAAATGCAAAGACTGGATGAGCTTCTGTAACCCACGAAACAGAAAGACAATAGATGTCAGAGTGGGTTGAGCAGGAAAGAGGGAACATTCCCAAAAGAGACTGTGTAAAAGGTGCAAGAAAAAGAACTTTGGAGGAAGGAGAGACAAGGAAAAGGAGGTGTGTATAGCAGCTCCTTGGAGGACCGCAGAGGACCTTAAATTCCCTCCCCAGGCCTAAAGACTTAATTATACAGTGCCACGTGCGTGGATGTGGCCTGGCATTTTACACTGGCCCAGACTGCATGATGGGAGCTCCAGAACACCAGCCATATCCCCAGGCAGTGTGTGGCCCGCTGCTTGCACTGCGCCGCCACAGTGAAGAGAGGGGGCAGACCCGCAAGGCAGTGAATGACAGCAGCCACCCCACATCAACAGGGAGGCCACTTGAAGAGTCAATGAGCCGCGAGGTACGGCAGTGACTTCAGGCGGCCCGTCAGGGAATGTGGCCACCCAGGCAGATTTCAGAGCAGCACAAGTGCAGCAGTGAGTGTAGCTGTCCCCAAGGGCATGGGTCCACCGCGAAGAGGGAAGTATTCCATGGTGTATGTTGCCTGAAGTCCGAGACAGTCAAAGACCATATTGACAGTATGCAGCCAGACGCACTGCACCACAGGCCTGGCTACTTTCGCCTCAGAGCTCAGGTGAAACATGAACTTTTAAACCCTGAAACGACAGACATAATTGCGTAAGTGTATAATACAACACTGTGGGTGTCACCCGTTGTCATTGCATAGAAACTAAAACAACTGGTTGCTGTAAGAAACTACATTGATATAATAATATCGAACAAGGCTATTCATAGGGAAAGACACCTGATAATTGTAGATCCGCAGGAGCGCGTGTCTTCCCAATGATTGACCACAATGCGCGTTATCACCAAATCCCTTTACATCTTGACTCCCACTATATCGGAGCCTTTTTGCCCCACATTGGTCTATTCTGCTATAAGCACATAGGCTTTGGGGCAGCATATGAGGTTGCAGTGTTTCAGCATATGATCAGGAGTGTTATTACACCTCACAGAATAAACCATATCTGGATTGAGAGAGAAGCACTGGACGTGATATGGGGCTTTCAACATTTCCATTAATATATCTTTGGACGAAATGCCCTTGTAGCCACGAAGCAAGATCCCCTTTTCCCTATAATGCAAAGATCATCATATCAACATAACACTATGCTATCGACCAAGCGGTGACAACTAGGCCGAATTTGCGTCCAAACACCCAGTGGTGCTCCTTGACCCTATTGGTAGTGAGTGAAAAGCGACAGAAGCACACATTCACACTATTACTACAGCAGCAGTAACAGTGCTCGTGCCCCTTGAAGAAATTACCACGGCTTCTGAAAGTGATCACTGCTTATATTTAGACTTACAAGTGGTGAAATTCCTCCACTGGAACATATGCTTAAACGACATCTCACACTGAACCACGGCAGCAGCTACTTCCATGACAAGCCTGTGGCAAATCAGACAAGAGCTATCCTACGCCAGCAAAGGCATCCAGATACGTGACTCCAGGATAGCAGTACCATCCTACCTCATGGACAAGGTGTTTGGATTAACACACAATGGCCACCTACGCACCACTAAGATGAAGGCAAGACAGAGGGCAAATATCTGGGTCCCCAGCCTAAAAGAAAAGCTAGTGAGGCTCTGTGTGTGGTATCAGACCACTGTGACACCAGACAAAGGGGCAATAGTGGAAGCTCCTATGCGCAGCTTCGTTTCATGGTAGGTGGTCAGTGTTGACTTTGGGAAAATACTGATGGATCAACATTTCATGGTCATCCTGGAAGGATTCTTTGATTTCCCAGAAGTGGAGTTTCTATACTCATTCGCTGTGAATTGAATTGATATTTTATTTCTATCGCGCTCATACACAAGTGTTTCAGAGCACGACAGGGCAAGGGAGGGGAACAGGGGAGAACAAACACCACGATCTTACTATGCCCAGTGACATTGAGAACACGCAAGTGCATGGGGGACGGGCTGGGGAAACATGCAAGGAAGGGGGTAAAAGTGGAAAGTGCAGAGCAAAAATAAATAATAATAAATAAATAAATAATAAAAGCAACACAAGTGGTAGTGCAGCCAGCAAGTGGCAAGTGCTGAGTTTAAGGCAGCAGACAGGTTAGGTCAGATAAGTGCAGGAAGAAAAGGGGGGGGGCTGTATGGGAACAGATACAGACCCCAGTGCAAGGGGTGTTCCGGAGGCAGTGCGGGAGGGTGGCAGGGTGAGCAGGAACCTGGGCCCGGAGGACAGAGGGTGGCCAGGTCCATGGTGCCAGGAGAGAACAGTTCAGCAGGGTGGTGGGGGTCGAAGGCAGAAGCAAAGAGGAAGGTCTTGAGGAGCTTCCAGAACTGTAGATGGTTCTCCACAAGTTTTAGAGTGGTAGGAAGGCTGTTCCAGAGGGAGGCCCCAGCCGAAGACAGAGATCTACCCCCAGCTCGTTTTTTTGAAAAACGACTGACCCTGCGGGAGTTAGAGGTAGAGGAGCGAAGAGCTCGAGAGGGGAGGTATTTGCGGAGGGATAGCTGAAGCTATTTTGGAGTATCCACATACTGGACCATAAGGGTGGTCAAGTACCCAAACCTTCCCTTGGTTATTGTGTCTTCACATTGAGATTTGGGCAATTTTATTTACAGTAGTTCCTTAAAAAACAAAAGGTTTTGTAATACTTCTGTTGTTTTGTCATAAAAGGCTGTCCTCAAAGTGAAGCAAAATTGACTTTATTAGGTTTCCCTTGAGAGCAGGATTTTTCTTTAAAAGACCCCCACTCGTCCCTGATTGGTATATTTTCTGGGAGGATGGTATATTTGGTATATATGAGACCTACAGTCCTCGCGTCAACTTCAGCCCTGATGAAAGACCACTTTCATTTGGGCTGAAAACAGCTTAACCATATATGTTGCTGTTGGCTAGATATAGCTTCCTTACATGCAGGTGGACCAGTCCCCCACTTTTGGTGTCTTCTCTTCTTGGGAGGGTCCTAGATGTATGGATGTAGGCTTCAGTCCTACTGCAGATGCCACTGGGGTTCAGACCTCTGCACAGGGTACCTGTTGGTCCCTTAGTTCTGCTTGCGGGTCATACGAAAGATTTGTGGCTAATTCAGGCGGAGAACTTCAATCAAAAGCACCACACTGGGTATCTTATGCTGTTCAGGTGAGATGTGCCTCCGATGTATGAGGAACTCGTTTGCATTACTGCTAGTGGCACCGGAAAGTAAACCGCAGTGCGGTTTAGTAATGCAAACGAGTTCCTCACACATGGGAGGCACATGGCACCTGAACAGCATAAGATGACCATGCGCCAATTTCACCATCAAAGACTATCCGTGAACAACTCGAAAGTGAGCGGCGTGAACCGTGTTATGTCTTCCATAAACACAAGATCGGACTAAGAAAGCCCTACAAAAATTGGTATTCAAGGTTATCACCGCCACACGGAGTGCAAGTGAAGACCAACAACACACAGATATATTGTACCGTACAAAGAAAACAGATTAATTAACTCAATATGTTAAAATATCTAATCTATGAATATTAGAGTGCGTAAGAATGGAATTATGATAATATGGGTTTTAAATGTATCTTATAAAAAGCAAAAGAGATATAGTTATGCACAACATACAGCACTAGTGATATTCCAAAAGATTATAGTCATGCACATATTTCACAAGGGATTGTGGGTATGCGGATATCCTGGACAGTCCTTTGTTGTAATAGCTTGAGTTTTATAGTATCTGTTGGTGTCACAAGAAGAAGCAGCCGCCCTGCAACTGAATCAGGAAGAACTCTGTCCACTGGGGCACCCAGCTGCTGACCCCCCACCAGCTCCCCTTCTCCGACAACCCATAGAAAAACCCCTTATTTTATTTGCATTGCTACTCCCAAGTGATTGCAAGGCCACGCCCCTCCTCCGTGACGCTTTGAGCCACGCCTTGTGCATGAGGAAGTGACATCATGAGAGCCAGTGTAAACGGTGTGGTACATGGATGGGGTGACTGGTGCGTTTGGAACACATGTAGTGCTGGAGGCACTGACACGCAGCATGTGTTAAACTTGACCACAGCGGGTTTCACTTCATATGTGCTGCACTCAGTGCAAAGCCTTCAACCATTTCCCCCTATTCTTGGTGTATGCCGGGCAGTCAGGCAGTGGGGGATTTAAGGCAAAAGGCTCAGTGTACAAGGTTGACAAAATGACAGAGGAAGAGGGAAGGGTGGAAAGAGTTAATGAAGGCAGTGCAACAATTATTACCTTAGAACCAAAAGTTACATGTTCTAAAGATGAGACTACCACTGAGAAGGGATCACCCTATTGTTCTCTTTTCTTTCTTCAAACCTACTGACCAACAGAGCTCATATATTAAGGAAACAAATCTCCGAACCCACTGAACAACAGGAGTCAGCATCAACAACCACCATCTTTTTGGTATAGGTCCGAGATTCTATTCTATTTTTAACCATTTCTTTTTAACAAGATAATTTGTTTTAACTAGTTGCAAAATCCAAAAAACGAAAATAAAAAAATGAATGTTTATTTGGAAAACAACACAGTAAACTACATAAAATAAAATTTGTGGAACTTTAAAGGCACGATTCAACAATCAATTACCTTGGATTAATTCTAAGAATGAAGCAATATATGAATAAATATGACTCGGATCCGAGTGTGATATAAAATTAGGGAAGTCCCGAGGTCTCGTTTCCCAACCTAGGTTCCAGTTTTGTGGATACCCCATAATTATCGACATGCAAACTCACCTCCATACTTGTGATTCCTCCACGCAAGTCCTTAACGCCCGCTTTCAGTGGCGGGGAGATCGAGGGATTTGCGTGGGCATTTTCCAGGCAAAAGGTTGCATGGTCACAACCATGAATACGCTTTCTCATGCGCATCTGTGGCTGTGCCATGGACTGCCTGCTTCTCATCCCTCATAACCCCCATTTTTTCCCTTGTTCTTCCCCATTTTGCTTGGTCCTTCCCCTACTTCACCCTCTGTGCTGGTCTCGCTAATGCTCTGCGTGGAGTCTCACGTAAGGCACTCGGCTGCATGCAGAGACATGCAGGGCTTGCGCAAAATACACACAAGTCCAGGAAAAGTACCACACATTCGCTTCCATGAATCGACTAATAGGATTACACATGCAGTTTGGCGCTCAAGTCCCCTATTTTCTGCAGAAGTAATTCCATGAATAGGAAGTTAAAGCTTGCAAAATGATGTCATTCTCTGTCTTGAAATTGTCTGCTTGTCCCCCGTTGACACTGTTTAGCCTTAGGAATCAGCCAGGGAAAGATCATCATTTGTCCCCTAACAAAACCGTAATGAGGAAGAAGCTGCACACACCACTTTTACCGGCACGCACAGCCTCCAATGGACACAAGTCTGCAGATATCCTAGGGGCAGAGTTTCAGGGCTATATTATGGATCTCACCAAAACTACACAAATTATATCTTTACAGATTGCATCTTCTCGTCAACAGCTGGCTGTGACTGAGAGTGTCAACCCAGAGTCCCTATGGTTGGATACGAATTGTACGAATGACAATTGTTTGAATAACAATTTGACCTTCTGCACAATTGACCAAATTTAAATGGTAAATTAGGATATATATGCGGGGGGAAACCCCCCCCCCCACCCTATCCCCTTATATTATTATTACCCCAACCCAACCCATTATATATATAAAAATGACCATAGGGTCAATTGTGCAGAAGGTCAATTCGGACCTATGTTATTCGAACAATTGTATCATTCGAACAATTGTAAACTAACAATTTGGGTAATACCATCCCTACAGCAACTCCAGCTCTTCTCCATGAAGAAAGTCTTTGATAGTACTTTTGTCCACTGCTGGAAGCAGCAAAGATTTCATGAGCCGTACCGAGTAATTGTTGTGACTTTGAGTACAGTAAAAGTGGAAGGCCAAAAGTGTTGTATTCCCCCTTCGGATGTTAGACGAGACACTAGCACCAACCCACATCCACATGAGCAAGACATCAATGGGGAACAATCTAAGATTAAAAAGATGAGTCATTTTGTGAAACTCGTGACATTTTTTAGATTAGGTCGAATGGACAATGATTTTTCTTCAGTAACCCAACGATCAGCACTCAAGAACGAAAATATTAGAACGTGTATTTGTTGTTTTTCTCTCTTCTTTTTTTTTGCCTATGTTTAACAGGAATTGTGTGGGCGGGGTTTGGAGAGGATAGGTATGAAAACATTGATAAGTCAGCAGTCATTGATGTAAGGTTTAATGATGTACCAATATTCAGAAAACAAGGGCTTCTGAGCAACGGGGGTTCATTGAAAATGAAGGTGTTATCGTTTACCGTTTCCAAAACCTTTATTCGACGCACAGTCATCAGGTTACAATACATTATAAAATGTGTAAAATGCATAAAAAGTCATACAGTTAAAGTACCACAGCTAAAAATCCTGGATAAAAGTCTAAAATGTAGCACTAAAAAGCATTGTAACAACAACACAAGGCCTCAGTATTCACAAACAAGTAGGCATAACCATACCCAAAAACAGTTGGGACACCAGGAGAGAAATTCTTGGACCCTGGTTAAAGTGCTGCCTTCCTTCTCCTCAGCAACTATGCTCTGTGCAAGTAGCAGGCCACAGAACATGGCATTAGGCGGTTTGGTGCTTTGGACCGAAAATTCTAAGGCTTTCCCCCCTCTCTTAATATCTGCCACCAGCAGTACGGGTCTCAGATATAACCGCCTTAGCTGCTTGTAGGGCTTGCGAAATAAAAAGAAATGTGTGTGCAATTGTCTCCTCGTTGGCCTTGCACGATGGGCAACCTGTTGGATCGGGGCTCTTCTGTTTGGAAGTAAAAGCAGTAATTGGCAAAATCCCTAGCCTAAGCCTCATGTATATTGATTGAGCATAGGCAGGCCAGATCTCATCCAGATAGGCTTTGAAGCCATCTATGTGTCTAATATCCAGATAGTCCGGGCCCAGTTTTAGCTTTGAAGCTTTGAGGGGGAGCAGATCCCTTGCTCTCTTATAAGAGGCATAAGTCGGCTCCAGCTTGAAGCACAAAGGCTTCCAGGGTCATTTAAAAACTCAAGTTAAGACAGAATAATATATTTTTTATATGGGAGAGCCATTTCAGGCCAATGGCTCCTTCAAGGGACATGATATGTGGAAGTGCGTCTGTGCATGGTTCCAGAGCTGGTTTTGACCAGACTCTGATCCGTAGCGAGACAGGCCGAAACATAATATCAGTGCTCAAGGGGAGGGTGCCATATTCCAAATGAGCAAATGCGGTCGGAGCACTGGGTGGTAATAATAACAATTTCTTCAAGAAGTTGATTTCCCTTGTTAGAATCGGCTCAACATCCTAAAGTTCTAATGCGGGTGAAATTGCACTGCTCCCATTATAGGTGAAAAAGGTTAAAATAGCCCCACTAAATGTATTCAACGTGATAGCAGCCCCATTTATCTGATGAGCCCAACCTGGATGTTCCTGAAATCTCACGCCTAAATAGTGAAAGCTATCAACTTGTTCAATTAAAATATAATTGATCTTTAATTGGAGCAAAACATTCTTTCCATATTTCGGGTTTATGCCCATCGACTTGGTTTTTGCAGTATTCATTCGGAGACCCAGCTCACTAGATTTCCGTAAGAAGATTGATAGGGGTTCCTTCAGGCCTTGCGGTCTCATTGCTATTTGCAAAGCGTCGTCCGCATAGAATAATGAGGGGTATTTAGTTGTAGACAGCTCAGGGCAGTCCTGCACCCCTTAATAGCTTGTCAATGACCTCCTGTATGTACAGGTTAAATAGGAGAGGAGCCAGGGTGCAGCCCTGCCTGACACCCAGAGCCACCTCAAAGTATGTTGTTTGATGACGCCCCATATTGTAGCGTCACAGTATTTGAATAGAGTAATGTTATTAAACTAATCAATACTCTGGTACTTTATGCTTCTTCACCAGCACCTGCCGTAGTTGTTCTCCAAGAACAGAATTGAATGCTGTCCTAATGTCAACAAACAATACATACAGATGTCATTACTGTAAGACTGAGTATTTTAGAAAAATGAGAGGTAGGATGAGACACTGAACCACTGTCCCATGACCCTTTTGGAACCCTGCCTGATGGACACTAATCACCCTATTTCTTTCGACCCATAATTAGAGGTGATTCAGAATTGTATTTCCAAACGATTTCCCAGTCCCATCTAGCATGGAGATTAGTCTAAAATTGGCCGGGCTGTCCCTAGCACCCTTCTTATATACCGTGATGATAACCGCCCTACGTCATAAGTCTGAGATCCTGCCCAAATGCAATACTGCATTAAAACCCAGAACAATATAGGGGCCCAGATGAGAGCCTCGTCCTTGTAGAACTAGGAATTAAGTCTGGGCATTAAGTCTGGGCCTGCACTTGCAATTTTTGAAGAAGCTGTCGCTTCCTCTACATCCATGAAGGGTGATGCACGGATTATTAGAGCTTGTATACTTGAGGGACAGGTCAAAGAAGAGTCTGCAGTGTACAGATCACAAAAACGTTACCTCCATCTGTCCTCGCCAATACTGCAGGCCTCTTGAGGGTCCCCCTTATAATCACTGTCAGAAACCAATTTCCAAAACAAGACATTGGGCCTCATTCCGAGTCCAGCAGTAGCCCTACCGGTACAACCGGCGGGTTGCCGCCGGACTCAGAGTGAATAACCGCCACCTGAATTCGCTGTGTCACTCGGCCATTCCAAGTCCAGCGGCCGGTAAGTCAGGCGCCGGCAATTTCGGTAATCTCCATTCCCATATGGGACTCTATGGGAACTCTATGGGACTCTCTGAGAATGGGGAGGACATGGAAGCACCGGCACTGTTTAAAACGGTGCCGGTTTTCCCCTGACAGGTCTGCCTACCATGGCTGCCACGCCCGTCAGGGTCAGACCTGTCGGGTACAGCGGCTCCGGCAGGCAGACTTGTTGCTTGCCAGTCCGGAAACAACAGTGCCGGTAAGCACACTGGCACCGTTGTTTCCCGAACAGCAAACTTATAATGAGGCCCATGGGCTCTATAAAGGCCCTCCCATTCCCCCTTTAGGTGTACAGTCTTTTTTGTGCAGATTAAGCTTTTATAATGAGATCTCAAAAGACGTAGCTTTGGTCTGTCAATCCCCATTGGGTCTCTAGTGCACCAGATCGACAAAAACCGTCAAACCATGCCACCATCTTGGTCGGTTTGTTTTTGGATTTGACCCCCGGCACCGAAACATACAGCTGAACGTTAACTTTACATTTTTTGAACTCGTCCAAGACTGAGGCAGGCCCCTTGTCTGGTTTACAGATTGCCTCGATGTTGACGAGGGTCGAGGCATACATTCTCAGCTTCCTCTCAGGTGTTAAACCATTGGCACATTTCAGCGTTCTTTGAACAGGGCCCGTAGTCCCTTCGGAGCAGGCACCCTGCATTGGGGCCTTCCATCCAATCCCTGGGATAGCCCAGATTATATGGATGGCTAGAGGGTGGTGGTCACTTTCGGACCTATCAATGACTTTAAACACACCTACCCGTGCCCAGGCCGATGCAGAAATTCGTATATAATCAATTAAAGTACAACCCTTTAGCCCGAAGGTGTTATTTCAGATAGTGTCATTGATGTGCCTAACCCTGGTTCAGGTAACACGTGGTACAACCCTATGAGGGAGGTGGGAAGGGAGAGATCTACAGTGTCCTATTACATCTGTTGCCTCTTACCACACGCTGCTGGCACTCGCAGACTATTAATTCCCAGAGAAATGCTGCCTCAAACAGCACAATGTTTAGTGCATCTGGCCCTGTGTAGAGTACGTGGTTTATTTCAGGGGCAGACAGTGCTGTCTGCCGTAGCACCTATCGATGAAAATGAATGTAAAAAAAGAAATGCCAGAGAGCATGACAACGTGAGGTGCAGCTGACGCCCTCAAATGAAATGGGAAGGTTCTGTGTTTTCTCACAATCAATGGGAGCGGGGGTGGTGATTTGCAGAGCTGGAGGATTACAGAGGTGGTCAGAAGAAGAAGTGGGAAAAGCGAATGAAAGTTGTTATGAGATTTGGGACATGTATGTCAAAAAGCTCATATGGCTGAATCATAAAGCGAAATGTGTTAAGATCCAGTTGCTGAAACATGTTTCCTTATGTTTTAGGAGTGGTGGCACTGTGCTACTGGGCATTAATTCGGATAGCAGTAAAATTATCCAAGTTACAGACCTTGCTGGTGGGACATCTGCTATTATGGACATTTATTGGAACTGTGGGGACCTTGCTTATCTTGAGCTCCCACCAGCATAGAACGGTGTGTGTGTGTAGTATGTTCACTTTGCATCCGCCACTGCTTATCGTGCAAAGTCCTGGGAGCTGTTTTTTGCTGTTCGTTGATGAGTGCCACACACTGTGCCGAGTGGGAGGTCTCTGTAGGACTGCTCCAGTATGGCCGGAATTCTGTGAGTCACAAAAGTGAAAGTATTTAAAGGTGCAAGCATGTTGCATGTCTGACTGGTTCCTGTGCTCCCTATCACGTGATTGCACTGATTTCCTGATTATTAACCACCCACAGGCGTTGGCGTCTGACAATATTATCTTTGCTTCCATTGATCCAATTTCACAATATTAACTCTCTGGGCTACTACACTCTTGCAGAGGAGTGCTCCTACGGCTTCGCACTTTGTCATTTATCTACGAGGGGTGTCAGTCTCTGGTTGCTCCTTGAGCCTGTTAGGAGTTCCCCTCTGCTGTCTGTGATATCCACGCTAGTCGGTGACTAAGGTGCCATTTCCTAATTTAGAGCGGGGACAAAGGTTGGGCTTGGGCTTGGACTGCTGGTGACCATTCGCAAAAGCTGAACCTGCGGAGTTACGATCACTTTACCAGATACGCCCTGGCAACCAGGCTATTTAGCCATTTCCCAGCCCTCTCTGTGTTTTTTGTACCCAGCAAGCTCTTCGGTGGATCATTCATCTGAACCGGCTATATGGTTTTTACTTCTTATGTCTTTTTGGAAATGTTGTTTTCGTTTTTTGACATTGTAATAAGATTTGAAAAATACTTTTATGAGACTTCTAAGTTCATTGTGCCTGTCCTAGCTCTTATGAGTCCGATGTTGCTCTGGGAGGACTAGAATCGATGCTAACATGTGTTTTTTAACACCTGCTCTCTACTTAACAGTGAGATGGACTGGCATATTGCTCCTTTGCATCTTCGCTGAGATCCATTTTGACCAGAACCGTAGCCCCTCTCACAGACTTTGCTCAGTATCTTACTGATATGTATATCTTTTCATGTTATTTGCACTGATTTGCCTTAGTTTGGACAGTTTGGTGTCATTAAGCCGAACGCTGCCCTATTTGCACATGCTGGCATTATTTTGAACAGACTTCTACCAGATTTGGCACAGACGTGCCCTAGCCTGCACAGATAACATTTAATGCTATACTGACTGGTTTTAGTTGTCCTCACAACCCCCGACAAAATGAGAATGAACCCGGAGACTCCATGAAAGGGGCCCTACTTGGAGGACTTTGCGCTGTCACTCAAGGTGAATGAGACAGTGTACCCCTATTACCTGTATTGGCAATCCCGAGAGATGTATTTATAGGAATAGCAATATGGATCGTCTCTTGAATAGCCCCAATGGCCCATACAAACACCACCGCCAGGCACCGGGTATGGTGGAGGACCACCCTGCATATGGGGGGACGATATCAAGGAGGAAAGGAAGGGATGTCTATCTGTATGATGTCCCAAGAGTGAGGGAAGGTAACCCTGAAGTGCATTCCTCACTGGTAAATAAATGGATACACTGGCTACGATTTGTGGGGGGGTGTAAATCTGTAATTTGTGAAGACATATTGTATTGTGCGTGAGGTAGGATGCCGAGGAGAGACGGGTACTTTATTCAAATTACACTTAAAGACCAGCCCTTGTCGAGGGCCTTCTGTCTATAGAGTCAAGAACCTACCCGCCTCTAAGAACATCAGTTTCTATCGACCCCGGAGTTCCCTTACAAAATCGCAGAGCAGAAAGTTTAACTAATAGAACCCGTTTATCAATTGCCACAGATGCAGTAATTGAAGAAGGACTGGAGGGTGTTGAATGACGCATTAGTGCTGATAGGGTGCCACCCTTCCCCTTGGCCAACGCTAATCAGCAATCTGAGGGAGAATCTGGGAAGCTACTTGTAAAAATACTCTCCTGGAACGTGGCTGGGATAAACATATTGCTGCCAGATGCAGAGTGGGTTCGCTTCCTCCACTGCTATGATTTAGTTTGTCTTCAAGAAACATTCAGAGGGAAGTGAGCACATAGAATTGGTTACCCCTTTCTACACAGACCTGTGAGTGAAGAGATTGGAGTGGTTGTCACACGGTATTTAGCATTTACATAACATAATACAGTGTTAGCTCTGTAGCGGAACCAGCTAAATTAATACAGGAACTTATGAATGGATTTATAGAAAAACGTTTTTTTAAAAATTAATACAAAGGTAAAAAAACCGTGCATACAAAAGCTATATGAATGAAAACATCGATCGAAGCACAGTTGAAACTAAAAACTAAGAATCAAAGAGGTGTACGTGACTCAGTGAACAATACTTTTCAAAGAAAATAAATGAATCAGACAGCTATCATTAGTAGTCTTTTGAGAGATGGTAGGTCGACATGTTTCGGCCATATATCAAATTAGACATTATCTCAGGTGTCTATTCAAAAGGTGGATGTCACGGCCATCTTCAGGACAGAGGATTTCTTCCAAAAAGTCTTCACATACATGGTTTACCCCATATTTTGATGTAAATATGACATCAATAATCTAAAGAAATTGCAGAGATTAATTAGCTGGAAGGTATTTTCTGTGTAAAATGTTATCTAACACAATATCTAGTACAGTGATATTAGAACATAGCGTGTTACCATACAAACTTTATATAAAACACGACAGTACAAACAGACAAGGCCCCAAAGTCTATCTATTTTTTAAGAAATAGGGACCAACATATGTTCCAAGATAATACAGGTTTATATTGAACCTCCATCTAATTAGGGTTCTTCATTTCAACAGTAATCAAAAAGTAATATCTAGTGTGACAAAACACTGAAACCAATCTCTTACTTGCTACTCCAGGTAAGATGAAAAATAGTCGATCAAAGATGCGGCAGACTAGAAGGTATTTCTTTTACAATAGCCACAGAGGATTGGCGTTGGTGGTAGTTCTTATGACAAAGCCCTCCTTATCTTACATGATAATCATAGGAAACCATGGTTAAATCAGGGTTTGAGGCTGGCTAATACATAAGGTTTTCATATTTGTATTTAAACATAATACAACAATGATTTGTTTAAGTTTATTTTTAATAGAACTCAGTCTAAACATTGAGGGGCCGATTCATGGAACAAGCGTGCGCCGAAAATCTTGGCGCAAGCGCGAAAAAACAGGCGCACGCGCACACATGCGATTCATGGAAGTCCCTGCGCGTGTTTTCCTCGGGATGTGCGCCAAACCCGTGCATGGCGCACACGTCACTGCCACATCCTGAACGGCGTGCGCGACGCGCACAGTGAAAGCGCACAACCTCGGCGCATACACCAGAAAGTGGGCGGAACACGGGGTGTAATGCGTGGAATGGGGAACAACGCACGAAAATAAGGGCGTAACCGGGGATGTACTGCAGGGAAGCAGACGGAACGCCCACACACACTCGAACCACACATATTCATGGAATCGAATAGGGCAAAGCCGCGCACAGCCAAAGACACGCACAAGCCGAAACACGTCCGCCACACGAAGGCAGGCGGTAGCGTCCCTGCGCATTACAAAAGTGGCAATATACAGCAATGATGAATGTCCCATACTGCGATTGGGCCTGTGCGAGCGGGGCACATGTATTTCGGGGGTGCGCGGGAAGTTTCACATGCGATTGAGCGGGGTATGTGTATTTCGGGGGTGCGCGGGAAGTTTCACATGCGATTGAGTGGGGTAAGTGTATTTCGGGGGTGCACGGGAAGTTTCACACGCGATTGAGCGGGGTACGTGTATTTCGGGGGTGCGCGGGACGTTTCTCATGCGATTGAGTGGGGTACGTGTATTTCGGGGGTGCGTGGGAAGTTTCACACGCGATTGAGTGGGGTACGTGTATTTCGGGGGTGCGCAGGAAGTTTCACACGCGATTGAGTGGGGTACGTGTATTTCGGGGGTGCGCAGGAAGTTTCACACGCGATAGGCCTTGGGCGAGTGGGATACCACTCACCGTCTGCGTGTAGAAGAACGCGTAGCCAACACCCACCCGCTGTGAAGTAAAAGCGCGTGAACCCCAACGCCTGGAAAACACACACACCGCACCCCACGGAAAGCACGTACAGAGCAATGGAAATCCATGTGGGATCTGCAAACCCTGCCAGGGCAACGCCCGTGCACGATACTTCACAGACGCACTTACGCGCTAAGGGCCTTTGGTCCAATGAAATCACGTATGCGTGCTGACGCGCCTACGTGCTAAGGGCCTTTGGTCCAACGAAATCGCGTTTGCGTGCAAACGCGCTTACGCGCTAAGGGCCTTTCCTCGAATTACACGCTGACATGCAATTTTTTCACGTGCCAAATCACTCCGTATCAAGCTGGCCACGTGAAAACACACGGAAGACCACGCTCCTGCCCAAAAGGCTGAATCACTGCCCCCAGAGCCCCGAGCACGCTCCCACCTGCCATCTGCTGCTGCCTGACTCCCTGCTGCCCTCGTGCCCTGCCATTTGGTGCCTGCACATCAGCCATCTGCAGGGGTCCAGTTGCGGTGCCCACCCCTGCTGGAACAGAAGACTGCTGACTGGGATACCATCGCTCCACAGCCCAGCCCCAGGACCCAGTTGCCCACCCACACCTGCCTCGGGGGTCGCTATGTCGGGGCAAACACCATCTGAGACCACTGGCGACCCCCAGCCAGAGGGGCAGAGGGCCACCAGCTTCAGTCAGAAGGAAGTTGGTTTCCTGGTGGAGCATGTCCTGGGGCATTATGATGCCCTCTTCGGATCATCACGCACCGACAAGGAAGGACGGGACAGGATCTGGGACGACGTAGTGGTTGCCATCAACGCGGAGGGTGTGGCAACCCGCGACATCAAGCACGTCAAGAAGCGCAGGGAGGACTTCAGGTCCAGGACCCTCTACAAGGCCCGGCGCCTCGCGGAGGGGGGCTGGGCACGCATGAGTAACATCCAGATGAGGGTCCTGGAACGCGTAGGCCCAGCGCTCCACGCCCAGATCCTTCAGAGGCAGACCCATCTGGAGTTGAGCGGTAAGTGGCCAAACATTGCTGTGTGAGACAGGGCATGTTGCAGTGTGCTGGTAGACTGATGCTTGCCTGTATGTGTGGATGTGTGTGTGCAGGGACATCATGGTCATGTATGTGAGACCAGTTATGTGTGAACATGGTTGGTGCATGTGTTTCAATGCAACATGGGGAGCTCTATGCGGAATGCACACATGAAAGCATGGCTGTCTCTGTTCCTGGACATGAAGGGGGGGTGAGGAATGGGTGCTGATGTCATGTACATGTATGGTGCACATGTGTGTGTGTGTGTGTGTGTGCCTGAGAAGCGTGTGTGCGACTTTGAAACGCCATGGATGCATGTGACTTTGAAGGCAACTTCTTTGTTTACAGGGGCCCTTCTACATGGATGTTGATGTTGATTGCAGGCGCCAGGACTGTTTCTGCATGTGTGTTGTGTGCATTCACCCATGTGTTGTGGAATGACAGGATGGAAGTGACATTTGACAGTGCTACTCATGTGTTATTGCTTCCTGTCTAGGGTATTTTGTACTGTACCCTGATGCTTGTGTTCTATGTCTGCCTCTACGCAGCATCAAGTGAAGAAGAGGGCGGAGACGGCGCTGTGGAGCCAAGTGGCGGGGATGCCTCCACTTGGCGGCGACGCAAGGCCCAGCCACCCTCCCAGGAATTACCATCATCCGGGAGCGAGGGGGCTGGTGCTGCGTCTGCCACAACGGCTGTGGCAGAAAGGCCGGGTGAGCCCCCACAGGGGCTTCCAATGACGGAAGACGGTGTAGAGACATCCAGGTTTGTCGTCTCCACAGAGGAGGAGGAGCCCACTACTGAGCCGCATTTGGGGCCTGTTGGGGGTAGTACCACTGGTGCAAGTGGTGCAGTCCAGGGCCAGGGTCAGGAGGCAGCACAGGTCACCGCGGAGGGGCCTGTGCATGTCGCTGTCCCTGACCCTGTGATTGCACCACCATGCACCAGCAGGGAGGCCCCCTCCCACACCCGTCTGCAGGTAGGGGGAGAGTGCCATGTCATCTGCCACTCCACTAGCTGCGGAGGAGGGGTCCCACGAACGTATGGGCTCCGTCCTGGTTGGTGTCGCGTTGCGCACGCGTGTCATTCGTGATGACGTGCGTTCTTCCTGGGCGGAGAACGCACGCCATCACGGAGAGCAGCGTCGTGACGTTGCACTGCTGGGAGGGGCCCTGGTTGGTGGGTTCCTACATGTGTCACGCACTCTGACAGACCTCTCCTCCTCTGTGGAGACTAAGCGCCAGTCGTTCTCCACACCGTCTTCCGGCCCAGATTCCACCAGGGCCCCCTGTGGACCTGGCCCGACCAACACAGCCAGCTTGGTGGAGCTCACATCCCTGCCACAGTTGGGAGTCGGCGGCCCAGCAGGGGTGGACACCACAACTGGAGACCAGCTGATGGAGGATGTGCAGGCACCATCAGACACGGCACATGGACAGCAGCAGCAGGAGCAGGCCCTAGGTGGGAGCAATGATGGCTCAGGGCCATCAACATCGGAGGGGCAGGCATCGGCCAGAGGGCAGGAGGACCCAGGACTGGAAGTGTCTTCCGTGTGGCAGCGGTTAGGCCATGCTATAGATGCGGAGCGGCAGCGGGCAGAAGAGGCACGGCTCACGATGTTCAGGGCAGAGAACTCCATGCGGAGGGCCCTGAGGCAGGCCGAGTTCCTCGAGGCAATTCACAGGGAGTTGGAGGAGAACATGTCGTCGTCCCTGCGAACCCTCGGGGCCATGGAAGAGGACCGCCTCCAGGCCTGCTGGCAGGTGCCCCTCAGTGCTGGGGGGTGGGGTGCAAGGGGACATGAGTTGTACATGAGTGGGGGCCTGCTGGCAGGTGCCCCTCAATGCTGGGGGGTAGGGTGCAAGGGGACATGAGTTGGTGATCATTAGTGCAAGGTGACATGTGGCTTGGCTGGGGGGCATGCCCATGGTGGATGGGTTGCCTGCGGGACATGACCAGGGGTGCAGGGTAGTTCCCTGTGGTGTGGGCTGCTGTTACGCTCACCTGGCTCCCACAGAGGAATTAATCTGGACTGGACTACTGCGGTCTCCACCAATGTGATGCGTAGGGCCGAGATGACAGACTGGACTGGTCCACCTAGCTTCGTTTGCTTGGCTCGTAGGACTATTCTTCTTCAAGTGGAGAAAGGGAATTAACCACCCGTGGAGTTGAGCGTAAATCCCCCCACCCCGCTGTTCTCCCCACTGATCACCTTGGATGTTCCCTCTTATAGTCTCACCTGATGATTTGAAAAGATGAGCTCTCCATCCTGCATTGAGCGCAGGGGCGCGTAGATAACCAGTTGCTTCGCTGGCTCGAAGGAATTGGTGAGTTGCAGGACAATATTGACTCCGATATTCCCGGCAAGACGCCGTAAGTATGTAGTTCGTAAGAGTTCAAATGCCTGACTTTCACTCTTGTCCGATTCCTTGCAGGTTGCAGCTTGACCATACTGAAGATTTCCTCGTGGCAACCGGTAATGTTCTGGTAAGGATTTGTATTATCCAACACAGTTCGATAAAATACTGTTCATATGTAACCTGTTGCTTTCTCCCTTATTCAGGCGCTGAGATGAAAGTATGAATACTCGGGGAATAATGCCTACGGCGGTAAAATCAGGTAAGTCTTTTGTGGTGAGGAGGATTCCCCTTGTTAGTCCCTTGTTTCACCTTGCTGTCCTTTTGTTTCCCCTTAGGGGCCGGGGTTCGACTAGAATGCAGTGGAAGCTGCGCCGACCCGTGAAGAAGAATAGTTCCCCCGGTGGTAAAATCAGGTAAGTCTATGGGGGTATTCCTCTGTGTATTCCCTTGGCTCACCTTGATGTTCTTGTCTTCTCCTTAGGTGCTGGAGTGCGGCGATAACATGCAGGAGGATGCGGTGAAATGTGAAGATGCTGCGAAGGCCGGTGAGTTCAGCGCAGCGCTGCAGCAGGCGAGGTGACGCGCATAATATAACTTCTTTCTTCCAGCTCGAAGGCGCGATGGATCGGGAATTCAGGTAAGAACTCTTGTTCTAACCTTTTCTCCTTCTTTCTTCCTTTTTCTAGGAGCTCCAAACTCGAGGCGGGCGTGGCAGAAGACTGGATGCAGACTTGCAGGCACGGTGAGCGTTACGCTGCTGGATGCAGAATAACGCAAAGCGTGTGCTGCTCTTCAGGCGTGGTTTAAATAGCCTCCAAAGTAGTCCCAAGTAAGTATTCCTCCCCAGCCCCACCCGAGTAAAAAAATAGTCCCTAGGTAAAATAGTCCCTTCCAAGCCTCGTTTGGCTTGGAGCTCTTGCAGCATGGTCTTCATCAGGTAAGTTTGCAGCATGGTCTGCATCAGGTAAGTTTTAATCTATGAGCCTGGCGCCTATGGCACCAGGACTGACTCTCCATATGAGCCTGGCCCCATAGGCGCCAGGACTGCACCCAAATAGCCCCTAGCGGGGGTTGTTGGGCTTGCTTGGGGTAACTTGATGTCTGCTTCCGGGGTTGCTGGACTTGGTCTGGGTCCCCGGGGGTAGGCATCATGACAGCTGCCTGCAGGGGCCGTGGAGGGTGCACACCTGGGAGGACCCACACTGCCAATTCACGTGTAGGACTCCACGGAAGACACTTCCAGTGCTGGGTCCTCCTGCCCTCTGGCCGATGCCTGCCCCTCCGATGTTGTGCCTCTGCCTGTGCCTTGGCTCTTGCTGCCTGGACATCCTCCTCCGGCTGGGGTGCAGTTGTTGATGTGGCCACCCCTGCTGGACGTCCGACTCCCGACTATGGCATGGATGTGTCCTCCACCAGCCAGGCCGCAGGGTCAGAGGCAGCTCCACAGGGTACCCAGGTGATACATGGGTGGGAAGATGGCATGGAGGACAACTGGCGAATAGGGGGTTCAGGTGTGGAGGGGGTCATAACAAGGTCCAGCAAACAGAGGAATCTGGCCCTGGTGAGCTGTCCCAGTAGGTCTATGCGGTCAACGAGGCATTCGAGATGACGTGCAGTGTCCTCTCGAAAACACTGCAGGTCACCTTGCATGCCCCGTTGACGCAACGCCAGCCCACTCAGGACAGGCTCAACCCGGTCCCAGATAGCCACGTCCACAGGGAGAGGAAGGCCAGTTGTTGTAAGCGGATATCCTCCCTGAAAACGGGACTGGACGTAGGCATCCCTGCTGGTGCAGGATGATGCAGTCACAGGATCGGGGACAGGATTACACACAGGCACCTCCGTGGTGGCCTGTGCTGCCTCCTGTCCCTGCCCCTGCACTGCACCACTAGCACCAGTGGAATCCCCACCTCCAGACCACGTGTCTGTCCCTTCATGGCCTCCTCCTCCACCAAACACCCCACCAACCTGGATGACTCCGTGCCATCTTCCTCCGTCAGACCCTGTGGGGTCTCAACTGCCCCTTCTGCTGCCGAGGAGTCCAACTCCGACCTCCGCCTCTTGGACCTACGCTCGGCAGCTGCGGCCTGGGACGCGGCACCAGACTCCTCACTCCCTGACAGAGATGACAACCTGGGAGGGGAGCCGGGCCTTGCGTCTCCGGCTGGCGGTGCAATCCCTGCCGCTGTGCTCCACAGCACCCTCTCCGCCCTCTTCATCAGTTGACGCTGCAGACAGGGAGAGATAGGACACAGGCATAAGGGCACTGTACAATGGACTGAAACACACATGACAATCGCACATGAGTGGCAGTGTCAAACTTCAGACATGGCATCACAATCCCCAACACACATGTCATTTCAACTCACACACATGAGCAATTCCACAGCCATATCACAACAGCCAGCACCATCCATACACATACAACAGCACGAGCATCCAAAGGTGAGCCAAACATCACATGAAACACAGGGAGTGCAGTAGACATGCACACACGCCACCACACTTACATGCATGTCTACATCTCGTCCAACTGTTGCAGTGATGAGATCGCCATACATGTCAGATCTGCCATTCAGCCTTCTACATATCAGTGTCACATGCATCCATGTTGCATCACAGTTGCACACTTGTCAAGTACACACACATGCACATGTACAGAGTGCAGATACATGCATTAGGAACCACCACCCATGCCACAACCATGCCAATGTACATACACAGAAATTCAAACATGTGTGCTCCCACACCTGCATTTGTCCAGCATGCTTACCAACACATACACCATCAATGTGTCTCACACATGAGAGGACACACATATGGCAGCCTCACACCCATGTTCATACACATCCCTACATGGCCCTACAAAAACACATGTGCACCCTGCACACTACTGGCACACCACGACACGCACAGCGTCCGATCACTCTGCATGTACACTTACCGCTCGACTCCAGACGGGTCTGCTTACACGCACAGCGTCCAATCACTCTGAATGTACACTTACCGCTTGACTCCAGACTGGTCTGCTTCTCAAGGATCTGGACGTAGAGCGCTGGGCATATGCGTTCCAGGACCCTCATTTGGTGATCCGACAGCTACCCCGGCGCCCCTCGGCATCCGCTGCCTTTGCGAGGCGCCGGGCCTTGTTGAGGGTCCTGGACCTGAATTCCTCCCAGCGCTTCTTGACATGATGTAAGTCACGGACTGCCACCTCCTCCACGTTGACGGCAGTCACAATGTCCATCCAGATCCTGGTCCGTCCTTCATTGTCGACGCGCGAACTTCCAAAGAGGGCATCATACTGCCTCATGACTTGCTCCACCAGGACACCAACTTCCCTGGCACTGAAGCTGGTGGCCCTCTGCCTCTCTGGCTGGGGGTTGCCAGTGCTGCCCGATGGTGTTCTGCTGGACATGGCAACCCCAGAGGCAGGAGTGGGTGGGCAACTGGGTCGTGGGTCTGGGCTGTGGAGCGATGGAATCCCAGTCGGTAGTCTTCAGTTCCAGCAGGGGTGGTCACAGCAACTGCACCTCTGGCTGACGTGCAGGCAGCAAATGGCAGGGCACGTGGGCAGCAGGCAGTCAGGTAGCAGCAGATTGCAGGTGGGCGCGTGCTCGGGGCTCTGGGGGGCAGTAATTCGGCCTTCCGGGCAGGAGCGTGGCCTTCCATGTGTTTTCGCGTGGCCAGCTTGATGCAGAGTGATTTGGCATGTGAAAAAATTGCACGTCAACGTGTAATTGGAGGAAAGGCCTTTAGTCAGCACATGTACGCGTTTTCATTGGACCAAAGGCCTTTAGCGCATAAGCGCGTACGACCGCGGGCGTTTCCCTCGTGACGTGGGCATAGTGGTTCATCGCGCGTGAAAAAACTGTGTGAATGCGTGTAATCCGAGGAAAGGGCCTACGCGCGTAAGTGACGTGACGCACGTGACCGTTTCCCTCAGCACGGGTGAAAGGTGAGCGGGGCCAGCAGTTTGCTGTACGTGCCTTTGGTGGAGACCGACGTGTGTAGCTGCTTGTTGTTGTTTCGCGCGCCATCACATCTTCACAGCAATCGAGGACGTATCTCTTCTTTTGGCGGGGGTATTGGCTACGCGTGTTTTTCTGCATCGTGCTAGTTAGCCGGTGAGTCGCGCACGCTATTTTTCCCACTGCGGGTGCCCCTGTGTATCGCACCCGTTTTCGCGGGCATAGTAGCCTGCATGTCCCACGCGTATGCGTAGTTCATGTTACTGGGTGCCACCGCGTACTGCGGATGGTTAATTCCACGCACGTAGGCTGCAGGGTTGCATGCACGGTTTTACTGCAGTTTTGGGGTGCCTGAGCGTAGCGTGACCCGTCACTACATCACCGGGGTCACATACAGCCTTGCAGGTGCAGGGGGGCTGTTAACATCTTGCATCCCACCCCCTTCAACCCAATTGCCCGCTGTCATGATCTCTGCTTCCAAAAGATCAGGACTTGCCCGACTCCCTTGGAAGCAGACCCATAACCCCGGTTCCGAGTGCCAGCCAGTCCCAATTGGGACCTTTTGGACTCTGTCCTGGCGCCAGTGGCACCAGGCTCATAAAGATGCCCAGTCCCAGCGCTGGAAGCGCCGGGCTCATAATGCTTGGGTGGACTTACCTGCAGCAGACCATGCTGCTTACTTACCTGCCAGTTGAACCCCTGACCCTCTTCTGTTTGGGACTACTTTTCCTGTTGGGTGGGGCAGGAGCCACTCCCTAGGTTCAGAACACTGGAACTCTTCTGGAAAGCAGGAACTCTTTTCTTACCTAGGCGTGGCTGTGGAAGGAGACGCACTACAGGAGGCTATTTAAACCACACCCGATGGATGAATCTTGCTTTGCGTTATTCTGCATTCTCTGCAGCAGAACGCTCATCGTGTCTTTTGCTTCTGATCCTGGGCCTAAGGGAACAAAGGCTTACCATCCTGGAATCCAGAAGACAAAGAAAGAACAGGTTAGCACTACGGTCTTCAGTGGCAGCGCATCTCTTACCTGGTCCATCGGCTGTCACCAACGCCTCGCGCTGCATTCCGGCATATGAAAGACAAAAGCTTACCAGCTCTTCGCACGCTCCGGAGGCCTTCGGCGCTGCATCCCGCATCTGAAAGACAAAAGAAGGTGCGTTTAAAGACATTGGGCAACTTTATTACTCACGTGCCATTACTCCTTCCCACGCCGAATCCAGTGGGTATTCCAGCACCCTTCAGCTTCTCTAAAGCTCCGAACTTGTACCTGCAAGATAAAAGGGACAGTTAGTGCGCATCGTGAAGCAGGCTACAAGCGCTTACTTACGTGCTTCCAGGCGCTTCTATTCCTCACGCAGGTTCGATCCTCAACTCTCATCAGCCCGCCATCCGCCATCGCCGGAACCCTGCAAAACAAGAGATATCATTACAAAAGACTTTTAAGACATTTGAAGTGCCCAGAACTTACCGTTCGTGCAGTTAACGACGGACAGCAGTCCTCTGAGGTCAAGAGGCCTGCACCCTTATCCAGTGAAGAAACTGGTTAGGGCACCCTGCCCCGAGGCAGATGGAGAGCTCGGCGTTCACTTACCTAAGACATTTTACTCTTCGAGTCAGACATACAGTGCACAGAGGTCCAGCCCAAAGAGCCAACCGTGTGTTACACATCACCTTTGAAGATACGGCATTCACCCAGTCAAGACCGGCGCCTCTGCGGGAATCAGGTGAGCGTTACAGAACGCAAAGCCTACCGCAAAACTCCCACCCAGGCGCTTTGGAAACCTCGGATACCGACCAGCTAGCCCAGTTACTTGGGGAACTAAGAGCAGAAGTGCATGCAGCCCGTCAGGAAACGAATGCTCTAAGAAGGGAACTGATTATTTCCAAGGAGCGAACAGACGATCTCGCTAGACAATTGCTACAGTCACAAGCCGGACAAACTCTGTTACCCGCATCAGGGGCAAATATTCCTTCAACATCCTCTACGAACCCAGTGCAGATCAACCTACCTGGGAATGTACCTCTGGCTCCGCCCGAACGATTTTCTGGTGACCCAAAGAGGTTTGAAGTATTTATTAATCAGTGCCGGTTGCACTTCTTATGCCGGCCAGCAGCCTTTCCAACTGATCAAGCTAAGGTAGCTTTCGTGCCTTCGTACCTTAGTGGCAATGCGGCAGACTGGTCGATCCCTCTAGTTAATCAAGATGATCCGGTTCTCCATGATTTTCAAGCTTTTCAGCTCAGTATGGAAAAACTGTTTGCAAGACATTCACAGGGGCAGGCCTTGGACAATGAGCTCCTTTCATTGCGACAGGGTAATCAAGACCTTTTGGCTTATATTGCGTCTTTCAAGAGACTGATAGTGGAAACTCGATGGCCTGAGGACAAAAGGATTACGCTGTTTTATAGAGGTCTACGCGGAGAGCTCAAAGATGTGTTAGCCCAAGTAGTGAATCCCCCGCAAGACTGTTCGGACTATATTGACTTAGTCGTTCAAATTGACCACAGACTGCAGAACAGGAAGGCCGATCGTTCCAAGTTTGATGCTCGAGTATTTTCCAAACCACCAACTCCTACCAAAGGAGTAGACTCCGGGGAACCCATGCAAATAGGGGGCCTGAAAGGACCACTAACACAAAAGGAGCGGGAAAGGAGAAAACAGCTGCAATTATGCCTCTATTGCGGAAACTCGGGGCACTTTCTTCGAGACTGTCCGGTGAAAGCAGCCAGGAAGGCAGTAGGAGCTGCAGTTACCAGGGTCACAAACTCTGAGCAGGGAAACGACCTCGCCCGACAAGAATAGAGGTCCTCTTGCCGAGCGTTAAAACCAGTTCCGTGACCTCGCATTTCGTGATACCTATGGTCCTCATTAGCCCTGAACATCCGGATTACATGCGATTGAAGCTTACGTCTACAGCGGTGCCATCGGCAATTATGTGGATCATGAAATGGTTTTGAGGATGAATCTGACTCTTTGTCCAAAGGCTGTAAAGGACGTCATTACTACGGTGGATGGTACGGAGATAGCCTCCGGACCAGTAACGCATACCACCCAAGAAGTGACGCTAGTAAGTCAAGATGGACACCATGAGAAGATTGTGTTCGATGTGATCAAGGCCCCTCATTTCCAGATTATTCTAGGAATTCCTTGGTTAGAGAAGCACAATCCTCATATCGATTGGCGAGCAAGAACGGTTCCAGAATGTGTCTCTACTTGTCACCCTCGACCTGGTGTTGCACTGGCAGCAATTTCCTCGGAGGCTCCCCAGTTACCTCCTGAATACCTAGAATTCCAAGATGTTTTCCGGAAGGATCAGGCTAACTCTCTAACTCCTCATAGGTCTTATGACTGCCAGATAGACCTGATACCTGGATCTACTCCTCCTTGTAGTAGAATTTATGCCCTCACCGAGCCTGAGAATCTTCACCTCCGACAATACCTGGATCAATACCTAGCGAATGGGTTTATTCGTCCTTCCAAGTCCCCTGCTTCCTCAGCTTTGTTCTTCGTTCCAAAAAAAGAAGGGGACCTTAGAACTTGTATAGATTATCACGCCCTGAACCAGATCACCGTTAAGAATAGATATCCGTTACCTTTGATCCCTGAACTTCTGGACCAAGTCAGAAAAGCATGCATATATACAAAGCTGGATCTTAGAGGAGCCTACCACTTGGTACGAGTAAAAGAGGGCGATGAATGGAAGACGGCCTTCCGCACCAAGTATGGGCTATTTGAATATCAGGTCATGCCCTTCGGACTTTGCAATGCCCCGGCCGCCTTTCAATATTTTATGAACAATGTCCTCAGAGAGCTCATAGATGTGTGAGTTGTTGTTTACATTGACGACATCCTCGTTTATTCTTCATCGGAAACTGAACATCGGAAACACGTGAAAATGGTCCTCGAGAGATTGCGTCAACACAAACTTTTCGCTAAGTTGGAAAAATGTGTTTTCATCGTGACTGAAGTTGAATTCTTGGGATTCATATTATCACCTAGCGGAGTGCGTATGGATTCAAAGAAGGTCGATGCAATTCTCAAATGGCCATCGCCATCCTCCGTAAAAGGTGTTCAAAGCATGTTAGGCTTCGCTAACTTTTACCGCAGGTTTATCCCCGAATTCTCTCGAATAGTCCAGCCCATCACCGCCTTGTTAAAGAAAAACAAACGTTTTGAATGGTCTACCGAGGCGGAACAAGCTTTCCAGAATTTGAAGACTAGATTTATCTCTGCACCGATCTTAAAACATCCTTGCCCAGAACTCCCCTACATCGTTGAAACTGATGCTTCGAGTCTTGCCATGGCGGCAGTTCTATCACAAAAGGACCCAGTAACCAATCAGTTGCATCCCGTGGCATTTTGGTCCCGCAAATTCTCGCCTCCTGAAATCAATTACACTATTACTGATAAGGAACTTCTAGCTATCAAGTCCGCCTTTAAGGCTTGGCGGCATTATCTTCTGGGGGCCCGACACACCGTTACTGTGATTACAGATCACCGAAACCTGCAATATTTGAAAACCGCAAAAGCTCAATCCTCTAGGCAACTCCGTTGGGCACTATTCTTTGCCGAGTTTGACTTCATAATTACCTATCGACCTGGTACAAAAAACGGTAAAGCTGATGCCCTTTCTCGGATGGGAGTGGAAGAACATTTGATCAATCCTAAACCTGTACCTATCATTCCCAAACAAAGAATTCTAGGTGTAATCGCCACACAATCCATAGAGGAAGTTAAGGATAAAGCCAGGCTACTGGTAACTCCAGCAGACATACAGAATTGGCATCTGCAGGGAAAGGACTTTACGGTGAAGGACAACCTATTATATTTCCAAGAACGGTTATACCTGCCCAGCACAGATTTACAGAAAAAGGTAATCTCTTGTTATCACGATTCTTTAATGGAAGGACATCCCGGGATGACCAAGACCTCGGAAAAGATCAAGCGCTACTTCTGGTGGCCGTCTTGGAAAAAAGATATCAGAGACTTTATAATGTCCTGTGGAGTATGCGCCCAAAACAAGAGTCAAAAGGAAAAACCAGCCGGCCTCTTACGCCCTATTAACATCCCGCCTCGCCCTTGGCATACGCTTTCTATGGACTTCATCACCGATCTACCTCCATGCTCCGGATACAATACGATCCTAGTAATCGTGGACCTATTCTCCAAGATGGTGCATTTCATTCCACTCAAAGGCTTACCAACAGCAGCAACTCTGGCCCGAGAATTTCTCGAAAACATCGTCCGACTGCACGGTTTTCCTTCAGTTCTAATTTCGGATCGAGGTAGTCAATTTATTTCTCATTTTTGGCGAAGTTGCTGTCGGTCGGCTCAAATTGATGTGAGACTTTCGACCAGCCACCACCCTCAAACCGACGGACAAACCGAGAGGACCAATCAAACTCTGGAACAGTATTTGTGCTGCATGCTACAACAAACTGAAAAAACTTGGAAAGATATCCTTTGGATAGCCGAATATGCCTACAATAACTCTGTCCACTCGGGAACTGGGAAGACCCCGTTTTTTCTTTTATACGGTAGTCACCCTCGAACCTCGGAGTTGGATCCACTCCAAGATCTTGGAACACCAGCAGTAGACCACCTGCATTCTACAATCACCCAAGCCTTTAAGGAAGCTGTTTCTCACCTTCAAAGGGCTAAAGAACAATACAAGAAAGGAGCAGACCAACATCGGAAGGAAGCCCCCCAATATCAAGTAGGAGATCAAGTCTGGTTATCCACCAAATATCTACCTCTAAAAGGACCACGCACATTCAACCGAAGATACCTTGGTCCCTATTCCATCACTACCATAGTAAATCCAGTAGCGGTCAAGTTGGACTTGCCCCCTCACATGAAGATACATCCGGTCTTCCACGTCTCTCTATTAAAACCCGTGCAACCTCAAACCCGACTATCTACAGCTCCAAAACCTATTCTAGTTGATGGAGAACTCGAGTTTGATTCCAAGATCTCCAAATCTAAACTATTTTACCTGATTGACTGGAAAGGCTACGGTCCCCAAGAAAGATCCTGGGAACCTGCAGAATATGTCCACGCGCCTCGTCTAATCAAAAGATTTCATCGAACATTTCCTAACAAGCCCAAACCCCCGGAGAAGCCCGGTTTGGGAGGGGCCTTGAGGAGGGGTGCTGTCATGATCTCTGCTTCCAAAAGATCAGGACTTGCCCGACTCCCTTGGAAGCAGACCCATAACCCCAGTTCCGAGTGCCAGCCAGTCCCAATTGGGACCTTTTGGACCCTGTCCTGGCGCCAGTGGCACCAGGCTCATAAAGATGCCCAGTCCCAGCGCTGGAAGCGCCGGGCTCATAATGCTTGGGTGGACTTACCTGCAGCAGACCATGCTGCTTACTTACCTGCCAGTTGAACCCCTGATCCTCTTCTGTTTGGGACTACTTTTCCTGTTGGGTGGGGCAGGAGCCACTCCCTAGGTTCAGAACACTGGAACTCTTCTGGAAAGCAGGAACTCTTTTCTTACCTAGGCGTGGCTGTGGAAGGAGACACCTAAGCACTACAGGAGGCTATTTAAACCACACCCGATGGATGAATCTTGCTTTGCGTTATTCTGCATTCCCTGCAGCAGAACGCTCATCGTGTCTTTTGCTCCTGATCCTGGGCCTAAGGGAACAAAGGCTTACCATCCTGGAATCCAGTCTTCAGCAGCACCTGTAAAGACAAAGAAAGAACAGGTTAGCACTACGGTCTTCAGTGGCAGCGCATCTCTTACCTGGTCCATCGGCTGTCACCAACGCCTCGCGCTGCATTCCGGCATCTGAAAGACAAAAGCTTACCAGCTCTTCGCACGCTCCGGAGGCCTTCGGCGCTGCATCCCGCATCTGAAAGAAAAAAGAAGGTGCGTTTAAAGACATTGGGCAACTTTATTACTCACGTGCCATTACTCCTTCCCACGCCGAATCCAGTGGGTATTCCAGCACCCTTCAGCTTCTCTAAAGCTCCGAACTTGTACCTGCAAGATAAAAGGGACAGTTAGTGCGCATCGTGAAGCAGGCTACAAGCGCTTACTTACGTGCTTCCAGGCGCTTCTATTCCTTACGCGGGTTCGATCCTCAACTCTCATCAGCCCGCCCTCCGCCATCGCCGGAACCCTGCAAAACAAGAGATATCATTACAAAAGACTTTTAAGACATTTGAAGTGCCCAGAACTTACCGTTCGTGCAGTTAACGACGGACAGCAGTCCTCTGAGGTCAAGAGGCCTGCACCCTTATCCAGTGAAGAAACTGGTTAGGGCACCCTGCCCCGAGGCAGATGGAGAGCTCGGCGTTCACTTACCTAAGACATCTTACTCTTCGAGTCAGACATACAGTGCACAGAGGTCCAGCCCAAAGAGCCAACCGTGTGTTACACATCACCTTTGAAGATACGGCATTCACCCAGTCAAGACCGGCGCCTCTGCGGGAATCAGGTGAGCGTTACACCCAGGTCAATTGTGGTGTACACCTCCCATTGGCACTACTCCATCTGTGCCGGCACTACTCCATCTGTGCCATGGTTCGGAGGTCTGTGCCATGGTTCGGAGGCCACCAAAGGTGAGGGGCGTCTCAGCTGGGCGTACTCCTTGTGGTGGGCGTGGTCAGGGTCGTCGCCGGGGTGACCAGGGAGTAGGGGGACTCCAGGGTGTCCCGTGTGGCCACAGAGGGGGAAGAGGCAGGGATACGCCACTTGAGCACGATGTTGTGCCATGTGTCGGTGCAGTCATGCCACCACCCCCTGTGGTTCTGGGAGATGCAGCTTCTGCTTCTGGAACTGGCGCCTGTGTGACCCGGCAGTCCATCTCATCGACTGCCAAGGGCCCAAGGGTAGCGGTAGCTGCAGGTACAGCTGTGGACACCACCACCCACGCTTAGGGTCTTCCAGCGCAGGCTGCGTTGGCAATTGAAGAGCCCTTGGAAGATTTCTGACAGGCACGGAGGGAAACCGTAGGGGCACGCAGGGCTGCCCTGACCAAGACACATGTCCCTGGGGCAGTAATGTCATCTGCTGCCCCGAACAGCCAGGTGTTGGCAAGTGCAGGGGCAGATGCACCCAACAACACCCCGGTTGTGAGTCTGCCAACCAGGACAGTCGCGGTCAATGACCCTGCCACAGCGGATGTTGCTGCGCAGGGTCCATTAGAGGGCACCCAGCTGCCACTGACGCAAGTCATGCCTTTGGTCGTCCCTCCACCTGCCACTCCCTTGTCCCCATCCACCGGTCCCACTGGCCATGCTGATTAGGGCGGCATCAGCCAGCCAGGGTCTGCGCCACAATCCAAGAGGAGGAAGGTTGCACCTGCAGCACAGGCTGGGACCCAACACACAGCCAAGACCTCCTGCACGTCGAGGAAGAAGCCTTTCTGCAAACAGGAACTGGACTACCTCGTGGACTACGTGCGGGACCACAGCCGTGACATGCTAGTGGGTGCCAATTGTCAGACTACGGCTGCCCACCGTGATACCCACTGGAAGCAAGTTGGGGAACATGTGAGTGCATTCGGCCATGATGTGCGCTCGGCGCAAGAGTGCAAAAAGCATTGGAATGACCTCATACACAGCGCTAAGGCTAAGCGTGCCTCAAATTACAACTTGACTCTGGTGACTGGCAGTGGGCCTGCACCGGAGGAGGAAGACCTCACTCCGCATGAGTCACTCGTTGCGGAGTCATACCATCAGAATCGGTCGAAGGAGTGGGAGAAATGCCAGACTTTGATGCACAGTCCAGTGAGTGTTGATGCGTGTTTGTGGAGGACGTGTGTGTTTTACTTGTGTGATGTGATGTGCATGACTGCCACTACATGCCACGTGTACATAGTTATGATGTGTGAGTAATGCAACGCATCCCTGATGCATGTCTACTCTGCTGGATGGTGGACATGTGGAGCAGACGGGGACTGTCCACATCACCACTTTTGCATCCTACTCACATGCTGGTTACCAGTTTGCCCCTCCGGTCCATGTTCCAGCTCACTGGCACTTCTGCATGTAGCGTGGGGTGAGCTGCCTCTCAGCCCAGGAACTATGCATAGCATGACTGACGTGCATGTGTACTCTGCCTGCAAGGGGGTACCCAATGTAGGCATGCTCCCTTGCCCCTCAAACCCCTGCTCTGCACCCCAATTCCACCTTAGCACTGGTCTGCTACAATATTGCCGTTGGGTACTTCCCTGTTCATGCCTCCTGTGTACATGCTAACATCCAGCGGCCAATCTGCCAGACATATCCATTGTGGTACATCCTTAGTACTTAATGCAGGGTGTCTCACTTGGACTGTGCAGAGGTCAGTGCCCTGCAGGGACATGAGTGCCCATTCATGCTCCATGTGCATTCCACGCATGCCCATATGTGCCCATAACTGGATGATGACTGTAATACAAGTCCAGGATGACCTAAATTGCATGGCATTTCATCTGCCTTCCCATGTCAACTGTGGCTCAGTACTTCGTTACACACGTGTTTAGGGTCTGACAATCTGTGAGGGTCACAGGTCTCAGCCTGTTTAAAGGCCAATGACTCTGTCCAACTGGTGTAGTGTCTTCTTCACATGTGGGTGGACTCCAGAGGTTTCATCATGTGTCCTGCTTACTGTCCCATCATCATTTGCAGTGTTGTCACTTGATTCACATGAAGTTGTTGATGCTAGTCAACACTGTCTGTCAATACACAGGTCTATGCTCAGCCTTTTACTACCATGCTAGGCATCCCTGCTTTTGCACTTGGGTGGAGGGGTGCTTTGCTTGTAGATATGCTACCCATTGAATGCACATTGCACGTGATGCCTGAAGTTGACCTTGCACTGCCTTCACATTTTCTGACACACACCATGGAGTCCTTGTACATGTAGGTAGTGAGTAACATACATACTCGCTGCACTGCATAGACCCACTTCAGTGCAAACTGCCACCTTTCAACAGGTCTAATCACAGAAGCAAATTCAAGTTGACCCAGCATGCATGCCAGGTTCTATTTTGTGTGTCACATGTCTGCCTGGTGTGTTTGTTGTCGGTGTGTGTGTTGTCTGCTTCTAACATGTGTAGTGACCTTTTTTCTCTCTATTTTTCAGATGATGCCGCAATGGAGCCGGAGGATGGCGTTGTCATGCCAGGCACAGGGTTGTTCTCACTACAACAACCAGGCACAAGTGGGGGTCGTGGGGTGGTAGGCCACGAAAACCCCCAAGTGCTACAGTCAATCTTGTCTCTGGCTGCCTATGAGTCCAGCCCTGAAGAACACTCTGAATACCATGTCGAGTTGGATGAGCATCAGGTCCATATGTCAGGGGTGAGTGATTCTGATGTGGACACTCCTCTGTCCACGACACCTGCACTGAGAGGTCAGACAGTCTTGGTACCTCCGCCGGTGGTGGATCGGGATGCAGGGTCATGGGCGGTGCCAACACAACGAGGACACACGGTCCTTGGGTCCCGCAGGGGTCAAGCCCAGCAACGTGGTCGCCGCACGCAACCACAGTATACTGAGTGGGAGCAAGACATGACTGCGCATTCTGAACGGCAGGGGGCAGCAATGGAGAACATCGCTGAGAGCATGGAGTGTGTGGCCCAATCTGTGCTCCCCCTGCTAGGCAGGTGCTTCTCCAGCAGCAGGCGGCACGGTCCACGGCCCGCTCGCTCAGGCTGGGCATGACGGTCAGGCAGAAATGTCGTCTCTGCGTCACGCAATTGCTGCTCACGCAGAGGCACACATGAAGGCCCTGAGGGAGGAGTATGGGAGGGAGCGGGCAGAGGAGAGGTTTGCAAAGCTTGAGCGTACCATCTCGGCTGAGCTACATGCTTGCCAGAAGGTGCAGCAGTTGTCAAGCCAGGCCTTGCAGGAGGAACTCTGTTGTACACATGCTACCTTGCAAGAGGAAGCACGTGTATCACGGGAGGTTCTGCATGCAGGCCCACATGTCATCGCCACACAGAACCAGGCTCACCCGTCCGGCAGACCTGCTGCCGACGAGGGGCAAACTGTGGCTAGGCGTGGTCATGCTCCTGTGCTACGTCCTCCTTTCCAGGAAGACCCAGACCTGGACGACAATCTATCTCCCACATAGGCCGGGCTGTGCATGCGTTGAGCCCATGGAGGTTTTTGTTTTCCTCAGCATCATCACATGTGGGTGTTGAGCAGCACCCTGTACCTCCCCCTTCCTGGGTGCCCCCCCATGGATCGTAGGTGGCCATTTTTGATTTTTCTTTTAGCTTAGTTAGTTAAGTTTCTGTTTGATAGTTAGTTTTAATAGGTAAAGTAGGTTTTTCATAGTTAGTGTAAATAGTTAATATAGTTTAAAATTGCTAGTCTATTGTGCTTTCATGTGACAGTGTGGTGCTTTGTGGCTTTTGAAAGCATCCACTGTCTGTTCCAGCTGGGCCCTTCAAGCTTGTCTTGTGTATGTGTTTGCTGCTTGGGGTACTTGACTCACATATGCCACTCCTGCTTCCCTTATCCATGGGCTCGCAAGGATGGTTCGGTATAACAGCCTATTACACAAGGGCAATGGACTGTCATATCTGTGGCATGTCTGCTGCTATGGAACTTGTGTTAACACCCATAGTGGGGAAGATTGGGGTGTAATTGTCCACTGTTCTTCTTTTGCTAGATGGGGTGTTTAATGATTCATGTGCACATTCATTGCTATGCATTGTGTAGTATGTTTCTTATCCTTAATGAACATGTGTCTGTTGCAAATCATGCCGTAGATAGTGTGTTCCACACTGTTGCTGTGAAAGACGGACTGATGGTGTGATTTCTGATGTACGTCTCTGGCATGGTCCAGTCATGTAATGCCTGAAGAGACACACAGATGAATATTAAGCATTAATCATGTGTTTCATGCACTTTCTGCAGGGGGATGAGCCTAAAGACCACCTTTGCCAGCAGACATGGGCCATTGGACGTCTGGAATCAGGACACATTTGGTGCTGCCGACATGCGCATGTGTGCGCAGGCAGAGGCACAGGGATTGCGATCATACATCCGAAAATCGATGACGTGTTTCAAGGGACTCCAGGCAAGGTGAGCAGCACAGGGGGGTCACAAAACAGCAAACCTTCCACCTGTCCAGTTGAACATGCATGCTTAGTAGCAGCACTGGCGGTGAACTTGGACAAATATTGCTGTAGAAGCGCACAAACAGCTCAGATGTGTTAATGGACTGATGGCTAGTTGATGTGAAAGTTGTCTGGGGCACCTGCAGGGGCAGTGGCACATACCCTCCGGTCCACCATGGTCCATTGAGACACTTGTATTAGCCATGTAGCATTTCAAGACATGTAATGAAGCAGCTCACAGGGACAGACAGCAAGGGACAGACTCGGGTGCACTGCATTTCATTTCCAAGTAGAAATTGATACATGCACTGGCTACTTTATTTTGGTCATGGTGGTACAGGACTTGTTCTGAAGTCAGACCATGCTATATGCATCTGTCTGCTTGCACAGGGAACATTGCATGTTGTGTGAATCATGACACATTGGTGTTCCATTTGCCACGCACCCACCGGTGCCTGACTTACTGCATTGACTCTAACACCCCTTGTGTTCTCATTTTGCTCGACCTCTCTTCTGCCTTTGACACTGTCAACCACACCATCCTGCTCAACCGTCTCCGTGATAACCTGGGTATCACTGGTCAGGCTCTGGCGTGGCTGACTTCCTTCCTCTCCAATCGACCCTCCCAGGTCCAACTGGGTTCCTTCCTCTCTGACATATTTTTCTCTACCTGTGGTGTCCCCCAGGGATCTAACCTCTCCCTCTGGCTGTTCAACCAGTATCTGGCACTTCTTGCTTACCGCATCGCCGCTCTCTGTCCCAACTTTCAGTGCTACGCGGATGATACCCAGCTCATTTTCAGGCTACCCTCGGCCTCCTCTTCCCCTTCCCTCATCTCTGACTGTCTTTCTGCTATCCAGGAATGGTGTGTCACTGACGACCTCTGCCTTAACGCCAGTAAGACTGAGATTCTACTTATCGGCACACCCACTCCCTCCTTCCCTGCAGCTCTCTAGCCGGCCTCCCTTGGCCCTCTTCCTGCTCCTACCTGCAAGGCAAAAAACCTCGGGGTCATCTTCGACTCCACACTCTCTTTCTCTCCTCACATATCTGCCGTCTCTAAGAAGTCACACTATCAGCTGCACCTCCTCAGAGGTATCCTTCCTTTCCTCTCCTTCCCCCAGAAGCTCACTGTCTCCAGAGCCCTGGTTCTCTCAAAGCTGGACTACTGTAACAGCCTCTATCTAAATCTTCCTGCCTCTACTCTCCGCCCTTTGCAACTCATCCAGAAAAGGACCGCAAGACTTGTCCTTGGCCTCAAGCCCAGGTACCGTATCTCTCCAGGACTGAAATCACTACACTGGCTCCCAGTGGCTGCGAGGATTAAGTTCAAAGCCCTCTGCATTATCCACAAGGCCTTCTGGGGCCTTGGGCCAAAATACCTTCAACTCTCTCTTCCTAAATATCTTCCTTCTCGAGCTCTTCGCTCATCCACCTCCAAATACCTCAGGGTCAGCCGCTTCTCCAAGCAACGAGCTGGGGGTAGATCTCTCTCCGCAGCAGGGGCCTCCCTCTGGACCAGCCTTCCTGCCTCCCTGAAACTTGAGGAGAACCATCTCCGGTTCCGGAAGCACCTCAAAACCTTCCTCTTTCTCTCCCTCTCTCCCCTGCTAAAATCACTGGAACATATCTGAATCTGCAACTGGGCCACTCACCGATCTCGGTCCTTGGCCCAGCCACTCTTCCCTGCACTGCCTACCTGCAATACGGGACTGTCTCTGTATCCTACAACCCCTTTCTCCCGGCACTTACCTTGCACTTGCCACCAGCTGGCCCTATTATTTATCTTGTATTCTACTAACCATGTACTGCACTTTCCTTGCACTTGCCACCAGCTGGCCCTATTATTTATCGTGTACTCTACTAACCATGTTCTGCACTTTCCCCTCTCCCCTTCCCCTTGCACTTTTCCCAGTCCCCTCTACCCTTGCACTTGCGCAATCTGAATGACACCTGGCCTAGTAGGATCGTTGTCTGTCTCCCCTTGTGCCCCTGCCTCGTCGCACCTTGAAACACTTGTGTATAAGCGCATTACAAATACCATATCATATCATATCATATCAAATCATATAATTGACTGTGTATGAACCATCAGAGGGGTAATGTTACGTATGGGTATGAAGCATCCACACAAGTTTGTCTGTTTGTAGTGTATTTTGTTACTTTGGGGAATATTTGGTAGTGTGTTTGTGTGTTTTGGGCACGCACAGATTATTAACTGTGGCCCTCTTTGCAGCAGTGAACTGCTCCTGTTACCGGACCGGAGAGTGCGCAGGCAGGAAGCCAGCACTCACCCCAGAGATAAGTTTCTCTTTGACTTCCATTTGAGTAATTTGCTGCTATGTGCATGTGGACAAGTTTTGTCGATTTGTGTATGTGTTAATGTGTGTACTACATTTTGGTGCATTCCCTACTTTCCCGTGTCAATCCTACTCCCCTCTCCTGCCCCTCATTCCTGTTTTCCAGTATGCCAATGCCTGTGCCGACTGCATATCCCTGACCCTCCTTCCCCTCCAGGGTCTCAGAGGCCTGTGTGAGTTAGACCTTGCAGGCATCCAGACCACGGTGGGGGTGGTTGCTTTGTGCCACTCCTGCGCCTGTACACGGGAGCTCTGACAGAAGACATCCGTTTGTGTTGCATAATTCTATGCTATGTACCACACATGGTTCAGATCCTGTAGTGACATTGTTCTACTGTGCTACCTTGGTTGTTGACATCATTGTGGTCGTACTTGGCCTTTGTGGTGTACTGCTACTTGAAGTCATCTACTGGAGGCTGTTCTGGTTTGTTTTACTGCCCGCAGGGTATTTGCTTGGCTTCTGTCTTGTCCTGCTTTGAGTTCTCTTGGATTTTGTGCTTTTGAAAATCTAGGTGGACTCTGAGGGTGCTGGCAACTTTTTACACACAAGGTGGGAGATGGTGACAAAGGGGAAGGGTGATCCTGTGGCTAGGTGGAATTCAAGGATGGACGATGAATGACCCAGATGCAGTTGTTCAGTGGGTTGTGGTGATTTGTGAGGGAGGGGGGGTCTGTTGTTGATAGTTGCCTTGCGCTGCAGTGGGATGGGCACCCTGAAATTGTAAATATGCTTTCCTATGTACATGATGTATTCTGCTGATCAATGCCTGTTCATGTGTTGTGTTTACCTTTCAGGTGTGAGGGGATAGTTGTGGTTTGACATGCTGGGGTATACACATGGTGAATGTTCACATGTGATGTGTAGACGACACTGATGGTCACTTGATTTCACATGCATATGTTGAGTGCATGAACCTACTGACCCACACGCTCGCTCTATGATCCACTACATGTACAACCACCCTTACATGTCCACGTGTACACTCTGTTTGCCTTCTGGTGCCCACTGTGTCCCTGCAGCACACATTCTCTGACCATTTGTGGACCCTGTACATGCCTAATTTGGTTTTTTATGTAGTTTGTCGCTTAGATGTCATGCTCAGGGTGTGCATCACACACAATGGCTGTTCACTGTGCTGTGCACTGAGCAGTGTGTTGCAGGAGGTGGACACGGCACAAAGTAGCTGCAGTGTTGATTTTGCAATGCACATTGTGCATGTAGACAGGCATTCATTGTTATGTTTCAACTACAAATTTTGGAATGCATTTGGGTATGACTTATTTTGGGTGGGAGGTTGTTGGTCAGTCATTTCATCTGATTCCATGTCAGGCATCATTGTCTGATGCCACTTTACATTTTTCACATGACAATGTGTACCTTATTGTTACTGTGTTGGTGTATGGCTATTGCTTGCCATGTCATGTTGTGGTTTTGGAGGGTTTGAGTGACATACCAGTGATAGTCATGGCCTGTTTGGCAGGTCTGTGTGATTCACACCTTGCATGTGTGCCTTTGGTGTTTAAGTAGCTAGGGATGCACACAATGTGGCAATTCCATGGCAACTATCTCAGGGTGGAAAGGTTGTGACAGTTGACTGTCTCTTTGTCATCATCGATTGTCACCTGGTATGTGCCAGGCCTGTGTGGACTCCGCAGGGTGGGGAGTTTAGGTGAAAAATCTGTCCACAAGCTGGGTCCGTGTTTCCTTGCCACGTGCCCTATCCCATCCCATTGGCAGCGCCTGTGCCTGTGGTTGGGGATGTGGGAGCACCATCATGTCCACCGGTACGCCCTGCCGTGTTGCAACATTGTGCAGGACACATGCTGCCACAATGATCCTGCACACTACTGGGGGTGCATAGAGTAGCTGCCCGCCAGAGCTGTCAAGGGAGCGGAAGCGTGACTTGAGCACTCCGAATGTGCGCTCCACTATGGCCCTGCTTGCAATATGGACTGCGTTGTATCTTATCTGGGGTGGTGTGGTGGGGTTCCGGATTGGCGTCATCATGTGGTTGCTCAGAGGGTATGCACTGTCCCCTGTAGAGGTGAGAATGGTTGTGATTATTGGGGTTTGTGTATGTGTGTGTGTGTGTGTGTGTGAGACATGCATGCATGTGCACGGGCATTTGTACTCACCTAGGAGCCATGTGTCGCCATGCTGGCCAGCTTCCAGGGCCCGGCTCAGGGCAGACATTCTGTATATGAACCTGTCATGGATGGAGCCAGGGTAGTTTGCATAGACAGAGGTGATGATTCCCTTTGCATTGCATACCACCTGTACATTGATGGAATGCCAGTGCTTGCGGTTTCGGTAGATGTGCTCAGTGGCCCTAGGTGGACGTAGGGCCACATGGGTGCAATCTATGGCACCGAGCACTTTGGGGAAGTGTGCCACCCTGTAAAAGTCCTGGACAATGGCCTGCCTTTCTGTGGATGTTCTGTGCATGTATATGTGCCTGCAGACTGAGGGGCGTGCAGTCATGATTGCCAAGACCTGGTGTAGGCAGCGTGACTGCGTGGCCTGTGAGACACCCCCCCACTATGGCAGTAGTCCGCTGAAAAGACCCAGTGGCCAAAAAATGCAGGACATTGAGCACCTTCTACAAGGGGCTCAATGCTTGGGAGCAGAGGGTGGGGGATGTTAGGGCCTCTTCCCACTCCCTGACCAGGTCTAGGATGATACGGGGTGGAAACCTATACCTGCCATAGACCTGGTTGTCAGGCATCCCAAAAAGGCTTGTCCGTGGTGAATAAATGCATGCCCTGGATATTCTCCCACTCCTGCGGTGACCCACGATCAGTGCTGCGACAAATGGGGCATTCATCGTAGCTGTATGTACGTGTTTGTTGTTTGCGCGCCCTTTTATACTGTGCACGGGGAAGCTTCCGCCTGCCTTCCTGTGGCAGATGCGTTGATGCCTGTGCGTGTCTTTTGCAGTGCGTCGGTTTCCCGTATTCGAATCCATGAATACGGGTTGTTCGCGTGCGTGTGGGCGTTCCGTGTAGTTCCCTGCAGTACTTCCCCAGTTACGCCTTCTTTTTCACACGTTATTCCCCACTCCGCCTGTTCCGCCTACTTTTGTTGTGTGCGCTGCGCTATGTGCGCTTTCGATGTGCGCTTAGTGCACGCTGTGTGGAGACGTGTGCGCCAGCATGCACCATGCACGGATTTGGCGCACAACCAGTGGGAAAATAGCGCAATGCCTTCCTTGAATCGCACGCGTGCGCTTGCTTTCTCACGCTTGCGCCTCCTTGCACCTGCTTGCGCTGGGATTTTCGGCGCACGTTTGTTCCATGTATCGGCCCCTTAATGTTTAGACTGAGCTCTATTAAAAATAAACTTAAACAAATCATTGTTGTATTATGTTTAAATACAAATATGAAAACCTTATGTATTACCCAGCATCAAACCCTGATTTAACCATGGTTTCCTATGATTATCATGTAGGATAAGGTGGCCTTTGTCATAAGATCTACCACCAACCCTCCGTGGCTATTGTAAAAGAAATACCTTTTAGTCTGCCGCATCTTTGGTCGACTATTTTTCACCTTACCCGGAGAAGCAAGTAAGAGATTGGTTTCAGTGTTTTGTCACACTAGATATTACTTTTTGATTACTGTTGAAATGAAGAACCCTAATTAGATGGAGGTTCAATATAAACCTGTATTATCTTGGAACATCTGTTGGTCCCTAAGCCTTTTCTTAAAAAATAGATATACTTTGGGGGCCTTGTCTGTTTGTACTGTTGTGTTTTATATAAAGTTTGTATGGTAGCACGCTTCGTTCTAATATCACTGTACATCAAAATATGGGGTAAACCGTGTATGTGAAGACTTTTTGGAAGAAATCCTCTTTCCTGAAGGTGGCCGTGACATCCACCTTTTGAATAGACACCTGAGATAATGGCCCTCATTACGACCCTTGCGGAAAGCGACTGACCGGAGCGCCACAGCGTAAATAGCGTTTCCGCCATTGTACGAAGGAGCAAAGTGCGGCCCATTCCGACCCATCGGGCACGAGCACCACGCCACGGCGGAAGTGCAAAGTCCGCGATGGCGGAAATGACCCCAAAACGGCCCACACCGCCGCCGTACGGCGCCCTAGGTGCAATACCGCCACCCCACTTAGCGGTCACCGCAGTGTGCGCCTACCGGAAAGTACGGTGCCCGGAAATATACGGAAACGGAAGTTAAAACATGGGCCCGGAACGGGAAACATCCCGGCGTACACCTATAAAAACACCAAAACCACACAACCACTAAAATCACTACCCTGAAACACACCCCAACCCGTCAACCACCCTAGCGAAACCACGAAAAATGGGAAAAGTAGCGAAGAAAGCGTGCGACCGCAAGCGGCAGGTCCACTTCTCCCGTGAGGAACTCACCGTGCTAACAGAGACCCTCCAGGAGAATGCAGCCGTCGTCTTCTCCACGCAAATGACCAGGACGGCACTTGCAAACAAGAAGGCCATATGGGCTCTGGTGGCACAGCGGGTAAGTGCGGTGGGGACCGCACCCCGCACCCCACAGCAATGCCGCAAGCGATGGGACGACCTGCGGATACGCGTCCGCAGCATACTCTCTGCCAACCGCAACATTGCCACAGCCACCGGGGGAGGTCCTGAATCACCCATCAAGTTGAGCCCCTGGGAAGAAATCTGTGCCTCCACCATCGGAATGGAGAGCATAGAGGGAGTCGGAGGGATGGAGAAAGGAGTGCAGACATCCGAAGATTCAGGTAGGTGGGCCAGATAAAACAATGCCAAATCCACAAAGTCCAACCATGTGAAGTACCATGCGTCCACATAGTGCAACAGAAACACATGTCCAGGAGAACGTCCACACACATCGGCCTGAAAGCGCACGTCAAAACCCACAATAAATACATAAATAATTAAAAACCCCTAATACACGCACTACACGTGCAGCAGGCACACCCTAACTGCAGGCTGCCAAACAACTGCACCCTCACTCCACACACAAATCAAAGCACCTCCAAGACCCCGACCCAAATCACCCTCAGGTACCACCCCAATGCATGTGATACAATGCCATTCCAATTCCCACTGACCCATCAATAACCCTCGCCCTCCTTTACTCCACCACAGGGTCCGATCCAAACGACGAGCTACAGGACACCCCTACCAGCACACCTGCAAAGAGGGCCAAGACCAATGGCCAGAGACCCTCCACCTCAGCTGCACGCATCAAGACACGGCAGCAGCACAAATCAGGTGGCAGCACAGAGGAGGGAACATCAACAGGCACCCCAGCAGCCAGCATGGCCACAACACCACCACCACAGGTCCCCCCAATGGATGCCACAGAAGGCACTGCCTCTGGTGGCAGCAGCACCATAGGTGACACCCCATTGATGGCAGCATGCTCGGACACAGAAGACGGGGATGTCGAGGTCAGATCCATCCATGACCTGTCCCAATCCCCCTGTCTGTCCCCTCCCATACAACATGAGGATACCACGCAGGTGCAGCCACAAGACGACGACTGGCCATCCCCCACAAGCCCTGTGGCAAGGCAACATGAGGACAACAGCCCCTCTGTGACACCACCGCAAATGGCCATGGCCCAGCAGAGGCAACAGTCCCTCGACAAGTTAATCGTCCAACAGCAGCAAATGGCCACACTCCTCAAGGGCCATGCCGATGAATGTGGGGGCACCAAGGCAGACATAGAAACATCAACAGAGACACTTAGGGCAGAAATGGAGAGAGGTACAGAGACGCTAAGGGCACAAATTGAGAGTAGCACCGAGAGCCTGAGAGTCCAAATGGAGAGTAGCACCGAGAGCCTGAGGGGGGAACTGCATGCGACGTCCAAAGACGTATGTGCCGAACTTGCCGCAGTGCGCCGTGTGCTCACTGAGCTCTCGCAAACCCTTAGGGACATGCATGGACGTGAGCAGGCAGACACATCATCCGTTGCAAGTTCCGTCCAGGGCAGCCCCCAACGTAGATCTGGAAGGAACCTGCGCTCCACAGGCAGGGGTGCCCCTGATACCCGCAGAGGGGGCATGCAATAGCGACAGCCCACTGACAATGAGCATCTTTGGACACTGGTGTTCGGGGGGGAGGTAGGAGGGTGGAGGGGGTGTGTTGGGCTCACTTGGGTGGCGGGTCGATAGGGTGTTCAACATGATATCACATATGCCATAAAAAGTGCACGATCAACCAATGAGAAGTGTGGACATTGATCTTTGTGTACTAGGCCATCATAGGCGTACAGTCCATATTGTGCATGTCCCAGACACACGCAGTGCCACGAGTCCCGTGTCCATGCATCAGCCACCAGGCGTGAGTGCTAGAAGCATACATCAATGAGATGCTGACGAATGTCACGGCCCTCCGGTGCCTCGCAGACTCCATGAGGTGCTGCCACATCCCCACCCTCATCATGACCATCATCAGGTGCTTGCAGTTCTGCGTCAGGGGGCATGGGCACATTTCTACGTACGCACATGTTGTGGAGCATGACACATGCCATCACCATCTTTGCAACCTTCTCATGGCGGTACAGGAGTGCCCCGCCAGACCTGCTGAGGCAGCGGAAACGGGTCTTCAGTAGGCCGAATGCCTGTTCTATGACTACACGGGTACGTGAGTGGGCATGGTTGTAGTCCTCCTCATGCTGGTCCCGTGGGTTCCGGACTGGTGTGAGGAGCCATCTCTTCAGTGGATATCCAGCATCACCTGTATGTGGACGAGAAACGTATGATGTGGAATGCCATTGATACGTACGCACACCCCCCCCCCCCCTTCCTGGCAGGTCAATGCCAATTCACATACCCCACATCATCATGCATGTAATGAGACTCACCGAGTAGCCAGGATCTGTTCCCTGCGTGTCGTTCCATGTAGCGTGGTATTGTAGAGTTCCTCAAGACCATAGAATCATGGGTTGATCCAGGGAATCGGGCACAACAATGTGTAATGATCCTGTTGGAGTCACACACCATCTGTACAATCAGGGAATGAAATTGTTTTCGGTTGCGGTACTGGGCCTCCATGGCATGTGGGACGACCAATTCAACATGGGTGCAGTCGATGGCACCAATGCAACCCGGTATGCCGGCAAGTGCATGGAATCCCACTTTTGTGTTGGTAATTTCCTGCTCCGAGCGTGGTAGAGAGATGTAGTCGTCTGCGTGCTTCAGGAGGGCATCGAGCACTTGCAATAGTGTCCGTGAGAACAGTGGCTGAGAAATGCCATGCAACTGTCCGACTGTGTGCTGGTAGGTGCCTGTGGCCAGGAAGTGGAGTACAGACACCACCTTCAGTAGGGGTGGGATGGCGGTTGGGCTATCTATCATGCTGACAAGGTCAGCCTGTGTCATGTCCACAATGGCGGCTATGGTGTCCCGGTCCAGACGGTAGAGGGTGTGGATCTGCTCATCAGTGAGGTTGAACGGATGTGCTCGGAGGCGTTGAATTGCGGGCTGCCTGCGTGGTGGTAGTGGCTGTGCTGGTGGGCCTTGCTGGCCCTGCCTTGGCCTCCTCCTCCTCCTGCGTCTCCTCCGTGCGGCTGGTTGTAGTTGGTGTTCGTCTACTTCTTGGAGTCGGAGCACTTGCAGTGCTATCAGGTCCCCCAGGGCCAACATCGCGAGTCCTGCCGGTAGCATTTCGGTGTGGTTGTGGGAGGAGACTGGCTGTGCAATTTATGTGTTTTCAGGCTGTATGGCCTCCACCTGTGGTGATTGATTCCACCTGTGCAAACTGCTCTCCCCTTTGGCCGAGCACGTCCCGCGCACAACGCTGCAATTCGGGGAATTGTATCTTGCTATTGCAATCATGTATTAGTACCCGATGGCCGTGTAAGATTGGTTGATATGTTCATTCTGCTGTGGTCCCATTGTTTCACATACTATTTGTGCAGTCGCGAACAGATTTGTGAGGGGTCAGTGGGACGTAGTACTCGAGTAACGGTGGGCCCTCATGCATCACTGTACCGAGTTGCAACGACGGGCGGGGCGTCCCATTCGTGGGTGAAGGCAGTTGCCATTTTCACACACAGCCGCACTCGATGGGATGATTAGTGATTTCAAACGGCCACAGATGCCTTTTCGACGTGATGTTGCAAATGAGGAATTCGAAGGGCGGCGCTTTCGGTTTCCAGCTAGCGGCGAGGAGATGCCCACAGGTCTGACTGCAAATGTAACGTTCTATTGTTCTATGTCCTTGAGACAGGGCCCATGGCGAGGGAGCAATGATTGATATGAATAGTTTGGGATGCGCAATAGCTACGTGGGCGATGAGGCCGTCCGTTCCCAAATACATGTTACTTCACAACACTGGAATTACGGGCTGAGGCACTGTGGATTTAGCAGGCTGCATAACGCACAGACTCAATGGATGTTTCTAATGTCATGTGAGTAATTATTCAGGCATTTTGATCCCGGGATGAGGGAATGATGGATGGATGCATGGGCAGGTGATTTGATACAGAGTTAGCCATGTACAGGGCTTCTTGGGATCTATCCGCCTCCCCTACGCTATGTGATGCAGGGCTGCCATAGTGGGACCATCGTCCATCTGGCCTTGTTGAGCCCTCCCTGTCTCGAGGCGCCCTCAGACACTCGTTTGCGATGGTGTTTGCACCTCGATATAGATGGTTATGAGTCGCAAGTGGTTTTGGGGTGGTGATGTTCCTTTGGAGTGGGCTAGCATGCATATGGCTGTGGATTTCGTGTGATCATTGAAGTGAGTTGTTGGTATGTAGTTCTGATGGCCATTCTGTTCTTTTTCTTTTCTTTTGGTTGACAGGTATCTCCTCCCCTTTTGCCACTGCCATCTGTATGCCACTCCTGCAGATGGATTTTACTCCCGACACCTGCTGCTTCGTGTTAATCAGTGGAGCAGCATTACGATCTTATGGGACGATCGCCAATGGGCCACATGCCCTTACGCAGTACTGGTGGCTCGGAGCAACATTTCGGCCTTTCAGCTGGACTAGTGCCTCCCCATTGGGACGGCCCTGCGGTTCTGTGCGCTTCCATGTTGCCTTATCGGACGTGAATGTGGCTCTGTGTACCATGGGGGTACAGGGCGACACACAGGTAGTGGCTGGTCATTTCTTGCGGAAGCAGCCCACAATGGTGATTGGTGTTTTGGATTTCATGGCCTGATGGCTGTATGTGCTTGGTGATTTTGATGTGCATAAATATCTATTCTGATTTGGCCCGTGTAGCGTTTTTCTTTGCAAGTGATTTGGCATATGCCTATTTGGGGGGCGATGTATTGTGAGGAGATCTGCATTGGGTTCCAGCTTCGGGGTTTCGTTACGTGGTACTGTGCTGTGCGCGTTTGCCTACGAAGCCCAGTGAGGTCAGGGATGGGGGCTGCCAATATGCCAGTTTGAATGTTGTCATGCTCAGGGGCGGGGGATTGGGTTTTGTGTAACAGATGCCGGTCAGCCAGGTGGACTGGTTGAATGATGTGGTTTTCGGTATATTGCTGGTCACAGGTGCCTGTGTTTGCGTGCGTTTCTTGGTGGGGGACTGTGGTCATGTCCATTGGGATGGCTTCTGTATTCGTGCCATCTGTGCCCTGCAGCTCCCATTGGCCCCTGTTGTGTTTCTTTTGTTCGTTGGCATGCATGGGTGACTTGTACATTTCAATGGTTGCATTGTGGCTTCATTGCACCTACGGGGAGTTGTACTTTGTGGGCAGGGAGCGGTGTACAGGCACTCAGTGGGGCCGTTTACGGTTGATTCGCGATGCCGTACTTCTCGCCATGGCGGAATGGTACATTCCGCCATGCCTGATGGCGTTAGGTACATGTCCGCTAGGGTCGGAATTGGCGTACCGTTGCACCATGGTGGTGTTTGCGGTTTGGCATGGCGCGCGCGCGCGTGCTTGGTGCAGTTAGCGTTGGCGTTCACTACGGTGTCGCTAATGGCTTCGTACTTTGCGGTGACGGGTCATAGTCGCACCGAGCGCTATTCGATGGCGGTATTGCATTTCCGCCATCGTTTTTCGATTTCCGCCAGGGTCGTAATGAGAATGTCTAATTTGATATATGACCGAAACATGTCGACATACCATCTCTCAAAAGACTACTAATGATAGCTGTCTGATTAATTAATTTTCTTTGAAAAGTATTGTTCACTGAGTGACGTACACCCCTTTGATTCTTAGATTTTAGTTTCAACTGTGCTTAGATCGATGTTTTCATTCATGTAGCTTTTGTTAGCACAGCTTTTTCACCTTTGTATTAATTAAAAAAAGGTTTTTCCATAAATCAATTCACACGTTCTTGTGTTAATTTAGCTGGTTCCGCTACAGAGCTAACACTGTATTATGTTATGCAAATGCTAAATACTGTGCGACAACCACTCCAATCTCCTCACTCACAGGTCTGTGTAGAAAGGGGTAACCAATTCTCTGTTCTCACTTACCTTTGCTTGTATACTCCCATTTGAGAATTGATTCCCCGGTAACACAAAATTAGGGAGCTTACCTTTTTTGTTCTATATCGCTTTCAAGAAACATCGGCATTGGATTCCTTTGAGCTCTTGGGGTTTAGTACTTTCAGCCTGAATGCAACAAAAGGCCCGCATTGGCAATTCTTGTTAGTTCCGGTATGGATGTGTCTGCTAAGCTGATCCCATCTGACTCTGAAGATCTTATGTGCCTTGATATGACCAGTAGGAAAGGGAAGCGCTGGCTGGTATTTAACATCTGCAATAGAGTTGGTGGTAAGAATATCTTGGAAAGCTGGAAAGCCATGAGCCTGTTAATTAAGAAGGTACAGTCATCAACTAAAAAACAGCCAAATGTATTGGCAATGGGGGACTTTAATAACCAATTTGAACCTCTAGAAGTACTAAAAGGCACATTGGATGACCAAGAAGGTGCACTAGGGATCCCTGTATTAGAGACAGACAAACCTGACAGAAGACACCCTGCCGCCGTAGAAGCAGCAAGATTAATGCACAAGCTGGGCCAGCGATCATGCAACGGTAGAGTTCTCCTAGAGAAGCCTGCAAGCTACACTTATGCAGGTTATCAGGGTAGGTCACTGATTAACTACATAAGAAGAAGCATGTCAGATTGGACTCGGGTAACTAGTATGGAAGTGATTGTGCGCAGCGCTAGTGATCACTATCGCTTGAGTTGTATTGTGAGCATGGGGAAACAAGATGCAAGTAACCTAAGAGGAAAGAAGGGTGGGAGCTCTATAAAGGTTACGGGGCACTCCAAAAAGACTTTGAAATGGTCATAGCTAAACATGCCGCTAATCAAAACGAGAATATATGCCAATATTGAATCCCATATTGAAGGTATCTGTATAAGTGCAGTAATCACCATGAAAGTTTGGGATTTGTATATAGATATGACTAATGTACTGCTCCCTTTTTTCACCAAGTCAGCAGGGAAAGTAAGGAAGCAGGCATTGGCCAACAAGGGCTGGTTTGACAGCGAATGCCATAAAACCAAGAATGACGTATTAACTGATCTAAGGAAAACACCACAAATAGATAAGCCACACTTGAGGAATTTAGGTCAAGTTCAATGAGAGAAAATAGGATGACCTGTTGAACTACTGTAAGAAAGATGACCAGGTCAATTTCTGGAATTCAGTTGCCGGGGATGAAGGGAAAATGGGAAATCAACTGTTAAGCCATATTCCTCTGAGTTACTGGTTCCATTACTTGAGCACACTATATGAAAAAGGCCAGGAAGTACCCCAAGCATCTACTGAAAGTTGTGATACTGAGGTAGATAGAGTCACGCATGTCAGCCTCTCCATAGCCGAGGTGAAAGAGATCATTAAAGGCTTGGGATGGGGAAAAGCTCCACGGCCGAATGGCTTGACAATTGATTTATTTTGAGGTGAACTTTGTGTGTGGACCCATTTGCTCAAACGGGTGTTTGATTATGTTGCCAAGACTGGGAATGTGCAACAATCTTGGCAAAGTGGTATAATTGTACAAATCTTCAAAAAGGAGGATCATAGGAAGCCGGGAAATTATAGACTTATCTCACTCTTGAATGCACCAAGAAAGGTCTATGGCAAAGTGTTAACAACTCGCAACAATATATTAAATCACCTCCAAGCAGGGTTTCTCCCTGGTATCAGTGCCTTGGATGTATGCCTTAGGCTGAATGTAATATTGCCAAATATGTCTCAGTCCAACAGACCAAGGTCTATGCGTTTTTTGTGCACCTTTGTACAGCATTTGACAGTGTATCCCGTAGTGAACTCTGGCCCATTTTGAAAGAAAAGTGATTTTCAGATTCCCTTCTGACTAACATCCAATCTCTCTATTGTAATAACAGAGCATTCATAAGGTGGGGGCTGGATTGGGAGACTACTGATTACTTTGCAGTAGACAGAGGGGTCCGCCAGGGCGACAGGGGGGGTGCTGGCCCATCTCTTATTCTGTTTGTATATAAATGTCATCATAGAGGAACTGCTGGCTGCCTGTCTCAATCACGCTAGGCTCGAGCGGGACAGATTCCCAGCACTCTTCTATGCTGACCATGCTGTACTGCTATCCACATCACAGATAGGGCTAAGACACAATTTTAAATTCTTTATTGAGTAATGCCAAGAGCTGTCTATGTCACTGAACCTAGACAAAACCAAGGTACTGGTATTTGGTAGAAAGAATCAGAAGACAATCAGGCTGAAGGTGCCGGTAGGCGATTATGTGCTAGAACAGGTGGGCCATTACGACTATTTAGGGATCAGATTCTCTAAAGAAAATTCTCAGAAAATTCCATCACCTTGGCCAGGGCCTTGATACTCTCCAGGATCGATTACTTTAATTCACTTTTTGCAGGAACAAGTACTAGAAATATAAAAAAAATACAAACAGTGCAAAATAACACTATAAGAGCTGCCCTAAATATTCCAAACCACGAACACATCTCATCTATCAGAAGGAGCATTCACTGGCTTCCTGTCCATAATAGGATTACATTTAAAATATTGACGATAACTCACAAATGCATTGTGAACAAGGTACCAAAATACCTTAGTTACCTCATCTGCAGAGCCCATTCCAATAGACCAACCCGTTCTGCTTATACAAATCTACGTATTACTCCTGGGTACAGATGACAGAAAGCTGGAGGTTCCAGTTTCCCAGCAATAGCTCCCAAACTGTGGAATGCCCTCCCTACCCAACTGAGAAATGACACCTCCTTTTGGTCATTTAGAAACAATCTAAAACATCTACTCTTTAGGTCTGACCCCCTTCACTAGTCACATTGCCTCGTAGACCAATTGCCAAATTGCCATCTGTCCAATTATACAATGCAATGTGGAAACGTAATAATGTACAAATGTGTAAAATGGTGTAGAATGTGTAAATATGCAACAAAATCAGTGTCATATAAGACTTGTAAATCGGCATCCACATGCGATAATTAGGAAATGTAATAATGTGTATAATTGTGTAAATATGTAACGAAACTGATGTCATTCAAGACCTTGTAAACCTGTAACCATATCCTTAAGCAATTCACAGTGCTTAGTTGCCTATGGGCTTTGTGCGCGTTACAAATAAAAAAATAAAGACCTCACATGGTCGGCACATATTGTAAAGGCTACAGCGACTCTGGAGAAATATAGTGGTGGAGTTTGCAGTTTCTATAACAAGCTTGGTAGGGGTGCAGTTTCCCCAGCTATCAAATTGTACCAAGAACAAGGTAGGGCAGCCGTAAATACGGGGCTGAACTGTGGGGCCACTGCCCTCACCTGAGCTAATTGTTACGAACAATACCTGTTTGCGGAGCATACTAATGCAATCTAAGGGAGCCCAAATGGCAAGTTTGAGATGGGAATGTGGCTTCACGCCCATAAATAAAGTGATTGTCACTAAGCCACTGTTGTATTGGACCAGGTTGTGGAGCGTTTCTGAGCTGGCTAAATATAGAGAAGTGATGATTTGCCTGAAAGAAACACCGGGATCTGGCTCCTTGGCATGGCTCCGATTTGTTCGCAGAGGCTTTGAGAATCTCGACATGGCGGCCGTCTGTGAAAACCCAGAGGTCCTAACTCAGAGCTCAAAGGCCCAAGTCAAAACCATGTGTCATGAACATATAATAAGAAAGGTGAGAAGCGCTTGTAATGTGTTGAAGACTGGCGCACCTTATATAAAACTGAAACAGGCAGAAGGTTTTGAATTTTACCTAGACTGTGCAACCCCTGCATATGCCCGAGCCTTATACATTGAATTATGTACCAATACCCTTAAAGTAGCCACATTTATGGCTAGTTGGTCAAACTCTCAGGAAAGGTGTTGCAAAATGTGTGGCAACCCTGAGGAGTAAATTAAGCATTTTCTATTGTTTTGCCCAGTGTGTATACGCCTGAGAAAGTGCTATTTATTGCCAGTATTTCGCTTTAAGGATATTAGAACGACAGACCTGGCTGTGACTCTCGGCAAGAATACCTCAGATGTGAATCTAATTTATTTTATTGCAAAATGTGTACACAGAGCATTGTTACACAGGGCGGAAAGTGATTGATATAAGTGTGCACAGGAATCTTTTTAAAATTGTAATGCCTGTCGCCAACATGAATTGCTGTTTTTATGTGATGCCCTGAATGTGATGTTAAGTTGCTTTTATGGTTTTAAACTGAATGAAGATATGTACAACAACAGCTTATCGTGCCTGATGCTCATCTTTCTGTCGTTAATGTGCCACCCCGACCTACATCAGAGACCCCTGCAACCACTCCCCTTCAACTTGCATACCAACCAGTGACTATTGAAAGACACAATTTCTTAGGGACCTTTTAGATACAAAAACGTTCTAACTACATTTTGTCGACATCTTCAAAAACACAAAAGAACATTCCTGAACAGTATAGTTATTCAGCAAGACAGAAGTATTCTGTATCTCCCTCCTGGTACCTGGTGTTCAGGCTGCTGTGAATGCAAAATGGCTCCAAGTGACACGTTACGAACTGCTCCAAACGGCTAATCACACTGAGCATGGGTTCAATGCCATAAAAGAGGAAATGAGAGTGATTAGGCAAACAATGTTCCAAAATAGATATATCCTGGACCTCCTTGCCAAGATAGAAGGGAGAGTATGCCAGAAGATTGGCAGCTCCTGCTGCACCTACATCTCTCCCAATGATCTAGACAAGGGCTGTTTGCCCTATGTCATTGGAGCGTTGCATTACCTTTGTATTGCTATAGAGACAGAAGATGGAATACAAAGCCAAACTTGGCTGAACACTTTGTTTTCATGGGTACTTTCTTGGTTGGACCTGACAGCCAGAATGTTAGTGCCCATTGTTGTCTTTCTGCTCATGATTGTTTGTTTGTTCCTGTCAGGTATCTTTTGGGCGCTGTTCTGCAAGGTTACCTAAAATAGCCACAACGATGACGGCTACTTTGACCACAGGCAAGGCCACACCCATTTTAAAACACGCAGTTACACAAATTGATTTGGGGATGGATACAAGTTTGATTGGTCCTCCAGGAGCTCTCGCTTACCCACCGCCTGACTTGGGTAATTATATGGAGCTTTGGGGAAGCTTGTGCAGGCGATGGAGGGTGGTTGTTTTTGTCTAGTACCCCAGAGCAGTATGCTCGTCATGGGAGATCATGCGTGATGTTCAGACGGTTTTGGTCCTCAAGGGTGACTTTATCAAAGAGAGAGATACAAATAGATTAATGAATTTACTAAAGGGGGAATGTTGGGATGCACGTACAGCGTCTCGACAGGGAAAATAGAGGTGTAGCAGGCTGTATGCGGCTAGTTTAAATGCAATAATGTTGCAATTACTGTGTTCTATGCAGGTTGGAGATTTGATATAGGTGTTATTTTGTAGCTGGTTTGAATACATTTTAGTTTGCATTGTGTAGCAACATAACAGGCATCAATGTAATTGTAATGTCATTGCGTGTGGTTCAACCTTATAGCGCATAGAAGTGGGTTGTGGTAAACTTGTAGAGTGGATGCATGGAGACTTAGGAAAAATGTATATTTAGATTGCCATGTAAGGTATCACCATCTGTACATAATGCATTCTCAAAGATTGCAAGCTCATCATAGTTAGAACCTTACACTGTGAGTATTTGATGACCAAGGGCAAAGGAGGGGAAATAAGTAAAATATGCAGAGCACATTGAGCAGATGGGAATAACGGGCCAAATGGATCCTGCAGGCGAGGACGGAATGAACTGCCATTAAGGTTGGGTTTTATGATTATATGGATGTTGTTGATACCATGGGCAGATTTCATGGGACCACTGAGTGTTGTAATTGAATGGCCAGATGATACGCTTAGGTGGCCAGGGTCAAATTGGGAATAGTAAATAAATGAGTCAAAATGGATGCTCGAGGGCAGAGACTGACTAGTGGTTTATTATTTAATCTGGCTTACCAGGAAGATAAGCAGGATATGCGCTAGGTAGGCCACATGATTTAAGATGGAAGTCGCATGAGGTGTTGCGAAGGAATGCTGAAGTAGCAGTTCGAGTGCCAGCCGGTCTGGGATAATGAGGAGACCATTGAACAATCAAAGGAATGACCATTGTTTTCACGCCTCCCTCTCTTTGAAGGGAATCTTGGTGAGGTTATGCACATCACAAACACCGTTAACCTTTTTCGGATAATTGAGGCAAGTCAACTATTGTAAATTGTTGAAATGATAAAGAAATTATATTTTAAAATGTCATGATTGACTGCGTAATGAGACCATGTGAGAGAGGAGTGTGCTTAGATAACTGTATCCAATGGGGTTAGCGAGTATAGGTGATGTTTAGGTTCCTATACAGGGTTTAGCAAATCGGATTGTGGGGATAATGTTGTACCTGTTATTCATTAATTATGTAAATTGTCTGATCTTGTGTATTTAAGCTGTAACTTTGTTGAACACAACATTTTTCAGCTTTACGAAGCTAACTAACCCTTCCGGCCATTTTCATGTAATAAACTCGTTTTTTGGGAAACTTGCACTCTTCAGAGTTTTTTATGTTTTGGGTGTTGGGTCTACCCTTCTACACTTGTATTAGACTCTCACCTACCCAGGTCTCTGAAACTAGCTACAATATCTCTCTACATTTTGTGGGTAGGGTAACAGGGGATGTAGGCTCTGAACCAGCAGTCATCTGAATCTGACCAACTCCTGTGGGTGTCATTGAAATTTCTGTATGGGGAGGAACAGGTGGTGATACTTGAACCTCTGGATAGACGCGGCAGAGTGGTCAGCTATGAGCCGTACCGACTCTGCAAGCTACGGGACACAATAGCATTCCTCTACAGACAGAGTTAGGAACGGATATGGATCTTTAATAAGTCATACCTTGTTTTACCATTGTGAGAATGGGTTCAGGTCAGTCTAAACTGTTAGGCAGAATCATATGCAGTACCCTTTGGGAACACCACACACAATTAAGACTACAAGTGTAAGTACAATTTCACCTTTGGTACAAGACTGTACTACACAGTAAAGTGGTAGCGATGGCTGAGCAGCCAGACTTATCTCAAGAGTATGGTGAGCAGTATCACAAGTTACACAAAGGACAGCAGTGACTATGGTTCAAGCAAACACTTACTCAAGGTTTCGGAGTAAAAAATGTACATTTATTTACACATCAGTTGTAAACCAGTTCACTAAAGTAAAGCAGCAGAAAAGTCACAGTCTTATTACGCTACACCGCACCCAATGAATTCTGGATAAGTTAAGCTCAAAATGAAGTGTGAGCAAAATGGCACTCCAACAATTTAAAAAGGGAGGGAAAGACAAGGTTATACAAAACTAAGCAGCACCAAAAAGTGAATAGTCAGGCAATCTAGTAAAGGCTTAGTACAATGTGGATTCAAATCAATAGGCCTGGGCCAATGTTAATGGGTCACAGTCTTTGCTCAGGATCACACAGTTCAGAGTAGTTTGCGGTTAAGTCTTTGCCAAGAGTTCGACAATGAAGTTGTTTGGAAGATAAGTTACTTAAAAGAGTAGAGAAGGACAAGCCCTCGGATTGGCGAAAGATTTCAAACACTTTCACCGCGGTCGGACAAAACGAACAACTGGGTTTGAACAGTACCTTAAATGCAGAAGGAGGCTGTAGCTGAGGCAGAAGTTCCTGGCAGGTCCTGCAGGCTCACGGTTCCCGAAGCAACTGTCGGACTGACACAAAGTAGGAAGACTGGAGGGTCCTGCACTGCCCAGGGAAGTAACCAGCAGAAGAGCACAGCAACGAAAAAAAGGTGCGCTAATTAAAACCCAAACAGGGTCCGAGCCTCCTGGCTATCCGGTACACTGCAGCTGTGCACAGCAAATTCGACCAGGAAAGGGAGGCCTTGCTTGGTGTTTGGTGAACTGGTTGGTCCCACCAGTTCAGGGGAAGAAGATTCTTTGCAGATCTTCTCTGTCGTCGAAGTTTGGAGATTTGGAACCGCAGCAGGGCTTCACCGGGCGGTTCAGACGTGGTAGTGGTCCTCTTCCTTCAGCTCCTCTTTGGTTCTCTCGATCCAGTTGTGACTCTGCCTTCCTAGTCCCAGAGACCTGCTTTTTATGCAGTTTTCCTCCATTTACACAGCCTGGCTGTCAATCACACAGCAGGGTGGCTGTCCTGGCAGGACAGTCACCTAGCCAATCAAACAGGAGTGTGACTTGGGTTTCCAAGGGAACCCTTGGCAGGGGTCCTGAAACCCCTCCCTCACATCCTGCCTTACCAGACATTCAGGCGCCTAAGGAGGGCTTCTGTGCAGAAGCCCGCCAAACGACAGCGAACAAAGGAACCAAATCTGGTTTGGCGCGCAGAGTAAAACACAAGAAAGACCTTTACAAAAGGAAATGGCGAAAAAACCCAGCTGGAACCAAATAAAAGTAAATGTGGTCCAGCGGGTGTAAGTTCGAGGCTAACAACATAGCCTAAAACAGTACAAAGGCTATTTACATAGACCGCGGTAGGAAAAAAAATTGTAGATACCACTGCCACCACTACCACTACCACTGCCACCGGCCAAATGTTATTGAAAGGGGAACAAAATAATGTTCCATGAGAGACAGACAAAAAGGGATAACTATTAACCCTTTCCAGTACTCTATGTAAGATAGTTTGTACTGGGTCTGTGATTTTAAAGAGACTTATAAAGTCAATGGTAACTTTACATGTTTCTGGGAGACAGTAGTCAGTCCCAGAAAATGGAGTTTAGAGTGGGAAGTCTGAAAAAGACAACCCTGTGTCACTGCACTAAACGGGCTGTGTGACACACAGTAAAAAGATGATGCCTATGGAGTAGGTGAGACTCCACAGTCTATGAACACACAAATGCAAAACACACAGCAAAACACATGTAAGAGTGGGAAAAAAGGCTCACACTCTTACCAGGTGAAAAAAATAAATCCTAGAAATCCAGCAAAGCTGCTGAGGGAATCAGCAGAAAAGGGAAATTAGCCATTCTGTAGAATTCTCCCTAACATAAACAAGTGACAATTTCTCCTGAAGGAAGTCAGTACACTTTGGGGCTGATTCATGGAATTATTTGTGCCGGAAAACGGGGATTTGTGAACCATTCTGCCCGCAAATCTCCATTTGTTAAATAATTCCATGAATCACCCCCTTTGTGTTTTCTCTCTACTTGCCCAAAGCATGTACGTACCTGGATAAATGGCATAAATGTATACAGAGTGAGTCACCTAGACACTTCTCACAGGAAGGCACATTTGACTTAGATAAGACGATGAACCTATGTAAGGCATTAGAAAAGAAATGTGCATGTGTACACCATCAGCAATGGGACAGCTACCTAGATTGGTATACCAAAGCTACTAAGAGACAGACTGAGTCCATGACTTGAAGACACCCAAGTAAATCTCCAGGAGCAGGTTAAATCCCTGAGAACCTAGTACTCCAACCTGCAGATACCATCAAACAAATCCAGGTAAAAATGTTAAGATCTTCTAATCCAAAGGGAGCCCCCACCAAAGGAAACTTCTGAAGATATTCTGGACATTAAAATCATGACATTTTAAATGTTGCTCCCGACCACCAGCCGGCTAGCCCAGACTCTACCCAACTTCCAATCTATCTTCAGTCCACACCAATGAATCCTATTGTCGGACCATTCACCCCTGAAATACGATCCCAGATCACCCAACGTAATTTTACTTCCTCAGCCACATTTGAAGTGTTACCGAATTTGACAGCCAATACCATTACTGGTGTATTTCCTCTCAGAGAGCTCCCTGGGGGAGGCGATTCCTTAGTTTCTGTTCATGCCACTTGGAGCGCTACTGATTTGTTCAATATTGTTAAGAGATTTCCAAAGATAGGAGAGGATCCTGTTAGGTTCCAAGAGGAGAGTCAGGTTACAATAGATTGCTATCACCCCACACAGGTTTTCTATTGAATCAGTTGCTGTGAGCAGTGCTGCCCACAGATACATTCACCCTGCTTAAAGTGCGTGCAAACTGGCCAGCCGAAGAACATGCAACCTCCAGGAACCATATACATCTTTAATGATAGGTTGGAAGAAACTATGACTGGAATTTGCCCTCAGAAAATTGATTGGTCTAAAATGAATGGGATTGTTGATGCAGCCATTATTATTGCACCCCCAGCTGTGGTGGCTCAGTTTGTTATTGGTTTGCAACCTAAGGTATCAGAAGGAATTAAGGCAGTGCTAATAGGGTGGGAAGGAACAGGTTTAGTAGAGGTTTTATTGGCTGCACGGAGCTTCCAAGAAAAGGTCAAAACATAGAAGGAAACTACTAAAGCCAAACTTATGGCATTGCAGATAAAGAGTTTACAACCTACCCTGGGAAGGGGAGGTGCAACCACATGACAGGAGAGTGAAAACGGGGAAGAGGGAGAGGAGCACTTCAATCAAACGAACCAGGGCAAGCTGCTGAGAGAAATTACACTAACACTTATAGGGCCTCATTACTTACCGCCCCATTCCGAGGTTGGCGGGGCGGTAAGTCCCCAATCCCCATTTACCCTTCCCCATTCCCATTTTTGCCCCATAGGGCATAATGGGAGTGGGGAAGGCGTTAATTACGCCACCGTAAATTACGGTGGCGTAATTAACTCCATGGTCCATTAGCGCCATGGATTTTAACACCTGCTAAAAGCAGGTGTTAAATCCGCCATGGCGCTAAGGGAGCTCGTACTCAGGCGGTAAGGGTCGGCGCAGTTTACGCCGTCGTTAAACCCTTACCGCCTGAGTCGTAATGAGGCCCATAGTGTTCAGTGTAATATCTGCAAAGAGTTTGGACCCTGGAAAGCCGAGTGCCAACATGGGCCTCTTCAAGACGCTCAGGTGGCCAGCCAACCGCGGCAAGCAGAATGACTAGGTCCCAGCCTCCACCAACACCACTTCAGACAAATGGGTAGGATTGCCATGGATCCCTGGACTTGTTGCACCACTCATACTAATTAATTCCACTTCTATGTATGTTGATTGTGTTATTACTGGTCAAACGATGTCATGTTGACAGGAGCATCATGCTTCACATTAAAAGCCTCTGAGTTTCCACAAACTAAGCATTATGATGAAATTGTAAATACTGTAGGTATAGGGGGTATGCCAATACACCACCCTATATCTAACCAACGTATGGTCACGATATGTCCAATTCCTGACCAACATGCATTCTTGCTGAGTCGCTATCGTCCAGTTAATTTGTTTAGATTAGATTTATTGTGTAAGCTAAATTGCACTATTTACCGATCCCCCGATGGTGTATACCTTGACTTCCCTGCTCACAGAGAGCACAAGGTGCTGGCAGTATTATAGGAAATTACCTATACAAACCATGGAGACTGGGCTGACACTCCCTGTTCACGACAGGGATGGTTGGACTGAGTCCCAGTCAAATTATGGTCAACCCATGCAACGCTGGTTATATGGTCAATGCCACACCAGTCAAAATGACTCTAAATCCTGCCAAGCCCCTGCCATGTGTACTACAGTATTCTATTTCTCAACAGGCTGAAGAAGGCATTCACCCTATAATGCAATTCCTTCTCCAAGAAGGTATTGTTGTACCAACTCGTACTCCCTGCCATACTCCAATTTTGCACACAAAGAAGCCAGGTAAAGAGGTTTATCATTTCATTCAGGCCCTGCGTGCATTAATGCACCAGTACTAATGGCTTTTGCTGGTGTACCTGATCTGGTTACCATCCTGTCATGCATTCCCTACTCAGCCAAGTACTTTAAAGTTGTAGATCTGTGTTCAGCATTTTTCTCCATACCTATACATCCTGACAGCCAGCATCTGTTCGCATCTACCCATAAATCTAATCACATGCATCCACTCATCTTCCAATGGGATAGGTAGAGAGCCCTACCCTATTTCCCAAAATGTTTAAGCGGTATCTTGACTCAGGTCAGTTCCCAGGAGGGTCAACACTGGTGCAGTACATAGAGGATCTGCTCCTAGCCACACCCTCCCTGGAAGCATGAGAGGAAGAGAGGAAAACTCACATTTTTCACATTTTTGGTTTCAGTTTGAAACAGCCTGCCCACCTCACTGTGTTTGATGACATAAAGTGATTTGCCCAAGATCACTGTAGTGATGCACCTGCTTGGTTTTGAGCCCAGCTCTTCAAAATCAACATTTTGGTGATGCAGAGTGTTACGTGACGTGCTGTGCAGAGGCATAGGAATCAGACTAGGAGCTGGCAACTCTCCCTCCACGCTTGTGCCTCAGAGTTGCACGTTGTGTGTCGGAAACCATAATTACTTATAAAAGTTCAGAGAAGAATTTCGCAGAATGGTGGAGTCTTTATGTAGTGGTGTGTCCAGCTTTATTTCTACAGTGCTGACAAGGATGGTTCAGGAGACCACGTGTCTGTCTCTCCTTCAAGGCTGCCACCCGAATGACATTAGAATCATGTGTTGAGAAAGAAGAAACTGTGTCATTAAAGAAACCAACATATGGGGTGTGTGGCTAAGTGCCGTATGAGATGGCTGCCTAATCTGTGCGCACCTGCTCCGATATTACTTCATTATATCTTTTTCTTTATAGCGGCGCATTACTCTTTTCAAAGAAAGAATTCTAATACCTTATTAAGTTCCCTGGCGGTCTGTGGTGTATCCTGTTTGTTGTGCTGTGGCTGCGCTTCACGTCCTGCGCACGTCGGTGGGCCGGGCCTACAAGCAGCAAGGTCACGTGGCTTCAGGAGCCAACGTTCCTGTCAGCTGCTGGGTTTGCGTGTCGGACTAGGCACGCTGAATAGCCGAAAGGTTATTTTCTTCATAACAGTAGCCCGGCTTCACATTTTCACAGGATTTAAAGGTACACACAACTATTTTAAAGCGCAACAAGTAAAATATCATTGCCTCACATTAGAGCACATTTGCTATTCATTTTACAAAAGTTTAAATACTTTTAAGCATATGTGGCTCATTTCTTCCTGACGACTTTGTCTAACATCTCTGCGCAGGCATTGAGGCAACATTCAGAATTAAAAACTCACCTGTCATAAAAACACCATTTCATTCTAATACGCAATTTTAATAGGGTTACGTAACCCTTTAACATTCCACGCAGGTCCATTGAATGTAAGAGATTACAGCAGGGTAATAAACATGAAACAAAACATACAAATGGAATAGCTATGAGTAGTGAACTAAATACACAACTAAACCCTCCATTGCCTGCATTCAGGAATCTCACCTCTCTAATGCAGAAGCTGCCAAACTTAAACATCATTGGGTTGGTCAAGTCTTTTTGAGTGCCGCTAATGGAAAGAAAAATGGTGTTATAACCCTGATTAATAAGAAATGTAATTGTAAAATATTAGAGAATGAATCCGATGATATAGGTGATGGGTTATGGGAAAACCTTTAGGTGATTCTACGGAATTTACTGTCTTTAAAATCTATGGACCTAAATCGCTGGATCCCTCCTTCGGGGTGCAATTTAAAAACCATGTCTTCCACTCTAATCCTAACAATCTGATTGTTTGTGGGGACTGCAATGAGATCAAAGACCCATGCTTGAATGGAAAATCCAATGTCCGCTATAAACTTACCAAATCCCATATGCAGTTTACCAAATTTATTTCAGAATTAGGCCTTATTGACACCTGCCGGATTACTCATCCTTTCGACTGTGAATTCTCATTTCTTTCTAGCCCTCACCATACTCTATCTAGAATAGATTATATATTTATTTCTAAACCCCTTGCGAGCTGCCTTTTAAACGCCAAAATTGCTTGTATAGCGTTATCCGATCATGCAGTTGTTCACATACAGCTATCCTCTCCGACAAAGTTTAGAAACTCTAACAGATGGAGATTTAATCCAGCCCTCCTCAAAGATGAAGCATTTGCTCCCTTCATAACACAGCAACCTAATTACTAATTCTTAGAAAATGTAAACCAAGACACCTCAGTCTCTAATAACTGGGACTGCTACAAAGAGGTCCTTTGAGGACACAATATTTCCTTTGTGGCCAATAAAAAAAAAGCACTCAAACAGGAGTCGAGAACATTTTGAAAGAACTTCAAGCCCTTGAATCTCAATACTCACGCTCCAACTCTGAAATAACCCTAAAATCCATCATCAATCTCAGAATTCAATGCAATAAAATAGTAACTCTTGTGAAAATCTTTTAAAATACAAAGCTTAAATCTACCAACTTTCTAATAGAATGAGTAAGTTCCTGGCTTCTTACCTGAAACTTAAAAAAGGGAAATGCACAATTACAGTCATTAAAGATTGCTTAGGTAATAGAAAGTTTGCAGACAAAGACATTATTAAAGTCTTCTCTGATTTCTATAAGAAACTATATACTTCTGAGGTGTTTCCTAATAATGAGCTCATTCGTAGGTTTCTTCAGGCTACACCTCACTCTTCGTATCAATTAACAAATCTTCAATCACTTAATGCTCCAATATCTATTTGTGAAATTTATGAGGCCATCAAAGACCTCAAGAAAGGCAAAGCCCCGGTTCCCAACCGATATCCAAGTGATTTCTATGCACACTTTAAAGATATTTTAGTACCCAAACTTAAGGAACTCTTTTCCCAATTTATACAAGATGGTGGGGCTCTAAGATCTTATTTGGAATCTATGGTCATAGTATTTCTTAAACCTGGTAAAGATCCTGAACTTCCCCAAAGCTATAGGCCCATCTCCCTTATTAACACTGATTGTAAAATCTTTGCCAAGATTCTAGCCAACAGACTTCTATTGGTATTGCCCAAACTAGTTAAACAGGATCAGGTAGGCTATATTGAGAGTAGATTACCCTCTTCAAACATAAGATCAGTTCTAGATTGTTTAGATTCTATTCATGGCTCCAAAGTTCCATACGCAGCGGTCACCCTGGACGCTGAGAAAGATTTTGACCGGGTTGAATGGAATTATATGTTTGAAGCTCTTAAATGGCATGGTCTTGAATCCCCATTCTTAGGAGGAATGGTCAAAGTCCTTTATTCCAATCCAAGGATCTCCATTTTCATTAATGGACATATATCCCCTTCTTTCCCTTTATTTAGAGGCACACGCCAAGGCTGCCCACTGTCCCTTCTCCTGTTTATCCTAGCCCTAGAGCCCTTCTTAGACAAAATGAGAATAAATATCAATATAAAAGGTATAAGATGTGGTGATCTACAAATTAAATTGGCAGCATATACGGATGATGTCTTATTATTACCTAAAGATCCTGATACTTCCCTACCACATATTTTATATATTATCTCATTATTCTCTGTTGTTTCTGGATACAAACTGAATACAGACAAGTCTGAAATGTTACCTCTTAATGTACATTGTACTGATAATCAAATATTAGCCTCAGGTATGAATTTTGTCCAAATGGCTTTAAATATCTTGGTGTACATATTTCCTCCTCCATCTAAGACATTGTTAAACTCAACACTGCTTCCCTTCTCTCTAAGATAGAAGAACACACCAACACCTGGTCCCCTCTTTTCCTGTCGTGGTGGGGTGGATTAGAATCCATTAAGATGTTGATTTCACCAATTATTTTGTAGCTTCTATTTATGTTGCCTATTCCTCTTCCGTTCTCTTTCTTTAAATCCATTGATAATCGTTTGGCTAATTTTTTTTGGGGGGAAAAAGAAACATTGATTGTCTCTCAGTAAACTCAAACTACCATGTACAGCTGGAGGGGTTGGATTTGATGATTTCTGGAAATATCATATGGGCTTTGTGTTAAAGAAAGTTCAGTTATAGTTTCTTCCTGAATGTTCTGACGATGTAACCGAATGGCTATGCCTAAAGAGAGCAATGGTATCCCCCATGAGTCTTGCTGACTCCTTTCAAATAAAGCTAAGACTAGATTTATTAAATGTACAAGTATAATTTTATCTGCCCACTACCTCAGAATGTACTAATTTTCCCCAATACCCAAGTCCCATCATTACATCACATCGTATATTGGTTCAATCCTTTAATTAGAATTAAAAATAAATATTTTTTTGCAGGCCAAGGCTCTCTGTGGGTATCAAATATCTTGATCAGCTATTTGTTCAAGGTGTTCCAGTTAATTTGTATTAACTTGTTGATAGATTCAATATCCCACTCTCATTTCTGCAACGGTTTTTGTCCTTTATTAATGCAATTGTTGAAAATTATGACTCTCTCATCAACCAAACCATTGCTCCTAACATTGATAGGTTACAATCTCTCTACAAGCCGCCTATATCTGCCTCTTCATAGTACACACTTCTTCAGCATAGCTCCTCTACAGGCAGTTCACATGAGTGTTTCTCAGCCTGGCAACACGACTGTTTACTAATGAATAATCAACTGGAATGGCCTAAAGTTTGGAACCACACATCTAAAGTCACACCTTAGGCAAATATACCACAAACGACGTTCTTTTTTCATCATAGAATTTGTATTACTCCTTCACTTCTTTTCAGGTGTGGCCTTACACAAAATAACAATTGTTGGAGTTGCCATCAATCTCCTGGATCCTTTAAACATATGGTCGTTGAATGCTCATTTGTCTCGTCCTTTTGGCTTCACATTTGGAAAACCATCAAAAGCATTTTCAACATTTCAATTGACTTCTGTCCTCAGGTTCTCTTTGCTGGAAGCTCTATAGTTGAATATGTTACAAGCAGACATGAACATTTTGTGTTTGATTTATTTATTATGTTGGCTATCAGAACACTTTGATCCAACTGGAAGAATCTAGATAAACGCCATTTCAAAATGTGGTGGAAATCATTATGCAACAAACACAGACTAGAAAGGTGTAAGGCCTCTACTGTGTCTCTATTAGGTAAACATGAACTAAAATAAAAAGCTTTTATTGAATTTCTGCACTTTCATTGATAGTTTAATAGTCACTTAGCTAATACTTGTTGCGCACTCTTCCCCCTTTTCCCGTCTCCCCCTCCTTAAACTCATGACTCCTCCTGTGTATGTCTTGTTCCTGTTATGTCATGTCCTTGTTCATTAAATGTATACGTATCTCCCCCGTCCCTCCCTGTACATTTTAATGATTAATTAATATATATTCATTCAAGACTCTCCTATATCTCAATAGGGTTCCATGTCATTTCATCGCGGGATGTTTTTTCTCTGGGTTTTTTACTGAAATTTTCTTTAACAAAAAAACCCATCAAATGTTTATTTCATTATTTTAAGCGGGTTTCACCTCTCCAACCCCCCCATTACCTTTAATTTAACACCCCATATTTATAATTTTCTAACTCCCCACTAAAAAATTCAATGGGTTTTTTCGTAAAAAATGTTGCAGTAAAAAACGCTGCGAAAAAACATCCTGCGATGAAAGGACATCATACCCTCAATAGTTACAGTCTATATTGTTACGCCATCGTGCTCAGAATGGATGCAAGATATACCCTCAATAGTTACAGTCTATATTGTTACGCCTTCGTGCTCAGAATGGATGCAAGATATACCCTCAATAGTTACAGTCTATATTGTTACGCCTTCGTGCTCAGAATGGATGCAAGATATACCCTCAATAGTTACAGTCTATATTGTTACGCCTTCGTGCTCAGAATGGATGCAAGATATACCCTCAATAGTTACAGTCTATATTGTTACGCCTTCGTGCTCAGAATGGATGCAAGATATACCCTCAATAGTTACAGTCTATATTGTTACGCCTTCGTGCTCAGAATGGATGCAAGATATACCCTCAATAGTTACAGTCTATATTGTTACGCCTTCGTGCTCAGAATGGATGCAAGATATACCCTCAATAGTTACAGTCTATATTGTTACGCCTTCGTGCTCAGAATGGATGCAAGATATACCCTCAATAGTTACAGTCTATATTGTTACGTCTTCGTGCTCAGAATGGATGCAAGATATACCCTCAATAGTTACAGTCTATATTGTTACGCCTTCGTGCTCAGAATGGATGCAAGATATACCCTCAATAGTTACAGTCTATATTGTTACGCCTTCGTGCTCAGAATGGATGCAAGATATACCCTCAATAGTTACAGTCTATATTGTTACGCCTTCGTGCTCAGAATGGATGCAAGATATACCCTCAATAGTTACAGTCTATATTGTTACGCCTTCGTGCTCAGAATGGATGCAAGATATACCCTCAATAGTTACAGTCTATATTGTTACGCCTTCGTGCTCAGAATGGATGCAAGATATACCCTCAATAGTTACAGTCTATATTGTTACGCCTTCGTGCTCAGAATGGATGCAAGATATACCCTCAATAGTTACAGTCTATATTGTTACGCCTTCGTGCTCAGAATGGATGCAAGATATACCCTCAATAGTTACAGTCTATATTGTTACGCCTTCGTGCTCAGAATGGATGCAAGATATACCCTCAATAGTTACAGTCTATATTGTTACGCCATCGTGCTCAGAATGGATGCAAGATATAACATGTTTCTTTTTCAGCTTGTGGTTTAAATAAAAACGTTTAAACATAAAAAAAGAAAGCAACATGCAAGTAGTTACTGCACTATACACATTCCTGCAAACCCCAGGTGAGCCACTTATCCGGTGAGCCCAATGGAAGTCTCATTTCCACACCTATCTAAAGGCTACAGAATGCCTGGAATTTGCTCCAGAAAGAAATTCTGTGCTATTGAGAAACACACTTGGCACAGAAGGCCAAAGACTATGTAGCAAAGCGACCAGATGGGTCACAATATGATAATGCATACACAAAAGCACTAACAAGACTTGAATCCAGATTTGGTAGATTTCCGAACATTGAACTTGAAGGCCAGGTGTTCTATACCAGACTACATTCCATGACCAAATCCATTGATGATTTTGTGACTGCACTCAAAGAGCTTGAAAGCCCCTGTGCATTTAACAACATGGAAGATTAGTTCATCCAAGATTAACTCGTCATGCATTGCAGGGATGGGGAAGCCCAGGGAGCACTGTGGATGAGAAGAGTCCTGACTTTGGAACAAGCGATCACCATTGCCAAGACAGTAGAACGCTCACTTTGCTCCATCAAAGAAGTGCAGTGGGTTAATGGCAAAGATCAGGTTTGCCCAGTAAGAAGGAAGCCAGACAGGTCTGACAAGGAACGAGCGTCCACAGAATGCAGAACCTGGGAAAAAACACCCCGAGGTCGTCCTCCAGCGAGGTGTAGAGGTGAAAGAAATTGCAAATGCTTCAGGGGTGGTAACTGCAATCATATCGCAAGTGATGGAGCGTGCCCAGCCTCGGGAAAAGAATGCGCAGAGTACCACAAAATTGGCATCTGTGTGACTATGTGCAACTCTAGGAGAAGATGTACCATAGTGGTGGTACGAGACATCTCAGATGATGATGAACCTCACAAATAATACAAGCAACTGGTGTTATGCTTGGATGACAGGATGCAAGGACTTAGCCTGCCATATGTGATATCTGGGATGATAAGCCACACTTAAGTAGTGCTGGATTCAGGATCTGACTACACCATTATCCCAAAAGAAACTTACTTTCAGCTGTTTCCACAGTGCCAAGGATGCCTCCATGCCCCAGACATCAACCCAGATGCTTATGGGCAAAGTAGAACTTCTTGGCTACAGAAGCAGCAGTGTGGCATTCAAGGAACGCAAAGCCATAATAGGTGTACATCTCCGGAAAGGGGCCTGCTGTCCTGGGGTGCAATAACCTAAGGCATCTCGATATCAAGCTTGATCCATGCTCCTCACAGCACGTTTTTACAGTGCAAAGCCAGTCTATTGGAAGCATTGTTGATTGCCATAAGAACATTTTTCGAGAATTATTGGGTACAGTAAAGCAGTACATACAACACATTGAGCTGCATGCCAATGCTATACCAGTGAAGCATAAAGTGTGCCGTGTTCGATCGGCTTCATCAAAAGAGCCTGGTACATGCTAGATGCTCGAGCAAGGTGTCATTGACAGTAGAAGCCACAGATTGGCTGAGCCCCGTGGTCCTAACCAAGAAACAAGGGGGTTCCAAAACATGCATGTGCGTCGATCTTCGCATTTTGAATATGGCATCATCACAGAATCGTACCGGCTGCCGAACATTACTCAGCTACTCCTGCTAGTACAAGACGCAAGAATATGCCCCAAACTCGATCTCAAGAAAACGCACCAGCAAATCATCTTGCATGAGGGCTCTGAACACCTCACAGCCTTCGCTACCCCCGAGGTAACGTTGCAGTATATTAGGATACAGTTCTGATTATCATCTGCAGCAGCAGCGTTTGCAGGGCTGGTCACAAATGTACTCAGGAACATACAGCACATGGCGTTCTTTCAAGATGGCATTCTGGTCTATGGTCGCGGAGTCGCGCTGTTCCACCCTGTCCACTGTTCTCCTGCCGCTTGAAGACAGGGGACTGACACTGAGAAGTGAAAAGTGCATGTTAGGTCAAACGGAAGTGGAGTTTTTAGGGTACACCATGTCTGGTGCAGACATTCGCCCTAGGGTATCCTTAGTAGAAGTCATCAGAAAGCCCCGGATTCTACTTCAAAAGATCAACTACACTCATTCATAGGCCTCTCTGAGTACTATGCTAAGGTCGTAGAAGCATTTTCAACCACAACAGAGCCCCTCTGAACACCATAATGCACCAAATGCACCATATGAATGGTCGCCTGCATGCAAGAAAGCCTTTGACGCTATCAAAGCAGACATACTTAGCGTGCCCATGCGTCCTCCTTTCATGCCAGACATGCATATGATTATTACCTCGGACGCCGGTGCATCAAGATTGTGGGCACCATTTTACACAATGGGAAAAGTGGCGGCTCTATCATCGCGTTCACCTCCACAGTACTGACGGATTAAGAAAAGAATGACTCCCCTATCTAAAAAGAGAAGTTCGCGGGTCCATGTGCACTGGAGCACTTCAGAAATTATGTATGGGACAGGCCATTGACACGGCACAGGGATCACAAGCCCCTCATCCACATCCGAACTCAGAGAGGTACCAACAAAAGCACCTCAATATGGACTCAACTTGCAGAAAAACTTCAAGGGTTCAAATAAAACATCAAACATGTTCCAGGCTGGCAGAATTCATAGACTGACTGCCCATCCAGACTTCCGCTACCACATTATCCCAACAAGGACTGGTGCACCAATGACTGTGTGGTGGCTACAGGGCTGGATGCAGAATGGAGCATCACTGCCAGGCAGCGGGTGCAGCACACCAAGGAAGGCACAGAAGATTGCGACTTTCACATGACAGGTCTGATTGTCAGAAATGAACCTTCCACAAACTCTTTGCCTGTACAGTAAGGTGCAAGCAGAGACCACAGAAGAGGAGGAAATGACAAGATGATTCCTCAGGTCATGTTCACAAACATGCTCCTCGGTCTAGCCCATGAAGACAGCTTGGGTAGCACTGTAACCAAATGCAAGTTGAGGGAATGCTACTGGTGCCGAGGAACGAATGAGGATATGGATAGACATGTAGAACCGTGTTCCACTTGCATTGAATCCGACAACGTCCTCATGAATCACACACCTCCCATGAGGTCAGTGGAAAGAACAAGTGACACATGGCAAAAGATAGGCATTGACTTCCTTGGTCCAATGGATTACATGCCTGAGGAACATAGTTATGCACTGGTCTTGGGCAACACAGTACAGTTTGTCTAGAAGGACATGTTAGACTTCCTTAATAGAAGCAAGATACAACACCATCGATCAGCCCTTTATCACCCAAGAAGAAATGTCCAAGTTGAAAGATTAAATCATATGATAAAAGACGCTATACAACTGGTCAGAGCCAGCCACTCGTATTGTCATGAGGCAGTTCAAAGAACGTTCTCGGCCCATAAGGACATGATCAAGTCCATCACAGGAGTCACGCCATTTCAGGTGATGAGCGGGAGGTAGGTAAACACCAGACTAAATCCAGCATGGCTAAAGAACATGGGTGAAACTCAAAGGCTAGACATTGGGGAGGTACAAAGCAAAGTCTGAAGAATTCAGCAACATCAGAGAGAGTAATTCAACAGCAGGATCTCTGCCACTCCCAGACACATCAAGGTTGGAGATCTCATCATGGTCCAGATGCCCCAAAAAGACAGGGACACTTCGACAAAATACAGCAGTCCATTAGTCGTTACATAAACAAATCGAGATACGATAACCACAGAAGGAGGAAAGAAATGGAACATGGCCAGAGTAGCAATGTATCAAAGAAGCTTAAAATGTTGTGCTAGAGCTGAGAATGTACAAGTGCAGTGCAACAATGAGGACCAGGCAGAAACTATTGCACATGGTGAGGGGAGAATGAGGAATTTCTGCAAGCAGCTGATTACGAACCACCTGATGTGACAAGAGATGAAAGATGACACTGATACTGATGGAGCGAGAAGGAGATACTTAACACAGCGGGTCAGTCAGTATGAACTTTATCAGTGACAATTGGGGATGATGTAGTGATAGGCGTGCTCGGTTCTGCTTTACTTATCTCGCCCGACGTCATCACATGGTCGGTGTGGTGCAGAGAGGCACTGGCATGGCGCATCGGGCAGAGGCAAGGGCAGCAGGCGAGGCGCCAGCATCTCTACCTCCCTGCTCCTGCCTTAGAGAGTCACATGCTGGATGACAACTAACATAATTACTTATAAAATAAAACTTCATAGAAGACCTTCACAGAATGGTGGAGCCTTTATTGAGTGGTGTGTCCAGCTTACTTTCTACAATCAATGAATTGAAATCCTCTCTCCCCTTCATCCTGCCGACCCCTTTCAAAATTGCATACCCTGCCCTTCCAAAATGTGAGCACATAGACATCTACTGGTAGAAAGATGAACTGCAGCCATCAATCTTTGTTTAATCCTTGGGTGCATTAATTAGCCTCTCTGCGGTATCATCTAGGGCAGTGGTTTGCTAACGTTCTATACTGAGCCTCCCTCTTTGAGCACCAAATATTGTTGACTCCCTTTTTGTAGACCCCTGAGCCCCCCCACTCGCATCCTTCAGGAACCCTAGTGGGGGGGAGGGGCATCCCCATAGTTTGAAGCCCAGTGGTTTGTCCATATCTCCCGATGAAGAGAGATAAGGACAGCATCCCCTGGGCTTCATGTTATCAATTCTAAGGACATCTCTTGGCTGTTAGGTGAATTACAGCCTCCAATTTCTATTTAATCCTTGGGTGCACATAGTACTCCCTCTGCTTGCATCAGCTAGATAAAGGGCATCATTTAGAGTGTAGCGTAAGGCAAAATCTGGTAGTTTTCTGATGACAGAAAATGTCTTATCTTAGGTTTGCACTACTCCAGCTTTACACCAGTTATCTGCCGGCAGCGGAAAACAAGAGTACAGCTTAAGTAATGCAAACCTAAAATAAGGTCTTTTCCACAAGCAGAAACCAGCAGATTTCTACGTTATGCCATACTCTTAAGTCTTTAAACTGTGCATCATGGGAGGTGAGTGTGAGGAATTCGACCACCGCATGACGTGTGTGCACTCGCCTTTTAAAAAAAAATATTTTGTTAAGAAATAGAATGATGGGAGATCAACCTCGGAAAATGTGTGGGGGCTAAACCGCATACATTTTTCCTATGCTCTCTGCACAACAAACACCAAGTCACATGTACTCTGGGTGGACAAAGCCTACCGGCGCAGACCCCCTGTCATGTTCAGCTTGAATGAGTCAGCCACGGATACATTGGGAAGGGGGAAGGCAACACCTGACTCCTACCATGGCCAGCCTAATTAAATATCAAAGGCTCCATGGATCTGCCCTGCCTATTGTCAAAGTTCTGCTGGTGGCAGCGCATGCTGATGAGGGTTAATTGAAACAGGCCTGCGAGAGGTCTGATCACAGAACTGGCAAAAGGGACAGGAAACCAACACCTCTTTCTTATGCAGTGTGTCAACTTGAAGCTAACTCCCACCCCTCTCTTTAAGGGCAGTGAATTTCATGTCTGGGGCGACTGTTTACAGTAGGCAACCACTTTAGGGGGACCCCCTTTCAGAGGGAAGAAATATGTGATTTGATGGAGAAAGAAAGTCTGTCCTCGCCACACACTTCAAGGGAGACCTGCGCTTTGATCATGAGCCACCGAGAGTTCAAATAACCAGAGAGACACTTTGATCCACAACAGACAGGAACATGGGTGGGACTTGGTAGTACATGTTGTCACCCTTTCCCGTGGCAAAGCACTCTGGTTATGACCTCACCAATAACAGAAGATTGTTTGTGGGGACCCAGGATTGGCTCATCAAGGTAGGCCTACTCTGCACCAATCACTGGGGCCCATCTGGCTTTAAAAGAAGGCCGAGCCCCTCCTCTGGCAGATCATCTGATGACTTCAAAAGGACTCATTTGGACCTTGGGTGAAGGTACAGTCTGCCTTACAGATTCAACAAGTCAGGGAAGGCCAGGATTTCGAAGAGGGAGGCAAGATCCCTCTCCTAAACATCTCCCAGGGAGCAGAAGGAGATACCAATCTCAGAGAACCCCTCCAGCAGCACCAGAACCGGTACCAGCCAGCACACAGCATGCCCTGTTAGGTTCGGCTAACAAGCTTCCTAGGTGGAAAGTGCAATAGAGTCTGTGACCAAAGGACAAGGCTGTTGCCTGCAAACACTCTGCTCAGCTTTGGGCCGTCCACCATAAAGGATGACACGTGCAGAGCGAAGAAGTTAGGAGGAGTGACACAAAAAGCATCAATCAGCATCCACCTTTTAAGGGCCCTTTCGAGGCAGTCACGCCCTCAAAGTCTTTAAACTGAGCATCATGGGAGGTGAGGGAGTATATTCACAATTTAAAATATCCCATGGGCTCAATGGTATCCATTGTGAGGGCCTCGGTTAACTGCTGGCTGAACTGCAGCCTTCAATCTCCAATATAAAGTGTGTACATTTTACCTCCCCTCATAACTCCGCTTAAACAGTAAAGACCTTCGGGCATTGGGCTACATCTACACTGCTAAGTAGAAGAGACAAAAATATATTACTTTGAATGTAAACAAGACACATCTTGGGGGTTTGGGAGGGTCGGGAGCTGGAGGGTTGCTACACTCACTGCTCGTATCGTTTAACAGTACAGCACCTACAGCAAATAGGTTGAGGTTCTACAACTACCCGGGGTTCAATGCTATTTTTAGGACATCTTTTGTTTCTTATGTGAACTTCAGCCTTCAGTCTTCATTTAATTGTGTGTACATGTTACCCTCACTGCATTAATAGACTGCCAGGGGTAAAATATTGAACCATAGAGCATGAGGGACTGTAGTGGGGCTTTGGGTGGGCAGGAGCTAGCTACAGCAGAGCCCTGTCAGCTTCCAAGAGCGCTCCTTGAGGTGGGATTCCCTGAGTCCCGCATTAGTAGCTCCCGATGTTGGTCCATGTTTAGGGCAGTGAGGCTGTCTGGATACTGAAGCAGAGGAGCCAGCACCTGACTTCCAAAAGGTAGCATTTCCACATTTCTATATGTAGACCCTGCGTTCTGGCCCCAGTCTGGGCCAGGGGTTGCAACACTTGCAAAATAAAAAATAATTCAAAACAGGTGATGTGCTACACCCCGAGTCCTTACCTTCTGCAGCCCAATGTGACACAGACACCGAGGTGGATTATATATTAAGAACTTCAAAAACATTTAATTTTCAGTGGATGCTGGGGAATTGTTGAACTGGAGGGGTGTTAATATTTGCACTGAATATGCAGGAGCGACTGAGCGCAGGGACGGATCCATGGCCACACAATGGGGATTCTGGCAAGTTACCCACCCCAATTTAATGCTTAAATTATGGGTAAGAATTATGCATTTTACAGGACTTTCTGCGGAAAGCTGGGTAAAAAATGCCACAGTTTGCATTAGGTTTTATATAACAGCACATGAAAAAGCCCAAAAGATGCAAGTCACCAACAGCGCAAAGGAGCATTTTCCAACAAATGCTCACAATGCCTTTGCCCAAAACATATGCCAGCATATAATAATTTTCATGCTGGCTGTGACCATACATGTCCAAGCGGGTTGCACCAATATATGACATTTTTGCCATATAAGGACACCCAGTCAGAAAAATGCAATGCAACATTCAAAGAAGGCCAATCTAGCCACGTAATAACATATATCATGTTCGCTTTACCCTTAATGCTCAGTAAAGATGCTGGGGGCGTGAAAGCCCCCCCCTAAATGTAGTGGCCCTGCTCTCCCTTCACACTCACACACGCTCCCATGCAACACTTTCACCTGCACATTCACACATTAAGCAACAAACAACTCCTTGCATGCCAGCATACATAAAAGCAAACATACAAACATATAGAGGACTTCAAACATGCACAAATCAAATAAAAAATCAACCAGACAATATATGAATGGGTGGCGACTGGCTTCCCATCTGCCCATTACAAAGGAGGCAGTATCTCAAAGAAAAGAAAACAGAGCAGTGCACAGGAGTGCTGCCTTCCCCTACAGAAGTCATGTATTCCTTTGCGCATGCAGAATGGGCCACAATGGAACACACCTATCTTCCACATACAGCTTCTGGCTTGAACATACAGCTCACCTACATATATTGGCGGCACCACCATCATCACAAAGGCACTTTAAGAGGACACATTTGGGCACAGGCATCAACAACATGTTTTAATGTGGCAGTGTTGGTAAGAAACTGTGAACATGTGAACTGTTTGCTATCTAAGGCTCAATAACATAGCTTAACAGGACAAAGCAAATAGTTTCACTCATTTCCCCGTGGGGCACTATTCTGTATGACAAAAGGAACTTTGGTGACTGACAGCAATAGAGCGAAAATGAATGTTGGTTCTGTTAAGGTCAGTCCTCTATACTAGCAGAGATAAAATGATTTGCCCAGGATCATGCACCTTGTTCAACTGTTCAGCAGTGAAGCTGGGATTTAACCCACTCCACAGTTTAGGAAATTGAACACATAACCTCCAGGCTCCACTTGGCACAAATAATAAAGTTTTGAATTTCAAGCCCTACAATAACACTATCTCTTGGAGCAGAGCTATCAAGTTTGCTGTGGTTATGCATGAGAAGGCGGTCCAGTGCTGTTTTTTGCTTGGAATTATGTGACTTGTATATTTCATAAATTTCAGGTGGGAAAGAAAAATAGTCACAGAACCCAAAAGGGAAAACAACAGGCCCTGGGAAACGTCAGAGCTATGCTGGAGTTTATTTTCAAAATACACATAAATCAGATTAAAGGAGGTTTACAATATTTGAATCATAATTTATTTATTTATTTATTTATTCACATTTGTTAAGCGCACATACAGCCCATAGGGCACCGTGGCGCTTGTTACAGAGATGACTTGTTATACATACAAAGAAGTCATTACTTAGTTACAAGAGAGTAGTAAGGAGAAGATAGGAAAGGAAGAGGAGATGGTGTTGTACGACGAGCTAGTTGAACAAGGTGGTTTTCAGTTTTTTTCGGAAGGCAATGAGAGATGTTTCTGCTCTGAGTGTGCTAGGAAGTGCGTTCCATAGCTTCGGTGCAATGTAAGGGAAGCTTATTCCACCTGCTCTGGCTCGTTTGATGCGTGGGACCCTAAGCTGGTTGGTGTGGCATTGTCTGGTTGGTCTAGTGGAGTGCGATCTGACTAGCGTGTCAGACAGGTAGGAAGGTGCAGATAGGTGAATACATTTATGTGCAGTGGTAAGTATTTTGAATGTGATGCGCTCTTTGACAGGTAGCCAGTGTGCTGCCTTTCTGGCTTGCGCGATGTGGTCCCGTTCAGGTATATTGAGGAGACACATGCTAAGACAAAAGAATATTGTTTAGAGCTCTCAGAATGCAATATAATGCAATCCTGACAAATATCTTCTTTTCATACTAGGATAGTAATAATGAGGAAGAACAAAGCAAAAAGTGGGAATTACTAAGGACGGTTTGCAGGCAGTCTATAGCATGCATGCAAATGCACACCACAAAGTGTATTCATGGAAGTGACCGTGCAACCTCTTGCCTGCGAAATACCCATGCAAAGCCCTCGATCTTTTCGCCACCCGAAAGCAGGCATACAGACCTGCGCAAAGGATTTGCAATGCAGATGTGAGTTTGCATGCTGGATTTAGGGGTGCGTGCACGCAGACAGGGTTCTGGTCTGACTTAGGGGTGTGCTTACACAGCATAATGGGGTTAAAGGATGATTTACTGGGGTTCACACGTAGTTTGACCAGAAAATGACATGAGGTTTAGGAAACTGTGTGTATGGGTTTACAGTGAATATGTCGAAAAAAAATTCTAATGTGTTTTTTTTTTAATGGGGGGTTCCCCCCAACCCCCTGTTTATTTTTACTAGCTAACCCCAAAAAAACATACAAATAAAAAAAACACATTCAAATTTTTTTCCCCATTATTTTTTACGACATTTTTGCATTTGTAGTGATACACGAAATTGCAACCTTGCCAATCAGGGCTTTAGATGACAGCATTAGCCGCTGAAAGCCAATAGTGTATTCAAGGTATGTGCTAAAAATGCTGACAGTAGTCTGTTGTAGCACTTCCATTATGCAGTAGTGAGCTACAAGGGATATGCAGGCCTAGTATGAAATAGGTCAAATTAAGCATTGTTGATAGACAGGCAGGGAGGGCCCCCAGCTATGTAGCTAATAGGTTTTTGGAGTGTTTGGAACATCATGGCACCTATATAGCGCTTAGATAGCCAGTCTTAAGCGCTATAAACACTAAGCTATGAGTGCATGCCTTTTAGAGCTTGCAGATGGGGTTAATACATCCCTGCTTCCCTTAGAATATTCAGCCTCACTAACGGTAGCCCTGGCTCCAAGCTAATCTTCCTTTTCTCTGGGAAGGTACTGATAAGACATTCCTCAGCCAGCGCAGATGGGAACCAAGGGAGGGGGTAGGAGCGAGCAGGGAGCATCTCAGAGAGAGCTGGGTTTTTTCCATGAACCAGCCTCACAGGGAAAGTTCTGGAACTATGCGTCATGGTGACTGACAGCAAGAGATTATAAAATATCCATGCACACATGGGATCAGGGGGAGATCGCCTGTGGACTTGATTCGTGTACAGTCAGGTGCCCGGAATTGGCTCTCACGGTGTCCTCCAGCCTTGTTTTTCTATGAAAAACCCAGGTCTCCCAGGGCTGAGATTAAGGGACGTAAGACTGTGTTTCTCTATGTTTCTCTATATTTCTCTATGTTTCTCTATGTTTATCTAAGTTCCATGTTTCACTATATTTTGCATTGCTCTTTGTTTTATGCTTTGTAATATTCTCTAACTTGAATCCCAAATGTATATGAAATTCACTGCTTAGAATAAATATGCTAAAACTTTGAGGGTGTCATTTGTCACTAGCATGAGATCACTGCTCAGCACAATAGAACCTGTATTTTGGGCTGAATTGGGTATTTTTGCTCTCAAAGGGCTGGCCCCGAGGAAGATTTTGCCCATATCAAGACATTTGGTGGCAGCTTTGTGGGATTTGTGAAGAGCAGTGCCATGCTGACATGACAAATGGTGTGAGAGAACACAGTGTAGAGTGGGGAGCAGGCTGTCGCATTTCCTTGATGGTCTCACTGCAGCTCTGAGACTTCAAAAGGCAGCAATGTTGTGTCGGCTTGCCGTGGCCGATAGCTTGTGTGGTTAAGACTCCCTTCAGTAAATCAGTCGTGACTGACTTATTGCATGGGATTGGTGCCAGGGAGTACAAGGCAATAAACGAGCGGGAAATGGCTTTGTTTAAAGCACTCCGATGAATGGTTAAGAAAGATGTATGCTCAATTAGAAAAAGAATTTTATCATGTGGTTTCCCAAGTTTAAAGTTGTAATTTGGAATGCATAATGAGACGGAGTTCTCATCTCTATTCTGTCATGAGGGCAGGAAAAAAATAATTGCAGGGATTTGACATGCAAATTGTGAATAGTGATTTAACCATTGACTCAGCCCCAGTGTGCTAGCGAGTGGGGGCTGTAATGTTCGGAGGCGAAGGTTCGTCTTTTTTGATATATGCTTTTGAAGGGTTGGCATTCCTGAATAATGAGGAAGGGGAATGAGCCATGCTTAGGAGAATGAGTAACATCTGTGCTGAGAGCCTAAAGAGTTTTTTCTTTCTTTTGGCAACTGTAAAATTCCATGTGCTAATGGTGGCAAATTCTGTTTAAAGGAAACACACTAAAATGGTTATATTGCATTTTAGGCTGTGCCATGCTTATATTGGGTGAGAGACTCACTTAAAAGGAAAGTGAGTGAATGTTATTTGGATTTTCGATTTTTGTGTACTGATTTGAAATTGCAGAATCAGTTTGCAATGGTTGGGGGGAAAAAACAATTTATATTTTTCTAAATTGCCCCTGGAGTATTTTTGACTGTCCCCATGCTATGCCATGGATTTGTGCTGTTGCCTTATAAGTGATGTATGATTTGGAAATAGTGTCCTGTTGACTGTGATACATGGGGAAAAATGTTGTTGACACATTAAACAGCCCACAAGCAATAGAGTGTGGGTTGTTCTTGCAGAAAAAAAAACGTGCAGGGAGCTGCACTAAACATTGGCATTTTTATTTTTTAAATGCACTGAACTGAGTGGTTATAGTTTGGCAATGGTACAACAGAATGAAACATCTGTGTGTGATAAGATAGCACAAAGATTTAATGGGTTGTGAGTTCTCTTGAAAGATCGCACATTACAAGAAAAAAAAAGACGCTTTGACATTTTGCAAAATTACATGGAGTAGAAAAATGACAAGAAAAGTGCCGCTTTTGAAAACAAGAGTCTTGCTGTGTGTGCAGAGCTTGTGCCTTGAAGCTGTCTTGGGCGAGGTGCAGGAAGGCAAACAAAAGCAGAAACAGTACAAGAAAGAGTTAATCTGGGTGAACTGTCTGAAACGAGTGAAGCCGCCACAGTATAAGAGTTATAGGCAAAAGAGATAAGCTGCGTGCTCATGGCGCTGCCAGGTGCACACGAAAGATAAACATGCCTGCATTCCTGAGGAAGGGGGAGCAAAAAGAGAGAGCTGTTCAAAAAGTAAAGAATTTGCCCAGTAAACTGTGGTACGGAGCAAAGGCTTCATGCAGGATGGCAGACGGGCACATCACATCTGAACATTTACCTATGCATCTGTGAATGGGCCAAGAAAAGACAGCTGCCCATTCCAACAGACATTACTGTGCAAACCGCATTCCCATGTGATGTGATGTGAAGTGAAGTGAAACGCTATTGCTGTGCAAGCTGCATTCCAATGCTCCATGTGATGTGAACTGAAGTAAAGCGCTGTGCACTGGAGAAGAAACCTCTAGGCGCTTTGAGAAGAGAAAATACACATCTGGCAAACTGCAAGCTACATTGCCAGGGGATAGAGTAACTGACAAAGACATTATGGCATTCCAGATGGAAGCAAAACTGACAAAAAGTGCTTAGCCGTTTTGCAAGAGACAACATGCAGAGCGGGGCTTTGAAGTACAACATGAACACTGCACATTAGCCATGATCCAGAAGCCACACGGCTTAGTGCAAGAATGAATGATTTGTTGAAGCAACAAAAGAAACTAACTTAGACTATCGCACTCAAAGGGGTGGTTCAAAAAAACAGCAAACGCCCTTTGAAAAAAATGACAAGTGAAAAAACCAGAGGCTTGAAAAGACACTGCTAAGAAAAGAAAGATAAATAAACAAAGCTGCCTGTACAACTGTAAGCGGTATTGGACTGAAAGACTTTACCTTTGAAAAATGGAGTGATGCCAGCAGGGCAAACTGAATCAAGATCATGAGACACTGGAAGCAAGTTGGCGCCTGGCATTGGTGATCGCTTTGGTGAAAAAGAAAAGCATTGTGCGACCTGGGTACTTACTATATGGCTTTGTAAAAGCACAGATCAGTCTGAGGTACCATTGACCAGCTATGATTGCATTGCACAAATGAGTTTGTGATTAGGCAGTTACACCCCGTATGGTTGAGTGTAAATAAGCCCCCAGAAACATGCAGAAAGGTGATAAATAATTGCAGTAGCAATGACAAAGTGTGTAGTTACCTGATGAGACTTTTTGAAGATGGGGTGGTATTATGGGAAGGGGTGGATAACGCTGATATTGAAGTTTTGATGACATCCTAACATGGATAATAATGATATTGAACTTTTGATGAAATCCTAACATTTCTGTTTGTATTTTGCCTAGACAAAGCACGACAAGACATTTTACAATATCAGAATATTAATATGCAGTTTGTGGGTGACACTGATCAAAGAAGGGTCAGACGCATTCTCAGAGAAAGCGAGCCACTGCGACATGCTATTTCAACTTTAACGTGCCCTGCACCGCACTCAATGCTGTAACCTGCGAATAGTGTCCAACAGAGTAATAACTTTTGCTGAACTGGCACGATGCAGACTTGGCTAATTATCAAGTATTTGATGCTACACATTTAAATGACATGTTTTGCCCTTTCTTGTTTAAAGGACTATGGACAATGAATTGTGGACTGTAACATCAGGCACCACATACAGCTGTGTGACACAGCAATTGAATGCTAACACATTGAAAAATGGTTTTTAAATGCACTGTTGAGATGAATCTGAAAAAACCAAATGGTTTTACTCTTCCAACTGAATGGCTTTAACCAGAGATGTTTTGTTTTTTGAAAAAAAAAAATATTCTACATTGCACGTAGGCAGGAGAATGATTTATGAACTGTTGGGGCAGCAGAATTATGCAAGCAGGAGTGTAATTAATTTTGAGATAAGATGAGTGCGCACATCAAAGTCACCTGTGCGTAGGTTAAGATTCTTAATTGAAGTAATGCTGCCAAGTGTATGAGCTATAATTTGAAATGGTAATCTTTGAAACACTGGATACTTTTACAGCCAGCTTAAGGCAGGTAAATGAAACCATGACTGACTTGATGTTTGATTTTATGACACAGAGTGTGACACGGTTTTTGTTAAACCAACCAGTTTCATGTTTTTGTGGGGACAGCTGTCTCCAGCACACTAATGCAAAGAGTCACCTTTTGATTGTAGACATTTGGAATAATTCTTTGGAAAAGCGCTACAAATGAGTATCCACATGGAATTGCTAGTGTACTGGCCTGGCACATTGTCGGGCATCTTTTGTCACTGAATGGATACCATTTGTTTAATTTGTCTAATGTGATGTTTTTCTGACCAAGAACTGCAGCGAGTGTTCTCGCCAAGATTTTATGGACTATAACTTGACTAAATGAATTTTTTCCATGGTGTGATGAAACAGCCACTGCCGGATAGTAGTATGGTGTTTGTGGCTAAAGTTATTATTGTATATGGTAGATATCCCACTTGAAGAAGGGTATTCTCCAAGTCACAGAAGGTAGACACTGTGAACCTGTTAGATTTTCCAGTAGTAAGACAACATGTAAATTGTAGGCTGGTAATGCACACCTTCATTATTACAGTGATACACTTAGACATAGATTTACCATGAGGCAATGTTTCCTTAGTACTACCAAGCTGCTACAAATGGAGTCCATTTCTATGGCCCATCACTAGAGTGCGCGTAGCTAGGGAGCTAGATTCATTCATTGCAGGAGCTTTATATGCTTGTGACATAGAAACTGTGCACAATAAGCTAGCCACTATGGGTTCTGATGCCAGCTCTGCTATAGAACTTCTGGCCTAGTGGGGCCCATTGATATGCCCAGCACTGCTACAAGTATTGACAGCCAATTTAAGATGACAGAATTTTAGACATGAAGACATTTTTGTCTGCCATAGGGCAGGTCAACAAGACTGCTAAATACACACAATGCATTGTGTGGCAAACATTGTTAAATCAGCAGGTGTTGGCTTTTTACTGGGTGGGGGCAACCATCCTCCACACACTGGCACGCAGAGCTACAGTTACCAGCATACATATGGATTGAATTGCTTGCTTTTGATTGCATGAATAACACATGCCATGCTTTGATGTAAATTAGTAGAATTGTTTTTATTTAGACAACCTGGTGCCCATGGGTTCACCTTGTTCACGAAATTAGATGGTTTCTGGTTGGGTTCCACCTACCTGGGGGAAGTGTCTAGTCACACAGCCCATAGTCACGCTTGAATGCCCTGGGATCAGGGGGAGGGTAGGCCCTTAGGGTGAAAGGCTGCCAGGTTTTAGAATTGGTAACCATACATAAATGCAATAGTGCATTGTAGATTAGACTACACTGGATTGCCTTGACATTTTAACTGCATGCTGCTTTTTAACTGACAATCAGTTATACAAAATTGATTTAGGTATTTTTGTGTAGGCCATGTTTTGGCTAGAGTAAATGTCCATGTTCACTTGGTGTAGGTATTTTTGTGTAGGCCAGGTTTTGGCAAGGGTATATGTCACTGTTCACTTTGTGTACATTTTTGTTTAGGTAGTGTTTTACCTTGCATGCCACGCTAACTAACCGCTAGAAGATAGTTTGCTTAAACCTCTTGCAAAGCCCCAAGGTCTTTATCACTGCACTAAATACTATATTGATAGGTATTAGTCAGCATTTGTCGCACAAACATTGAATAGGGGTGGAATGTAGTGATACACGAAATTGCAACCTTGCCAATCAGGGCTTTAGATGACAGCATTAGCCGCTGAAAGCCAATAGTGTATTCAAGGTATGTGCTAAAAATGCTGACAGTAGTCTGTTGTAGCACTTCCATTATGCAGTAGTGAGCTACAAGGGATATGCAGGCCTAGTATGAAATAGGTCAAATTAAGCATTGTTGATAGACAGGCAGGGAGGGCCCCCAGCTATGTAGCTAATAGGTTTTTGGAGTGTTTGGAACATCATGGCACCTATATAGCGCTTAGATAGCCAGTCTTAAGCGCTATAAACACTAAGCTATGAGTGCATGCCTTTTAGAGCTTGCAGATGGGGTTAATACATCCCTGCTTCCCTTAGAATATTCAGCCTCACTAACGGTAGCCCTGGCTCCAAGCTAATCTTCCTTTTCTCTGGGAAGGTACTGATAAGACATTCCTCAGCCAGCGCAGATGGGAACCAAGGGAGGGGGTAGGAGCGAGCAGGGAGCATCTCAGAGAGAGCTGGGTTTTTTCCATGAACCAGCCTCACAGGGAAAGTTCTGGAACTATGCGTCATGGTGACTGACAGCAAGAGATTATAAAATATCCATGCACACATGGGATCAGGGGGAGATCGCCTGTGGACTTGATTCGTGTACAGTCAGGTGCCCGGAATTGGCTCTCACGGTGTCCTCCAGCCTTGTTTTTCTATGAAAAACCCAGGTCTCCCAGGGCTGAGATTAAGGGACGTAAGACTGTGTTTCTCTATGTTTCTCTATATTTCTCTATGTTTCTCTATGTTTATCTAAGTTCCATGTTTCACTATATTTTGCATTGCTCTTTGTTTTATGCTTTGTAATATTCTCTAACTTGAATCCCCAATGTATATGAAATTCACTGCTTAGAATAAATATGCTAAAACTTTGAGGGTGTCATTTGTCACTAGCATGAGATCACTGCTCAGCACAATAGAACCTGTATTTTGGGCTGAATTGGGTATTTTTGCTCTCAAAGGGCTGGCCCCGAGGAAGATTTTGCCCATATCAAGACAGCATTCAACCATTTTTTTTGACATTATAACTGGATACCGTGTGCAATGTCTTGGGGCGTCGTTTACACCTATGGTCTGGTCACAGGGTGCTCCCAAAGGGTATCACAGCTTTTCCCCTTTGCTATTGGGATTTTTGGTGGGTTTTTTGGATAATTGGCCCTACATGGATAGGGTCAGTTATGCTTTGGCCTAGCAGTAGAATCTGGAATCTTGCAAAGGTGGATCTGGAATGTCTGGATATGTAGGCGCTGGAAATTCAGGAGAGAGTGTCCTGTCCCTGTGAGCTCCCACCCTTTATATAAAAGCGGGTGACATCACCGGGTTTATTGTTTGGCAGAACTGAGCTAGACCTACCCCCATGAACCAGATAGGGCAGCCAATGTTGGTTGCCTTCTCCAGGAGGGGACTCAGTTTATGGGGTTGTTTTTTTATGAGGTACAATGCCTTCCCACAGACCTTTTTGCCAAAAATCAATCTTAACATAAATTGCACATTTGTACGGTTGTGGCACTTTAACAAATTACATAGGCAGATTACATATTTCACGCAGAGCATGACAGTCCAATTCTCCCATTTGTAGGACTTTGTTTCGTCCGTCTAATAATTTTTCTTCCTTTTCAGTGAGAAATGTTCTACCTAAAATTCTATAACTTTATACATGTGTACATATTATCATAAGGCATGTTAATCTTGAATTTCAAAGTGGCACCATATAAACTTTCCTCAGAATATCCAATTCTCTTCCTTTTCTGTCCCTTACATGTCACTGAAGGCTACCACGTCTTGAATTACAGCCATCAAAATTGCATCTAGATTGTGAAACGTTCACATTTCTGCGTTGTCCAATTGCAGAGATAAAAGTCTCAACATTTTATTAATGAACTAGTCTTTAGAGCCCAAATGGGCGGCCTTTGTCCTTTACTGGGACCATTTTCTTCTTCAGGCTACCACCAAATGTCAGTTCAGCCCAGGGCTGCCCTGAAGTTTACCCAGCTTGAGTGACTGGTGGTTGTCACTTCCAAAAAGTCGCACTTAGGTGTTCCAGCTCTATTGTCTCAAGCTGAAGCCCAGACAGAAGTCTGACGAGCATGTGAGATTGCTTCCTCTTGGTCCATTCAAAGTTTTCAAGGGCGGCAGGTAACAGATAGGTGTCCCAGAATCTAGTGTGGCTTCTTTTGGGGGGAAGGCCTCTCCTGTTGCTAGCAACCCCCAAGCAGAAACCTGTTTGGCTAGTTCCACAATGCAGCCAGTGCCTTTACTTAGTTATTTAATTTTTCTGCATCAGAATCATGTCTGTTGAAATAAAACATCCTATCTAGGTTTTCACACAACACCTCCCTGATATTCCAAGGCAAGGAAAGGGCTTCATTCTACATTGTACTTTTTAAAACAGGTGTTTTTGCTTGGTTTGCAAAAACACATTTTGACACGTGGTAAATCCTTCTCGGATTTTCCTTTCAAATTCAGTTTTTCTCTGTCATCTGGATTCCAAACATTGTTTTGCAGCCCTAGTTAGTTTCACTTATACAGCAATCTGTTTAAGACACAGGTCCACTGGAATTGACATATGCCCTTAGAGCTAGGGTTTCTTTTGAAGCAGTGATTTGTGACATTTTGTAGCCCAAAATTCAAGCGTTTTCCCGTGTGGTTGAAAGTAAAGCTTCTGTTGATTCCCGGATCAGGCCTAACAAAGCATGTTATTCAAGTATAATGCTTTCTTTTGCTGACACAATCTGAATGGGGATGGGCACAGCAGGATCTCCCTGGATTAGAACTGTGGAAGGTTGAACATATGAGAAAGAGCATCAGGGCACCCACATTTTAAACGCCAAATATTTTCTTTTTCAAGGGGAAATGTTGAGCTAGCAGCAAAGCAGTGCTGCTCTTCCATTTTCTTCTGGGGGCATGTAAGAAACACACAGGCTGCCTTTCTCACTGTGCTCGCTGCCCCATCTTGCCCAATAGGTGTTTGGCAAGACAGTGCAGCCACCATTTTGTAGCTGAAAAACACAGTTTTGATGCGAGGCAGTGTTGCTCAAAGGAGCCAGTGCAGCCCTTTTGCTGTTAACTGCTGAAGTACAACTTGGATATAGACGGAAATTCTGCTGAGGGGGTCAATGTATCCCACATCGCCTTGGATTGCAAACTCTTTAAACCTGGTCAGTAACCTCCAGTTAGACCTGGCCGGGTATATCATCACCCTTCCATCACTCATGCACACTCCAGATGTGTCATTTTCTGGCAGGCTTATACCACCCATGGCTGAGGGTATTAGGTACCTCTGGTGTCTTTTCATACTTGTCTGAATCTCTGATATTCTCCTTGATGTTTACATCAGGTGGTGCATTCGTTGTCGATTCAATGTCCTCATCCTCATGTGGACACTGGTTGTCCATTGCAATGCATTCTCCTCCAAAACATTTCAATTGGGAAACCTTACGCTGACTAGGGATCGGCCGTCACTGGCCAGGATCATTGATCCCTTTGTGTCTACCACTATGTACGGTTTTATTATGTATGTTCGGCATACATAGATGTGTCGGGAGGTTCTGCTGCGCAGCAGTACCTGCTCTCCTCTGTTCTGTGTCACTGTTTTTCCAACTCTCCGTGCGTTCTCCTTTGCAGTGGTCAGTTCTTGACTTTGCTCTACTTTTTGCACTTTGGGACATGGTGAAATGAGAGGAATGGAATCAGCCACCCACTTCTCGCTGTGGCAATGCCACCACTGGCGCTATGGATGTAGTGAAATGAATCGTTTAAAGATATTCCCTCTGGAATACAATAAGTGCACTGTGAAGTGTATCACCTTGAATTAGGGTAATCCAAAAGATTTTATTTAATATCCGCACAAACCTCTCTGCATCCCCATTTGTGCGAGTCCATTCTGTGGTTATTTTCCTGCACGTGATGCCACTGTTTTCCACAAACGGACAAAACGTTACGCCTGCTAAGTAGTGGGCTGTTATCGAAATGGAGCACTTCTGGAATGCTAGGACATTCCAAGATTTTCTCTAGTACTGTTTTGTGCACAGCGGTTGAGGATAGAAACTCCACTTCTGGGAAATCAAAGAATCCTTCCAGGATGACCAGGAAATGTTGACCCATCATTATTTTCCCAAAGTCAACACTGACCACCTACCATTGAACGGAGCTGCGCATAGGAGCTTCCACTATTGCCCCTTTGTCTGGTCTCCCAGTGGTCTGATACTACCCATAAATCTTCACTAGCTTTTCTTTTAGGCCAGGGACCCAGATGTTTGCCCTCAGTCTTGGCTTTATCTTGGTGGTGCGTGGGTGGCCTTTGTGTGTTGATCCAAACACCTTGTCCATGAGGTAGGATGGTGCCTCTATCCTGGAGTCACATATCGGGATGCCTTTGCTGGCATAGGATAGCTCTTGTATGATTAGCCACAGGCTTGTAATGGAAGTTGCTGCTGCCATGGTTCAGTGTGAGTTGTCATTTAAGCATATGTTCCAGTGGCGGAATTTCACCACTTGTAAGGCTAAGTATATGCAGTCATCACTTTCAGTAGCCATGGTAATTTCTTCATGGGGCGCTGTAGTAATAGTGTGAATGTGTGCTTCTGTCGCTTTTCACTCACTACCAATAGGGTCAGGGAACAACACTGGGTGTTTGGACGCAAATTTGTCCTAGTTGTCACCACTTGGTCGATAGCATAGTGTTATGTTGTATCCTATAGTTGTAAGAGACAGCGCTCTACCTATTGTCTGGGTGATGTCAAGATCTTTGCATGATCGGGAGTAGGGGATCTTGCTTTGTGGCTACAAGGGCATTTTGTCGAAAGATATATGAATGGAAATGTTGACAGCCCCACATCACTACCAGTGCTTCTCTCTCAATCTGGCTATGGTTTATTCTGTGGGGGTGTAATAACACTCCTGGTCATATGCTGAAACACTGCAGCCTCATATGCTATCCCAGAGATCAGGTGTTTATTGCAGAATAGACCAATGTGGGGTAAAAAGGCTCCAATATAGTGGGAGTCAAGATGTAAAGGGATTTGGTGATAACGTGGATTGAGGTAAATCTTTGGGAAGAAACACGCACCTATGGATCCACAATTATCAGGTGCCTTTCCCTACAAATAGCCTTCTTCAATATTATTATATCAATGTAGTTTCTAGCAGCAACCAACCAGTTGATTTAGTTTCTATGTACTGACAACGGGTGACACCCACAGTGTTGTACTATACACTTGCTCGATTATGTCAGTCTTTTCAGGCTTTAAACGTTCATGTTCCACCTGAGCTCAGAGGTGAAAGTAGCCATGCCTGTGGTGCAGTGATACCAGCTTTATACTGTCAATATGGACTTTGATTGTCTGGGACTTCAGGTAACCTACTCCATGGAATACTTCACTGTTCGTGGTGGACCCATGCCCTTGGGGGCTGCTACACACACTGCAGCACTCCCTGGGTGGCCACATTCCCTGATGGGCCACCGGTAGTCACTACCGCACCTCGCGGCTCATTGACTCTTCAAGTGGCATCCCTGTTGATGTAGGTTGGCTGCTGTCATTCACTGAGCCGCCTCTCTTGTCTTGAAGCTCTGCCCCCGCTCTTCACTGTGGCGTCGCAGTGCAAGGAGCGGGCCACACACTCCCTGGGGATCTGGCTGGTGTTCTAGAGCTCCCAGCATGCAGCCTGGTTCAGTGGAAAAACGTGGCACGGTATAATTAGGTTTCTAGGCCTGGGGAGGGAATTTAAGGTCCTCCACTGTCCTCCAAGGAGCTGTTAATCCAGAAGCTCCTTTTCCTTGTCTGTCCTTCCTCCAAAGGTTTTTGTTCACTACCTGCATGCCCGCTGTACCATCGCCATGCAGTGACCAGACTTGCCCAGCTGTTTGCTGTTAGGAGTGTCCGCCGCTATCCTGTGACCAGAGCTTTTGAGTCTAGAACTGGTTGACAGTCCAAACCCCCAAACTCAAGTGCGGATTGTGAGTAATAGCCACACATAGCCTACCACATCTTGATACTTTGTCTTTGTTCAACTTTTTAAGTAATCCGCTCCATACCCTGATTCCTTGTTAAAACTGATAGAATTCTGTGTGCATCTTGATCTCCAAATGTTAGCGCCACTTTTCTATTGATATCTGTCTTGCATAGATCATACGTCCTTTGTCATATTTGGAATAATCAAATTAATTCCCACATAAAGTTGAACGTGGGTTGAAAAGGCTGACGTCGCAAATCAATCTTGGAACGTACCGTGTCTTTCTTTAACCATACAGTCTAGAGAATTTAGTTTAAGTAAAACTTGCCTTTCCTTTTTAAAACCAATTTTTTTTTCTTAACTGCTTTATTTTACCTAAACTGAACCTCATTCCACCTTGAAAATCTCATCCAATTCTTAAGATATAGTCACTTTTTCACTTCCATAGTGTCCTTGTGATGTGCATCTATCACCCAGCCTAAAATCCGGTTCTGTGTATTTCACCTGTTTTTCTTAAAAAACGTTTTTGACATTTAAAACTGAAAAAGAGAAAATTGCAAGTTTTCAACGTGTGAATGTGGCTGCACTGTGTTTTCATTTCAAGTTGTTTTTTAACTGTATTCCTTTGGTGATTCTTACCTTATAGTTGCTAGTGATATTACATCACTGATACTGAGGTAAAACATATGTATATCATTATTTAACCACACATATAATTAATTATTTGTCAAATTCAAAGTGCGAATTTATGCCATTGCAAAGGGTTTGAAAATGTTTGCCTCTTATTTTGTGAGGGAAGGTCTGATTTTGATTCTGTTTGCTGTCTCATATTCCTGATTCCCTGCTGCATCTTTCTATCAGAATTCGATAAATTGGGGTTTGAGGGGACATTGCAGGGGGAAATCTTATCTTGGGGGCTATATATCCTAATTGAAAAAGTGCTCCTATTCATTTGTGCTTTGGATATGTTCTTGTAGAAGGTTACCCATGTGTATTTCAGTATTTTTCATTGTAATTATCACCCCATTGGTGATTGCTGCCCAATATAAAAATTGTTTGATTTTCTTTAAAATTAAAATAAATAAATATTGTGTTACCACCCACCAGCCTGGTTCACGGTTCATTGTGACCCGGGGTATTTGTAAAAGTGGGTGTGACACGGGTTGGTATCAGCTCAATTTGAATTCATAGAAAATCAAGAAAAAGCATTCTCATTGCTCGCTACATCTAAGGCTAAGGGTGAAGGTCCTGGTCCGGTGTGTGACGCCTGGTTGGAATCCTTCACAGCGAGCAGGGTTGTAGGCATATCTGGTATGGGGAAAACTGTATCCTGGGGTGGGGTCTGGCAAGCTTCCACATAATGGTGCCGCTGGGCCCCTCCCCCAGAATGTTAGTGTCTATTGCTCCCAAACAACCGTGGATGCGTGAAGTGGAGCAAGAAAACAAATCTGGAGGATGTGCTACACATTTAGCTGTGATGTTCATGCGCTAATTTCACCATCTACAACTATACTTGCATAACTCGAAAGTGAGCGGTGGTCACAATAAAAGCCTGTTGATCGCTGTCATGGTGTAGTTATACATGCTCGACGCAGAAACGTATTCAGATCTTTTTTCAAAGAAAGAAGCGCTGCCTCTGGGACACACTACAAACTAATATCAATTAAGCTTCATCTTTCTTCATCAAATCAACGGACCCACTAAGGTTATCACCACCACACAAAGTGCATGTGAACACCAACAACACACCAAGGACTAAAGTGCACAGGGCTATGGATTAATTAACTCGATGTGTCAAAATAACTCTTCTATGAATATTAGAGTGCAAACACATGGAATTACAATAACACGGGTTTTGCATGTATGTTATAAAAAGCAAAAGCTAAACAGTTATGCACAAAATACAGCAATAGTGATGCTCCAAAAGATTATAGGCATGCAGATATTTCACAGGGGATTGTGGCTATGCGGATGTCCTCGTCAGTCTCTTTTGTTTTACTTTGTATGAATTTTATAGCTTCGTTGGTGTCCCAAGAAACCGCTCAGCAACTGAATCGGGCAGGGCACATCTTGGGGGGTTGCGAGTTTGAAGGGTGGGGGGTTCTGTTCTGTATCCAGAGCTCAGCTACATCCACTGCCCTTATCGCTTAACAGTACAGCACGTACAGCAAATAGGTTGAGGTTCTACAACTACCCGGGGTTCAATGCTGTTTTAAGGACATCTTTTGTTGGTTATGTGAACTTCAGCCTTCAGACTTCATTTAATTGTGTGTGTGCATGTTACCCTCGCTGCATTAATGGGCTGCCAGTGGTAAAATATTAAACCATAGAGCATGAGGGACTGTAGTGGGGCTTTGGGTGGGCAGGAGCTAGCCACAGCAGAGCCCTGTCAACCTCCAAGAGCGCTCCTTGAGGTGGGATTCCCTGAGTCCCGCATTAGTAGCTCCCGGATGTTGGTCCATGTTTAGGGCAGTGCGGCTGTCTGGATGCTGAAGCAGAGGAGCCAGCACCTGACTTCCAAAAGGTAGCATTTACACATTTCTATATGTAGCTCCTGCGTTCTGGCCCCAGTCTGGGCTAGGGGTTGCGACACTTGCAAAATAAAAAATAAATAAAAACAGGTGATGTGCTACATCCTGAGTCCTTACCTTCTGCACTCCAATGTGACTCAGACACTGAGGTGGATTATATTAAGATCTTCAAAAACATCTGTTAGGCAGAATCCTGTGCAGTTCCCTTGGACTACACAAGATTAGGACTACAGGTGAGAGCAATAAATCCCCTTTGGTATCAGTCTGTACCACAAAGATTTAGTTGGTAGCTGTGGCTGAGCAGTCAGACTTATCTCAAGAGGGAGATGAGCAGTATTCATGGTTTACACATTAGGCCCATTAGACTATGGAACAAGGAAACACTGACCAAAGCTGTGTAGTTAAAAAGTAAATATATATTTATTTTATATACTTCTAATCAAAACACATGTATCACAGTTATCAAGCAAGTCAAATTAAATCAAGGAAAAATATACACACTCCCTATATGAATTGTAGACCAAGTGGACCAGAGTAAAACTGAGCAAAACGGCTCAGTGACAACTACACACAAAGGATCCTCTAACAATTTCTCACAAGGGAGGGAAAACACAAGTTATTCAGAAATAGGTCCTAATACACCCTATCAACACCTCCCAACAGTCGTGAACAAGTTCGGTAAACCAGTGCATCAATATAAGCAATTCTTAGAATGAAAACTGAGCAAAAGGGCACTTCACAATGATTACACAGTGGGAAGGATGAGTAGTTATAAGAAAGGAGTGCACCACACAGTTCAATTGGAGAAGCAATCTCGAGAGAGCAGATCTAACAAATGTGACCAGAGTCACTAGGCCTGTGCCAAAGTTAGTGGTACTGGGCAAGGGCCCAGGAGCAAAATGTTCTCGTCGTTGCAGTCAAGTCTTTGGTTAACGATATTTGAAAGGGTGGTTGCAAAAGTTTGAAAAGACAATGTTAAGAGAGTGGGGCGGCCAACCCAACAGATAAATAAAGGATTTCAAACACCTTTAGACATACCGCGAAGAAAGGGGGGCCTGGCGGAACAATGTACCTTAAACGTGAAGAAGTGGCTCCTGCGGTGGTGATTGTTCTGGTAGTTCCTGCAGTTCGAGGGGTCCAGCAGAGGAAGAGAGGCTCTTGTCGCGGAGGAAGGTTCGAAGTACTGCACTACCCAGGGATGAAACCAGCCGCGGTGCTGCCAAACGAAATTTAAAGGGTACGCTGCTTTTAATACCGGTCCGGGTCGATAGCTGCCTGGCTTTCCAGTCTCCAAGTGCTGGGCACTGGCCATTCGACCACAGCAGGTTCGGGAAGGTGATTGGCGAACTGGTTGACCCCACCAGCTCAAGGTAAGAAGGCTCTTTCAGATGAAGATCTTCTCTCGTCGTGTGGAGAAAAGTGGTGAGATGCTGCAGCAGGGCTTCACCGGTGGTTCAGTCATTGCCGGTGTCTTTGGCTTCTCTCCTCTTTGGATTCTTAGTTCCAGTGGCGACGTCTTGCTCTTCCAGTCCTCAGGACCCTGCTTTTATGCACAAAGAGCCCCATTCATACAGCCTAGCTGTCACTCACACAGTGGAGTGGTCATCTTGGCGGGAGACCCTCCAGCCTATCAGGATAGAGTGCGACTACTCCCCCTCCCACACAATGGACCCACCCCAGACTCAGTGGCACCGGAAGGCAGAAACCCGCCAAACGGACGAACAAAGGATCCCCGAACTGGGTTAGGATTGTAGAGAAAGACACGAGAAAGAAGTTATATTAAAGTTCCGGCAAATAAAACCCACTGGAGCAAAGTATATATTAAAATGCACCGGCGGTATGTTAGAGGCTGTCAGAAAAAGTGGTAGCCTCGAACAATGGGAAAATCCGATAGAGAAATATTTGCGGTTGAATATTTATGGTAGCAACCACTGCCACCAGCCAGAAACTTTTGAGAAAGGTACTGTATGGTACCCTCTTAAAAATTAACATAGGGGAAAAACTATTAACCCCTTCCAGTACCTCCATATTAAGATGGGTTGTACTGGTTTATTTCATATAATTTGACTAATAAAGTCAATGAGGACTTTACATGTCCTGGGAGACAGCAGTCAGTCCCTGGGTATGGAGTCTATGTTTGGGGGTCCCTACGACACCCCTGTGTTACTGCACTGAGGGTGCTGTGTAACACATGTGAATAAAGATGGTTCCTATGGGGGGAGAAGATCCCATAGGCATTAAACACAAAAATAGCCAAGAACACACAAAGCAAAAATGCCTAAGAGTGGGAAAAAGACTCTCACTATTAGCAGGTAAAAAGAAACAAACCCTTCAAATCCAGCAAAGCTGCTGGGGGACTCTATAGCTAAGGGAAATTAGCCATAGAATGAGAATTCTCCCTAACAACATCTTATTTTCAATGGTGGCTGGGGAATTGTTGATCTGGATTGGCGTTAATATTTGCACTGAATATGAGGGAGTGACTGAGTGCAGCGAGGAATCCATGACCAAACAATGGGGGTTCCACCAAGTCCCCACCCTCACAATAAAATGTTTAAATGATAGGTTAAAAATTGGGTAAAAAAGTCACACAGTTTCCAATAGGTTTTGTATGGGAGCACATAAAAAAGCCCAGTTGATGCAGGTCGCCAACGGTGCACAGGAGCATTTACCAACACATTTTCACAATGTCATTGCCTACAACACATACCAGTATATAAATCATGTTCACAATGGCTATTCCAATACATGTTCATGCAGGTTGCACCAATATAGGCCAGTGTTAACATTTAAGGACTCTGAGTCAGTAATAAATGCCATGCCAAATTCAATGAAGGCCAGTCAAGCCACATAATAACACTTATCATGTTCACCTTACCCTTAATACTCAGTAAAGATTTTACTGTGCTACACGGGTAAAGCAAACATGACAATACATGACAATACAAGTGCCAGTCCCCACCAGGTGATGGATGGTGGGGGTATGGCATTGCACACCCCTAAATTTAACGGCCCCTCGCCCCCTTCATGCTCCCATACAACACTTTCACCCGCGCATTCAAACATTACTCATACAACTCCTTGCATGCCCGCATATATAAATGCAAAAACAAAAACATATAGATGACTTCAAACGTCCACAAATCATATAAAAACGCAACTAGACAATATATGAATGGGTAGCAAATGACATCCCGTCTGCCCATTAGAAAAGAAGCAGGTTCCAAGAGAGAAAAAAAAGTACAGTGCAGAGGAGTGCTGCTTCTCCCTGTAGAAATGATGCACTCCTAGCACATGCCTAATGGGCCACAATGGGACACGCCTGGCTTGCACATACAGCTCCTAGCTTATACATACAGCTCTCCCAGATATATTGTGGGCACCAGCATCACAAAGGCGATTTAAAATAACTAAGAAGACATATTGTGGGCACAGACATCAACAATGTGTTTTACTGTGGCAGCGCTGGCAAGAAACTGCGTAAATGGTACAATGTTTGTTATACAAAACTCAATAACATAGCATAACGTGGCAAGGCAAACAGTTTCACTCATTCCCACGTGGGGCAGTACTCTGTATGGCCCAAGCAACTCTGGTGACTGGCAGCAATAGGGAGAAAATGAATGTTGGCTCTGCAAATGTCAGTCCTCTATGCTAGCAGAGATCATGGGGCCGATTCATGGAACAAACGTGCACCGAAAATCCCAGCGCAAGCAGGCGCAAGGTGGCGCAAGCGTGAGAAAGCAAGCGCATGCGCACACGTGCGATTCAAGGAAGGCGCTGCGCTTGTTTGCCACTGGTTGTGTGCCAAATCGGTGCATGTCGCACGCGGGCACACACGTCATCAAACGGCATGCGCTACGCACACAGCAAAAGCGCACATAGCGCAGCACACACAACAAAAGTAGGCGGAACAGTGGGCGTAACACGCGGAATGGGGAATAACGCATGAAAAAGAAGGCGCAACTGTGGAAGTACTGCAGGGAACTACACGGAACGCCCACACGCACGCGAACAACCCGTATTCATGGATACAAAAGACGCACACAGGCGTGAAAGCGTCCTCCACACGAAGGCAGGCCGAAGCGTCCCCGCGCACAGTATAAAAGTGCACACAAACAACAAACACGTATATACAGCTACGATGAATACCCATTTGTCGCAGCACTGATCGTGGGACACCGCAGGAGGAGGAGAATAGCAAGGGCATGCATTTTTTCACCACGGACAAGCCTTTTTGGGATGCCTGACGACCAGGTCTACGGCAGGTATAGGTTTCCACCCTGTATCATCCTAGACCTGGTCAGGGAGTGGGAACATGACCTTAGATCCCCCACCCTTTGCTCCCAAGCATTGAGCCCCTAATGTCATGCATTTTTTGGCTGGCCACTGGGTCATTTCAGCGGACTACTGCCATAGTGGGGCAGGGGTCTCACAGGCCACGCAGTCATGCTGCCTACACTAGGTCTTGGCAATCATGACAGCGCGCCCCTCAGTCTGCAGGCACATATACATGCCCAGAACACCCGCAGAAAGGCAGGCCATTGTCCTGGACTTTTACAGGGTGGCACACTTCCCCAAAGTGCTCGGTGCCATAGATTGCACCCATGTGGCCCTACGTCCACCTAGGGCCACTGAGCACATCTACCGAAACCGCAAGCACTGGCATTCCATCAATGTACAGGTGGTATGCGATGCAAAGGGAATCATCACCTCTGTCTATGCAAACTACCCTGGCTCCACCCATGACAGTTTCATATACAGAATGTCTGCCCTGAGCCGGGCTTTTGAAGCTGGCCAGCATGGCGACACATGGCTCCTAGGTGAGTACAAATGCCCTTGCACATGCATGCATGTCACACACACACACAAATATACAAACCCCAATAATCACAACCATTATCACCTCTCCAGGGGACAGTGCCTACCCTCTGAGCAACCACATGATGACGCCAATCCGAACCCCACCACACCACCCCAGGTAAGATACAACGCGGCCCATATTGCAACCAGGGCCATAGTGGAGCGCACATTCGGAGTGCTCAAGTCACGCTTCCGCTCCCTTGACCGCTCTGGTGGGCAGCTACTCTATGCACCCCAGTAGTGTGCAGGATCATTGTGGCAGCATGTGTCCTGCACAATGTTGCAACACGGCAGGGCGTACCGGTGGACATGGTGGTGCCCCCACATCCCCAACCACAGGCACAGGCGCTGCCCATGGGTGGGGATAGGGCACGTGGCGAGGATGCCCGGACCCAGCTTGTGGACACATTTTTCACCTAAACTCCCACCCCTGCGGAGTGCACACAGGCCTGGCACATACCAGGTGACAATCGATGATGACAAAGAGACAGTCAACTGTCACAACCTTACCACCCTGAGATTATTGCCATGGAAGTGCCACATTGTGTGCATCCCTAGCTACCTAAACACAAGCAATCCTGTGTGACCAAAAGGCACACATGCAAGGTGTGAATCACACACACCTGCAAAACAGGCCATGACTATCACTTGTATGTCACTCAAACCCTCCCAAAGCACAACATGACATGGCAAACAATAGCCATACACCAACACAGTACCTATAAGATACACATTGCCATGTGAAAAATGTAAATTGGCATCAGACAATGATGCCTGACATGGAATCAGATGAAATGACTGACCAAAAACCTCCCACCCAAAATAAGTCATACCCAAATGCATTCTAAAAGTTGAAGTTGTAACATAACAATGAATGCCTGTCTACATGCACATTGTGCATTGAAAAATCAACACTGCAGCTTCTGTGTGCCGTGTCCACCTCCTGCAACGCACTGCTCAGTGCAACAGCACAGTTAATAGCCATTGCGTGTGATGCACACCCTGAGCATCACATCTAAGCAAAAAACCACATCAAAAAGCAAATTAGGCATGTACAGGATCCACAATTGGTCATAGGACATGTGCTGCAGGGACACAGTGGGCACCAGAAGGAAAACAGAGTGTACACGTGGACATGGAAGGGTGGTTGTACATGTAGTGCATTATAGTGCGAGTGTGTGGGTGAGTAGGAACATGCACTCAACATATGCATGTGCAATCAAGTGACCATCAGTGTCCTATACACATCACATGTGAACATTCACCATGTGTACACCCCAGCATGTCAAACCACAACTATCCCCTCACACCTGAAAGGTAAACACAACACATGAACAGGCATTGATCAGCAGAACACATCATGTACATAGGATACCACAATTACAATGTCAGGATGCCCATCACACTGCAGGGCAAGGCAACTATCACCAACCAAGCACCACCTCTCCCTCACAAATCACCATGACCCACTGAACAACTGCACCAGTGTTATGGAGCCTTCATCCTTGAATTTCACCTGGCCACAGGATCACCCTTCCCCTTTGTCACCATCTCCCACCTTGTAAAACGTGGGTAAAACGTGGCCTGTCGGAAGGCGGCTGTACGAGCGAGCTAGACAGTGCGGCTTGACACATTCTCGTTGCCCTCTAAGTCCTCTCCTCTAGCCTTTTGCCCTTTCAACCTGAGTTGGTGCTGGCGTCGGTGAGGACGGACGGACGGACGGACGGCCAGAGCTCTGTGGAGTACTGCAACTGAGAGTGCTATTCTGAGCTGAGATCGATAAAGATAAGAGATAAGCGATCTCCCATTCTATGCCCCATTTGTTGCTTAGGAGTCCGTGCCCACATCAGTCTGCTCGTGTGTTCGAGAGTCTAGGATTTAAGGACTCAGTGACCTGAGCGGAGGCAGAGGCCGAGGCGAATGGAGACTACGGTGCTGAGCAGAGCGAGTTCTACTTGACTGAGAACTTGCCCTACAGGTCCATACACATTTCCCAGGATGTACATTCGGGAACAAGTGGCCAGTTTCAAAGTTGAGATATTGGTAAAATTATGGATTCAGTTTGCATAATTCTGTATTCCTGTGTGTATTATTGCCTTATTGCTACATTAAAACCTTTAAGTGGCAAATATTCCAACGGGAGTGCGCCGTCCTGAAGAAGATGGGCATCAACCGTGAAACAGCCTAGATGCTCCGCACCATCGAAACTACTTCCTGTGTATATGTCAGACCTAGTGTATATAGTAGGTCATGACAGTACAGTAGTCGACGTATGGCACCCCTTTTTCTAATTAGGAACTACTATTGCCTTGTCCATATATTTTTGGAGTTTTCTCTACATTGTTAAATGCGGCCATAGCCTCTGACCACCAGCCGGGTGACCCTCTTCAGCCGACTTGAGGTTCAGACAGCTTGGCAACATGAAGTTAATACTGACTGAATTTTCAGTCTGGTTTTATATTGGCACTTTGTTTCACTATGCACTTTATTCTACAACAATATGCTGCTATTTAGAGATGAGCTCGTAACAAAATTTAAAATTTAATATGTATGTTTTAAACAAATGGAATTTAAATAAAATATTCATGTTTTTCAATTATTGTTTGGTTTATATGGCCTGATCTGTGATTCCGAATTTCGGGGGCCACCTCTCTCCCCAACCCATTGCCGGTCACCACTTTAACTTGAATTTTGTTTCCGCTGACACACTCTCTGTTCACTATAAAACGTTGCCTGCACCCTCAGAGTCCACCTTGATTTGCAAAAACACTACATCTAAGAGAACTCAAAGCAGGCCAACACAGAGGCCAAGCAAAAAGCCTGCAGGCAGAAAAACTAACCAGAACAGCCTCCAGTAGATGACTTGAAGTAGCAGTACCTCACAAAGGCCAAGTACTACCACAATGACGTAACAACCAAGGTAGCACAGTAAAACAATGTCACAACAGGATGTGTACCATGTGTTGTACGTAACATAGAATGAAGCACCACAAACGGATGTGTACTGTCACTGCTCCCGTGTACAGGTGCAGGAGTGGCACGAACCAACCACCCGCACCGTGGTCTGGGTGGCTGCAAGGTCAAACTCACACAGGCCTCTGAGAACCTGGTGGGGAAGGAGGGTCAGGTATATGGAGTTGGGACAGGCGTTGGCATACTGGATAACCTGAATGAGGTGCAGGAGAGGGGAGTAGGATTGACACGGGAAAGAAGGGAATGGCCAAGAATGTAGTACTCACATTAACACATACACAATCATACCAAACTTGTTCATCATAAACATAGCAGCAATTCACTGAAATGGAAGTCAAGAAACTTATCTCTGGGGTGAGTGCTGGCCTCCTGCCTGCGCACTCTCAGGTCCGGTAACAGGAGCACTTCAATGCTGCAAAGAGAGCCACAGTTAAAAATCTGTGCGTGCCCATAACACACAAACACACCACCAAATATTCCCCAAAGTAACAAACTACTCTACAAACAGACAATCTGGTGTGGATGCTTCGTACCCATACGTAACATTACCCCTGTGATGGTTCATACACAGTCAATGCAGTAAGTCAGGCGCCGGTGGGTGCGTGGCAAATAAAACACCAATGTGTCACGAATCACACAACATGCAATGTTCCCTGGGTAAGCAGACAGACGCATATAGCAAGGTATGACTTCCAAACAAGACGTGTTCCACCATGACCCAAATAAAGTAGGCAGTGCATGTTTCAAATTCTACATGGAAATTAAATGCACTCCACCCGAGTCTGTCCCTTGCCGTCTGTCCCTGTGAGCTGCTTCTTTCCATTTCTCGGAACGCTACATGGGTGATACAAGTGCCTTAATGGACCATGGTGGACAGGAGGGAATGTGCCACTCCTCCTACAGGTGCCCCAGACAACCTTACAATCAACTAGCCATGAGTCCACCAACACATCTGAGCTGTATTGTGCTTTTCAACATGAATATTCGTCCAAGCTCACCCTCAGTGCTGCTACTAAGCATGCATGTGCAACTGGCCTGGTGGAAGGTTTGCTGTGTTGTGGCTCCCCTGTGCTGCTCCCCTTGCCTGGAGTCCCTTGAAACACGTCAGCAGTTTTCGGATGTATGATTGCAATCCCTGTGCCTCTGCTTGCGCACACATGTGCATGTGGGCACCACCAAACGTGTCCAGATTCCAGACGTCCAATGGCCCATGTCTGCTGGCAAAGGTGGTCTGGAGGCTCATCCCCCTGCAGAAAGGTCATGAAACACATGATTAATGCATTAGATTAATCTGTGTGTGTCTCTTCAGGCATCACATCACTGGACCATGTCAGAGACGTACATCAGAAATCACAGCACAGTCCGTCTTTCACAGCCAAAGTGTGGAACACACTATCTATTACATGAATTGCAACAAGCACATGTACAGTAAAGATAAGAAACATACTACACAATGTATAGCAATGAATGTACACATGAATCATGAAACACACCATCTAGCAAAAGCAGAACAGTGGTCAATAACACCCCAATCATCCCCACTAGGGGTGTTAACACAAGTTCCACAGCAGCAGACATGCCACAGATATGACAGTACAAAGCCCTTGTGTAATAGGCTGTTACACCGAACCATCCTTGCGAGCCCATGGGTAAGGGAAGCAGGAGTGGCATATGTGAGTCAAGGACCCCAAACAGCAAACACATACACAAGACAAGCCTGAAGGGCCCAGCTGGAACAGACAGTGGATGCTTTCAAAAGCCAAAAAGCACCACACTGTCACATGAAAGCACAATAGACAATCAATTTTAAACTATATTAACTAATTACACTAACTACGAAAAACCTGCTTTACCTAATTAAACTAACTATCAAACAGAAACTTAACTAACTAAACTAAAAGAAAAATAAAAAATGGCTACATACGACCCGGGGGGGGGGGGAACCCAGGAGGGGGGAGGTACAGGGCGCTGCTCAACACCCACATGTGATGATGCTGAGCCAAAAAAAAAACCTGCATGGGCTCAACGCCTGCACAGCCCGACCTATGTGGGAGATAGATGGTCGTCCGAGTCTGGCTCATCCTGGAAAGGAGGACGTGGCACAGTAGCCTGGCCACGCCTATCCATAGCTTGCCCCTCATCAGCAGCAAGTCTGCCGGACGGGTGAGCCTGGTTCTGTGTGGTGATGACTTGTAGGTCTGCATGCAGAACCGCCCGTGATACACGTACTTCCTCTTGCAAGATATCACGCGTAACATGGAGTTCCTCCTGTAAGGCCTGGCTGGACAACCGCTGCACCTCCTGGCAAGCCTGTAGCTCAGCCGAGATGGTACGCTCAAGCTGTGCAGGATCTGACTACACCATCATCCCAAAAGAAACTTAATTTCAGCTGTTTCCACAGTGCCCAGGATGCCTCCATGCCCCAGTAATCAACCCAGATACTTAAGGACAAAGTAGAACTGCTTGATTATAGAAGCAGCAGTGTGTCACTAAGGAACGCGCAGTTATAATAAAAGTGTACGTCTCTGAAAAGGGGCCTGCTGTACTGGGGTGCAATAACCTAAGGCATCTCGATATCAAGCTTGATCCATGCTCCTCACAGCAAGTTTTCACAGTGCAAAGCCAGTCTATTGAAAGCATTGTTGAACACCACAGGAAGGTTTTTTTGAGAATCATTGGGTACGGTAAAGCAGTGCATACACAACATTGAGCTGCATGCCAATGCTATACCAGTGAAGCATAACGTGTGCCCTGTTTGATTGGCTTCACCAAAAGAGCATGGTACATGCTAGATGCTCGAGCAAGATGCTCGAGCAAGGTGTCGCTGACAGTAGAAGCCGCAGATTGGCTGAGCCCCATGGTCCTAACCAAGAAACAAGGGGGTTCCAAATTATGCATTTGCATCTATCTTCGCAGTTTGAATATGGCGTAATTACAGACTCGTATCCACTGCCGAACATTACTGAGCTACTCCTGCTAGTGCAAAATCCAACAATATACAACAAGCTTGCGGTCAACATGTACCACCAAATCGTCTCGATGAGGACGTCACAGCATTCGTTACCCCTGAAGGCACGTTGCAGTATATTAAGATACAGTTCTGATTATCAACTGCAGCAGCAGCGTTTGCAAGGTTGGTCACAAATGTACTCAGGAACATACAGCACATGAATTTCTTTCAAGACAACACTGTAGTCTCTGGCCGCGGAGTAGCACTGTTCCACCCTGTCCACTGTACTCCGGCCACTTGAAGACAGGGGGCTGACATTGAGAACTGAAAAGTGCATCTTAGGTAAAACGGAAGTGGAGTATTTAGGGTACTCCATTTCTGCTGCAGACTTTTGCCCCAAGGTATCCTTAGTAGAAGTAATCAGAAAGGTCCCGGATTCTACTTCAAAAGAACAACTATACTCATTCATAGGCCTCTCTGAGTACTATGCTAAGTTTGTAGAAGCATTTTCAACCACAACAGAGCCACTCAGAGCAATTGTTAAGAAAAATGCACCATGCATATGGTCCCAATAAAACTTGAAGAGACCGGAGGTACTTTTTTACCGACCATTTATAAACAGCCCTCCATCGAACTTTTGATTAAACAATACACTGGCCCTCATTACGACCCTGGCGGAAATTGACTGACCGGACCGCAACAGCGTAAATAGCGTTTCCGCCATAGCACGAAGGAGCAAAGTGCGGCCAATCACGACCCATCGGGCACGAGCATTACGCCATGGCGGAATCCGAAAGGCTGCGATGGCGGAAATGACCCCAAAACGGCCCTTACCGCCGCCGTACGCTGCACCAGGTGCAATACCGCCACCCATCTTAGCGGTCACCGTAATGAGCGGTCACCGTAACGAGCGTGCACCGCAAATTACGGCCACCGTAAATATACGGAAACGGAAGTAAAAGCATGTGGCCGGAACGGGAAACAGCACGCCGCACAACTATAAAATCCGAATCCCAACACAACCATTAAAAATCCGACCCTGACACACATCCCAACCCGTTAGCAACCCCAGTTAAAAAAATAAATATGGGAAAGGTAGCCAAGAAAGCGTGTGACCGCAAGCGGCAGGTACACTTCTCCCGAGAGGAACTGACCGTGCTCACCGAGACCCTACAGGAAAATTCCGCCGTCGTCTTCTCCAGTCAAATGACCAGGACGGCCCTTGCCAACAAGAAGGCCATATGGGTCCTGGTGGCACAGCGCGTAAGTGCGGTGGGGACAACACCCCGCACGCCACAGCAATGTCGCAAGCGGTGGGACGACCTGCGGATCCGCGTACGCAGCATACTTTCTGCGAACAGGAACATCGCCACAGCTACCGGGGGGGGTTCAGAGTCGCCCATCAAGTTGACCCCCTGGGAGGAAATCTGCGCCTCCACCATAGGAATGGAGAGCATAGAGGGAGTCGGAGGGATGGAGAAAGGAGTGCCGACATCCGGAGAATCAGGTAGGTTGGCCAAGAGAAACAATGCGAAATCCACAAACCACGAACATGTGCAGTACCATGTGACCCCATAGTGCAATACATACTCAGCCCTGACAGCGCCCTCTAAAAGTCAGAATGAACAAACAAATCAATCAAGAAGCCATAAACAACCCCTACATGTGCAGCATGCACCCCCTAACTGCAGGCAGCCAAATGAATGCATCCTCAATCCACACGAAAATGAGACCACCTCCAAGGCCCAGTCCCAAATCAGCCTCATGTACCACCCCAATGCATTTGATACGTTGCCATTCCGAATCCGACAGACCCATAACTAACGCTCGCCCCTCTTTACTCCACCACAGGGTCCGATACCAACGACGAGCTGCAGGACACCCCTACCAGCACGCCTGCAAAGAGGGCCAGGACCAACGTCCCAAGAGCCTCCACCTCAGGTGCAAGGATCAAGACACGGCAGCAGCAGGAATCAAGTGGCAGCACACTGGAGGGGACTGCAACAGGCACCCCAGCAGCCAGCAAGTCCACAACCCCAGCACCACAGGTCCCCCCAAAGAACGTATCTGATGGCACTGCCTCTGGTGGTAGCAGCACCATAGGTGACACAGCTGTCATGCCAGCATGCTCCGACACGGAAAACAGTGCTGGCGACGTAGGTACCATCCATGACCTTTCCCAATCCCCCTGCATGTTCCATCCCCTACACCATGACGAAACCACGCAGGGGCACCCTGAAGACGACGACTGGCCAACCCCCACAAGTCCTGTGCCAAGGCAACATGTGTTGAGCAGCCCCCCTGTCACACCACCGCAAATGTCCATGGCCCAGCAGAGGCAACAGTCCCTCGACCTGCTGATCGAGCAACAGCAGGAAGCGTCCACGCTACTCAAGGACCATGCAAATGAATGCGGGGGTTCCAGGGCAGCCATGGAGACATCCACCGAGACACTCAGGGCACAAATAGAGAAAAGTAGTGAGAGCCTCAGGGGAGAAATGGAGAGAAGCACCGAGAGCCTGAGAGCACAAATGGAGAAAAGCACCGAGAGCCTGAGGGGGGAACTGCATGCGACGTCCAAAGACGTCTGTGCTGAACTTGCTGCTGTGCGCCGTGTGCTCTCGGAGCTCTCACAAACCCTCAGAGACATGCATGGACGCGAGCAGGCAGAGACCTCATCCGTGGCAAGTTCCGTCCAGGGCAGCCCCCAACGCAGATCTGGCAGGAACCTGCGCTCCACGGGCAGGGGTGCCCCTGATACCCGTAGAGGGGGCTTGCAATAGCGTCTACCCACGGACAGCATGCATATTTGGACACTGGTGTTGGGGGGGGAGGTAGTAGGGTGGAGGGGGTGTGTTGGGCTTCACTGGGTGGCGGGTCCATAGGGTGTATAAATCAAATCACATCAACAATACAGCACCTCATTATCATCCAATGACATGTGTGGACATTGATATTTGCGTACGAGGCCTTCATAGGCGTACAGTCCACAATGTGCCTGTACTACACACACACAGTGCCACAGGTCCCCTTTCCGTGTAATAGGCACCATGCGTGGTTGCTAGAAGCATGCATCTATGATGCTCTGTCGGATTGCACGTGCATCCTGTGCCTCATGGACTCCTTGAGGTGCCTCCACATCCCCACCCTCATCATCATCATCATCTTCAGGTGCATGCAGTACAGCGTCAGGGGGCATGGGCACATTCCTACGTATGCACATGTTGTGCAGCATGACACATGCCATGACCATCTTAGAAACCTTCTCATGGCTGTATATGAGTGCCCCGCCAGACCTGCTGAGGCTGCGGAAACGAGCCTTCAGTAGGCCGAATGCCTGTTCAATGACCACACGGGTACGTGAGTGGGCATGGTTGTAGTCCTCCTCATGCTCGTTCTGTGGGTTCCGGATTGGTGTAAGGAGCCATCTCTTCAGTGGATACCCGGCATCACCTGTATGAGACGAATAAAGGGTGTCAGTGGAATGATAGTGCTAAGTAGCCCCCCCCCCCCCCCTGCAAGGTCATTGACGCATCAAATGGGCCACGATGTCATGCATGGAATGAGACTCACCGAGTAGCCAGGATCTGTGCCCTGCGTGTCGCTCCATGTAGCGTGGTATTCTTGTGTTCCTCAGGACCATAGAATCATGGGTAGATCCTGGAAATCTGGCACAACAATGCGTAAATATCTTGTTGGAGTCACACACCATTTGCACATTGATTGAATGAAATTGTTTCCGGTTGCGGTACTGGACCTCCATGGCATGTGGGACAACCAATTCGACATGGGTGCAGTCGATGGCACCAATGCAACCCGGGATGCCGCCAAGTGCATGGAATCCCACTTTAGCGTTGGTAATCTCCTGGTACGTGCGTGGTAGTGTGATGTGGTCGTCGGCGTGCTTCAGGAGGGCATCGTGCACTTGGAAGAGTGTCCGTGAGAACAGTGGCTGTGAAATGCCATGCAACTGTCCCACTGTGTGCTGGTAGGTGCCTGTGGCCAGGAAGTGGAGTGCAGACACCACCTTCAGTAGGGGTGGGATGGCGGTTGGGCTATCTATCATGCTCACGAGGTCAGCATGTGTCATGTCCACAATGGCGATTATGGTGTCCCGGTCCAAACGGTAGAGGGTGTGGATCTGCTCAGCAGTGAGGTTGAACGGATCGGCTCGGAGGCGTGGGATTGCGGGCCGCCTGCGTGGTGGTAGTGGCAGTGCTTGTGGGCCTTGCTGACCCTGCCTTGCCCTCCTCCTCCTCCTCCTCCTCCGTCTCCCCTGTGCGCCCGGTTGTTGTACCTGTTGTTGTTCGTCGTCTTCTTGTAGTTGTAGCACTTGCAGTGCTATCTGGTACCCCAGGCCCAACATCGCTAGTCCTGCCGGTAGCATTTTGGAGTGGGAGTGGTTGTGGGAGGGGTTTGGGTCTGCAATATATGTGCTGTCGGCCTGTATGGCCTCCACCTGTGCTGATTGAATGAATCTGTGGCAGATGCAATCCCTTCTGGTCGAGCACGGCCCGCACGTAAGGCTGCATTTGGCCGCATGGCATCTTGGGATTGGAATCATGTATCAAATCCCGATGGCAGTGTGATGTACTTTGACTGATCTTCATGCTATGCTCCCATTGTTACACATGCTATGATTGCAGCCGCTTACATACCTGTGAAGAGTCAGTGGTATGTAGGGCTCGATCGATGGCCGACCCTCATGCAGCACAGTAACGTACTTCACCGACGGGCGTGGCGTCCCATTTGTGATTGCAGCCAGTTAGCATCATGACACACAGCCGCACTACATTGATGTAATTGTGAATGCAAGCGTTCACAGAAGCCTTTTCGACGTAATGTTGCAAGTGAGGAATTCGAAGGCCAGCATTTTGGGTTTTGAAGTAGCGGCGAGGATACGCCCACAGGTCTGGCTGGAAATGTAACGTTCTATTGTAGAATGTCCTTGGGACATGGCCCATAACGAGCAGGCAATGAATGATATGAATTGAAGGGGATGCGCAATAGCGTAGTGGACGATGAGGCAGGACGTTCCCAAATCCATCTTGCTTCACAACACTACAGATCCGGCCAGGGGCACAGTGGTTTTTGCGGACTGCATTACGCACAGACGCGATGGAAGTTTCACATATTATGTGAGTGAATATTCATGCGTTTTCATTGCGGGATGAGGGAATGATGTGTGGATGCATGGACTGATGAATCCGTTTAGGGTCTGCCATGTACATGGGTTTTTTGGTTCACTCCCCTTGCCCTGCGTTATGTGATGCAAGGCTGCCATAGTGGGACATACGTCTCTCTGCCCTTGTCGGATCCTCCCTGTCTCGACGCGCCTTCATACACTTGTGTCTAGGCACGTTACTTATCCCATGTCATGGGTTCTATCTTGACGGACGCATGCACAGTAACCGACGTTGCCAATGGTGTATTTAGCTCGATTGGTTTCGTTGTGATTCGATACTGGATTAGGGGTGTGTATATTCCTTTGGAGTGGGCTAGCATGCATATGGGTGTGGATTTGGTGTGTTGAATGAAGATTGTAATGCATCATGAGTCCCGTAATGCAATCGGTTGATTTGTGTTTCTTTTGGGTGACAGGTATCTCCTGCCCTATTGCAGATGCCATCTCTACGCCACTCCTCCAGATGGTTTTTACTCTCGACTCCTGCAGCTTCGGGTGAATCAGTGGAGCACCATTTCGATCATATGGGACGATCGCCAATGGGCCACATGCCCTTACGCTGTACTGGTGGCTAGGTGCAACATTTCGGCCTTTCAGCTCGACTAGTGCCTGCCTCATGGGACGGACCTGCGGTTCTTGCCGCTTCCATGTTGCCTTTTGGAACGTTGATGTAAGCCCTGTGTGCCATGATGGTACAGGGCGTCACACAAGTGGAAGCCGGTCAATTATTGCAGATGCAGCCCTCGGTGATGATGGTTGTTTTGGTGGGATTTTGCAAATTGATGTGGGGCCTTTGTCATTTGGATGTGCATTTAAATTGTATTCCGATATTTGTCGTGTTGCGTTGTTCTTTGCAGGTGATGTGGCGATTTTCGCTTTGTGGCGGTATGTATTGCGTGTTGATCTGCTTTGTGTTCCGCCTTCTGAGTTGAGTTGTGTGGTACAGTACTGGCCGCGTTTGCCTACGTAGCACAGTATGGTCACGGATAGAGGCTGCCATTGTGTCTGTTTACATGATGTGCTGTTCAGGGGCGGGGGATTGGCTTTTGGCCGACTGGTGCCTGTCAGCCAGGTCGATTGGTGGAATGATGGGTTGTTCAGAATGTGGCTGGTCACAGGTGACTGTGTTTGCGTGCGTTTGTTGGAGGGGGACTGGGGTCATGTCCATTGGAATAGCTTCTGTATTGATGCCATCTGTGCCCTGCAGCTCCCATCGGCCCCTCTTGGGATGAGCCTGGCTGCTCAGTCACTCTGCCGACTTGTGTGGTACATGCTTCTGCTGATGGTTGGTTTGTTTACTGGCATGAGTACAGGGCTGGTGCAATCCCCCTCAGGATGCTGTTGTGGATGTTGCCTTGCGCTGGTGGCAAGCGATGGGGGACTACTGTTGTTTTGTGTCATGTGTTCTTGATTTTCATTTTGATGTGTTGTACCTTCACATGCCTGTGCTGCGTCAGTACGGCTATGGTGACATGCCGTACATGGATGCCCACTCACGGGGCGCTTTGAGCCCCTGCATGCTTTTCTACGTTGGCATGCATGGGTGAATCGTGGATTTCACTGGTTGCATAGTGTGAGTACATTGCGCCTGCCAGGAGTTGTGCAATGAGGCCAGGGAGTGGAGTACAGGCACTCAGTGGGCCATTTGCGGTTGGTTCGCGTTGCCGTATTTCTCGCCATGGCGGAATGGTACTTTACGACGTGCTTGATGGCGTTCAGTACATGTCCGCTAGGGTCAGAATTCGCGTACCGTTGCGCCATGGCGGTGATTCCGGTTTTGCAAGGCGCGCGTGCGCGTACTTGGTGCAGTTAGCGTTGCCGTTCACTGCGGTGTCGCTAATGGCATCGTACTTTACGGTGACGGGTCATGATCGCAACGAGCGGTGTTCGATGGCGGTATTGCATTTCCGCCATCATTTTTCCATTTCCGCAAGGGTCGTAATGAGGCCCACTATGTTTATAGGGTCACTTGCTTCTCCACTATCCTTTTTTGATTTTTTCTCTCTTACATATGATTTATAATCATTATATTGTCATATACCACACCAGTTTGTATCAAAAATAGTCATTTATTATTTTCTAAACACATTGTTAATGAAACACTTTTTTACAATTTTCTTTTCTATAATTGTAGGAATTCTCCATACAATTGTTAAACAAACAAACATATATCTCAATGATTTACAATTTCACTATGCACATCTAATAACCTGTAGTAATTAATTATTTAACAATTTTTTCAAAATAAAAATTTCATAGGGATCTGTTGTTTGCTCCCCTCTCTCATAGAGAAGTGTATCCCAATCCATAAAACATTTCACTCTATATTCATATCACCCATGCTTACTTTCATACTGCATTCAAACCATACCCGACATGTTTCATTCCTTACAAACTTTCATACAACTCACAAGGAAATTCTTCAGGGGTGAAAACATTTTTTATACCACATTTCATTTCGATGTACAATTATGTTTGTCTTCTTTTAGAATTTTTTCTAAGGATACACTATCTATGAGGTCCATTCCATGAGGTCCAACCATCAAACAGATAACTATGGGAAGCAAGTATGGGATATTCAAATTTTAGTATTCGAATCACATCCCGGTTTACATTTCTATTATGTATAACCTACTGCCTTTACTAGCAGCACTAAGGAGTACATTATTTAACTAGCTCCTTCTACACATCCATTAAAACACTTTGTCACTCCATCTAATAAAAGCAGGCTACTAATCAAATATTCCACAGCTGGATAGGCTTTCCAATATTTAATTCAATTAATCTCAGTTTGGTCTCACCCGATAATTAGCTGATGTCAATTATTAATTATCTAGGATAAATTCTCATCCGATTACCTCAATCTTATTCACTTCTTCTTTTTTTATCTTCTTGGTCTGTCTTTAGAAAAGTTGCTCTGTTATGACGACCTGGGTAGTTGGCTACCGGATACTGTCTTGGAAAAACCTCTGTGCTCTTCCCCTATTTAAAGTAAACAGTACTTAATTATCTTGACCATTTTTCTATTGTTTGCCCATTTATCTTTCATTAGCTATTCCCATCTTGTATCGTGTCATCTTAGATTTTCCTCATACTGACCTGATCTTATTGTAGATCCGGTTCCTAATGATAGAGTGTACTAGCAGCTTCTGCGATCTTACTCTCTGCTGTTAGGCTGGAACAAAATCGTCCAATCCTTCCTTTCTGCCATGTGCTCCGTATCTATTTTTCTACAATAGAAAAACACAAAGCGCACTGAGTTTAACTATTTTTGGATTGTGCCCTTTTTGGAAGCCTCTCTCATCACTCACTAGCTGTGCCGGTTTGCTGTTCATACCTGTGTCTTTTCTTTTATTTTCTGCTCATTCAAGGTTCCACGGTTTCAACCTTTGCCCCATCTGTCTCGGGCTGTATCACGTTGTCTCACACAGCTGGCGTTTCTCTCCACCTCTGGCCATTTGTGGTTGCCCGCGTTTCCTTATGTTGTCCGTCTTTATATACTATTTCTCTGACCATGTGACGAATTTGTCACATGATCCAGGGACGCTACGTTCACCGCTCACCTCCTTTTTAACTCGTTTGTTGACATTGGCTGCCTTCGGCCCCCTACTCCTCCAGCTCGAAGGCTCTGCAGCCCAGGCAAGACGCCGTGAAAACCGACCCCATGCTCTAAAACAGACTGCGCGGTGCCCACACTCGCTACAGTCCCCACATGGGCTCCCGCGCTGTGCCAATTCCGATGTACCGCGGCTCCGTACGCTGCACTCGACATCGCTGTATGTTCGCACTATATAGCAAAGGTATATTTTGGCGGCTGCCATATGGTATATTTATAACAATGTGACAACAGTCCGAAAGTTCCAGCAAAAAATATATCGTCAATGCTATTTCTCCTTTGTTTTACTTCTGTGAACAATCCAGTTTTGTTCTTTTCCTCACTGCGGAGCATTTATTAGTAATGCACACTTAGTTTATTTCAGTTGGTTCAACTCCTATCGGTCTGTCCGGTCTCTACATCTCTTCACTTTGGGACACCTGGAATTCATGGAAGCAGGCTTTCATCCATGTTATAGTTGATGGTGATCTGGCCCTTAGTTTGATTATTTTAATTTTTTATCTTTGTAGGATCTGACCCCCTTTCCATTTTTTCTTTTTACCACGGGGCCATCTTACTGTTTCACCCATGTCTTTAAGGGGTCAGTGAATTATCACTCTGTTTTCTCATTCAGACCCAACTCTATGTTTTTTGTAAGAAAAATCAATTCTTTCTCTTTTCTAGCTAATTTTCTTCTGTCAAGATAAGAGTCATTTGTTTGCGTCACCAAATATACTACTGACCATCTCAAATCTTCCACTTTATGTACCATCTCTATAAAGTGTTCCACTAGGGGAGCAGAATGCACTCTATTTTTTATGCAGCTTTTGTGTTCTGTGATGCGTGTTTTGATTTTTCTTTCAGTCTTCCCTATGTAGATCTTTTTACAGGGGCACCAGATCACATACACTACAAAACTAGAGTTACAATGCGTCAGCACTTTTTGTTTCCAAAGGTATTTTAGACCTAAGTCAATTTCCGTCGTTTTTTTGGTTTGTTGACAGCAGACACAGGACCCACATGGATAGTGCCCTTCTGGAGCCCGCAATCCCCATGTTTCTGTTAGGGTCAACTGTGGTTTGATCTGCTTAGTGATGTCGTTTCTCATGATCTGATCTTTTATCGGCCTGCTTTTTCGGAATGCCATCAGTGGTCTCTGTAATGGTACTTTAATGGTACTTTACCTTTTTCCAGAATTCTCCAATTTCGATGGATGATCTTCTGTATTATGTTAGAGAGGGTACTGTAAGTGTTAACAAACCCTATGTTCTCTTTGTTTTTTCTTCTAGGATTTTGTTCCAGAATTGCCTCTCTGTTATTATTGTCGGCTCTCTTCATGGCCCTTTTTGTCAGCCTAGTAGGATAGCCTCTCTTCTGTAGATCACTTCTCAGTCTCAGTGCTCCTTCTTTATAGTCTGCATTATTCGTGCTGTTCTTTTTCAGCCGTAGAAACTGGCCAAAGGGTAAATTATCCCGTGTGTGTGTCGGAAGAAAGCTGGTATAGTGTGATAGGGTATTACGATCCGTGGGCTTTTTATATGGTTTCATGTACAGTTCTCCCTTCTCTGTATCTACTTTGATAGTCACATCCAGATAGTTGATCTCCACTTTGCTTAAATTTTCTGTGAATTTCAGATGTTGGTTTTGTTGGTTAATCCACTCGAAAAACCTGCTAGCGGTATTTTCTTATCCTCTCCAGATAATAAGCACATCATCTATGTACCTTCTCCATAGTAGTATATTTACTTTATATGGATTGGTATCATTATAGATGCAGTGTTTCCCAAAAGCCTCCATGTAAAGATTGGCGATACTTGGAGCCAGGGTTGTCCCCATGGTTGTACTTGTGCTTGTTTATAAAAAGTACTATTGAAATGGAAGTAACTTTCCATCAATGCCATTTCGGCACACCACATTATGAAAGACACTGGGGTGTTGGTATTCATTGTCTCTGTGAGCAATCTTTCTTCCAACACTTCAAGCGATGCTTTCTGGGGTATATTCGTATACAGGGCTATTACATCCAGACTAATCAATATCTCAGTAGCATTATCAAATGGTCTACCCTCCATTTCTTTTATAATCTGGGTAGTGTCTTTTACGAAGGAAGCCATTTCCCTGACCATCGGTTGCATAAAATGGTCTGCAAATTTAGATAATGGCTCTAGCATGGAATCACACCCTGACACTATAGGTCTTCCTGGTGGTCTAGTCAAGGATTTATGTATTTTTGGGAGTATATAGAATTGTGGAATCCTTGATTTATCTACTATTAAGAAGGCCGCTTCTTTTTTCGTGATCCATCTTCTTTCCTCTGCTTTTATCACTTTGTGATGGATTAGTCTTTCCAATTTTTCTGTTGGATTCTCTTCCAGTTGTAGATAGTTGTTTTTATCTCCTAGTTGATTCATACATTCCTCTATATAGTCTTTTCTGTTTAATACCACTGTGGCCCCACCTTTATCTGCTTTTCAAATGATTATCGAATGGTTGAATAGCAGCGTCATAAGGGTAGCTTTTTCTTTCTGGTTAAGATTGTGAAAAGTTTTCTCCATTTTAGTTTTCTCTTCCAATGTCGCAACTTCTTGTAACACCCTACTTTCAAAGACCCTGGCCTTTGCCGTTTGGGTTTGTGTTGGAGGACAGAATTCCGATTTCCTATGCAACCCACTATCTCGTTCACTATTGTCGATTTTATCATTGAAAAATTGCTTCAGGTGGATCTTCCTCATGAATTCGGAGAATTCTTCTCAAAACTTAAAGCGATTATGTATGTTAGTGGTGACAAACCCTAGGCCTTTATTCAAGGCCTGTGTTTCTTCCACAGTCAATACATAATCGGATAGGTTTACCACAGTGTCTTCATACTGTGGGTCATTACTCGTTGGTCTGGGTCCCATTCCTGTTGGTCCTGTTCTAAAAAATGTTGTTGTTCACTTGTGTTTCCTCTATTGCTCTATTGCTGTTCCTTCTTGTACCGCCACCTCTTCTGAAGCCTCTCCTCAGCATGCAAAAAAGCCTTTGACACTATCAAAGCAGACATACTCAATGTGTCCAGGCTTCCTCTTTTCATGCCATACATGCATATGATTATTACCTCTGATGCCGGTGCATACAGATTGTCGGCACCATTTTACAAAATGGGAAAAGTGGCCGCTCTAACATCGCAGTCACCTCCACAGTACTGACAGATTGAGAAAATAATTACTCCCCTATCTAAAAAGAGATGTTAGCGTGTGCATGTGCAATTAAGCACTTCATAAATAATTTGTGGGGCTGGCCGATCATGCCCTGAATGGATCGCAAGCCCCTCGTCCACATCCTGACTCCAGGAGGCACCAACAAAATCACATCAAGATTGGCTCATTTTGCAGCAAAACTTCAAGAGTTCAAATTAAAAATCAAATATGTTCCATGCTGGCAGAACTCATAGTCTGACTGCCTATCCAGACATCGACTACCAGATTATCCCACCAAGTACTGGGACTCCAACAACTGTGTGGTGGCTACTGTGCTGGATGCAGAATGGAGCATCACTGCGAGGCAGCGGGTGCAGCACACTAAGGAAAACAATCTCCTCCAGCAGATTGAGAATTTCGCGTGGCAGGTCTTACTGTCAGAATGGAACCTTCCACAGACTCTATGCCTGTACAGTAAGGTGCAAGCAGAGACCACAGAAGAGGAGGAAATGACAAGATGATCCCTCCGGTCAGGTTCACAAACAAGCTCCTCGGTCTAGCCCATGAAGACAGCTTGTGTAGCGCTGTATCCAAATGCAGGTTGAGGGAATGCTACTGGTGCCGAGGAACGAATGTGGATATAGATAGACATGTAAAACCGTGTTCCACTTGCATGGATTCCGACAACATCCTCATGAATCACACACCTCCCATGAGCAGCTGGTCTCAAACAGCGTTTTTACTTCCCAGCCTACTACCCATTCCACTCCATGACAGGACCCCACGGATCCCATCTCTCTGGAGTGTCATGGTTCCCAGGGTTTTTTGACTTTGCTGCATAGTCTTTTTTTGCATGCAGCTGGTCTTAAACAGCATTTTTACTTCCCAGGCACATACCTGACTTTCACGCATGCACACATCAGAAGCGACTTCAATAGACCTCCTTCGCTACAGGAGCCCACCATCATTCCACTCCATGACAGGACCTTACGGATCCCGCCTCTCTGGAGTGCCCATGACCCCCAGGGAGTATGTCTTTGCTGTACTTTTTTGCATGCAGTTAGTCTAAAGCAACGTTTTCACTTCCCAAGCACATACCTTACTTTTTCTCACGCCTACATTCGAAGTGACTCCAATACTTCCCCATGTGATATCCTAGTTGACCGGATTCCCACAAGATACAAGATCTCCCCTTCCGCTTTGAGCGAGACGGTACAACGGACTATCACTCGCCTCACGGGCGGCGATATCCTTTGTATTCACGAACCTTGCTTGGGTTCGTTACTCCCCGCCCCCCCATGCCACCATTGGTTGGCCCGTGGGCACACCCACCTGCCAATCATTCCTTCTGGCAGGCCCGCACTGGGAGTTACACAAACTTACATTTTGGCTCCTTCAGTCCGCCAGCCCGCCTACACATGACAGGCAACCGAGCATCTGCATTGACCGTCCTCAACTCATACCCACTTGCCAATCATTCTTGTGGCAGTTCCTGATTGGATGCGGCGCGAGCCACTTGGAACCTCCATTACGTCCCTTAGTCACGCTTTATACGGTTGCCAGGACAACCGTTCTTCTCCGGCTCTTCCTGACTTTCAGCCCGCATTTCCACGGCAGGCGGCTGAGAGCAAGACAATTCGTGTTTTCGTTCCATGCGCTCTTCACCTTTCGGCTACGTTTCAGGAGCGCTGTTCTTTACGAATCCAGGCAAGTCCCTTTTACATTTTGTAAGCTTTTTCTTGAGCACATGGCTGACAGTCTTACTCAGCGGAGTGCCCCATTCTTAACCCTGGGCATCACCTCTGGCCTGCTTTGTACTCTGCCCTTTCTTGAGTTTTCACACCATTTTCATTTTTTCTCATGTCATCTTTCCTTGCAGCATCGTGCTCTGGGACTTACACCACGACAACAACCTACCAATTGTAGGTCTCGTCCATGACTGCTTTAGTGTGGACTTTGATTTTTCCAGTTACAGCATGAACTGGCGATTCCTCTTCTCTTCTCTTTCCATTTCGTCCTGAGAAGATACTGTCCAGGTAAAATCTTTTCATGACTAGCGCTTTCACCATCCGAAACCTATCTTCCACTTTGTCTTCCTTTCATCACATACACTAATGGCTACCTCCTTCTCTTAGGTCTCAGATGCCCCAGACAGCATGATGACTAATGGATTACTAAGAGTTTTCCAGCGGACTCTCTCAGTTCCCCGCCCAAGCTACTAGCCACCTTTTACACCTCATCCACCCAGCCGCACACGGCTCTCACCCTTGCTACTTATCCTAGGTAAGTTATTCATTAAACCCCACCCAGCCGACCCTGCCTCACCCACATGGACCTTGGCTTGCTGACCAGCGGGGTGGGCCCAGGGACTCATGCACTACTCTTCCAAAGGGGACCCAATGCCACAATGTTCTTTCTGCCCTCTTGTTTGGGGGGAGATTCATCTAAATTTCTCCAGAGGCTTCCCTCATTTTTTGGGGGTTTGGCTGCATGTGGCTATGAGATATATTTCAGACTCGACCAGGATCGATGTCTGGTTTTTCGATTATTTTCTACTTTGCATGCAGAACAAATCTGTACAGATCCACCTCTATGTTTGTTTGTTTTCATAATTTTATTCATTCATGGTGACTTATCCCCCTTCTCTTTCTACCATTTTCGTTTTCTCCCTCTTTTCCTCTCTCCCCCTTTTTCACCCATGCAGGGTCCTGCTAATTATTGCCCTGACGAAAGCGGAGTACATTCACTTCACATGACAAGCACTTCTTTACTGATTCTGTTCCGCCGAAATGCTTCCTTCAACCAGAGGGGAACCAAGGTCTCTCATAGAAGCATCTGTGAACTGCCAAGACCGTATTTGCTCACACGACATTATCCATTTATGGGACCATGTCACTGATGTGAAGCATTCGCATTTCACATTGTTTATTCATTCCCCCTGTAGCGTTGGCAGACCCTATCCCACACACAATACCTTTAGCTTCGGGAATTGATCCTAGTCACTAATGAACATTGCTCATTTGCTCTATTTCTTATTAGGTTGAATAGAGTTGCAGTTGTATTTATTACTCTCTTTTTTGTCTTTCTGTTTTTTTGCTTCCGATTTAATCAAGCATCCCATTGACAAGCAACTGGTTTTCTGTCAATATTGAAAATTGCTTTATGTCTTTTTACAATGTACTAATTCTCCTTTATTTTGATTGTTTGAAAGTTTTCACACTCAATCTATAAATGGGAGATTTATGTTTATGTTCTTGATTGTATATGTTCTTGCAAGTTGGATTTCATTTTATTATATGTACCAATTTTCTGATATAAAGTTTTAACATCAATCTCTCCTACAATCTGTTTATTTTCAAGGAGTGTTCTAGTACACACATTTGCATGAAACATCTATAACCATTATGGTTACATGGGTTGAGACCGGGTGAACATCTCGAATTTATTTTTCATTTCACACTGGCCAACCCTTAGCATACCAGTATCTTTGTTTTGTTGAGATTATAGATTCCGCCCCCTACTGGTATGTTAACCCCCGGGGCAGACCACTGTGGCCACTGAGTGGCCCCTTTTTCTGTCTACCTGCTGAAGAGGATTCAGCTTGTGGATTCAGGCCTCTCTGCTACAAATTCTGGAGTTAATTTCTGGTCTCTAGAGATTGATGGATTTGAAGTCTGGATCTCTGGATGCGAAGTCTGAAGTCTCCCGGCAAAGCGTCCCGCAAGAAAGTGGAAAGTGAATGTCTCTACCTGGGTTTCAATGTTCCTTTTATGTGTTTTGAAAGTGGTTGTGTGCCTGGGCCTAGCTAAGCCTGCTCCTCTCACTGATCATTGGCCAAGCTTTCCTCTCTCCCTTCCCTACCATTTTTCTAATATAATAGGTCCAGTTAACATATTTTCTGTAGCACCAACCCATCCGATCCCTGTCTTTGTACGATGTTATTTCCACTTATGACGGAATACTCACCTTTTCATCCAGATAACAACCTCTAAACCTTTCCAGATTTTACACAAATGTGCCCCAGGGATATGGGTTTCAGATGATAAAGTGTCAGATTTTTAACATGCATACATTTGGAGTAACAACCTTTTTTTCCGCTACTATCCCCAAGAACATACCACAGGGTCCTAACACCTCTTAAAATTTGCACAGAAAAATCACAAGAATGATGATGTTATTTATATAATTTTGACAAGTCCGCACTGTGAATTATCCATCTTTTTAAAATCATGCTCTGGCCCCAAAGGGGTGTGGTTTTCCAAAGCACATGGTGGAATTTCTGGTTTATCCACTTCCCCCAAGCTCAGCTTGCTCTCACAGGCACTGACCCTCCCAGTTTCTCCCAAGAGGAAGCAACTTTAAGACCCCCCCAATATAACATTTGCCTGAGCCAGGGACAGTGCTTTGTTTAGTTTCCTGTAGTCCCCAGGTGCTCCTCCCCTAATACAATCAGAGAGGTGTCATCTCCTTTTGGCTGGGGCAGCAGAATGCAGCCAGGCCTGGGAAGAGTTGTTGAGCCAGTTCAACTCCTGTCGGGGGTAGTTGTCAGGCAGAATTCAGCTAAATGTCACTTTAGTTCCCAGTTTTCTACATTCAAATCAAACTGACAATTTGTACACATGCAGCTAGAACGCTGATTCAAAACTATGACATTTCAACAGTTGCAAACTATGTTACACTCAAAAGTAGGTCACTCATTTATTTTAAACATTTCGATTTTAGTGGTTTTAAACCCAGATTCACTTAAGCTGCTGACATCCCCAGCTATTTTTTATATATACATTAAATAATTACTTCCTTCCAGTCATTTCAGAATAAAGTTTTACATTGTATCCACCTCTTAGCAAGTATTTCCTTGACCTGGTTTGGGTTCATTTGTTCAGTTCTACACAAAAGTCTGGTGGTTTTAAAACGCCGGCTTTCTGATAGTGGTGAGCACCAGTATTTCATCCATTTTTGACATTAAGAAAATGAATTCCCCACAGTTCTGGGGTGCTTTTGGCAATCAGCATTGCCATTCCCAATGGTTTCAGGCTACTGTGTGTGTAGCCCAATGGTGGTTTTAGGCAGTGTCCTCCTGTGCTCACAACATAGGCAAAAATGGGTGGCGGCCTATTCTTCATGTTTTCCCTTTGCACTCTCTGGGGAGTTCTGGCCATCATGATGTTTTCAATGCCAGTAATGCACAGTTTTATGGTAGGGCTTGGATGCATGGGTAAAAACATCCCACAAGCCCCCCCTCTTGCGATGGCCATTCTGATCTTTCACTGATGGAACTCGCAATATCTGGGATGTTCGCCTCATCTTCTTCCAATTCCATAGATGGCACAGTTCAGCATCTTTTCCTCCCTCCAGTCGATCAATCAGTTCTCCTTGCTGGTCCTGATGGGAGGATTGGGCAGTACCCCGGGCACCTCGGATCTTCGCTCCCGGTCCCCAGGTCGCCTTCCGTGGTCAGTCTCCAGGTTTTCTTTCTCCTAGGACGACAAAGCAAAGCGGCAATACACATTCCCAGACCTTTTTCCACCACTATTGATATAGTGGGGCGGCATATACATTTTACACATCAGGATATATTTTTCAGTCTTATTTTAAGACAAGATATAACATGAAACATTTTTTTTTTCAAATCATAATATTTTAGAGACTATCTGTGGGATATTTTAGGATGGGAACTGAATTAATCTGGAGTGGTCCCCTCTGGTATTGCAGAGGACTCCTCCAATTGCTGCAGAGTGTGCCTGGGATGGCAACACTTTAGCTGATTTATATGTACCCACTTGTCTTCCCCTTCCGCCAGACTACCTTTGGGGATGCGGATCTTATACGCTACTGGGGAGATTTTGTCTATAATTTCAAACAGTCCCTTCCATGTAGGCGAAAATGTTCGCTGTTTGGCCTGGTTCCTTTGGAAATTGTATAGATAGACCCGGTCCCCCACCTCGTATACTTTCCTGGTGGTTTGCAGGTCATAGTGGGTCTTCATGCTATCAGCTGATCTTTCTAGATTCCGCTGAGCATAGGCAAAAGCATGCTGAAGGTGTTTCCTTAAATTCTCCACATACTCATGAGTTGTGGAGGCATTTATCAATGTTTGCTCTTGGGTTCTGTAGAGCAAATGCTGGGGAAGCACCATCTTGCGTCCAGTCATCAACTCAAATGGTGACATTTTAGTTGCAGATGAAGGGGTAGATCTGATGGCCATTAGGAGCAGAGTTAATCGGATATCCCAACTTGGCCCAGAATCTGCCACAAACTTTTTTAAGATGCTCACAATGGTTCGGTTGTAGCGTTCTACTGCACCAGAAGAAGCTGGCCTGTAAGCAATGTGTAGCTTCCTTTTAACCCCCAGTATCTCCCACATCTTTGCCATTTCCTCGCTGGTGAAATGGCTACCTCTGTCTGACTCAATCCTTTGAGGTAGACCAAAACGGGAAAAGATGTGGTTAATCGTCAGGGCAGCTGCTGTTTCTGCCTTGCAGTTTGGGGCCGGGAGACATTCCACCCACTTGGTAACAAGCATGTGACGGTCAACATGTACTTGTTTCCTCTAGACGAGCGAATTACAGGGCCTACAAAGTCAATTTGCAAATCTGACCATGGCAGTGTCATCCCCCTCTTTTGGAGAGGCGCCCGGTGTGTGAGGGATGTTGGCTGAAATGGTGCACACACCAGACACCCCTTCAAGTATTGGTTGAGGTCCTGGCCCATATGTGGCCAGTATGCAATCTCTCTTAAGATTTCAAGTGTTGTATGAAACCCCCTATGACCGGCGGTGGCTGCATCATGGGCGTGACTTAACATCAGGCTTCGGAATGAGGCAGGAACCACCCACTGATCCTGGCCAGCTTGGGATTTCCTTACCAACAAACCGTCTTGAATTCGGAACCTTTTTGGACATTTCATCAACACTCTTAGGTCCTCTTTCCCAATGTAATCGGTATCCGTCAGGGGAAAGTTCTCAGGGTCCTCAATGTATTGGTAAAACTTACCAAATATTGGGTCCCCCTTCTGAGCTGTAATCAAATCAGCATCAGGGATCTCCTTACTCCATTGTATTGTTGAAAGATCATTGTGAGCATTTGTTTGGGACCTAGTGATAGCAATGACCTGGATTTCCCCCAACAGGGACTCTATTTCTATTAGATCCCCTTGGATGGCCCCGGTTTTGGCCAGCTGATCAGCTAAGTCATTTCCAGTTTTGTCTGGTCCCTCTACTTTGGAATGACCCTTGATCTTTTTCCAGTCGATGGTCATCCCATTCGATGTGACCAGATCATCAATATTTTGGATTAACTTCCCATGTTTCAGGGGTTTGTTATTAGCACATAACATGGCTCTGGTTTGCCAGGTTCTCCACAAACCCGCTCCGTACATAATCCAAATCTGTGATTATGACTAGTAAGTGGAGTTGATGTTGGACAGCAGTGAGGATGGCCTGATGCATAACCATCAACTCTGCCACCTGACTACTTTGGGGACCAATTTTGTACCCAGCAGAGGGTTCTGGGGACTCCTTCAACCATGCATTCCCTACGCCGGCCACCAGTTCTTTCTCCCCGTTGTGGTCAACATGGTAAGAGCATCCATCCACATAGACAGTGGGCATTCCCTCACACCTGTCTTCTTCAAAAACTTTGTGTATGGAATTAAGGTATGCCTCCATGTTGTCCTTGATTTTTAGACTTTCGTCCTCGAGACAGTTTTCTCTAGCACAATCATGCAAGTCAGCCAGACCTTGCGCGAGGGGACTCTTCTTGTTTTGGCCATATCTGGCCTCCACAGAAAAGCCTTACATTGACAGAATCCAGGAAGTAATTCGGGAATTACTCACATTTCCGGCCCAGATTCTGTCACTTTGGAGATATTGCAGAGGCTGGTGTGGTGTCTCCACTATGATGTGTTCCCCCTGGATGAACGGGCAGTAATTCTTCAATGCCCACACCGTTGCCAGGAGTGCCTTCTCACAATCGTTGAATTTTTCCTCCACAGAGGATAAAGTTTTGCTCGCATAGGAGATTACTTTATTGACCTTGTCATGCTTTTGGTATAATACTGCCGTCAAGCACGTATTAGAGATCCCTGTCTCCAGGAAGAACTCCTTGTTTCTGACAGGGTAAGCTAGGCAATGCGCTTGTGAGAGGCTTCTCTTGAGTTGTCTTACTGCCTCGGATTGTTCTGGACCCCATTCCCACTTGACCCCCCCTTCAAGAGATGAATCAGGGGTCTGGTGATCTCTGCGTAACCCTCAATGAACTTTCTGCTGTAATTAGTCAGTCCAAGGAGGCTCATTAGTTCCCGCAGAGTTGTGGGATCCTTCAGTTTCTGGAGTGCTTCCACTTTCTTTTCTTGGGGACAGAGACCCTGAGGAGTAATCTCATGCCCCAAGAAATTAACACGGGTTCTACACCACTGTGCCTTCTGAAAGGAAAGTTTTGCTCCGGCGGCCCTCAACTGTGTCAGAACATAACGGATCTCCGCTATGTGTTCTTCCACAGATGAACTTTTGATGAGGACATCATCTACATAAGCCAGGTTACCCCTCGCACCCAGGTCGGGCATGGCCTTATGTAGGAAAATGTTGAATTCATTGCCGGAGTTGAGGTATCCGAAGGGAGTCCGGGTCCATGTGTACTGCTGGCCCCCAAAGGTAAAAGCCAGTTTGTATTGGTCCTCCCTACTGACAGGCACGGTCCAGTATCCATTGGTCAGGTCTATTGCAGTGAATACCTGTGACCCCTGGATCTGGGCCAGCCCTTGGTCAATGTAGGGCAGAGGCCATCGGGAAGTATGGACCCGTTTGTTGAGCTCCCTAAGGTCGGCGCAGAGTCTCCACTGGCCGTTTGGCTTCAATATTCCCAGCACCGGATTATTGAAAGTGCTGTGGACTGGACGGATTATTCCCCGGGACTCAAGGTTCTTAATTATTTCAGTAAGGGACTCCATGAATGCGAGAGGCAAGCGATATTGCTTCACAAACACTGGAGTCATGCCAGGGTCCGTGGGAATTGTTGTTGTGTGGATGTCGGTGCGACCACAGTCATATGAGTCTACCGCAAAGAGATCTTGGAAATCCAAGAAAACTTGTTTCAACTTTTGCTTCTGTTCCAGAGTCACGCAGGCATCAGCCAGGTTGACTCTCTCTTCCACCATCTGCCTGAAGCCTGGAAAGACTTCTGGTTTTGCTATCTCCGCGGTCTCCTCCAGCTGGGTGGAGAAGTCCCTGGTCAGAGTGCTGATTTGGACTGGAGGCTTCAGGTGGGAAAGGCAGCCCTCATGGACCTGGAAAATCACCTCATCCGTCCTGAAGTCACAAGTCACATCTTCCTTACCATAAGGGCAAGAAGTGTACACCAGGAAGTTCCCCCCATGCCGGGTGAAAATCCTGTCTGGTGTTGTGTTGTCCTCACTGTCACAGTCAGAACAGTCCTTGGGGATTGGTCCTAACAGTTCATTTCCTAAATCAATGGAGAAATGTCGGTCATCAACCGCCATTCCAATAATGGTGCCTGCGGCTAGAGTAATACTCTTTAAGTCGCTGTTATCCACCTCTATCGGAATGGTGTCATGTTCTATGTTGACTAATGGTGTTGGGTTTACCCCTAACCCTTGCTGTTGGAGAGAAGCATTTAGATGAATATAAGCATCAGGGTTTTTCAATTTTTGTCCTCTTTTAACTTTCACTTCCAGGGAGAATTGTCGGGTCCTTTCTGGGATGGTGACTTCCTCTTTAAGCTGAATTTCAACTGCATAAGGTAGCAATTGAGCTGACCTAAATTCTTTTTTTTGATCATCAAAGCCCATTGGATTATCCGCTAATCGGGACCAAGCTTTGAAGTTTATTAGGTCCAAACTAATGGCAAAGCGATTGAGAATGTCACTGCCTAAGTAAAAGGCGGCAGTGACGTCTCGCAAGACCCAATAATTATGGACTATGCTCTTGTTGCCAATGGAGATTTTGAGCATACACCTGCTTGGCAGGAGATGTTTGGAATTAGGTGCTTCCAGGCCCATTTCCCATTTGTCTATCAGTTTGAATGTGGGAATGGCTGGATCTTTTGGGAGTTGGCGGAACATGGCTTCGCTGATGAAGCTCTTACCGTTGTTCACACACACTTGAGCGAGAACAGAGTCCTTCCCATCATTTAACTGAACAGGGATGAACAACTGCTCTCCAATTTGCTGAATATCAGCCAGGCTCTGAGCTGATTTCACATCTTTCTGGACTATAGGAGTGGGAGTGTCTGATTGTGGATTGGTAAAGAATTTCAGAGTGTTTCCTTCCAGTGTGGAATACCACCTTAAACTGGAAGGGAGGCTGATTTTCAGAAATAGAGAGGACCCCCCATCACAAGTCTGTTGTCCTACTGCTATTACTGTCACGTCTGGAATTTGGTTGTTCTGGAAGTGAAATTCTACTTGGTCAGATTTTTGTTCAACCATGTGGCAGGTGCCATTTAAACTAACATGGTTGACACTGTTTTAATTTTATTGGTCGGCTAGTCTGGGTCCAGAGGACCTTGTTTACGCAATCTATTAGGGGTGACAACCTTCTCAGGAGGTCATTCCCTAGTAAACAAGGGGTACCCTCTAGAGTCACTACTATGACCGGGTGTTTCACCTTGTGTCGCCCAATTTTAATGTCCAAATCTGCAGTCCCCTCGACAGGAATTTCCTTCCCGTCAATGTTCTGCAGTTGTCCAGGAAGAGAGGTGAGAGGAACACGGTAATTCTCCCCCCTTTTTGCATTTAGTTCATCAAAGGCCCTTTTGGACAGAAGGGTAGCTTGGGATCCAGTGTCCACCAGTGCCAAAATCGTACCCTGCCCCTGTACTTGTACCGGGGCATAGTATCTTCCCTCCTTCTCCTCAAGGGGGCACAGATAATGCACATTTTTGGACAACTGGTGGGCTAATTTTCTGGTTTTGGACATTGCTAGCGAAGAGATTTGGGCAGAATTCTGTGGAGAGCCTGGGGAATCTGAAAGAAAAAGTTGGCAACTGGAAATGGTTTCGGGTTCTGGGCCGCCCCCCCCTTTTTGGAGGCAGTCCTCAGGATGGGTTTGACCCATGGGATTTTGGTATTGTTGGTTCTGGGATAGAATAATGGGCGGCGACAGCTCAATCCCCACATCTACCCAGTCTATTGATTCGGTTTTAGGTTCCCCTGGTTCCGGTTCTGGGCCGCCCCTGCCTTTTGGGAGGCAGTCACCAGGATGGGTTTGAACCAGGGGTTTTTGGTTTTGTTGGTTCTGGGATAGGATGATGGGCGGCGGGATAGGATGATGGGCAGCGACAGCTCAATCCCCACATCTACCCAGTCTGGATTGGAATCTCTTGGGACCCATTTTTCCTTGGGAGGAGTTCCCCCATCTCTGAAGGAGAAGATCCTTTTCCCAGAATCCTCTGAGGATCCCTTTCCCTCAAATTGGAAGATGTGTACCTCCTCCACAAAATGGGTCTGTTTGGGTACTTTGTTTTCCCTACCTCCCCTCTGTTCCTTGGGTGGCAGACTTTCAGGGGTAGGAGATTTTTGTTTCCGGTTCCTGGTTTTCCAGGAAGGCTTCCTCCAAGGCTTCCTCCAAGGCTTTACACACCCCTTCCCCTTGTGCCTCCTCCCTGGGAACCGGTGGGTTATCGGGGTGCTGCCCCCGTCATTGTTCTGGAGCACCAGGTCCAGAGTTTGGGGCATTCTGTGCCGGCATGCCATCTGAGGGTTCTGTTGGGCCCTCAGCATGCGGCCCAAATCCTGTGCCATGTTCTGAACCTGGCGCTCTAACTGGGAAACCCACTCAGGCTGATACGGGGCTCTATTTTCTCCCCTGGGCTGATCCCGGGAAGGGTAGCTATCCCTTCTCTGGTAATACCCCAGGTTGGGAAGATTTGGGTACCCCTCCACCCTTGACCTCCCCTCTCCCGGATTAGGTTGTCTGGGCTCAGGGAATTGGGGAAAGAAGGATGGATGAGTTTGGGGCTGGAAACCTTGTGGATACCTGGGGAAAAAGTTCAGCCCAGGGTTTGGTGAATTTCTGCCCTCCTGTGGGAAGTTAGGAGGGAGGTTCCCCGGGTTAGGTGCTTGGCTGGATCCCCCCCTTGGGCTGGAGGAGTTCACACATAACCCAAGATGGGTCGGTTTCCCTTGTAGCGAGGACTTACATAATCAGGAGAGCGAGGGACCCCATTTGTGGGACTACCTCCTTGACTTCCTGTCTGTGACTGGCCCGAGGGCCTTCTGGTGTTAGAGTTATTCTGCGCAGGCAGGTTTTTATGCCCCCCCATCTCCAAATCTAAAACAGGGGAAACCTTTACCTCCGCCACCTTGGCAGCAGCAGGGGTGCTGTTGGTTTTGGGGTTTTTCTGCGCATTACTTTTATTTTCTATGGGCTTCTGCACCTCATAGATCCGGATGGCTTGCTCAATGACCCAGTCTAAAGATCTTTTCTCGTGAAAATCTCTCACGGGCTGGGTCATTATGTACTTGGGAAGAGCATGGAAAAATGTGTTGATGAATTCTCTGCTGTCCGTGCGCACCCTTCTGGTGGTCTGCGCAAAGGCACGCTTCAATTCTTGCACGAATTCTTGTGGGGCCTGATCCTCCCCACATTGCAAATTGTAGGCTGCCTTGTGAGCCTTTTGGGGATTTCTATGTACAGAAAAATGTTTCAAGATGGCCGCCCTATATGTGGACCATCTTGAATGGTTTTGGTCCTCCAGCCCCGCAAAGAAACTGGAGTATTCAGGGGAGAATGTCCATTTGACGTACTAGATGCAGCTACTGCTGTCCTTCAAATGGAAAGTCTCCATCATTTATTCATAGAGCTCCAAGTGTTCCCAAACAGAATACTTTGCATTCTTATGATAAGGCGTGATGACACTCCTGATTGCCTTAATCTGTTTTAAGGGATCCTTAAGTAAGGCCCTTTTCACCTTATTGGCCTTTTTGGTTCGGGGAACCCTGGTCCATTCATCCTCTGATTCAGAAGCACTGCTCCCAGAGGTGCCGATCGGATCTTCCAGGTTTTCCCGGATTCTGCGAGCCTGGGAATAGCTGGCAGAATGTGGGGACCTGGTCTCCTGTGTCCTGTGACGCTCAGAGGAGTCTTCAGATCCCTCCTTGCTACCAGGATTTGATGGGTACCCTCCCCAGTGACCTAACTGGGCAGAGATGTTTAGGATGCCCTTAGGGGGCCTAATTTCCTGGGGTTCCCCACTAAATTGCACTCTACTTAGGTGCCCATACCCGGGTGCCCGCCCATCCATTCCTGGGTGGTACTGGCCTATGAGCCCCATACTTTTGGCTGGATAGTAATCTGCCATTCCTGTGGCCCTGTGCTCATGCGCGCCAGGGGACATGGAGGTGGCAGAGTCCAGGGACTGAGAGAGATGAAGGCCTCTGGTACTAGGGCTTCTGAGGTTATGCTCAGGTGTTTCCCTTTCCCAGCGAACTTCATCTCTGTCAGCCCCTGCTCCCTGCTGCAATGCAAGAGCCTGCGCTTTCAGTTCCTCTGTTAAGGCCTTACTACTCTATCAGTCTCTCCTGCATGGCTACCTGTTGTTGGAGCCTATCATTGTGCTGACAGAGAACCTCACTCTCTCTCTGTGCCTCCTGATTGGTCCTGGAGTACTGGGCTAGTCTTTACTGCAGGAGGGTTACCTCCTGAGTCCCATCCCTACTGGCCTGCTCCTTTCTTGCCAGAGCCTCCTCCACCCTCCTGGTGTGATATATCAAGCCCTGATGCTCTTTTTGGAGGTCACCCAGCCCCAGGAGGGCCAAGTGATATTGCATGCCCTGTTGAAATTGATCTGTTGCTCCAGCTTTTTCTGGCTCTGCAGTAAGGAGTCCAAACTGTCTTGGCGCTCCTTCTGCAAAGCCAGAATTCTGGTATCCTGATCTGTCTTTTCCTGTTGCAGTATATCCATGTCCTCTTTCATTTTAATGATATACTGCCTACTATCATTTTCTGACTCCTGGCTCCTCTGCACAGAAGAGACCAGGTCAGATTGGGCCTTCTCTAATGCCAACAGTTGCCTACTTGCCAGTACTTGGCCTTCAGCACATTTGTCCTGCATGGCTCCCATATATACATACAAATATGCCGCTATCCTAACCATCTTGTCGTGTTCATCTTTAGCTTTAGGAGCCATGTATAGTTCGCTCAGGGCCACATGTAAGGGACCCTGATCGCTCTAGATATCTAACCCAGTTGCCGTGACCTGTTGTGTGATTGCCTGCAACCACGCATCCTGGCCCTGCTCAGTCCATTCACCTCTCACAAATAGCTTATGTAAGAAGTGCTCTCTGGCTATTTTGATGTATACCAGTGTCATCATTCTGGAATTTGAGTTCCTTCCTGACTTATAGAAGTTTGTATTTTATTTTGCAAAACAGGCCGTTTCCTTAGAGCGTTCCTTTGAGTAGTGCTTTCACAGTGTAAAACAGCATGGTGATCTAACCGGATATGTGTATCCGGTCAGTTGGCACACTGTATTAAGCTGCACAAGTGGTAAGTCTAATCTAGAATCCCCGGCTACGAGCCCCCACTTTGTAAGCGGATTCAATTCAACACTACAGCTAAGTCAATGCCTAGTCTGGGATGCTGAGGGAAACCCTTATTGATATATTGTTTATGTCCAGTTCATTTACTCTGGATGACAACCCTTATATAGCACCCCTCTCTTAGAATCCCCCTGACCCCACTGAGCCAAGAAGTAGGTTTGTTTTGCAAATTAAAAGGTTTATTTGAAAATTAAACAATATATATATATATATATATTTATATCACTTTTATAATAAATTAATATTTGATAGCACACTTGTGAATATGATAGTGATCAACAATGGATAATGTTACAGTGGTACACTCTTTTTAATGGCTTAGAAGTGATATAGAGAGGATAAAGTAGCTGAGAATGCTTTTATGGCTTCAAGGGCAAGGCAATGATGAATGAAAATGCAGTACAGAAAATAACTTGATATGACTTCAACAAAAGACAATGTAATCACTTTTCTTTGACAATTCACTCTCCCCCCTCTATGCGAGGTAAAGAAATGGGAGGAAAGCACAAAGTTCTCAGGAATGCACTCAAATATAATTCAGTTCCCCCCTAGCAAGCTTAGAGGAAAACAGGTAGGAGTTTTAAACACAGGCAAGATATTTTGATGTGGTTTGCAAAGAAGTGAAAAATATGCGAAAAATGCTTTTAATTCCCTATAGGAGGTTCAGGGTAAATGATAGATACTTTAAATCAGTTCAGGCCAGCCCTATCAATGATTCAGGGATGGTTATTAGGTTGAAACGGATTTCAGGGATGGAAAGCAAAGACAAATATTTTTACACGTGGCTGAAATTAAGCAAAATGTCAAATCGCGGCAAATTTAGTCGTGTGCAATTACGGAGGAACTATAAGGAGTAGGAAGTCGGTAGGCTCGTTGGAAAGCTTAGAATCTTAGCTTTAAGATGACAGTTAAAACTTGCTCCTAGCACAACCGGTTCCGGAGATACGGGTGATTTAGTAAAGGTAGTTTTTCGGATTTGAAATTTTAAAGCTCAGAATGACAGATGACAGTTTTCAGTTTTAAAGATGACAGAATGACACGATTCTAGGAGGCAGTTCTAATAGGCTAAAATAGATTGGATTAGATTATTTTAAACTAAGAGATTGGTTTTGGCACAGTGCTAGCTGGATACTCACACTAGATTTTGGACAGGAATGCGACTTCGTCACCGATCGGGTCAGGATTGGCTGGACTTCTGCTAGCAGTTCTTCACAGCGATCTGGTCTCTGGTTCTCTCTGGTTCCGGATACAGCACTGCTTTCTGGATACTGCTACAGGTTCTTGCAAAAGTTCTTGGCAAAGAATTCAAACAGTTCACCCGGCTGTTGAATAGTTTAGTTGGTTTTGAGGCCTGCTGAAGAGGATTCAGCTTGTGGATTCAGGCCTCTCTGCTACAAATTCTGGAGTTAATTTCTGGTCTCTGGAGATTGATGGATTTGAAGTCTGGATCTCTGGATGTGAAGTCTGAAGTCTCCCGGCAAAGCGTCCCGCAAGAAAGTGGAAAGTGAATGTCTCTACCTGGGTTTCAATGTTCCTTTTATGTGTTTTGAAAGTGGTTGTGTGCCTGGGCCTAGCTAAGCCTGCTCCTCTCACCTATCATTGGCCAAGCTTTCCTCTCTCCCTTGATTGGGGGAAATAAATGGAGTGTCAGAGTGATGCTGTAGGTTTTATGGTCAGAGGAACCTCCCCTTGTCAAATTGCACACAAATCTATTTCTGACCCAAATACATATTTATCTATGTACCATTTTTCTAATATTATAGGTCCAGTTAACATATTTTCTTTAGCACCAACCCATCTGATCCCTGTCTTTGTACGATGTTGTGTCCACTTATGACGGAATTCTCCCCTTTACATCCAGATAACGACCTCTAAACCTTTCCAGATTTTACACAAATGTGCCCCAGGGATATGGGTTTCAGATGATAAAGTGTCAGATTTTTAACATGCATACATTTGGAGTAACAACCTTTTTTTCCGCTACTATCCCCAAGAACATACCACAGGGTCCTAAACCTCTTAAAATGTGCACAGAAGAATCACAAGAATGATGATGTTATTTATATAATTTTGACAAGTCCGCACTGTGAATTATCCATCTTTTTAAAATCATGCTCTGGCCCCAAAGGGTTGTGGTTTTCCAAAGCACATGGTGAAATTTCTGGTTTATCCACTTCCCCCAAGCTCAGCTTGCTCTCACAGGCACTGCCCCTCCCAGTTTCTCCCAAGAGGAAGCCATTTAACGACACCCCCAATATAACATTTGCCTGAGCCAGGGACAGTGCTTTGTTTAGTTTCCTGTAGTCCCCAGGTGCTCCTCCCCTAATCCAATCAGAGAGGTGTCATCTCCTTTTGGCAGGGGCAGCAGAATGCAGCCAGGCCTGGGAAGAGTTGTTGAGCCAGTTCAACTCCTGTCGGGGGTAGTTGTCAGGCAGAATTCAGCTAAATGTCACTTTAGTTCCCAGTTTTTTACATTCAAATCAAACTGACAATTTTTACACATGCAGCTAGAATGCTGATTCTAAGTTCAAAACTATGACATTTCAACAGTTGCAAACTATGTTACACTCAAAAGTAGGTCACTCATTTATTTTAAACATTTCGATTTTAGTGGTTTTAAACCCAAATTCACTTAAGCTGCTGACATCCCCAGCTATTTTTTATATATACATTAAATAATTACTTCCTTCCAGTCATTTCAAAATATAGTTTTACATTGTATCCACCTCTTAGCAAGTCTTTCGTTGGCCTGGTTTGGGTTCATTTGTTCAGTTATACACAAAAGTCTGGTGGTTTTAAAACGCTGGCTTTCTGATAGTGGTGAGCACCAGTATTGCATCCATTTTTGACATTAAGAAAATGAATTCCCCACAGTTCTGGGGTGCTTTTGGCAATCAGCATTGCCATTCCCGATGGTTTCAGGCTACTGTGTGTGTAGCCCAATGGTGATTTTAGGCAGTGCCCTCCTGTGCTCACAACATAGGCAAAAATGGGTGGCAGCCTATTCTTCATGTTTTCCCTGTGCACTCTCTGGGGAGTTCTGGCCATCATGATGTTTTCAATGCCAGTAATGCACAGTTTTATGGTAGGGCTTGGATGCATGGGTAAAAACATCCCACAGTCTCGAAGGATATGTTAGACTTCCTCAATAGAAGCAAGATACAAAATCATTGATCAGCCCTTTATCACCCAAAAAGAAATGTCCAGGTTGAAAGATCAAATGGTATGATACAAGAAGCTATACAACAGGTCAGAGCCAGTCACTCGTATTGTCATGAGGCCGTTCAAAGAACGTTCTCGGCCCATAGGGACACGATCAAGTCCATCACAGGAGTCACGCCATTTCAGATGATGAGGGGGAGGTAGATCAACACCAAGCTAATTCAGCATGGACAAAGACCATGGGTGAAACTCACAAGCTAGACATTATAGAAGTATGAAGCAAAGTATGAAGAATTCAGCAACATCAGAGAGAGAAATTTAACAGCAGGATCGCTGCCACTCGTAGACACATCAGGAGTGGAGATCTCATCAAGATCTGGATGCCCCAAAAAGACAAGAACAATTCCACAAAATACAGCAGTCCATTAGTCGTCACGTAAACAAATCAAGACACGATAACCACAGAAGGAGGAAAGAAATGGAACATGGCCAGAGTAACCGAAAAGGCAGCTCTTGCACACGCGAGCCGCAGTGCGCACATACAGGTATGATTCATCCCAACTCGGGTAGCAATCCGGTGCATGGATCCTTCCTCGAAAGACGGTGCACCCTCTATTTATGCAGGGTTCTCATTTTTTCTTTCCTCTCTTGCCCCCTTTTTCCTTTCTTTCTCTCTGTTCGCACTTCTCCACCCTTCCCTTTTCCCCTTTGCCCCCCCTCCCATCTGCCCATAGTCCAGGATTCATTCATGCACAAGACATCATCTTGCCCCCTCCTCGGATGACTAGCACTCTATGGCTGGATGACCTGTGCATACACGCTCCCAACTTCGGGGAATTGCCTGAATCCAGATTCCTGTCCAGTCAGCTTTAGGACAGGAAAAACACAGGACGTGTAGGTGAGTACCACACCTGCATACCCCCACCAGTAGCTGTGCACGTCGTGTAACTACCCAATGAAACAATCCCCCCCTTTCTTTTCCCCAAGTACTGACTCCTACCACGCCTTTTATGTCCCGCCAGCCTGACAGGACAGCCACCCATTTGTGCGGACATTGGAAACAGCGGTACTCTACTCCACCAGCCCGGTTTCTTTCAGTCCACACCAATTTCATGGATGAATTGGCCATCCGTCTAGATGTGACCTAGGATGCTTCCCCACCCGCTGGCCACCAAGGTCACACAGCATGCAGGTCTATCTGTACATTCACGCCAATAACATGGCACAAGAAAGGTTAGGGAACGAGGCTCTCGAGGCACCGGCATATGGGAACATTTGGATAGAAAATCTGCACTTCTTTCCTATCTTTTTTCACAGATGATTAGGCATCCACGGTAGAAAGTTATGTATGAATAACTCACCTATTATGTATGTTTTGATAGTGGAGATTCTCTCTATTTCCCTTTTTTTCTTTTCTCTTTTCGCAATACGAATAATCTCACAACTAACCTTTGACTATCTTTTTGGACATCTATAAAACAGGCATTGACTGCCGACCGTAAGGCATTCCCCAAGTTTCCCTCTTAGCAGGGTTTCTCTCTTCTTGTTTTTGCAGAACCTAAACACCATTGCCCTGATGAAGGCGGAACATTTTACATCTCTAAATCCCTTTTTTCTTATTCTAACCGCCGAAACATAACAGACGTGAGGGGAGTGTGGGCATGATCATATTCACCCACACAAAGATTGTTTTTTCATTTTTCTTCGTTTGAACTCAGTCCCCCCACTGCATTGGCAAACTCAGACCTCAGAAAACAAAGCTACATCCGAGAAAATAATGCCATCATGGTTTTCTAGGCATTTTCAACTCAGACCTCAACTGGGAGTAACAAAGTGACACTCCCAAATGTAACTTTGCACAAATTGCGGTTAGCCTAATGATTTGTTCTCAACACTCTGTTAGGACAGGAATGACTCTGTCCCACTTCTGCTGCTATCACTACTTTATGTCTTTTCCTTTTTACTTTTGCTAATCATTCAACTTCCTTCTATGCATGCTTCCCCTTCTACCCCACACCACCACTTAGATTCGAACCTACATGTCTTGTGATCAATGAACAAGAATGTATAAGGTGTGTGTTTTTCTTTTTCTGTTTGCTTCTTTTCGTTTAACCCTTCAATGACAACAAACAACTTTTTATTTTATGCTTTATGTTATCAATACAAAATTATTTTGTACCTTTTATATAGACTGTGTGTTTTTATCTTCCTATCTTTGGTGTCCCATCTGCTTTGGCAATAGGACTAGTTGTGATACACACTAAAGCATTTAGTTCTATGCTATTGGATTGGCAAGGGGAGGTTACAGAATAATATTAACCCACCCTGTTCTTCAAAATAAAAAAACCCATGGCACAGCAACACTCTCTATTCTATGTTTTATAGCTTACTGGCTCTGTCTTGCTCGTGCCTCCCATTGGGCCGTACCGAACCCCTTCCCCCCATTCTAGGGGGATTGATATGAACCTTTATTTTCTTTTTTGACAACACCAAGTTGTCGGTTCGGTGTGGGAACTCCTAACTGGGAAACATACTCATTCTGAAATTCCTTTCCCAGCCTGGAGGTCATCTGTATACCAATACACATTTTTTCTGCCTATTTAGAGTACCAAAATACTCTACTGAATTTCTCTCCTTCTCTCCACATGCTCATGTTCCCAGGCGCCGGGTGCTTTTGAGTGCATCCCCCTCGCCGCTTTTGTGAGAAAGTCTGGCAGAAAGCGCCACACTTAGCTACTCAGAAGAGCAAACATCTGAACTAATTAGAGGCCCCTCTTTCTTCGACCCACCAGATCCCAACCAGCCAAGAGTCCAGTCTAATACCACGGAAGACATTTTTAAACTTAAAAAGAAAACGTTTAGAACCGAATTACATGGGCATTTCCTCAGGGAATATTTGAGATCTAGCATTATCCCTGAGGGCTTAATTGTGAGTAACGGACCACTCTGTTCCTAGAGGATAAGGAGTACACGACCAATTTCAGCTTCATTGCTACAAAATGTTGCCGGGACCTGATGGTCCTGACAATAACCACTGCCCAACGCATCAGGGCAGACCTACAGAAGACCCTAGAAATTGAGGAGACGAATTTTAAAACCAACACGGCTATAACCAATGCCCAGGAGCAATTGAACAAACTCAACAAGCAGTTTGAGATATTTAAAACCAATTCTATTGCCAGGAAAACAATTAAACTGCAAAAAGATATCAAAGATTTCAACACAGAAGTTGTCTACCCCTACACATCTGACGACTACGCTAATTCACTCAAACAACAAGGAGGCACACCTAACACCAGAGGGTGAGGTGGCAGGAGGAGAGTGACCTTCTCAGGATCAAGTAGTAGCTCTACAGGTAGTGGGTCCAATTACAATTACCCACCATATATACCACAATTTGGCCAACAACAATTCCCACCCCCACCCTCACAATTTCCTTTTTTAGGAAGAGGAGGCCCAGGAGGAGGATGGGGACCGCGCATGTACCCCCGCCCTGGACTACGCCATACCAAGGGCAACGCAGACGCCCCACACAACGGAGACGCCAACGGTAGATCTCTCTGCGAATATGGTACCCATCTTTAACCTGGCAGAAATTGACCTTACACCGAGCCAAACCTCTGCTCTAGCTAAGGGCCTTTCCTTCGTACCAACTACCAACATCGATTGGTACAATATGGAAGTGGAATTGAGACGCTTTTTTAGAACCCTTAGATTACGCGTTTTCTTCAAGGAGCACGATGAAATAGAAGGCGACACAGACACAGGTCTCCATCCACCATTTACCTTCACGCCTACTGACAGCCAGACACCACAGGATCTGATTACCTTTGAGAAATGTGTCCTAAGGGACATTAAGCAAATAAGAAAAAGAATTATTCCAGACAACAGAATTTGACCAAAAAGGAAAGAACTGCCTTGAAGCAACTGGCCGACAATCGAGACATCATAATTAAACCTGCGGATAAAGGAGGGGGCATTGTCGTGATGACCAATGAACAATATTCCTCAATGGTCATGGACCTTTTAAGGGACCAGACCAGTTACCGCCTACTTAAAAAGGACCCTACCAGTGAGATCAAAATGGAGATCGCAGAAATGGTCGCCTTTGCTGCTGACAGAGACTGGATCTCAACAAAAGAAGAATCTTTCCTGACTACCTCCCAAGAGCGCATTCCATGCCTATACGCTCTTCCTAAGATCCACAAAGATGCACAGAATCCCCCGGGATTGCCCATTGCGTCGGGATGTGGGTCGATACTGGAACCAAGCTGCAGATTTGTCAATTGGTTTCTCAAACCCATCAGCATCAACACCAAAGCATATCTACGTGACACAACCCACACTATCCAGATTTTCAAAGGCCTCCCATTTGATTCTGAATCTCAATACCTAGTGACTATGGATATCAAATCACTTTACACATCCATTCCCCAAGAAGCAGCCATAGATTGTGTCTATGAACACCTCACATGCAGTAATACCCAATCTCGAGTCCCATCAGAATTCATCATAGAACTCATCACTCTGGCTTTATGCAATAATTTCTTCAGTTTCAATAAACAGTTCTTTCTGCAAACTAAAGGGACGGCGAAGGGCGCTACCTTCACCCCAAGCCTGGCCATTCTATTCATGGCCACCTTCAAAGATAAATATGTGTACAATCAAGTCAACCCATGGATAGCCCACATACATGAATGGCGAAGGTACATAGATAACATCATTTTCCTGTGGTCTGGAGATGAAACATCGCTAAATACCTTCTTATGTTGGCTCAATGACTGTGATGAAAATATCCAATTCACAATGCAATATGACCGCAAGACCATCCACTTCCTAGACCTTCAAATATCCTCCATAGAAGGTAAACTTGCATGTAATCTATATAGAAAGCCGACAGATCGCAATACCCTCCTGCACTTTAAAAGTGACCATCCTAAACATATCCAACAAAATCTCCCATACGGCCAATTCCTGCGTGTTAGAAAGAACTGTACATCACTATTAGACTTCTACGCTAACTCTGACATTTTGGGTGACAGACTAAAGCAGAGGGGCTACCCTAAGAAACTCGTCTCTACTGCTCAAAAAAGAGCAAGATTCACGAACCGGGATACTCTCCTGGAACCTGAACCATCACAGAGAGAGGAGGCACCAAACAGGATCACATGTGTCACCACACACGGGCCAGCCTCTCTCCAAATTGAGAAGATGATTCACAAATACTGGCCGATAGTAAGACTACAACTACCAGTAGAACAACCGCCGATATTTGACCTAAAAAGAGCTAGAAACATAAAGGAGCACCTAGTCCACTCCATGTACATAGGGGACACTCCATGCACTGGACTATGGAACCTACACAAGACAACTGGGCATTACCCCTGTGGGTCATGCTCAGTATGCAAATTCACCAAGAAACTCAAGTCATTTCCCATTGAAGGAAGGCAATGGACCCTCAAACACCACACGAACTGCAAAAGCAGTCAGGTGGTCTACTGTATCCAATGCCCATGCGGCTACCGATACGTAGGCCAAACAATGCCAAGGTGGGAACCCGGATCTCAGAACATAGATCCAGGATCCGCTGTAAACATCTGACGTCACTGATGGTAGCGCACTATGTAGAGACTCGCCATACACCTGATGACCTTCTATGGTGGGTCTTGGAGAAAGTTGATTTGGGCCCTAACGTGCAGACAAAGCTCCTCAATCTAGAGAGTAGATGGATCCACAGATTAAATACTTTTGACCATGGCCTCAATGAATGACACAATCCCCAGCTTTAACAATTTTTCGGGACTAAACGTGCATCCCCGCATCCCTCCACCTGCTCATGCAGGCACCTTTCGTGCACCCCCCCCTCCCCTGGGGGGCACAACTTGAGGATCACGTGACCGTGCCGATCCTGCACATTTTGCCTACCCAGATGCTCACCTAGCCCCTGTGCACACCCTGCAAAGGGGGAATAGAGCACACATCCATGCTTACAAGAGATATGAGACGTATACCTAATGTGACATAGTCATGCCGCCATTACTCATTCTGGAGGCCAGCCAACACTTGGACTTTGCCCCCCTTGCCCCCACCTACTCCATCTGCTTTCCTTTCCCTCCCTCCTCCCTCCCCTTCTTCCCCCCTCGTCCCTCCCTTCTTTCTTTCGCTCACCGTCCCGCTGCAAACCGATAGTCCCTTCGAGACAAGCATGCAACAAGCCACGCCCCCGCCACTTAGGACCAGCATCTGCTGCCTAGCTACTAGACCGTTCTTCCGCCTCACACTGAGTCAGCAGGGAGAGCAGATCTGGCAGGTCTAGGTGATGATGCATTTCGGCGAGCACACAACTAATCGCACACCGCGAGTGCTGAGATCGCCTCCAGCGCCCCCGAACAATCACAGCTTGATCCGCAAGCCGCTTCCGTCTCCAGACGAAATTTCGAAGCTCCGCGGATAACTGAAAAGGCAGCTCCTGCACACGCGTGCCACAGTGCGCACATACAGGTATGATTCATCCCAACTCGGGAAGCGATCCGGTGCATGGATCCTTCCTGGAAAGACGGTGCGCCCTCCATTTATGCAGGGTTCTCATTTTTTCTTTCCTCTCTTGCCCCCCTTTTTCCTTTCTTTCTCTCTGTTCCCCCTTCTCCACCCTTCCCCTTCACACCTTCCCCCCTCCCATCTACCCATAGTCCAGGATTCATTCATACACAAGACATCATCTGGCCCTCTCCTCAGATGACTAGCACTCTATGGCTGAATGACCTGTGCATACACGCTCCCAACTTCGGGGAATTGCCGGAATCCAGTATCCTGTCCAGTCAGCTTTAGGACAGGAAAAACACAGGACGTGTAGGTGAGTACCACACCCGCATACCCCCACCAGTAGTTGTGCACGTCTTGTCACTACCTAATGAAACAACCCCGCCCTTTCTTTTCCACAAGTACTGACACCTACTACACCTTTTATGTCCCGCCAGCCTGACTGAATAGCCGCCCATTTGTGCGGACATTCTAAACAGTGGTACTCTACTCCACCAGCCCAGTTTCCTTCAGTCCACACCAATTTCATGGATGAATTGGCCATCCGTCTAGATGTGACCTAGGATGCTTCCCCACCACTGGCCACCAAGGTACGCAGGCCACACAGCATGCAGGTCTATCTGTACATCCACGCGAATAACGTGGCACAAGACCGGTGAGGGAACGAGGCTCTCGAGGCACTGGCATATGGGAACATTTGGATAGAAAATCTGCACTTCTTTTCTATCCTTTTTCACCGATGATTAGGCAACCATGGTAGAAAGTTATGTATGAATAGCCCACCTACTATGTATGTTTTGATAGTGGAGATTCTCTCTAATTCCCTTTTTTTCTTTTCTCTTTTCGCAATACAAATAACCTCACAACTAACCTTTGACTATCTTTTTGGACATCTATAAATAAGCATTGACTGCCAACCTTAAGGCATTCACCAAGTTTCCCTCTTACCAGGGTTTCTCTCTTCTTGTTTTTGCAGAACCTAATCACCATTGCCCTGATGAAGGTGGAACATTTTACATCTCTAAATCCCTTTTTTCTGATTCTAACCGCTGAAACACAACAGACGTGAGGGGAGTGTGGGCGTGATCATATTCACCCACACAAAGATTGCTTTTTCATTTTTCTTCGTTTGAACTCAGTCCCCCCACTGCGTTGACAAACTCAGACCTCGGAAAACAAAGCTACATCCGAGAAAATAATGCCATCAAGGCATTTTCAACTCAGACCTCAACTGGGAGTAACAAAGTGACACACCCAAACGTAACTTTGCACAAATTGTGCTTAGCCTAATGATTTGTTCTCAACACTCTGTTAGGACAGGAATGACTCTGTCACACTTCTGCTGCTAACACTACTTTATGTCTTTTCCTTTTTACTTTTGCTAATCATTCAACTTCCTTCTATGCATGCTTCCCCTTCTACCGCACACCACCGCTTAGATTCGAACCTACATGTCTTGTGATCAATGAACACGAATGTATAAGGTGTGTGTTTTTCTTTTTCTGTTTGCTTCTTTTCGTTTATGCCAACAAACAACTTTTTGTTTCATGCTTTATGTTATCAATACAAAATTATTTTGTACCTTTTATATAGACTGTCTGGTTTTTTCTTCCTATCTTTGGTGTCCCATCTGCTTTGTCAATAGGACTAGTTGTGATACACACTAAAGCATTTAGTACTATACTATTGGATTTGCAAGGGGAGGTTACGGAATAATATTAACCCACCCTGTTCTTCAAACTAAACCATGGCACAGCAACACTCTCTATTCTATGATTCATACGTAAACAAATCAAGACACGATAACCACAGAAGGAGGAAAGAAATGGAACATGGCCAGAGTTGTAAGGTGTCACTGGACTGGAAGAGTGGGTGGCTACGGTCCCATCTTTTCCTGAGACCCGATTTTGAAATCCCAAAAACGGGCCTGGTGTGAATCTTCCTGCTCTGGGCTACATTGACCCACTCAACAGAATTTGTTTCCATCACAAAGCTGCGCTTTGGCAGTCAACAGCAAAATGGCCGTGTTGGCTCCTTGTGGCACCATTGTGTCAAAACTGCGCCTGGCAGCGACAAAAGGATGGCTGCACCATCTTTCCAAACACAAAATGGGCGAGTTGGATCTGGGAGCACACAGAGAAAGGTACCAGTGTGTTCTGGGGTGCACCCAAAATAAGTGAATCAAAGCAGTGCTACTCTGCTGCTTGCAAACCCACAGTTCCCATTGAAAAAGGGAAATATTTACATTAAAAAGAATGCTGTTCTGATACTATTTTCCTTGTTCTTTGTCACACTACCGTGATCAAAAAGACCCTGTCATGCCCAGCCATATTCACATTGTGCTCCATCTGAAAAGAGCTTTATTCTGGAATGGCAGGCTGTGCCAGCCAAATCTGAGAAAATCAGCAAAAGCTTCACTTCAGCTGCATGGAAAAATGCTTAAACTTTTGCTAGACAATGTCAAAAATCACTGCTTGAAAAGAAATTCTAGGTTTCTGGGCCTATGTCAATTTCAGTATATCTATATTTAAACAAAGTGCTGCATACAGGATACTAACTCTGGTTCAAAAACAATGTGGGAAGTCAGAGGGAAGAGAAAAATCGAATTTGCAGGGACAATGCCAGCAGTCACCACATGTTAAATGTACTTTTGCAAAAAAAGACAAAGGGCCTCATTACACGGAAGGCGGTGGTCCAGGGTGCTATTAGCACCCTGGACCATGCCGGTAAAATACCGGCACCGCCTTGGCGGAAAGGGGATTTACCGCCCCATTCCAAGGTTGGAGGGGCGGTAAATCCCCTTTCCGCCATTGCCCTTCCCCATTCCCATTTCTGCCCCATAGGGCTCTATGGGACTGGGGAAGGCGCTAATTACGGCACCGCAATTTTGCGGTGCCGTAATTAGCTCCGAGGTCCCTTAGCGGGTTGGTATTTAACGCCTGCAAAAAGCAGGCGTTAAAACTCCAACCCGCTAAGGGACCCCGTAGTACGGCGGTAAGGGTTAACGGTCACCGTTGCCATTAACGGTGACCGTTAACCCTTACCACCGTCCGTGTAATGAGGCCCAAATACTTGTTTAAAGGTGTATGTTGGATAAGGCCCTGCCCTTGTCTAGCAACGTAAAGGGGGTTTGTGCTGTGAAAGATACACGAGAGATCTTATTCAGCAAGTTTTTCCCGGATTCAGGAAAATAAATTATAAGATAAGGAATTATAAGGCAGTGGCTACATGTGGGGAAAATCAGCCCAAAACAGGTTTCTGCTGGGAGGATGCTAGCAACAAAAGGCCTCTTGCAGTAGATCCTAGAACACACAAGTGATAATTGCTACCTTTACATACTTCGGTCTGTGCTCCAGCCTCTTGCAATGGGGTTTCTGGGACATGGATGTGCAAATTGAAAAATCACACCTCGACGTGACTTCTACAAGAAGCTTCAAAGAAAAACTCCATGACGACCCTGGACTAAGGGAGGGTAGCTTGGAAGCTATGCCCATATATGGAGAACAATACTGAACAGTTGTTTCCAAAGACTATGTTATTAATAAAACATCTAAGACTTTTATCTTTGCCACAAGACTTTGCAAAAATGTGAAAAGTTTACAGTTTAAATGTGATTTTATGGGCTATAATTTAAGACGTCATAGACTTCCCTGGCACATTGGGAATAGAAATGGCAGAGAATTGGGTATTACAAGAAAAGTATCCATGATGCCATGGCGAATTTTAATACTTACATGCCTAATGATGATCCGCACCCATGTATAAAGTTATGGAATTTTAGGCCGAATATTTCTCACTAAAAACGATGAAAAACTGTTAAACAAATGTAGCAGAGTTTTACAGACTGCAGGATTGGACTGCCATGTTCTGCATAAAATATATTATCTTCCCATGTTATTTGTTAAAGTGCCACAACTGTACATATGTGTGAGGTCTGTGAAGATTGATTTTTGGTAAAAAGGTCTGGGGAAGTCTTTGCACGTCATAAAATATAATCTCATAAACTGAGTCACCCCCTAGGGGAGGCAACCAACATTGGTTGTCCTATCCAGGTCTTAGAGGCGCGCTTAGCTAAGCCTGCCCAGTCATATGCTTCTATGATGTCACCATGCCCTATAAATATGAGTGGTTGACAGAGCTCCAGACACTCTTTCCTGAATTCCGTGGCCTGCATTCCGGATTTTCTACCTCCATCTTGCCAGATCCCACTGCTAAGCCAAAGCATAGCTGATTCGAGATCCCACTGCAAAGCCAAAGCATAGCTGATCCTATCCCAGCAAGGCCAAAGCATTGCTGACCATCCCAGGAAGGCCTCAATCCCGCAACCCCACTAAAAATCCCAATACACAAAGGGAGAAGCTGTGGTATTCTTTTGGGAAGCATCCTGAAACCAGACTGGCTTTTTGACCACTAACTGCATGCACGCTGCAACCCGCTCCATCCCACTGAGGCACCGCTGTGCTGTGACCAGACCTTTGCCCAGCTATCTTTAGCCAGGAGAGTCCGCCATCCGGTGACCCGAGCCCTGGAGTCCAGAACCCGGTTGACTATGCCTAATCCCAGGTTTAAGAGCAGACTGTGAGTATCCACATCCCATCACAGATAGGCTCCCCATCTGGACCCTTTTTGTCTTTATTGCCCTCTCTAAGCAACCCTATCCAGATCCTGATAACTTGTCCAACCGTCATAATTCTCTGTGCATCTTGTCCTTGATCTTCAAGCGTTAGCGCCACTTTTCTCTTCATTTCTGTCTTGCATAGATCATAAGTCATTAGCAATATTTTGATTAAATAAATTAATTTTCCTAAAGAAAAGGGGTACACTGCGTGAAGGGTTACAACTGCAGCGTACCTTTTATATTCACGGGTGGCGTTCCTCTTTTTTTAGTAATTAAATCTGGTTTTAGTAAAATTTGCTTTTCATTTAACCCGATTTTCTCTTTTTCACTGCTCTATTTTCCTAAAAACGAACCTCATTCTACCTTCCAAATCTCTTTCAATTCACCACCTGTAGCTCTCCTTTCACCTCTATGTTGTCCCTGGGCTGTGCATCTATTACCCTGCCCAAAAACCGCATTCCAATTCAGTGTTTTTCACCCGTTTTTTGCAGAAACCGTTTTGACATTTAAGACTGCAAACTAAAAATAAATGCAACTTTTCCATGTGTGAATAGGCTGCACTGGATTTTCAATCTGAGTTGTGAATTGTATGGTTTGGTGATACTTTGCCTTTGGATTGTTGGTGTTTATACATTCATGCTACTGTGAGATATCATATTTGCCTCATCGATTTAACCGCACCTTAATTATTTATTTGTCAATTTCCGAGTGTCGTTTTAGACCTTTGCAAAGGGTTTAAAATCTTTTATTTTGTGAGGGAAGGTCGGATTTTGATTCTGTACGCTGCCTCTTATCCCTGACTACCTGATGCTTCCTTCTATCCACTCAGAATATTATGGGTTGAGGGATCTTGGCAGGGGGAAACCTTAACTTGGGTGCTATTTATCCTAATTCGAAAAGTGATCCTATTCAATTGTGCGTTGGTAATATTCATGTAGGAGGTTAACCAAGTGTAGTTCAGTAGTTTTTATTGTAATTATCACCCCGTTGGTGATTGCTGCCCAATATTAAAATGTGTGTTATTTTTGTGAATTCTAAAAATAAATAAATATTGAATTTTCACCAACCGGTCTGGTTCATGGTCCATTGTGACCCGGGGTATTTGTAATCAGATTCTGAGTGGATAGAAAGAAGAAACGGGTACTCAGGACTAAGGGACAGTAAACAGAATTAAAATCCGACCTTCCCTCACAAAATAAGAAGCGAACACTGTTTGCAAAGGCCTAACAGGACATTTGGATTTTAACAAATAATTAATTAATGTGCGCTTAAATGTAGGAAGCAAATATGATTTCTCACAATGGCAACAATGCATAAACACTAGCAATTACAAGGCAATGAATCAACAGAAGGCATACAATTCGAAAACAAGGGGAAAGGTAAAACATGCTGCAGCCGAATGGCACGTGGGAAAATTGCATTTCTTTTCAATTCCTGTTTAAAAATGACCCCAACGGTTTTTATAAAAACAGGTGAAATTCTGAAAATCGCAATTTGGTTTTTGGTCTGGGGGACAGATGTATATCACAGGGACAATATCAAAGTGAAAGGATGACCAAAGATTTAGATGAGAATTTCAGGGTGGAATGGGGTTCAGTTTCAGGAAAATAGAGCAGTTAAAAATAAGAAAATCGGTGTTGAGAGAAAGGCAAATTTAACTTAAACTAAATTATCTAGACTATATTGTTAAAGAGGAACGCAGTAAGCTCCAAGGTTGATTCGTGAGGTCATCCTTGTCACCCCAGCGCTCAACTTTAACTGGAAATTAGTATGATTACTCAAAATATAACTAAGGGCTCAGGATTTACACAAGACAAAATTAAGAAAGAGATGGTGCTAGCACGTAGAAATCAAGGACAGGGTGCACAGAGAATTATAATAGTTTTAACAAGTTACCAGGGTATGAACATGACTGCTTAGACAGTGCGATAAAGACAGAGGCGAGATAGGGTAGGCTATGTGTTTCTATGGGGTGAGGATTATACTCACAGTCCACGATTGAGTTTTGGGATTTTGGACAGTCAACAGGTTCTGGTCACAACACGGCAGGCGCGCCTTACAGTAAACAGCTGGGCAATTCTGGTCACCGGATAACAAGGACAGCTTGATGGCAGGGTTGCTGGGGGCATGCAGGTAGTGGGCAGCAAGCTGGTCTGATTCCAGGATGCAAAAGGTACCACAGCTTTTCCCTTTTTTAATGGGATTTTATGGCCTTGCTGGGACAGGATTAGCAATGCTTTGGCCTTGCTGGAGTAGGGTCAGCAATGCTTTTGGCCTTGGAGTGAATCTGGAATCACCAAGATGAATGGAGCAGATCAGGAACGCAGCCGCAGGAAATTCAGGAGAGAGTGTGTCTGGGGCTCTGTCAAACACTCTTATTTATAGAGCATGGTGACATCACAGAATTATTGGTGGCCAGAACTAAGCTAGGCCTACCTCCAAGATGCACACAGGACAATGAATGTTGGTTGCCTCCTCGAGGAGGAGTCCCAGTTTATGAGGTTGCATTTAATGAGGTAAAAAGCCATCCCACAGTCCTTTTTGCCAAAAATCTGTCATAACCTAATTTAAACATTTATACATTTGTGGCACTTTAACAAATCACATGGGCAGATTAAATATTGTATGTAGAGCATAGCAGTCCAATCCTCACGGTTGTGGGACCTTGTTTTGCCCTTCTACCAGTTTGTTGCGCTTTTCAGGGACAAATATATTACTTAAAATTCTATAACTTTACACATGTGGATAGATTATTATTAGGCATATCAGTGTTAAATTTGACAGTGGCATCCTATACACCTTCCGTGGAATACCCAATTCTCTGCCATTTCTATTCCCCATGTGTCAGTGAAGTTTATGACATCTTAAATTAAAGCCCATAAAATCACATTTAAATGGTTAACTTTTCACATTTTTGCAAAGTCCGGCTGCAGAGATAAAAGTCTTTAACATTTTTATTAATAAATAGTCCTTGGAGGCAAATGTCAGTATTGTTCCCCATATATGGGCATGCCTTTCCAAGGCTACCCCGTCAATCCAGGGTGGTCACAGAAATTTCCTTTGAAGCTTCCTGTAGAAGTCATGAGTAGGTGCGATTTTTCACTTCGCACATCTCTGTCCTAGAAGTTCCATTGTAAAATGGCTCAGCCCAGACCAAAGTCTGATGAATATATGAAGTTTCTTTGTCTTGGTCATTCAAAGTTTTCCAATCTCATAATTATCAGCCAGGTGTCCTGGAAGTCTATGGTGGTTCCCTTTTGGGGGAAGCCTTAGCTCTGACCACCTGGAATAACCTGTTTGGGAGCTTGCAAAATCCAGCCAATGCAGTTTAACCGTTTTATTTTTCTTTTATTTTGTCCTGAATCAAAACAAGCCTGTTGAATAAAACAGCCCATATATGTTTGCCCAGCAACAAACACCTTTACATTGCTAGGCACGGATAAGCTTTCATTCAACATTGTACTTTTAAAAACCGGCATTTTTGTTTTCTCTGGTTTGTAAAAGCCCATTTTGACATGTGGTCAATGCTGCTATTTATCATCCATCTACTTCCCAATATTGTTCTGTAGCTGTAGTCAGCTTGTTTTACACAAATGTCTGTACAAGGCAAAAGTCATCATGAATTGACATGTGCACAGAAAGCTGTTATTTTCTTTTCAAGCAGTGATTTTTGACATTTTGTAGCAACATTTAAGTGTTTCCCATGTAGCTGAAGGAAAGCTTTTGCTGATTTTCTCAGATTTGGCTGGCACAGCCTGTCATTCAGGAATAAGGCTCTTTTCTGATGGAGCACAATGTGAATATGGCTGGGCATTACAGGGTCTTTTTGATAAAGGTACTGTGATGAAGAACGGGGACAAATAGCATCATAGCGGCATCATTTTAAAGGTGAAATATTCCCTTTTTCAATGTGAATTTGGGCTTGCAGCAAAACAGCGCAGCTTTTTCACTCCATTTCTTTAAGACAAACAAGAACACACCCTAGTAGCCTTTCTTGGGGTGCTCCCTGTTCCATTTTGCCCAAAGGCGCTTGGCAAAACATTACATCCGTCCTTTTGTCGCTGCAAAACGCAGTTTTGGTGTGAGGCAGTGGTGCCCACAGGAGCCAGCGCAGCCATTTTGCTGTTTCTGCTGAAGTGCAGCTTGGTGATGTGGGGAAGTACTGCTGAGTGGGTAAATAAATCCCACAGAGATTCTCCTCATCGGTACACCTGCACCCTCCTTTCCTGCCCCTCTGTGGCTGGTCTCCCTGGCCTTCTCCCTGATCCCACCTGTAAGGCTAAGAACCTCAGGGTCATCTTCGAATCCGCACTCTCCTTTTCTCCTCACATCTCTAATGTCTCTAAGAAGTCAAACTAAACTGCACCAACCACTCTCTTCTCATCTTACTCAATCTCTCTTCTTCTTTTAACACGGTAAGCCATGCCATCCTGCTCAATCCTCTTCGCGATAACCTGGGTATCACCATCAGGCCCTGGCCTGGCTAACCTTGTTCCTTTTCTCCTAACATCTCTGACCTCCCTAAGAAGTCAAACTAACAACTGCACATCCTCAGAGGTATTCTTCGTTTCCTCTCCGTCCCCCAGAAGCTGTCTCTAGAGCTCTGGTTCTCTCTAGGCTGGAATAATGCAACAGCCTCTTTCTAAAACTGCCTGCTTCTACTCTCCGCCCTCTGCAAACCATCCAGAACAGACTTGTCCATGGCCTCAAGCCCATGGATCGTATCTCTCCAGCACTGACATCTCTGCATTGGCTCCTAGTGGATACAAGGATTAAATTCAAAACCATCTGCATTGTCCACAAGGCCTTCTGGGGCTTGGGTCCTCAATACCTCCAACTCTCTCTTCGTAAATCTCTTCCTACTCGAGCTCTTCGCTCCTCCACCTCCAACACTTAAGGAGCACCATCTCCAGTTCCGGAAGCACCTCAAGACCTTCCTCTTTGCTTCTGCCTTATCTCTTCCTCGCCCCTGCTGATTTCCTGTCTGATACTTCGCTGGTCACCTGGCTACCCTCTGATCTCGGGCCCAGGTCCCTGCCCACCCAATTGCACACCCGCACTGCCTCCCGGCAACCCTTGCACTTGGGTCTGTATCTGTAACCCTACAGTCCCCCTACCTGCACTTTTGGACACCTGCTGTCTGCACTTACTCTTGCACTTGCCACCTGCTGGCCACACTTCTTGTTATTGTTTTTATCCCATGTACAGCATTGCCCCCTGCCCTTTCTCCTGGCACTTTTCCCCTGCCCACTCCCTTGCACTTGCACGATCTCAATGTCCTTTGGCCTAGTAAGATCATTGTCTCATTTGCATATAAGCGTGTTACAAATGCCATATCAAATCATATCCGCCGGTGGCGGAGAACATGTTCAAAGCCGTGGCTAACCGGTGTAAAGCTGTAGTAGTGCAAACCTAAAATATGGTCTTTTCCACCAGTGGAAAACCGGCAGATTTTACGTTATGCCATACTCTAAAGTCTTTAAGCTGTGCATCATGGGAGCTGACGGGATATACTCACAATTTAACTTCATCCCATGCGCTCAATGTTATCCATCATGAGGGCTTCTATTAACTGCTCGCTGAACTGCAGCCTTCAATCTCCAATATAAAGTGTGCACATTTTACCTCCACTCAAGACTCCACTCTAACAGTAAGGACTTTCGGCATTGTGCTACGTCTACAATGCTAAGCAGAAGAGACAAAAATATATTGCTGCATGCAAAGGCTGAGAGGGGCTCTGTTACACTTTGAACGTAAACAGGACACATCTTGGGGGGTTGCAGGTTTGAAGGGTGGGGGTTCTGTTCTGTATCCAGAGTTCAACTACATTCACTGCTCTTATCGCTTAACAGTACAGCACGTACAGCAAATACCCGGGGTTCAATGCTATTTTAAGGACGTCATTTGTTGGTTATGTGAACTTCAGCCTTCAGTCTTCATTTAATCGTGTGTGTGCATGTTACCCTCGCTGCATTAATATGCTGCCAGGGGTGAAGTATTAAACCAGAGAGCATGAGGGACTGTAGTGGGGCTTTGGGTGGGCAGGAGCTAGCCAAAGCAGAGCCCTGTGAGCATCCAAGAGCCCTCCTTGAGGTGGGATTCCCCGAGTCCCTCATTAGTAGCAGCTGACGTTGGTCCATGTTTAGGGCAGTGAGGCTGTCTGGATACTGAAGCAGAGGAGCCAGCACCTGACCTCCAAAAGGTAGCATTTACACATTTCTATATGTTGCCCCTGCGTTCTGGCCCCAGTCTGGGCTAGGGCTTGTGCTTTCCCAGCCCCTGGCCAGCTGGCTAGGATTGGGGTTCAAGCACACCCTGCAAAACAAAACTGTTTGTAAACCATCCTTACCTTCTTCATTCCAGTGTGACACAGACACCCAAGTGGATTATATTAAGAACTTCAAAAACATCTTATATTCAGTGGTGGCTGGGGAATTGTTGAACTGGATTAGCGTTAATATTTGAACTGAATATGAAGGAGCGACTGAGTGCAGCGAGGAAACCATGACCAAACAATGGGGGTTGTCACCATGTCCCCCCACAATAAAATGTTTAAACAATAGGTTAAAGTTTTACGGGACGTTCTGTGAAAAATTGGGTAAAAAAGCTACACAGTTTGCAATAGGTTTTGTATGGTAGCACATAAAAAAGCCCATTGGATGCAAGTCACCAACAGTACACAGGAGCATTTACCAACACATTTTCCCAATGCCTTTGCCTACAACATATACCAGTATATAAATCCTGTTCATGCTGACTGTTGCCATACATGTCCATGCAGGCTGCACCAATATATGCCAGTATTACCATTTGTTTAATTGTATCATACAGTTAAATAAATAACTTTTGATACATTCAATCATCATGATTACCATTTAAGGACTCCCAGTCAGTAATACATGTCATGCCACATTCAACGATGGCCAGTGAAGCCACATAATAACACTTATCATTGTCACTTTAGCCTTAATACTCAGTAAAGAAATTACTGTGCTACACGGGTGAAGCAAACATGACACTACAACTGCCAGTCCCCACAAGGTGAGGGATGGTGGGGGCATGAAAGGGCCCACCCCTAATTTTAACGGTCCTTCTCCCCTTCACACTCACACACGCTCCCATACAACACTTTCACCCACACATTCACACATTACTCATACAACTCCTTGCATGCCTGCATACATAAACGCAAAAACAAAAACAAATAGAAGACATGCAGGCCGATTCATGGAATAATTAGCGCGGCGCAAGTGGGCAAAAACGTGCGAATCGCAGTGGAATAGCGAAAATCGCAGTGCAAGTGCGAAAATCGCACGAAAAGCAGCGCACGTCGATTCATGGAAGTCCGTGCGCGAGAAAACCAGCGGATGTGCGATAAAAAGTGTGCCGCGCACGTTGGCGCACAGGCCATCTAACAGCGTGCGCCAGGTCACAGCGAAAATCGCACAGGCCACAGCGAAATTCGCACATAGCGCGGCGCACGCAACAAAAGTAGGCGAAACACGGGCGTAACACTCGGAATGGGGAACAACTTGCAAAAACGTGGGCGTCACAGGGGAAGTACAGGGCACAAGTGCGCGGAACGCCCACACGCTCGCCTACAACACGTATTCATGGAATAGAATAGGGCAAAAAAGCACACGCTCAAACCAGCGCACAGGCACAAACACGACCGCCACAAGAAAGCAGGCGGAAGCGTCTCTGCGGCCGTAAGAAATGTGCGCCAAAAGGTGCGCCAACAAATAGCACCCATATACTGCCATGATGAATGTCCTATGCTGTGGCCCTCCAGGACAAATGACGTGCAAAGGGGTACCCACAAACACGGACACGCTGACAAAAAATACGTGTGCGTGTATACCGGGGTACGCGGGAAGTCTCACACGCGATTTGGCCGGGTAGGTGTATTTCAGGGGTGCGCGGGAAGTTCCACACGCGATTCCATCAGGGTACGTGTATTTCAGGGGTGCGCGGGAAGTCCCACACGCGATTCCATCAGGGTACATGTATTTCAGGGGTGCGCGGGAAGTCCCACATGCGATTACAGCAGGGCGCGTGTATTTCAGGGGTGCGCGGGAAGTTCCACAAGCGATTCCATCAGGGTATGTGTATTTCAGGGGTGCGCGGGAAGTCCCACACGCGATTCCATCAGGGTACGTGTATTTCTGGGGTGCGCGGGAAGTCCCACACGCGATTACAGCAGGGCGCGTGTATTTCAGGGGTGCGCGGGAAGTTCCACACGCGAATAGCCTGGGCGCGTGTATTTCAGGGGTGCGCGGGAAGTCCCACACGCGATTACAGCAGGGTACGTGTATTTCAGGGGTGCGCGGGAAGTTCCACACGCGAATAGCCTGGGCGCGTGTATTTCAGGGGTGCGCGGGAAGTTCCACACGCGAATAGCCTGGGCGCGTGTATTTCAGGGGTGCGCGGGAAGTTCCACACGCGAATAGCCTGGGCGCGTGTATTTCAGGGGTGCGCGGGAAGTTTAACACGCGATTTCAGCAGGGGCACCCTCCACCAGGCCCCCACTCATGTCTCCCACCACCCCCACCCCCCAGCAGTGCAGGGGCAGCCTCCACCAGGCCCCCACTCATGTCTCCCACCACCCCCACCCCTCCAGTCACCAGGGGCACCCTCCACCAGGCCCCCACTCATGTCTCCCACCACCCCCACCCCCCCAGTCACCAGGGGCACCCTCCGACAGGCCCCCACTCATGTCTCCCACCACCCCCACCCCCCTGCCACCATGGGCACCCTCCACCAGGCCCCCACTCATGTCTCCCACCACCACCACCCCCCAGAAGTGCAGGGGCAGCCCCCACCAGGCCCCCACTCATGTCTCCCACCTCCCCCACCCCCCCAGTCACCAGGGGCACCCTCCACCAGGCCCCCACTCATGTCTCCCACCACCCCCACCCCCCAGCAGTGCAGGGGCACCCTCCACCAGGCCCCCACTCATGTCTCCCACCACCCCCACCCCCCTGCCACCATGGGAACACTCCACCAGGCCCCCACTCATGTCTCCCACCACCACCACCCCCCAGCAGTGCAGGGGCAGCCCCCATCAGGCCCCCACTCATGTCTCCCACCACCCCCACCCCCCCAGTCACCAGGGGCACCCTCCACCAGGCCCCCACTCATGTCTCCCACCACCCCCACCCCCCACCATCCAGGGGCAGCCTCCACCAGGCCCCCACTCATGTCTCCCACCACCCCCACCCCCCTGCCACCATGGGCACCCTCCACCAGGCCCCCACTCATGTCTCCCACCACCCCCACCCCCCAGCAGTGCAGGGGCAGCCCCCACCAGGCCCCCACTCATGTCTCCCACCACCCCCACCCCCCTGCCACCATGGGCACCCTCCACCAGGCCCCCACTCATGTCTCCCACCACCACCACCCCCCAGCAGTGCAGGGGCAGCCCCCACCAGGCCCCCACTCATGTCTCCCACCACCCCCACCCCCCCAGTCACCAGGGGCACCCTCCACCAGGCCCCCACTCATGTCTCCCACCACCCCCACCCCTCCAGTCACCAGGGGCACCCTCCACCAGGCCCCCACTCATGTCTCCCACCACCCCCACCCCCCAGCAGTGCAGGGGCACCCTCCACCAGGCCCCCACCCATGTCTCCCACCACCCCCACCCCCCTGCCACCATGGGCACCCTCCACCAGGCCCCCACTCATGTCTCCCACCACCCCCACCCCCCAGCAGTGCAGGGGCAGCCCCCACCAGGCCCCCACCCATGTCTCCCACCACCCCCACCCCCCTGCCACCATGGGCACCCTCCACCAGGCCCCCACTCATGTCTCCCACCACCCCCACCCCCCAGCAGTGCAGGGGCAGCCCCCACCAGGCCCCCACTCATGTCTCCCACCACCCCCATCCCCCTGCCACCATGGGCACCCTCCACCAGGCCCCCACTCATGTCTCCCACCACCACCACCCCCCAGCAGTGCAGGGGCAGCCCCCACCAGGCCCCCACTCATGTCTCCCACCACCCCCACCCCCCAGTCACCAGGGGCACCCTCCACCAGGCCCCCACTCATGTCTCCCACCACCCCCACCCCCCAGCAGTGCAGGGGCACCCTCCACCAGGCCCCCACTCATGTCTCCCACCACCCCCACCCCTACCACCATGGGCACCCTCCACCAGGCCCCCACTCATGTCTCCCACCACCCCCACCCCCCCCGAGTCACCAGGGGCACCCTCCACCAGGCCCCCACTCATGTCTCCCACCACCCCCACCCCCCAGCAGTGCAGGGGCACCCTCCACCAGGCCCCCACTCATGTCTCCCACCACCCCCACCCCCCTGCCACCATGGGCACCCTCCACCAGGCCCCCACTCATGTCTCCCACCACCCCCACCCCCCAGCAGTGCAGGGGTAGCCCCCACCAGGCCCCCACTCATGTCTCCCACCACCCCCACCCCCCTGCCACCATGGGCACCCTCCACCAGGCCCCCACTCATGTCTCCCACCACCACCACCCCCCAGCAGTGCAGGGGCAGCCCCCACCAGGCCCCCACTCATGTCTCCCACCACCCCCACCCCCCCAGTCACCAGGGGCACCCTCCACCAGGCCCCCACTCATGTCTCCCACCACCCCCACCCCCCAGCAGTGCAGGGGCACCCTCCACCAGGCCCCCACTCATGTCTCCCACCACCCCCACCCCCCCAGTCACCAGGGGCACCCTCCACCAGGCCCCCACTCATGTCTCCCACCACCCCCACCCCCCTGCCACCATGGGCACCCTCCACCAGGCCCCCACTCATGTCTCCCACCACCCCCACCCCCCAGCAGTGCAGGGGCAGCCCCCACCAGGCCCCCACCCATGTCTCCCACCACCCCCACCCCCCTGCCACCATGGGCACCCTCCACCAGGCCCCCACTCATGTCTCCCACCACCCCCACCCCCCAGCAGTGCAGGGGCAGCCCCCACCAGGCCCCCACTCATGTCTCCCACCACCCCCACCCCCCTGCCACCATGGGCACCCTCCACCAGGCCCCCACTCATGTCTCCCACCACCCCCACCCCCCAGTCACCAGGGGCACCCTCCACCAGGCCCCCACACATGTCCCCCTGCCCCCAGGTCCTGACGATACTCAATCATGGCAGTAATGGGCAGCATACCCAGCACAAACACCCAGGCAAGGATTGCATCCACCCACATAGTGAATGCAATTACATGATACAACCCCAATGGCAAGTATGTAAATGAACACATGTCCGTCACACACACATACACAACGGGTGCAAGTGAATGTCAAAACCCATATCGTGACATGTTGAAACCAATGAGAAAATACCACAAGTGAAAGTTAAAAAAAACATGTATTAAAGATGAAAAATAAGTAAACAAATCAAACATACAACAATGGGGATAACTAAATAAATGGTCCATGTCCGAGAACAAATGTAAAAATAAAAAAAACAAAGTAATCCAAAAACAAATGTCGTCCAAAGCAATGTCATGTGTAAGGAAAATAATGAAAAACCATTTCCTCATGGTGAACACAATAATCATAAAAAAAATGTTTCTTCAAAAAGCAAACTATATACATGAATGTTCCAGGGTCCATGAGCCCAACACCATAAATGAAACCTACTACTACCTAATGAAAAAAATATATACAAAAAAGTGGCCATTGTCCGAGCGGTCCAAAAAAATAAAAATAAAGAAAGGAAACCTAACACTAACTAACTAAATAACTATATACAAAGGCAGCGGGCAAGTCCTGCGGCTCACTCGGTGATGTTGCTGGCCAGGGCATCATCGAACTCCATGTCGATGTCCTGGAGGCGGGACTCTGTCCTGGCCCCGAGGTCTCCCAGGGATAACCCCATGTTCAGCTCAAACTCCCTGCGAGCTTCCTCGAGGCACTCAGCCCGCCTCAACGCCCGACGCATGGAGAACTCCGCCCTGACCATGGTGAGCCGCTCCTCTTCCGCCCGCTGTCGCTCCGCACCTATCCGCTGGACCAACTGCTCCCACACGGAAGACACCACCATCCCAGGGTTGCCCTGCCCTCCGGCCGATGCCTGCCCCTCTGATCTTGATGGCCCCGAGCCATGATGCCTCCCACGTCGAGCCTGCTGCTGCCTCCGACGCCACTGCCTCTGCCAGCACGACGGCATCCAGGCTGATGGAAACCACTGACGCCGTCGTGCACGTGCCCTGCCCGATGATGCTGTCACATCTTCCATCTGCTGGGGTCCAGTTGCTGTGTTGTCCACCCCTGCTGGACCTCCGACTCCCAACTGTGGCAGGGATGGGATCCCCACCGAGCTGGCTGCATTGGTCGGGGCAGGTCCACAGGGGGCCCTGGTGGCATCTGGGCCGGAAGACGGCAAGGAGAACGACTGGTGTATAGCCTGCACAGAGGAGGAGAGGGCCGCCAGATTCGCCAACACATGCAGCAAACCCCCGAACATGGCCGATCCCAATTGGGCCACGTCGGCATGGTGCACTTCGTGATGACGTGCGTGCTCCTCCCGGGAAGCATGCACGGCATCACGAATCACAGCCGTGCGCATCGCGACCCCAATCAGGACCTTCTCCGCACGGCCAGGGGTTCCCACATCCGCAGGTGGAGGGGAGTCAGGTGACATGGACATCCCCTCTACCTGCGGTCGGGCCTGGGACGGGGCATCCCTGCTGGTGCATGGTGGTGCACTCACAGGGTCAGGGACAGCGACATGCACAGGCCCCTCCACGGTGACCTGTGCTGCCTCCTGCCCCTGGCCCTGGACTGCACCACTTGCACCAGCAGGGATGCCCCCACCAGGCCCCATGTGTGCCCCAGTGGCGGCCTCCTCCTCCTCTGTGCAAACCACCAACCTGGATGGCTCCTCACCGTCTCCCACCGTAGCAGGCCCCTGTGGGGGCTCACCCACCCCTTCCGATGCAGCCGTGGGGGCATCCCCGCCGCCTTGCTCCACAGCGCCGTCTCCGCCCTCTTCTTCACTAGCCGCTGCATAGAGGGAGACAAAGAACACAAGCATCAGGGTACTGTACAATGGTCCCCTAGACAGGAAGCAATAGCAGATGAGCACCACTGTCAAAGTACACTTCCATCATGTCCCTCCACAACACATGGGTCAGTCCTGGCAAAACACACACAGTAACAGGCATGGTGCATGCCATGGACATTTCCATGCATGTCCAATGGACTCTTGAAACATTCAATGATATGGAACTCACATGCATCATGGCTCATGCCGATCACATGCACACACTTCACCTCAGTCACATCCATCTGGCCCCAAACACACCAAACACAGCGGATACAAGGGTAATTTGGCTGCTTCACTGAATCGGTGCATTGTCACACACATGTGTCATGCATCCATGGCATGCACAAGTCACAGACACGCAGGTCAGGCACACAGACATGGCTACCATATATGTACCTGGCATCAGCACCCATCCCTCACCCCCACCCATGTCCAGGTACAGAGACTGGCATGCTCTCATGTTCAAAATCTGCATAGGGCTCCCCATGCGGCATTTGAACACATGCAACAACCATGTGGGTCACACATCACTGGTTGCACATGCATTACTATGATGTCCCTGCACACATACATGCATACATGGCCTATGGCACACATACAGGCAAGTATCATAGAACCAGCACACCGCAACATGCCCTGTCTCACACAGTAATGCTTGGACACTTACCGCTCAACTCCAGACGGGCCTCCCTCTCAAGGATCTGGGCGTGGAGCGCTGGGCGTACGCGTTCCAGGACCCTCATCTGGATGGAACTCATGCGGCCCCGGCCCCCCTCCACGAGGCGCCGGGCCTTCACAAGGGTCCTGGACCTCAAGTCCTCCCAGCGCTTCTTGATCTTCAGGACGTTGCGGGTTGCCACCCCCTCCGCGTTGATGGCAACCACACAGTCGGCCCAGATCCTCTCCCGTCCTTCCTTGCTGGCGCGGGACGATCCAAAGAGGGCATCATACTGCCCCAGGACATGCTCCACTAGGACACCAACTTTGGTGGCAGTGAAGCTGGTGCCCCTCTGCCCCTCTGGCCTGGGGTTGCCACTGGTGCCAGATGTGGAAGTGCCCGACATGGCAACCCCAGAGGCAGGTGTGGGTGGGCAACTGGGTCCTGGGGCTGGGCTGTGGAGCGATGTTATCCCAGTCGGGAGTCTTCAGTTCCAGCAGGGGTGGACACAGCAACTGGACCCCTGCAGATGGCTGATGTGCAGGCACCAAATGGCAGGGCACAGTGGCAGCAGGCAGGCAGGCAGGCAGCAGCAGATGGCACGTGGGAGGCTGCTCGGGGCACTGGGGGGGCAGTAACTCGGCCTTCTGGGCAGGAGCGTGGTCTTCCGTGTGTTTTTGCGTGGCCAGCTTGATACGGAGTGATTTGGCACGTGAAAATCCTGCACGTCAGCGTGAAATCCGAGGAAAGGCCCTTAGCGCGTAAGCGCGTCAGCACGCATACGCGCTTCTATTGGACCAGAGTCCCTCAGCGCGTAAGCGCGTCTGTGACGTGACCCGCACGGGTGTTCCCCACTCAGCACGTGATGACGGAGCACACGTGGAAATACTGCACGTCAGCGTGTAATTGGACAAAAGTGCGCGTACACGCGATTGGCCTATGTACGTGTATTTCATGGGTGCGCGGGCACTTACACACGCAAGTACGTCAGCGCACCTGTATCCCGTGGTGCGTGGGAATTTCCACACGCTATTGGACTGGGAACTGGATTCCAGGGGTGCGCGGGTCACACGCTCGCCTAGAACACGCGAAAGCATAAATTTGCGCACTTTGACAATAACAAGCTCAGACGCCAGGATGAACATACCGTTCCTAGCAGCAGTGGCAGTGGGCTACCAAAGGAGGAGGAGGAGGATAGTCAGGGCCAGAATATTCACACCCAGAACCAGCCTTTTCGGGATGCCTGATGACCAGGTGTATTGGAGGTACAGGTTTCCACCACACATCATACTGGACCTGGTGAGTGAGTGGGAGGATGACCTCACATCACCCACCCTGTGCTCCCAAGCACTCAGCCCCCTGGAGAAGGTCCTCAATGTACTGCACTTCTTAGCCACTGGATCATTTCAGCGGACAAGTGCCATAGTGGGTGGGGTGTCACAGGCCACCCAGTCACGCTGCCTACACCAGGTCTTGAACATCATCACTGCACACCCATCAGTCCGCAGGCACATATACCTGCCCAGAACCCCTGCAGAAAGGCATGCTGCCGCCCTGGATTTTTACGGTGTGGCACGATTCCCCAAAGTGCTAGGTGCCATCGACTGCACCCATGTGGCTCTACGTCCCCCCAGGGCATCTGAGCACATCTATAGGAACCGCAAGCACTGGCATTCCATCAACGTGCAGGTAGCATGTAATGCCAAGGGAATCATCACCATGCATGTTGGATACTGAGCAAGGTCACAACCCCACCAATGATACCAATCACCACCTCCACAGGGGACAGTGCCTACCCTCTCAGCCCCCACATGATGACGCCAATTCGGAACCCCACCACGCCACCCGAGGGAAGATATAACACAGCCCACATTACGACCCGGGGCATAGTGGAGCGCACATTCGGAGTGCTAAAGTCACGCTTTCGCTCCCTTGACCGTTCTGGCGGCCAGCTGTTATACGCTCCCCCAGTAGTGTGCAGGATCATAGTGGCAGCATGTGTCCTGCACAACGTTGCAACACGCCGGGGCCTGGCCGTGGACATGGTGGTGGCCCCACATCCCCAACCACATGCACAGCCGCTGCGCATGGGAGGGGAAAGGGGACGTGGGGAGGCAGCCCGTACACAGCTAGTGGCTAATTACTTCACATAGAAATCACACCCCTGTGGAGTGCACACTGCCCTGGCACATTCCATCTGACAATCAATGATGACTCAACCTGACACTGATCCTGAATGTCTGGAGAATGAACCGTGAATACCATATCAGCCTGAGATTGTTCACCTGGAAGTGTCACAATGTGTGCATCCCTACCCACACAGACACCACCAATGCAGTTTTGTGGAGTTACACATTCAAGCAGCTAAAAAGAATACCCACTTGCAAAATGCAACAAGAGGACAGTGCCATGTCAGCCAACCCAACCCCAGCACCGCCACACGACACACCGTGCCATGTCATGCTATTTGCAGGTAAACAAAGTAATCCCCACAACATGACACTAGTGTCACTATGTACAGTGTCCCTATTAGAAACTTGCAACACCTGAAATGCTCACAGCAATGCCGGACCAACAACATACTTGAGCACGTACTACCATTAACATGACATCACAAATTTTACATATTAGTAGTCTCACCACCTGGAAATGCCTGCACTCCCACCACCACCAACTGTGCAGTGTTGGCGCCATGTAGAGTTGTAGGTGCACTGCTGCCAACATGGACCCCATCTCCAGACTAGAGGTCCTTGTGTAGACATGAGGAAGGGACCTGCAAATTGGGAGGTAGACACAGAAGATGAGTTACACATCAATGCAACATGCAGTGTACAACACAACAGCAATATGCACTAGGAATGTATACACAGTATTGACTACAGACTGCCCACACAGCTCATGGGAGTCCAACGTCACTGTGTAATTCACTGTCACTTGGGCACACCCTTTGCAAGCCCATGGAAACGGGAAGCAGGAGGGGTGTGTGTGACTCAAACCCAAGCATCTGAACCAAATACATTACAAGCCTGCATGTGCCCAGCCACAATGCAGCGTATGCCCACAGGAACCACGGAAGCCAACAAATCGTCCCAAAAAAATAGGGAATAAAATAAATAAAAATAAAAATAAAAATAAGAAACAATCAAAAATGGCCATTGATGGGCCCGGGGTGGTTGGGGAGGCCACCCAGGAGGTCCGAGGACAGGATGCACACCAGAACCCACCTGCGTGGATCCTGGGAAAATAAAACACCTCCATGGGCTCATGGCCCACACGGCTACCCTGTTGTGGGAGTATCACTGCTGTCGCTATTATCACCCTGTGCAGCTGCATCCGGAAGTGGTTGCACTATGGGAGGCAGCCCACGCAAGGCCCTAGTCTGCTCTTCCATGGCTGCAAGCATGCGGGTGTGGTAGGTCTGGTTCTGGAGGATGAGTGTGCGGAGGTCCCCATGCAACAACTCACGGGATGCCCGGACCTCCGCCCTCGTTGCCTGCATCTCAGCTGAGAGCGTACGGGTGAGACGCTCCAGCTGCTGTTCTGTCCTTTGGTGTGTTGAAGCCTCAAGCTCAACAAGAGTCGTCCTGAGGTGAAGGAGCTCCTGCCTCAGGGCTTCCCTGTGGCCCTGGGACTCAATGGAGATGGCCTCCTGCAGAGTCGCCAGTGCCGCCCGCCTGTCCCTGTTGGACCCCAACATGTCCTCCCTGTGTGACTGGCAGATGGAGTCGGTTGCCTGCTCTAGTCGCTCCATCAGCCTTTCTGGGGGGACAATGGAAGTGGCCACCCTATCCATGGCCTGAGCCATCATCTCGGATGATGCAGCCTGTTGGGTTGCCATACTGTAAATTGATTGCTCCCATGCGGTATTGCCAGGTGGCGTACGGCCACCACGTCGGCGGGCACCACACCTGTCTGGGGCAAGGCGAACTGCGCCTTGCTGTGCCGGCACTGCCTGAGGCTGCAGGACTGCATTCCCCCTCTGATCTGCTGGCCCAGGAACAGGATCAGATGTCGCGGAGTGTGACCCTGCATCCGTAACCACCAAAGGCGTAGCTGCCAATACTGACATCCCCATGGAGGGTTCTGACCCTGGTGCAGGTGGGTGAGACAGAACAGAATCCCTCCCTGGAACACTCACCTGCGACGGCACGTAGGTCTCATCTGAATCAACACCTGAGTACAGCTCGGGGGAGGTGCAGCCAGAGACACCCCTTGAGAGCACGACCTGCAGCACTTGTGGGTTCTCCCCCACCACCACACCACGTCCCTCACTGGTGGTTGGTCGGCCCTCGGACCCCTCCTGGTTCTGCACCATCTCCACAACCCCAGCAGTATCAGGTGCGTCTTCCCCTGCAAAGACATAAAAACAAAGAAATGGAAACAGGCATTAGCACCATGGCACACAATGAGGGCTGAGAAGCAAGAGAACCAGTACTTGATTGACACATGTCCCACATGACTAAAACCCTCCCATGCATGCACCCTCACTGCGTATGAAGTGCAGGCAAATGGCACACACTGATGACACCAAGATGGAAAATGAACACATTTTCTGCATGCTGCCTGGCAGTGGCATCACACATTGGCCTGTGATTGCCAGGTGAAACACACATGCCATCACACAGATGGCATGTACCATTGCTATTGAGTGAAGACGGAGAGGAGGGCAGCACCTATTCATTCAGTCCAGTTCCCGCATGTAATTGCTTTTCTAATTCTAACAGGTCAGATTTTTCACCTGGAGCTGCCAGTCTGAAATGGTCCAATTGCACAGGGACATGTGTGTACAAATGATATCCAGGTAACAAAGTCACTCCACTTTACCATAGCCATGTCAGACATGTGACTAGTGGACAGCGACATGGCTAGTAAAAGTGGGGGAATGCAAACAATCTGACTGAATGAACAGTGAAAAATAAGCAACAATGTTGTGGCAAGGTGACACTTCAAGGGAAACTGGCGTGCAGTTGGGCTAGATGTCTACTGTTGGCAGAAGGGATACTGCTATGGCCAAATGCAGCTGCGCAGGAAGTATTGCATGAAGCACATGGCTGACCCATACGACTCAGGCGCACACACTCTCACCTGGCACACAAACAGAAGCCCTCACACACACACCATGCACATGGATGACACACACATGCATGTGCACTCACTGGACAATGCCTCGTAATCAGCCAGATCTCCCACGCCTTGGATCTGTTCCTCCGTGACGTAGGTCCCAGCGACTGACTCATGTGGAGTGAGTTCCATGTCTACTACTGGAGACCCACCTCCAGTCACTAGAGTTGCGGCATGACTTGAGGCCAGCTTACTCTTTGCCCTGCGCTTTAGGTCATTCCAGCGCTTATAGCAATCATTGGCTGTGCGCCTCACGATTCCAAGGGCACTTACGATGTCCGCAACGGTCTGCCAGTGTGCCTGGCGTTGTGCAGGTGTGGTCTTGGATCCTGCAACAATGACCATCTCGTTGTCATGTCCGGACACATACTCGACAAGTGCATTCAGTTCGTCATCCGTGAAGCTGGGCTTCCTGGACGGGCCGGACTGTGTAGCCGTGTCTGGGGCATCAGCCTGTGCCGGACGAGCACTCTTCCTCTTCCGCTTGGAAGGTGGTGGTGATCCTGAGTGTCCTGCGCCGCTCTGGACACTAGGGGCAGGAGCCCTGGTGGACTCTGTATCAGGAGTGTGGGATTGCACACTCAGCATGGGAGTTGGTGCAGGCATTGGCTCTAGTGTGATGGTGTCAGGGGGAATGTCAGCAGCATGGACTAGGACCGACACTGTCCTGGCTGGGTGTGTGAGGGCTGGGGTGGATGGAGCCGCAGCTGCCCCTGCAGCCTCTCCGCCCTGCCTCCTTGGTGCAGCAGATGACCTTGCTGCCCCAGATCCACGTGGCATGATGGCATCAACGTGCACCAGCGCACGTGTCGTAGCCCTGCTGACCTGGAAGTCAGCCATGGAGTCAACCAGGTCTGGTGCCACAATGGGCTGGTCCAACAAGGGCTGAGCATGGATGGTGTCAGCCACATCAGCCTCAACGGGAGGGGGGAGGGGGGGCGATTATGGGTGCCCGTGACTGGTCCTCCACACATGGGGGGACAGGCTCACCCTGCAAGTTACGACCACGTCCCCTACCGGATCCACCACGGCCACCACTTGTGGCTCTTCCACCTTTGCCACCCTTACGGAATCCTCGCCGGAGGCCCAAAAGAGGGAGATGACGTGCACGCAACCCCTCCTAGACCATGTGTGCAGAAAGAAAAACCTGCACTACGCTGTGGCACCCAGTAACACAAGAATGAACGTATGCGTGTCACACGCAGCCTAGAATGACCTCTGAAGGGGTAGGCTACACACGGGGCAAGCACAGATGTTAGATACGTGCGTGACTCACCGTCTGCCTGGTAAACGAGCGTGTACAAGGAGCACGTTTGGTTGGCAACACCCCCGCCAAAAGAAGATTTGTACGCTGTCTGAGGAGACAGGGCAACAGTAGAAGGGAACACTGTTTGAGGGAACAGGCCCAGGTAAACCAGTAAAAGAGAAAAAAGAGAAAAAGCTGTCAGAGGTAACAGGGAATACGAACTTGAAACGCCGTGAAGTAAATCGCGTGTGAAACGACAAGAAGTACAGAATTCACCCACTCGCTCTCCACGAAAAGCACGTACAAGGAAAAGGTGTTCTACACGTACCTTTTATACAGGCCCACACGTCCAGAGTCACTTACGCGGCGTGTACGCGCTAGGGCCATTTCCACCAATTACATGCTTTGTCACTTCTGCGTGTAGGGCCATTTCCACCAATTACACGCTTGTCACTTCTGCGTGTAGGGCCATTTCCACCAATCACACGCTTTGTCACTTCTGCGTGTAGGGCCATTTCCACCAATCACACGCGATTACACTCTGACGTGCAGTCTTTCCACGTGTGCTCTGTCATCACGTGCTGTGTGGGAAACACCTGTGCGGGTCACGTCACAGACGCGCTTACGCGCTGAGGGCCTTTCCTCGGTTTTCACACTGACGTTCAGGATTCTCACGTGCCAAATCACTCCGTACCAAGCTGGCCACGCGTACGCACACGGAATACCACGCTCCTGCCCGGAAGGCCGAACTACTGCCCCCAGAGCCCCGAGCACGCTCCCACCTGCTGCTGCCTGACTGCCTGCTGCCCCTGCACTGCTTGGGGGTGGGGGTGGTGGGAGACATGGGTGGGGGCCTGGTGGAGGCTGCCCCTGCACTGCTGGGGGGTGGGGGTGGTGGGTGACATGGGTGGGGGCCTGGTGGAGGATGCCCCTGGTGGCTGGGGGGTGGGGGTGGTGGGAGACATGAGTTGGGCATGAGTGGGGGCCTGGTGGAGGGTGCCCCTGCACTGCTGGGGGGTGGGGGTGCAGGGGGACATGAGCAGGTATGCAGGGTAGTCCCCTGTTTTGTGGGCTGCCTGCAGGGGCCGTGGAGGGTGTACAGGGAACACCTGTGAGGACCCACCCAGCCTAATCGCGTGTGTAACTTCCCACGCACCCCTGTAATACACGTACCAAGCCAAATCGCGTGTGAGAATTCCCACGCACCCCTGAAATACACGTACCCTGCTGAAATCGCGTGTAAAACTTCCCGCGCACCCCTGAAATGCATGCGCCCAGGCTATTCGCGTGTGGAACTTCCCGCGCACCCCTGAAATACACGCGCCCAGGCTATTCGCGTGTGGAACTTCCCGCGCACCGCTGAAATACACGTAGCACACTGGGAGACATGAGTGGGGGCCTGGTGGAGGGTGCCCCTGGTGGCGGGGGGGGTGGGGGTGATAGGGGACATGAGTGTGGGCCTGGTGGAGGCTGCCCCTGCACTGCTGGGGGGTGGGGGTGGTGGGTGACATGGGTGGGGGCCTGGTGGAGGCTGCCCCTGCACTGCTGGGGGGTGGGGGTGGTGGGAGACATGGGTGGGGGCCTGGTGGAGGATGCCCCTGCACTGCTGGGGGGTGGGGGTGGTGGGAGACATGGGTGTGGGCCTGGTGGAGGCTGTCCCTGGTGGCTGGGGGGTGGGGGTGGTGGGAGACATGGGTGGGGGCCTGGTGGAGGGTGCCCCTGGTGGCTGGGGGATGGGGGTGGTGGGAGACATGGGTGGGGGCCTGGTGGAGGATGCCCCTGGTGGCTGGGGGGTGGGGGTGGTGGGAGACATGAGTCGGGCATGAGTGGGAGCCTGGTGGAGGGTGCCCCTGGTGGCTGGGGGGTGGGGGTGGTGGGAGACATGGGTGGGAGCCTGGTGGAGGATGCCCCTGGTGGCTGGGGGTGGGGGTGGTGGGAGACATGAGTGGGGGCCTGGTGGAGGCTGCCCCTACACTGCTGGGGGGTGGGGGTGGTGGGAGACATGGGTGGGGGCCTGCTGGCAGGTGCCCCACAGTGCTGGGGGTGGGGGTGGTGGGAGACATGGGTGGGGCCTGGTGGAGGCTGCCCCTGCACTGCTGGGGGGTGGGGGTGGTGGGTGACATGGGTGGGGGCCTGCTGGCAGGTGCCCCACAGTGCGTGGGGGTGGTGGGAGACATGGGTGGGGGCCTGGTGGAGGGTGCCCCACAGTGCTGGGGGGTGGGGGTGGTGGGAGACATGGGTGGGGGCCTGGTGGAGGCTGCCCCTGGTGGCTGGGGGGTGGGGGTGGTGGGAGACATGAGTGGGGGCCTGCTGGAGGCTGCCTGGGGGGTGGGTTGGTGGGAGACATGGGTGGGGGCCTGGTGGAGGGTGCCCCTGCACTGCTGGGGGGTGGGGGTGGTGGGAGACATGGGTGGGGGCCTGGTGGAGGATGCCCCTGCACTGCTGGGGGGTGGGGGTGGTGGGAGACATGAGTCGGGCATGAGTGGGGGCCTGGTGGAGGGTGCCCCTGGTGGCTGGGGGGTGGGGGTGGTGGGAGACATGAGTGGGGGCCTGGTGGAGGCTGCCCCTGCATTGCTGGGGGGTGGGGGTGGTGGGTGACATGGGTGGGGGCCTGCTGGCAGGTGCCCCACAGTGCTGGGGGGTGGGAGTGGTGGGAGACATGGGTGGGGGCCTGGTGGAGGCTGCCCCTGGTGGCTGGGGGGTGGGGGTGGTGGGAGACATGAATGGGGGCCTGGTGGAGGCTGCCCCTGCACTGCTGGGGGGTGGGGGTGGTGGGAGACATGGGTGGGGGCCTGGTGGAGGATGCCCCTGCACTGCTGGGGGGTGGGGGTGGTGGGTGACATGGGTGGGGGCCTGCTGGCAGGTGCCCCACAGTGCTGGGGGGTGGGGGTGGTGGGAGACATGAGTGGGGGCCTGGTGGAGGCTGCCCCTGCACTGCTGGGGGGTGGGGGTGGTGGGTGACATGGGTGGGGGCCTGCTGGCAGGTGCCCCACAGTGCTGGGGGGTGGGGGTGGTGGGAGACATGGGTGGGGGCCTGGTGGAGGCTGCCCCTGGTGGCTGGGGGGTGGGGGTGGTGGGAGACATGAGTGGGGGCCTGGTGGAGGCTGCCCCTGCACTGCTGGGTGGTGGGGGTGGTGGGAGACATGGGTGGGGGCCTGGTGGAGGATGCCCCTGCACTGCTGGGGGGTGGGGGTGGTGGGAGACATGAGTGGGGGCCTGGTGGAGGCTGCCCCTGCACTGCTGGGGGGTGGGGGTGGTAGGAGACATGGGTGGGGGCCTGGTGGTGGGTGCCCCTGGTGGCTGGGGGGTGGGGGTGCAGGGGGACATGAGCAGGTGTGCAGGGTAGTCCCCTGTTTTGTGGGCTGCCTGCAGGGGCCGTGGAGGGTGTACAGGGAACACCTGTGAGGACCCACCCAGCCTAATCGCGTGTGATAATTCCCACGCACCCCTGTAATACACGTACCCAGCAAAATGGCGTGTGATAATTCCCACGCACCCCTGTAATTCACGTACCCTGCCAAATCGCATGTGATAATTCCCGCGTACCCCTGTATTACACGTGCCCTGGCTAATCGCATGTAAGACTTCCCGCGTACCCCTGTAATACACGTTCCCTGGACAATCGCGTGTTGAACTTCCCGCGTACCCCTGTAATACACGTTCCCTGGACAATCGCGTGTTGAACTTCCCGCATACACCTGTAATACACGTACCCTGGCTAATCGCGTGTAAAACTTCCCGCGTACTCCTGATATGAAGGTTGCCCGCTTTGCGTTCCTTGTTTGGCAGCCCTGTAAACTGGTCCAGGGTTAGCGCAGCCCTTTGCGATGATTTAGCGATGTTGATGGCTTTTCCTTGCGCGAGGGCGTTCTTGGGGGCGTTACTGGCGCTGCTGCAGGGTCGCTGCGATTCTCTGCGCCACGGCTGGTTTGGGAGCATGGAATCCATGAATACGCTGTGCGCGGAAATCGGTTTTAGCGCACGTGCCTGGCGCACACAATCGCACGCGGACACTCTGCGCCAGCCGCTTGCGACACTTTTCTGCGAAATTCTATGAATTACCCCGTTAATACGTCCACAAATCATATAAAAACCCAACTAGACAATATATAAATTGGTAGCGAATGGCTTCCCTTCTGCTCATTAAAAAGGAGACAGTTTCGAAGGGGCCCCTTAGGGACCCTCGGATGTGGAAACAAGGCACAATCACCACACGCAAACTGATATGCCAGACACGAGGTTGTATTCTCAAAATCTAGGGTTTATTGCAAAGGAAATAGTCTCAGTTGGCCAAATGGTCCCACGCCCGCGACGTGTGTCTAACAGACCTCGGGGGACGCAAGAGAGCGAAAAACCATCCAACAGTTACATATATACAAAACAAGCATCTTGTTATCAGTAATGACACATTCTTTACCGGCCCTAATACGTTCCCTTTGAATTGGGAACGATGATTGACAATAGTGACGAATATGACACCTTCTAACATCTATTCAGCAACAGTTTGCAATTTCGGAGGCCCACAGACACAAGTCTTTGTTTAAAAGAATGCAACGCTTCTGTTTTTGTGATCAAGCTGTGCGTAGGGGAGAGACACATTCCAGGCCCTGCTATCTCCTGGTTTCTATTCACGCACTGGAGGTCAGCTCGCTCTCTGGGCCTTACAGGGCTCAAGGGAAGGGGGACCGCAAAGGAGAGCATAATTCAAACCTTTTAATATTAGCTTCTTGCATTTCTATTCCTTCAGGGAGACTCGCTGGCACCTGCATACAGATTAGGATGCCTTGCTCCTTGCCTCCAAGGATATGTGAGGGAGGGGGACCGGGCGTTTCTGTCTGGTTGACTGCGTTATGTCTCAACATGCCACTTGCGGCCTTGCATTGCACATCAATGAAGCAGAATAATATTTCAGCAAAGCAGTTTTACATGAGGCAAAAAGGCAACTTTAGAGAAAACAGGGAGAAGACAAAATGGCGATTTTGTTCACCTTAAAATGGCTGCACCTTAGTTAGCTTCTAGCTACATCTTTCTGACGCTAATGAGGCGGTTGGTCTTCGGCCAACCAATTATCCTACCTTCCCTTACAATCGAGGGGTGTCTAATTCTTCTATCTTTTCACAGAGAAAAAAAACAACACAGTGCAGAGGAGTGCTGCTTCTCCCAGTAGAAATGATGCTTTCCTGGCGCATGCACAGTGGGCCACAATGGGACAAGCCTGGCTTGCACATACAGCTCCTAGCTTGTACATACAGCTTTCCCAGATATATTGTAGACACCAGCATCACAAAGGTGATTTTAAATAACTGAGAGGACATATTTGGGGCACAGACATCAACATGTGTTTTACCGTGGCAGTCCTGACAAGAAAATGCGACAATGGTAGACGATTTGCTATACAAAACTCAATAACATAGCATAACGTGGCAAGGCAAACAGTTACACTCATTCCCACGTGGGGCAGTAATCTGTATGGCCAAAGCAACTCTGGTGACTGGCAGCAATAGGGAGAAAATGAATGTTGGCTCTCCTAATGCCAGTCCTCTATGCTAGCAGAGATTACATTATTTTGCCAGGATCACGCACCTTCTGCAACAGTGAAGCTGTGATTTAAGCCACTCCACAGTTTAGGAAATTGAACACACACCTTCAAGGCTCCACTTGGCACAAATTATACAGTTATGATTTCAAGGCCTCCAATAGAACTATCCTCTGGAGAAGAGTTCTCAGGTTTGCTATGGTTATGCATGAGAAGGTGATCCAGTGCTGTTATACTTAAGTTATGAGACTTGAAGTTTTCCTAAATTTCAGGTGGGAAATAAAAAATTGGAGTTTATTTTCAAAATACACATATATCAGATTAAAGCAACTTTATCATATTTAAATCATAAGAAACATATGTGAAGCCAAAAGAATATTGTTTTTACTTTTTTGCCACACCCTCAATGGAAAACTAGAAATCCCAGAATGCAAAATAATGCAAGCCTGACAAATCTCTTCTATTTAGACCACAATGGTAATGTCACTGGGATAAAGATTAAGTATTTCACAGTCTTCCAGCTTGCTGTTATGCATGATGTTGGGAACATTTGCCTCTCTATGTAACGCAGCTCTATCTTTGCATGTCCAGGTAGAGAGCATGACTAACCTTTAACGGGAGATTGCTACTGTGCTGCTATAAATGCCTTGTAAGTGGACACCTATTTGCTAGGTAACGAGTCATGAGAGGGTCTTTCAGATGGAAAGGTCCCATCAGTGCCAAATGCCTAACACATTTGCTAGTGATGGGTCCTTTCCGTCTGGAAGACCCCCTCACAGCTTAACTTGCACACAGGTGGAATAATTGCAGGCCATTAAGGGGCAGCCGCAGCCCAGCAACCCAAATAAGTGGGCAGGGCCAGTGCAGACACAAATATTCTTTGGAAAGCATTAGGCCTCATTTATATTACATCTCTCACATCCTCAAAATAAAACGGACCATAACATCATCAACTACATCATCACTGATGTCATCATTACATACTTGAGAATGGGGGGGTAGCAGTAGCCATCACCTTCTCACGCTCCAGAATGGGCCTGAGGGAAACTTGTGACCCCCTAAACCGACCAGACACTTTCTCCCTTGCACGGGTGGCGAGGACTGTACTATGAGCCCCTGGCCAGATACCTAACTGTTCCGCGCCGGACCGAGGCGCAGACCTGAATTAAGCCCTAACTCTCCCTTCTCATGCTTCCAGTGACCCAAATGGTTGAGCCCATAGCTCATGTAAGCGACTTCAATTCAACACTACAGCTAAGTCAATGCCTAGTCTGGGATGCTGATGGAAGCCCTTATTGATGTATTTGTATGTCCAGTTCGTTTACTCTGGATGACAACCCTTATATAACACCCCTCTCTCAGAATCCCCCTGACCCTGCTGAGCCAAGAAGTAGGTTTGTTTTGCAAATTTAAAAGGTTTATTTGAAAATTAAACAATATATATCTATCACACTTTTATAGTAAATTAATATTTGATAGCACACTTGTGAGGATGATAGTGATCAACAATGGATAATATTACAGTGGTACACTCTTTTGATGGCTTAGAAGTGATATAGAGAGGATAAAGTAGCTGAGAATGCTTTTATGGGTTCAAGGACAATACAATGATGAATGAAAATGCAGTACAGAAAATAAACTTGATATGACTTCAACAAAAGACAATGTAATCACTTTTCTTTGACAATTCACCCCCCCCCCCTTTATGCAAGGTAAAGAGATGGAAGGAAAACACACGGTTCTCAGGAATGCAATCAAATATAATTCAGTTCCCCCCTAGCAAGCTTAGAAGAAAACAGGTAGGAGTTTGAAACACAGGCAATATACTTTGATGTGGTATGCAAAGAAGTGAAAAATATGCTAAAATGATTTTAATTCCCTCTAGAGGTTCAGGGTGGGTGACAGCTACTTTGTATTAGTTTAGGATCACTTTAGCAATGCTCTATGAATGATTGTCAGGTAGCAAACGAATTTCAGCAAAGGAAAGCAAGGACAAATCTTTTTACACGTGGCTGAAATTAAGCAAAATGTCAAATCGCAGCAATTTGAGTCGCGTGCATCGAGCGCAATTACGGAGGGAGCATGAGTAGCAAGTCGGATTAGAGCTTAGAATCTCAGTTTCAATATAAAAGTTAAATCTCGCTTCTATCACTATATTTTGGACAGGAATGCGACTTTGCCACGGATCAGGTCAGGATTGGACTGCGGTTTCCTCGCCACGGACGATCTCTGCCTGGTTCTGCTCACTGGATGATTCTACCTTCTGGGTCAGCTCTGCTAGCGGTACTGCACAGCGGTCTGGATCTCTGGTTCTGACAAAAGTTCTCGGCACTGCACGGCGGTCTGGTCTCTGGTTCTGACAAAAGTTCTTGGCAAAAATTCAAACAGCTCGCCTGGCTGTTGAATAGTTTGCAAATGATTTGGAGGCCGGCTGAAAAGGATTCAGCTTGTGGATTCAGGCCTCTCTGCTACAAATTCTGGAGTTAATTTCTGGTCTCTGGAGATTGATGGATTTGAAGTCTGGATCTCTGGATGTCAAAATGCTCCGCAGAAAGTGAAAAAGCAAGTCCTATCTGGCTTCCAGTGGCTCTTTTTATGTGTTTAGAAAGAGGGTGAGTCGGCTAATTCTGCATGCCCAACCCTCTCAACTTATCATTGGCCAGTTCCTCCTCTCTCCCTTGATTGGGGGAACTGGGTTGTGAGTCAGAGTGATGATGTAGGTTTATGGTCAGAGGATCCTCCCCTTGTCAAATTGCACACAAATCTATTTCTGATCCAAATACATATTTATCTACGTACCATTTTTCTAATATTATACGCCCAGTTAACATATTTTCTGTAGCACCAAACCATCCGATCCCTGTCTTTGTAAGATGTCGTGTCCACTTATGACATAATTCTGCCCTTTTCATCCAGATCACAACCTCTAAACCTTTCCAGATTTTACACAAATGTGCACCAGGGATATGGGTTTCAGATGATAAAGTGTCAGATTTTTAACATTCATACATTTGGAGTAACAACCTTTTTTTCCGCCACTATCCCCAAGAACATACCACAGGGTCCTAACACCTATTAAAATGTGCACAGATAAATCACAAGAATGATGATGTTATTTATATAATTTTTACAAGTCCGCACTATGAATTATCCATTTTTTTACAATTATGCTCTGGCCCCAAAGGGGTGTGGTTTACCAAAGCACATGGTTTATCCACTTCCCCCAAGCTGAGCTTGCTCACTGATGCAGTGCCCCTCCCAGTTTCTCCCAAGAGGAAGCCATTTTACAACCCCCCCAATATAACATTTGCCTGAGTCCAGGACAGGGCTTTGTTCAATTTCCTGCAGTCTGCAGGTACCACTCCACTAATTCAACCAAAGAGGTGTCATCTCCTTTTGGCAGGGGCAGCAGGATGCAGCCAGGCCTGGGAACACAGCTGCTGAATTCCCTCTCCTGTCAGGGGTAGTTGTCAGGCAGAATCCAGTTTCATTAAGCCAGGCTTCAGCTAAATGTCACTTTTGTTCCCAGTTTTTCTTCATTCAGATCAAACTCACAATTTTTACACATGCAGCTAGAATGCTGATTCTAAGTTCAAACCTATGACATTTAACAGTTGCAAACTATGTGACGCTCAAAAGTAGGTCACTCATTTATTTTAAACATTTAGATTTCAGTGTCTTTCAGTCCAATTTCACTTCAGCTGCTGACATCCACAGCTCAGCCAGTTTTGCTATAAACATTGTTTTGGGCTCTTTCTCTTTCCAGAATTTGTATGCACACAATACTACATCCTGCCAAATGTCTGCTGGTGTTCATTGAGATTTTTGAATATCCTGCAATGTTTGAAATAGGCATTTTGAGCTTGCATTCAGGGAAACAAAGGTTGGTTTTAAAGTGATTTAGGGCTAACAGGCACCGTTGTTTTTCCTTTGGCACCACCTTTCACTCATGGCGCTGCTGACACAGCACGCCTGCACTGGTGGGTGGCAGGTCAGGCGACTATTTTGGTGTGCGCACAACTGCGCGGTTCTCCTGGATTCTGGCACTAATGTGGGCAGCGACAGCTCATCCCCACATCTACCGAGTCTATTGATTCATTTTTGTTCCGGGATAGAATGATGGGTGGCGACAGCTCATCCCCACATCTACCCCGTCTAATAATTCAACCTGGGTCAAAACCCTTTACAAGAACCCCCCCCGCCCGACTGCGCTTTGATTTGGAGTCGGGTGCAAAGGATGTTTTGATCCACGCGCTAGTATGTCCGCATCATCTTCTTCCAATTCTGTAGATGGCACAGTTCAGCAACTTTTCTTCCATCCAGTTGGATCGATCGGTTCTCCTCGCCGGTCCTGATGGGAATATTGGGCGGTACCCCGGGCCCCTCGGATCTTTGCTCCCGGTCCCCGGTCGTCCTCCTTGGTCAGTCTCCATGGTTTCATCTCTCCAGGATGATAAAGCAAAAGCAGCAATACCTATTCATAGACATTTTTCCACCACTATTGATATAGTGGGGCGGCATATACATTTTATACATCAGGATACATTTTGCAGTCTTATTTTAAAACAAGATATAACATGAACCTTTTTTTTTCAATTCATTAGAGACTATGGCCCTCATTACGACCCAGGCGGTAAGTTACCGGTAAGTTACCGCCTGGGCCGTGACTTTACGCCATGGTGGTTGGCGGACTTACCGCCCCATTCTGACCTTGGCGGGGCGGTAAGTCCCCAATCCCCATTTACCCTTCCCCATTCCCATTTTTGCCCCATAGGGCATAATGGGAGTGGGGAAGGCGTTAATTACGCCACCGTAAATTACGGTGGCGTAATTAACTCCATGGTCCCTTAGCGCCATGGATTTTAACACCTGCTTAAAGCAGGTGTTAAGTCCGCCATGGCGCTAAGGGACCTCGTACTCAGGCAGTAAGGGTCAGCGCTGTTTACGGCGCCGTAAACCCCTTACCGCCTTAGTTGTAATGAGGGCCTATATGTGGGATATTTTAGAATGGGAACTGAATTAATGTGGAGCGGTCCCCTCTGGTATTGCAGAGGACTCCTCCAGTTGCTGCAGAGTGTGCCTGGGATGGCAACACTTTAGCTGATTTATATGTACCCACTTGTCTTCCCCTTCCACCAGACTACCTTTGGGGATGCAGATCTTATACGCTACTGGGGTGACCTTGTCTATAATTTCAAACGGTCCCTTCCATGTAGGCAAAGATTTTCGCTGTTTGGCCTGGTTCCTTTGGAAATTGTATAGATAGACCCGGTCTCCCACAGTTTATTCCTCCATGGTGGTCTTCAGGTCGTAGTGGGTTTCATGCTATCAGCTGATCTTTCTAGATTCCGTTGAGCATAGGCAAAAGCATGCTGAAGGTGTTTCCTTAAATTCTCCACATACTCATGAGTTATGGAGGCATTTATCAACGTCTGCTCTTGGGTCCTGTAGAGCAAATGCTGGGGAAGCACCATCTTGCGTCCGGTCATCAACTCAAATGGTGACATTTTAGTTGCAGATGAAGGGGTAGATCTGATGGCCATTAGGACCAGAGGTAGTCGGATATCCCAACTTGGCCCAGAATCTGCCACAAACTTTTTTAATATGCTCACAATGGTTGGGTTGTATCTCTCTACTGCTCCAGAAGAATCTGGCCAATAAGCAATATGTAGCTTCCTTTTGACCCCCAGTATCTCCCACATGTTTGTCATTACCTCGCTGGTGAAATGGCTACCTCTGTCTGACTTAATCCTTTGAGGTAGACCAAAACGGGAAAAGATGTGGTTAATCATCAGGGCAGCTGTTTGGGGCCGGGAGACATTCCACCCACTTGGTAAACAAGCATGTAACCGTCAACATGTACTTGTTTCCTCTACATGAGCGAATCACAGGGCCTACAAAGTCGATTTGCAAATCTGACCATGGCAGTGTCATCACCCTCTTTTGGAGATGAGCCCGGTGTGTGAGGGATGTTGGCTGAAATTGTGCACACACAAGACATCCCTTCAAGTATTGGTCGAGGTCCTGCCCCATGAGTGGCCAGTATGCAACCTCTCTTAAGATTTCCAGTGTTGTGTGAAACCCCCTATGACCGGCGGAGGCCGCATCATGGGCGTGACTTAACATCAGGCTTCAGAATGAGGTAGGAACCACCCACTGATCATGGCCAGCTTGGGATTTCCTTACCAACAAACCGTCTTGGATTCGGAACATCTTTGGACATTTCATCAACACTCTAATGTCCTCCTTCCCAATGTAATAGGTATCCGTCAGGAGAAATTTCTCAGGGTCCGCAATGTGATGGTAAAACTTACCAATTATTGGATCCCCCTTTTGAGCCGTAATTAAATCAGCATCAGGGGTCTCCTTACTCCATTGTGCAGTTGAAAGATCATTGTGAGCATTTGTCTGGGACCTAGTGATAGCAGTGACCTGGATTTCCCCCAACAGGGACTCTATTTCTATTGGATCCCCTTGGATGGCCCCGGTTTTGGCCAGCTGATCAGCTAAGTCATTTCCAGTTTTGTCTGGTCCCTCTACATTGGAATGACCCTTGATCTTCTTCGAGTAGATGGTCATCCCATTCGAGGTGACCAGATCATCAATGTTTTGAATTAACTTCCCATCATGTAACTGAACAGGGATGAACAACTGCTCTCCAATTTGCTAAATATCAGCCAGGCTCTGAGCTGATTTGACATCTTTCTGGACTATAGGAGTAGGAGTGTCTGATTGTGGATTGTTAAAGAATTTCAGAGTGTTTCCTTCCAGTGTGGAATACCACCTTAAACTGGAAGGAAGGTTGATTTTCAGAAATAGAGAGGACCCCCCATCACCAGTCTGTTGTCCTACTGCTATTACTGTCACGTCTGGAATTTGGTTGTTCTGGAAGTGAAATTCTACTTGGTCAGATTTTTGTTCAACCATGTGGCAGGTGCCATTTAAACTAACATGGTTGACACTCTGTTTTAATTTTATTGGTCGGCTAGTCTGGGTCCAGAGGGCTTGTTTACGCAATCTATTAGGGGTGACAACCTTCTCAGGAGGTCATTCCCTAGTAAACAAGGGGTGCCCTCTGGAGTCCCTACTATGACCGGGTGTTTCACCTTGTGTCGCCCAATTTTAATGTCCAAGTCTGCAGTCCCCTCGACGGGAATTTCCTTCCCGTCAAAGTTCTGCAGTTGTCCAGGAAGAGAGGTGAGAGAAATGCGGTAATTCTCCCCCCTTCCTGCATTTAGTTCATCAAAGGCCCTTATGGACAGAAGGGTAGCTTGGGATCCAGTGTCCACCAGTGCCAAAATTGTACCCTGCCCCTGTACTTATACCGGGGCATAGTATCTTCCCTCCTTCTCCTCAAGGGGGCACAGATAATGCACATTTTTGGACAACTGGTGGGCTAACTTTCTGGTTTTTGACATGGAGAGAGAAGAGATTTGGGCAGAATTCTGTGAAGAGCCTGGGGAATCTGAAAGAAAAAGTTGGCAACTGGAAATGGTTTCGGGTTCTGGGCCGCCCCACCCTTTTTGGAGGCAGTCATCAGGATGGGTTTGACCCATGGGATTTTGGTATTGTTGGTTCTGGGATAGAATGATGGGCGGCAACAGCTCAATCCCCACATCTACCCAGTCTATTGATTCGGTTTTAGGTTCCCCTGGTTCCGGTTCTGGGCCGCCCCTGCCTTTTGGGAGGCAGTCACCAGGATGGGTTTGAACCAGGGGTTTTTGGTTTTGTTGGTTCTGGGATAGGATGATGGGCGGCGACAGCTCAATCCCCACATCTACCCAGTCTGGATTGGAATCTCTTGGGACCCATTTTTCCTTGGGAGGAGTTCCCCCATCCCTGAAGGAGAAGATGCTTTCCCCAGGATCCTCTTGGGATCCCTCTCCCTCAAATTGGAAGACCTGTACCTCCTCCACAAAGTGGGTCTGTTTGGGTACTTTGTTTCTCCTACCTCCCCTCTGTTCCTTGGGTGGCAGACTTTCAGGGGTAGGAGATTTTGTTTCCGGTTCCTGGTTTTCCAGGGGCTGTTTACAAGTTGGGAAGGACGCTTCCTCCAAGGCTTTACACCCCCCTTCCCCTTGTGCCTCCTCCCAGGGAACCGGTGGGTTATCGGGGTGCTGCCACGTCATTGTTCTGGAGCACTAGGTCCAGAGTTTGGTGCGTTCTGTGCCGGCATGCCCATCTGAAGGTTCTGTTGGGCCCTCAGCATGCGGCCCAAATCCTGTGCCATGTTCTGAACCTGGTGCTCTAACTGGGAAACCAGCTCAGGCTGATACGGGGTCCGGTTTTCTGCCCTGGGCTGCTCCCGGGAAGGGTAGCTATCCCTTCTCTGGTAAGACCCTGGGTTGGGAAGATTTGGGTACCCCTCCACCTTTGGCCTCCTCTCTCCCGGATTAGGTTGTCTGGGCTCAGGGAATTGGGGAAAGAAGGATGGATGGTTTTGGGGTTGGAAATTGGGTGGATACCTGGGGAAAAAGGTCTGCCCCAGATTTGGTGAATTTCTGCCCTCCTGTGGGAAGTTTGGAGGGAAGTTCTCTGGGTTAGGTGCTTGACTGGATCCCCCCCCTTGGGCTGGAGGAGTCCACACATAACCCAGGATGGGTCGGTTTCCCTTGTAGCAGGGACTTACATAATCAGGGGAGCGAGGGACCCCATTTGTGGGACTACCTCCTCGACTTCCTGTCTGTGACTGGCCCGAGGGCTTTCTGGGATGTGAATTATTTGGCGCAGGCAGGTTTTTAGGCCCCCCCATCTACAAATCTAAAACGGGGGCAACCTTTACCTCTGCCACCTTGGCAGCAGCAGGGGTGCTGTTGGTTTTGGGGTTTTTCTGCGCATTACTTTTATTTTCTATGGGCTTCTGCACCTCATAGATCCAGGTGGCTTGCTCAATGACCCAGTCTAAAGATCTTTTCTCGTGAAAATCTCTCACGAGCTGGGTCATTATGTACTGGGGAAGAGCATGGAAAATTGTGTTGATGAATTCTCTGCTGTCCGTGCGCACCCTTCTGGTGGTCTGCACAAAGGCACGCTTCAATTCTTCAACAAATTCTTGTGGGGTGGTCCTGCCCCATGTGCAATTTGTAGGCTGCCTTGCGAGCCTCGTTGGGATTTCTATATACAGAAAAATGTTTCAAGGTGGCCTCCCTATATGTGGACCATCTTGAATGGTTTTGGTCCTCCAGCCCCGCAAAGAAACTGGAGTATTCAGGGGAGAATGTCCATTTGACGTACTGGATGCAGCTACTGCTATCCTTCAAATGGAAAGTCTCCATCATTTGCTCATAGAGCTCCAAGTGTTCCCAAACAGAATACTTGGCATTCTTATGATAAGGCGTGATGACACTCCTGATTACCTTAATCTGTTTTAAGGGGTCCTTAAGCAAGGCCCTTTTCACCTTATTGGCCTTTTTGGTTCGGGTAACCCTGGTCCATTCATCCTCTGATTCAGAAGCACTGCTCCCAGAGGTGCCCGTCTGATCTTCCAGGTTTTCCCGGATTCTGTGAGCCTGGGAATAGCTGGCAGAATGTGGGGACCTGGTCTCCTGTGTCCTGTGACGCTCAGAGGAGTCTTCAGATCCCTCCTTGCTACCAGGATTTGATGGGTACCCCCACCCCCACTGACCTAACTGGGCAGAGGTTTTCAGGATGCCCTTAGTGGGCCTACTCTCCTGATATGATATGATATGATATGATATGGTATTTGTAACGCGCCTATACACAAGTGTTTCAAGGCGCGACGAGGCAGGGAGGGGGGGAAACAAGGGGAAGACAGACAAGCGATCCTACTAGGCCAGGTGTCATTCAGATCGCGCAAGTGCAGAGGTAAGGGGAAAAGGAGAAAGTGCAGGGGGAGGAGGTGGGGGGAAAGTGCAGTACAAGGTAAGTAGCGTAATAAAATAATAAATAATAATAAAAGGGCCATCTGGTGGCAAGTGCGAGGTAAGTGCAGAGCAAGTGCTGGGAAGGGGGCTGTAGGGATGCAGTGACAGTCCCACAGTGCAGGGGGAGCCAGGGAGGCAGTGCAAGTGGAGAGTGGCTGGGCCCTGGACCGAGGTCACAGAGTGGCCCAGATGCAGGTTTAGTGCAAACTTCAGTGGGGAGTTTAGCAGGTTTAGCAGGGGAGAGGGAGAGAGAAGGCAGAAGCGAAGAGGAAGGTTTTGAGGTGCTTCCGGAACCCGAGATGGTTCTCCTCAAGTTTCAGGGAGGCAGGAAGGCTGTTCCAGAGGGAGGCCCCTGCTGCGGAGAGAGATCTACCCCCAGCTCGTTGCTTCGAGAAGCGGCTGACCATGAGGGAGTTGGAGACGGATGAGCGAAGGGCTCGTGAAGGCAGATATTTAGGAAGAGAGAGTTGGGGTTCCCCACTAAATTGCACTGTACTTAGGGGCTCATACCCGGATGCCCGCCCATCCATTCCTGGGTGGTACTGGCCTATGAGCCCCATACTTTTGGGTAGATAGTAATCTGTCATCCCTGTGGCCCTGTGCTCATGTGTGCCAGGGGACATGGGGGTGGCAGAGTCCAGGGACTGGGAGAGATGAAGGCCTCTGGTACTAGGGCTCCTGAGGTTATGCTCAGGCGTTTCCCTTTCCCAGCTAACCTAATCTCTATCAGCCCCTGCTCCCTGTTGCAATGCAAGAGCCTGCGCTTTCAGTTCCTCAGTTAAGGCCTTACTAGACTCTATCAGTCTCTCCTGCATGGCTACCTGTTGCTGGAGCCTATCATTGTGCTGGCAGAGAGCCTCATTCTCTCTCTGTGCCTCCTGATTGGTCCTGGAGTACTGGGCCAGTCTTTGCTGCAGGAAGGTTACCTCCTGAATCCCATCCCTACTGGCCTGCTCCTTTCTTGCCAGAGCCTCTTCCACCCTCCTGGTGTGCTCTAACAAGTTCTGATGCTCTTTTTGGAGGTCACCCAGCCCCTGGAGGGCCAAGTGATTTTCTTCAGTTTTTCTTTTTAAATGGCAGACTTCCTGGCCTAAGGTGTCCCTTTCCTGACTAAGAGTCTGCATCTGTGCCGCCAGGTCATCTCTTTGCCTTTGAAAGGCACCAGCTTTCTGGCGCTCCTGATCAAACTCTGCCTGGGTATCCAGGTCTTTCAGGATCAGTTTATTGCTCTCTGCCTTTTCCCTATCTAGGTGGCTTTGCAGGGTGACTACCTGCTCAGCACATACCCTATTGAAATCTAATTGTTGCTCCAGCTTTTTCTGGCTCTGCAGTAGGGAGTCCAAACCTTCTTGGTACTCCTTCTGCAAGGCCAGAAATCTGGTATCCTGGTGAGACTTTTCCTGTTGCAGGATACACATGTCCTCTTTGATTTTAATGAGATACTGTCTGCTCTCATTTTCTGACCCCTGGCTTCTGTGCATCCTCTGCTCAGAAGAAACCAGGTCAGATTGGGCCTTCTCTAACGCGATCTGTTGCCTATTTGCCAGATCTTGGCCTTCAGCACATTTGTCCTGCATGGCTCCCATATATAGATACAAATATGCCGCTATCCTAACCATCTTGTCGTGTTCATCTTTAGCTTTAGGAGCCATGTATAGTTCACTCAGGGCCACATGTAAGGGACCCTGATCTCTCCAGATATCTAACCCAGTTGCAGTGACCTGTTGTGTGATTGCCTGCAACCACGCATCCTGGCCCTGCTCAGTCCATTCACCTCTCACAAATAGCTTATGTAAGAAGTGCTCTCTGGCTATTTTGATGTCTACCAGTGTCGTCATTCTGGAATTTGAGTTCCTTCCTGATTTACAGAAGTTTGTATTTTATTTTGCAAAACAGACCGTTTCCTTAGAGCGTTCCTTTGAGGGGTGCTGTCACAGTGTAAAACAGCGTGGTGATCTAACCGAATATCTATATCCGGTCAGTTGGCACACTGTATTAAGCTGCACAAGTGGTAATTCTAACCCAGAATATCCCGGCTCCGAGCCCCCACTTTGTAAGCGACTTCAATTCAACACTACAGCTAAGTCAATGCCTAGTCTGGGATGCTGATGGAAGCCCTTGTTGATGTATTTTTATGTCCAGTTTGTTTACTCTGGATGACAACCCTTATATAACACCCCTCTCTCAGAATCCCTCTGACCCCGCTGAGCCAAGAAGTAGGTTTGTTTTGCAAATTTAAAAGGTTTATTTGAAAATTAAACAATATATATCTATCGCACTTTTATAGTAAATTAATATTTGATAGCAAACTTGTGAGGATGATAGTGATCAACAATAGACAATGTTACAGTGGTACACTCTTTTTGATGGCTTAGAAGTGATATAGAGAGGATAAAGTAGCTGAGAATGCTTTTATGGCTTCAAGGACAATACAATGATGAATGAAAATGCAGTACAGAAAATAAACTTGATATGACTTCAACAAAAGACAATGTAATCACTTTTCTTTGACAATTCACCCCCCACCCCCTCTTTATGCAAGGTAAAGAGATGGAAGGAAAGCACACAGTTCTCAGGAATGCAATCAAATATAATTCAGTTCCCCCCCTAGCAAGCTTAGAAGAAAACAGTTAGGAGTTTGAAACACAGGCAATATACTTTGATGTGGTATGCAAAGAAGTGAAAAATATGCTAAAATGATTTTAATTCCCTCTAGAGGTTCAGGGTGGATGACAGCTACTTTGTATTAGTTCAGGATCACTTTAGCAATGCTCTATGAATGATTGTCACGTTGCAAACGAATTTCAGCAAAGGAAAGCAAGGACAAATCTTTTTACACGTGGCTGAAATTAAGCAAAATGTCAAATCGCAGCAATTTTAGTCATGTGCGTCGAGCGCAATTACGGAGGGAGTATGAGTGAGCTTAGAATCTCAGCCTCAAAATAAAAGTTAAATCTCGCTTCTATCACAAACGGTTCCGGAGATACGGCCGATTTAGTAAAGGTAGTTTTTCGGATTTGAAATTTGAAAGCTCAGAATGACAGATGACAGTTTTCAGGTTTAAAGATGACAGAATGACACGATTCTAGGAGGCAGTTCTAAATAGGTTAAAATAGTTTGGATTAGATTATTTTAAACTAAGAGATTGGTTTTTGCACAGTTCTGACGGTACTCACACTATATTTTGGACAGGAATGCGACTTCGCCACGGATCGGGTCAGGATCGGACTGCGGTTCCCTCGCCATGGATGGTCTCTGCCTGGTTCTGCTCACTATATAATTCTACCTTCTGGGTCAGCTCTGCTAGCGGCACTGCACAGCGGTCTGGATCTCTGGTTCTGACAAATGTTCTCGGCACTGCACGGCGGTCTGGTCTCTGGTTCTGACAAAAGTTCTTGGCAAAAATTCAAACAGCTCGCCCGGCTGTTGAATAGTTTGCAAATGATTTGGAGGCCTGCTGAAAAGGATTCAGCTTGTGGATTCAGGCCTCTCTGCTACAATTTCTGGAGTTAATTTCTGGTCTCTGGAGATTGATGGATTTGAAGTCTGGATCTCTGGATGCGAAGTCTGAAGTCAAAATGCTCCGCAGAAAGTGAAAAAGCAAGTCCTATCTGGCTTCCAGTGGCTCTTTTTATGTGTTTAGAAAGTGGGTGGGTCGGCTAATTCTGCATGCCCAACCCTCTCAACTTATCATTGGCCAGTTCCTCCTCTCTCCCTTGATTGGGGGAGCTGGGTTGTGAGTCAGAGTGATGAGGTAGGTTTATGGTCAGAAGATCCTCCCCTTGTCAAATTGCACACAAATCTATTTCTGATCCAAATACATATTTATCTATGTACCATTTTTCTAATATTATACGTCCAGTTAACATATTTTCTGTAGCACCAAACCATCCGATCCCTGTCTTTGTAAGATGTCATGTCCACTTATGACAGAATTCTGCCCTTTTCATCCAGATTACAACCTCTAAACCTTTCCAGATTTTACACAAATGTGCACCGGGGAATATGGGTTTCAGATGATAAAGTGTCAGATTTTTAACATGCATACATTTGGAGTAACAACCTTTTTTCTGCCACTATCCCCAAGAACATACCACAGGGTCCTAACACCTCTTAAAATGTGCACAGAAAAATCACACGAATGATGATGTTATTTAAATAATTTTTACAAGTCTGCACTATGAATTATCCATCTTTTTACAAATTATGCTCTGGCCCCAAAGGGGTGTGGTTTTCCAAAGCACATGGTGGAATTTATGGTTTATCCACTTCCCCCAAGCTCAGCTTGCTCACAGATGCAGTGCCTCTCCCCGTTTCTCCCAAGAGGAAGCCATTTTACGACCCCCCAATATAACATTTTTCCCTGAGTCCAGGACAGGAATTTGTTCAATTTCCTGCAGTCTGCAGGTACCACTCCCCTAATTCAATCAGAGAGGTGTCATCTCCTTTTGGCAGGGGGAGCAGGATGCAGCCAGGCCTGGGAACACAGCTGCTGAATTCCCTCTCATGTCGGGGGTAGTTGTCAGGCAGAATCCAGTTTCATTAAGCCAGGCTTCAGCTAAATGTCACTTTTGTTCCAGTTTTCTTCATTCAAATCAAACTCACAATTTTTACACATGCAGCTAGAATGCTGATTCTAAGTTCAAAACTATGACATTTAACAATTGCAAACTATGTGACACTCAAAAGTAGGTCACTCATTTATTTTAAACATTTAGATTTTAGTGTCTTTCAGTCCAATTTCACTTCAGCTGCTGACATCCACAGCTCAGCCAGTTTTGCTATAAACATTGTTTTGGGCTCTTTCTCTTTCCAGATTTTGTATGCACACAAGACTACATTCTGCCAAATGTCTGCTGGTGTTCATTGAGATTTTTGAATATCCTGCAATGTTTGAAATAGGCATTTTGAGCTTGCATTCAGGGAAACAAAGGTTGGTTTTAAAGTGATTTTGAGCTAACAGGCACTGATGTTTTTCCTTTGGCACCACATTTCACTCATGGCGCTTCTGATCCAGCACGCTTGCACCGGTGGGTGGCAGGTCAGGCGACTATTTTGGTGCGCGCACAACTGCGTGGTTCTCCTGGATTCAGGCGCGAATGTGGGCGGCGACAGCTCATCCCCACATCTACCCAGTCTATTGATTCAGTTTTGTTCCGGGATAGAATGATGGGCGGCGACAGCTCATCCCCACATCTACCCCGTTTAATAATTCAACCTGGGTCAAAACCCTTGACACTCAATTCACTGCAATGTGCCCCAACCTACTGCAATGCACCCGCCTTACCCCTGATCTAAAGGGTGGATGGGTGAGAAAACAAAAAGGTGCTGCCTACGCAGCTCATTGGTCCCAGGCAAGGTAAAAGACAGGGGGAGGACATTGCACCCCCTCTCTTTATACCTGCCCGGGACCCCTTGGCTCTCTACATCCAGCCACAGTGCATGAGCATGACGTTACTGTGCCCAAGCTCCAGGGCTGCTATTGGACGCTGTTAGTGGCCCTGTGTCATAATGGGCTGAAGCCCCTCCACTCGCGTGCGCCCAACAGTGACCATTTACTGTGAAGGGCGTGACAGAGGAATGGAGGCCGCTGTGTGCACGGTGTAAGGAGCATCTGAAGCACCTCCTGATCAGAGCACTTCATGGCTGTTTATTTTCACAAGTGACTGGGAAGCCTCAGGCGAGCTACCAGTCACTTACAATCAACCTGGTGAAGAACCTGGATTGAGGGAATTAAGGTAATTACACGCAGATTGAATTTCCCACATCCCAAAGGATTTATTTACAGACAACTGTTTATTTAGAAACTTAACCACAGGGAGTTTGCTTAGAGTATATACAGTATATAGACTGGATGTAAACATGCCCAAAGCACAGGTTTGCAGGGTCTCATGTGTGGCCCGTGGTTGTCATCTGCCCCTCACTTAGGCTACAATACAATTGGCCCACACCCCATTTTCAGAGCCCCTCTCCATGGACTGTACTCACAATTAATCAGCATCCTTTGTGATAAAAAATATGTCCTTTATGAGGTCATGTTTTGGCTGTCACCTCTTGTGTTTTCCAAATGTTAAGTGCCACCTACATCACAATTTAATAGACGCGCTTAAGCTCAATGTTACCCATTGTGGGGACATCTGTGGGCTGTTATGTGAACTGCAGTCCTCAATCTCCATTTAATTCTACAAGTTGCCTCCTTTTCACGATATTGAGGACTGATGGGCATTATGCTGTTATTGCACTGCTAGTCACTGGAGTTGGGTTTTCAGGAAGAAAAAAAACGACCATCAAATGCAATGACTGGCTGAACTTCCGAAACACACGAAACAGAAAGACAATAGATGTGGGAGTGTGTTGGGCAGGGAAGAGTGACAATTCAAAAATAGACTGTGGAAAAGGTGAGAGAAAAAACTGTGCAGAAAGGAGAGACAAGGCAAAGGAGGTGATGTATATCAGCTCCTTGGAGGAGCATGAAGGACCTCGAATATGAATCTTGTCAGGTCTTCGTGCAGCCGCCTTCTGGCTCAATTCTGCTTCATGGCATGTTACCAGCTGGTGTTGTCTCCACTTCATTCCATCTTCCAGGATTACCACTGTGCCCAAAACCCTTTCCACCTCCTTGTTTGCTGATAAACTGGAACACTCATCCCCCCCTAACCTCAGCTTCCTTATTCTAACCAAGTCACTAGCTTTAAAATGGTCATGGCCATCATTCCTCCATTCCTCAAACTAATTATTATATCTGTTCACTCTTACTGGACGAGACCAGCCCAGCCACTTTCCGTACAAAGAATTGCCACTTTCAGTACAAAGTAGGCAGCGCTTGAGCAAGTCCTGCTTGGTCGCACTCCTCCCCAGGTGACCCTTTTGCGCCACCTCCAGGAGTGTTGCAGGATTGTTGCACATACTCCTTTAGGAGGTACAATGGAACTGATTACTTGCACCCTCCACTTGGTGGAACTGATTACTTGCACCCTCCACTTGGTGTAACGGATTACTCACACCCTCCATTCGGTGTAATTGATTACTCTCACCCTCCACTTGGTGGAACTGATTACTCGCACCCTCCATTTGGTGTATCTGATTACTCGCACCCTCCACTTGGAGGAACTGATTACTCGCCCCCTCCACTTGGTGTGCCCCTCCGTCTATCAGCAAGTAATTAATTTCTGCACTTTTTCACAAGGCTAAGGAGAAAATGAAAGATCAAAGGGGAGTTTGCTTCTGTGTTACTCTTTCCTCTCCCCTCCACCTCGCTAAGGTTTAACATTTCATACAGAGGACCCCCCCGGCATGTAAGTGCTAGCGATGGTGGTTCCCTGTATGTAGCTGATGATTTTAATAACATTAGGCCACTAGGTGGACATTGTATAGTAGGTGTAAAACACATGCAGAGAACCACCAAGGATAGCACTTATGGGCTGCTGGGTCCCCTGCAGCAATTTTACATGTCAACAAAACATGGGGTCGTTGTAAACAAAGCTGAGTGGGATAGCAAGGTGCCAAAGAAGGTGTAAAGCGGTTTGTGCCCAGCTATACCACACAGATTTCTAATGGTTTTGCAGGAGGTGTGAGAGTCCGGAGTAGAATACGTTTCTTCCTCGTACTTCCCACTCCATCTTCCAAACCTCTCTGTTTTACGCAGCATTTATTCGTGTCGGTGTAAAGCTAGTGGATTCCTATGCAATCCGCACCTAGAAAAGCAGCCACATTCCAGAGGCATCCATTGAAAAGGCCGTCTGAGTAGCAGGATTTGCAGACAGCCTTGACTTTCAGACAGAACAGAGAGTAAAATGGAAGAGTAAAGGTGATTTTGCCTGCTTTTACTCTTCCATTTTCCACTGCCTTTTGTAAATGTTGAAAATTGTAGGGAGAGGAAACATGTCAGTGCAAACATTAGCACCCCAGCATCTAATTAGCATTTAATATAAAATGACTCCGACAGTTGAAATGATACCCATCTGGAATATTTTGGGGAAAAGGACTAACATATGTCCATGTTTTTGTTTACCCTTTTTGTTTCAGATTTAAAACATTCCGCTTGTTGCTGTAATATTCCTCTACTGTCCAAGTCCCTCGAAGGCACTTGTCCCGCACATGCAGCGTAAAGGACTGCACTAATTTGCTATTTTAGGAAGCCGCCCTTGAATGAACACATGCACCTGTTTTTGATTTTTTAAGAAATCTTTATGTATTCATTTCTTTCACTGATCCTTTCTCTCCTGCACTCATTGTTCCTCCAGACCTAACCTTCACGTTCCCCGTGATGATGTCATTGATGCCGTGCACATGCGTTGCTATCAGCGTAGTGACCTCTAGTCCTCCGATTATCACTAATACTCCCATAACTTGCAGATTACCTTCATTGCTCCTCTCCGTACTTTTCTGTATCAGAGTACTTACCTTTGATCCCACCTCCATTCCAGAAACCTTTTTTTAACTTCTGATCATATAGTACCACCTACTTGCCCTTACTCGGTTAGTTACAAAATTCCCAAGCCGTATCCTGGGCCTCCCACAGCCAGGGTGGGCAGGGAGGAATATCAGTACTGTGACGAGGAAGAGTAGGACTAGGTGTAATGAAGAATACCAGTAAGTAATTTGAGCATTAGCTCCACATCCCTCTTCCTCTTCCCAATACTTACCATTGAGGCGTGCCAAAGCATATGTATGGCGACAGGTCCCAGTGAGACACACCCAAGTCACTAATACAGCTACATCCCATCACCACTTTATTTCCACACAAAGTCAAACTGCTTATTTATTTATTTAATTGTATTTTTACAAGGTGCCTAATACCATACCTGTGTTTCATTTCTAAGTTCTAACCTCTGTTGCTCTGCGTAGTCTTGTTTCCTGGGGTTAGTGGATGGCAGGCCCTCCATGGGTACCCACGCTCCGCAGGGGAACTGATAGGGACTTACCGGTCCCACCAACACCATGAGCAGGGGATCCAGGGGCACGCCCTCCTGGACCGATGTCGACACCCAGCTGGAGGAGCCATGCAGGGTGCCCCGCACAAATGCTCTCCAGTGACCCACACTCGAAAGAATTGGATTCCTAGCCAGAGGCCAGAACTTTTTTTTTAACTGAGGGATTGTGGGTAAGTAGGAGGTATTACACCTCCAGAAGGAAAAAAAGAAGGTTACTGAAAATAAGTAATGGGACGCGTAAGCAGGACATCGAGCTAATGCTTTAAACTGTTGTTTTAAAGAAAATGTAAAAGTACAATGAGAGAACGTTCTTTCACATGATCTTTCTCATACAGACAAATGATCTTAAATTATCTTTGCAAAGATAAATGGAAACAATGAGTTTGTGGGACATATTAACACTGGTGACTACAATAACTGACCAGCCGCCGCGTTTACTCCTTTCACCCAGTGCCGCTGCCTCCCTCACCCAGAATTTTAGCGTCTTCCCAAATAACCGTGGATACGTCAAGTGGGGCAAGAAAACAAATGAGGAGGCTTTGCCTACGTATTCAGCTATATTATTTTTATTTTATTTTATTGAGCATTTGTTAGGCGCCTTATACAACAGAATACTGCTTCAAAGCGCCACAAGGCTAAGTAGGAAGGGAACAGGGGAAATAAAAACACTGGCAAAACAGTAAAATACAATCATGCCCGACTAGTCCTTGTGGCATTCGGAGGTGAAAGTGCAGTGAGATGGGGAGGCAGGAGATGGGGAGCAGAAGAGTGGACAAGTTCTGTGGGAGGGACCGGGATGATGACCATACGCAAAAATCACCATCAGCAAGTATTTATGCAAAACTCGTAAGTGAGTCTGTGGTATATGTTCTATGAGAAAGGGCATTGATACCTGCAATCCGCAGAGCAGATGAAGCTCTGTGACAGACTGCAACACAAATCCGATTAACTTAATCTTTCATAACCATAACAGAGTATTTAGTCCTCATATAATTGGTCTCCAAATTCGGGTAGCACACAAAGTGCAAGTGAACAACAATAATCCAGAAGATGAGATACCTAAAACGAGTAGTATTAAGTCTAGGGGCCCGATTCTCAAGTTGGTGCTAATTACTGAAAATGTCGTACAAAGTGCTAACGACATTTTCGGTAATTACGACCTATTCTGAAGGTGACGCAATCTTCCGAAGTCGGACTGATTGTGCCACTCTCGGAATATGGGAGCCGGTTGCTAGGAAGGGCTGAAAACCGACCTAGCAACTGGCACTTTGGTTATCTCTCCCTTTGCATGGTTATTCTTGTGGCACTCCTCCAATTTCGTAAGCGCTTGAATTCAGCGCTTAAGTAAAGTACCAAATTGTAGTGTCACAAGAAGCACACAGCTGTTTTGGTGTGCAGATAGTGACAGGTGGGTCCAGCACTGCATTTGTTTATCTTTGTTTCCAAAAGAGTGCATACCACCATTCATGTGGATGACAGTATGCACTCTTCTGCAAATAAAGATAAACAAATGCAGTGCAGGACCCACCTGGCAGCATCTGCACACTCACAAAGCACATGTATTTTTCTTTTCATCTCAGCAGCATTTCCCATAAACAACGATTCCCTCGTGCCTGTTTTCATTAGAAACAGACCGATAACAGCAAAAGCACTATTATGCTTAGCCACACCCAGACCCTAGAGGTATCTGAGCATCACCGTGTCAAAATGTGACTCGGGCCCTAAGTGAGAAAATATCTCTCCTTCGAATATTAGAGGTGTAATTGTGCACTCTATGAATGCACTGAATTATTCGTACACGGTCTTAAAAAGTTTTTTTTTAATAAACAGATACATCGTTATTTGCAAAAGACAGCAATACTGCAATACCCTAAAGGATTATAGGCATGCATGTATTTTACAGAGGATTGTGGGTATCCAGATATCCTGCCGAGTTCCTCTTGCAAGGTTACTCTGTTGAATTGAAATGATGCAACACATAAGCAGAGTTCTTTTTGGCGCCGCCGTTGCGGCGCGGGCCGGTTTGGCGTGGCAGCCAGTTTGGTGCGGCCATTTTGGCGCAGAAGCCTTTCTGGGGCCGTCGATTTGGCGCGAGGGACGTTTGGACGTGGCTAACATTGCATCCACGTCTAAATGACTTCACGCCAAATAAACTACTAGAGCCCTGTGGACACAAGGGGTCAAATGACCACTGGTGGCTAGCTACAGTCCTGGAAGGGGATGTGGCAAGAAAGACACAGAACTACATCCAGAACCCCTGAGGACAAAACTCCACACAACGAAAGCACAAAGCTTGGGTATGAATGTCTGTGTGATTAGTCATACATCTTTCAGTTATGTAAAATGAAGGTGCGTTCTGTCTTGCTTGCCTTTAATGTGTGCTGTAGAATTTTGGTGAAAGCCGGGTGAACGTGCAGCTCACGATAATGTTGGATAGCATGATGCGAACGAGTGTTCTGTAAGGAGTTTCTCCATTATTAGTGCGCGTTATAAATATCCTTTAACATTAACATTAATATTATTTCATGAGAGGGCACTGCACTGTCACTGACTCTGAGCTCAATTGAGAAGGACGACAGGGGGACAGTTCTGCCATGGCAGCAAACAAAAATCGAACAAACGTAAAACAGTCTCCTGGTGCTGCATCATTGGGACTGGACCCTGAGTAGCACAAGGTCCAGTATATCACAATATTGCACACCGCTATTCCGAATCGAAAGCCAGCAAACTGGCAGAAAGCTAACATGGAGCATACTCTATTTGATGCCTTATTGCTGGAGGATGTTTATTTCTTCTCTAGCTCATATTTCAACTGACGCTTAAAGATGGGTTCTAAAGTTTTGAACAAGCACTGACTGGAAACAGAGCACAGTCCAATTGTATCCCACAACTGGATACGGGTGTGCAAATGCTTCCAATACATAGAGGACATGCTTCGGTTTCATGGCAGTTGTTTTTTTATTTATTTTTTTTGTAAAAATATCTTTATTAAGTGCTTAAAGATGATACAAGGGTAATAAATTCAATTCAATAAGAAGACTTTTGTGGCAATTACATTCCCCCCTCAAAGCAGAAGGGGTAGTTTCAATTTTACTTTGGGCATTTGGGTGGGTACATATATATTTTCTTTTCAGAGTCTGTGGTTTACACAATGTTCATGTTTTTGCCTGAGTAGGCTAAGAGTTCTTTTTTTTTTGGGTGATTGCCTGGGCTGGGGTTTTTACTCAGGTCCCCCAATTTACAGGCTGTCTTTGATTTCGTAGTCTCTTAGCAGACCGTGGACCATCCTGCGGCAGGCTTCGGTTGTCAGCAGCTCATCATTGAGGACCAGGCGTTTCCTTGCGTAGAGGAGAATGGGCCTCATTCCGAGTATGGCGGTAAGGGATAGCGGCCACCGCTAACGAGAGCGGTGGCGGTAATCCCTTACCGCCATACTCCGAGTTCCCTTAGCGCCATGGTGCTTTTAACACCTGCTTTTAGCAGGCGTTAAATACCATGGCGCTAAGGGACCTTGATGTTAATTACGCCACCGTAATTTACGGTGGCGTAATTGACGCCTTCCCCACTCCCATTATGCCCTATGGGGCAAGAATGGGAATGGGGAAGGGTAAATGGGGATTGGGGAATTACCGCCCCGCCAACCTTGGAATGGGGCGGTAATTCCGCCAACCACCAAGGCGCTGCCGGTCCGGGTACGGCGTCAACCAAGGCGTTAATAGCGCCATTGGTTAGCGCCGTACTCGGAATGAGGCCCAATGTCTTTCAGGCAGCAGAGGATGCTCCAGCAGTTCTGGATTGCCTCTACTGTGTGGGTCTGTGCAAAGAATCCATACAGCACAGACTGGTGTATAATGTCTTGGGGCGGGATGTGAGCACTCAACTCAGTGGCAGTTTTTTTTTTCTTTTTTGTAAAAATATCTTTATTAAGTGCTTAAAAGATGCTACAAGGGTAATAAATTCAATTCAATAAGAAGACTTTTGTGGCAATTACATTCCCCCCTCAAAGCAGAAGGGGTAGTTTCAATTTTACTTTGGGCATTTGGGTGAGTACATATATATTTTCTGTTCAGAGTCTGTGGTTTACAAAATGTTCGTGTTTTGCCTGAGTAGGCTAAGAGTTCCCTTTTTTTTTATTTATTTTTTTGGGTGATTGCCTGGGCTGGGGGTTTTACTCAGGTCCCCCATCTTCCAGGCTGTCCTTGATTTCGTAGTCTCTTAGCAGGCCGTGGACCATCCTGCGGCAGGCTTCGATTGTCAGCAGCTCATCATTGAGGACCAGGCGTTTCCTTGCGTAGAGGAGAATGTCCTTCAGGCAGCAGAGGATCCTCCAGCAGTTCTGGATTGCCTCTACTGTGTGGGTCTGTGCAAAGAGTCCATACAGCACAGACTGGTGTATAATGTCTTGGGGCGGGATGTGAGCACTCAACTCAGTGTTCAGGGCCCTGTGCAGTTTCCTTGCAAAGGGGCATGCCCAGAAGAGGTGGTACGCTGTTTCCTCTGCCGGGCACCCCCTTGGGCAGCTCCTGTGTGGGCAGAGGCCCCGCCTGTTCATGAATGCTCGCACAGATAGTGACCCCCTCACCGTCAGCCAGGCGATGTCCTTGTGAAATGTTCAGGAGTTTGTTTGATGCCACATTTTCCCACACCTGGGTAACTGTGGCCGCTGGCAGGTCCTCAATGGGGTCTGTGGTGTCTTGGGACCTGATCAGGTTGTGGATTGTCCTCGGGTTCCACAATGCAGGCACCACCCCCTGAAGGCCAAAATCTGCGATGAACTTTTCAATCTCCCTGTAGTACCAAGGGAGCGTCCAGTTGTACGGGGCCGTGTTTTCCCACTTGTCCCAGACCAGCCTCCTCCATGTTGGTGTGAGGAAGAAGCGGAAAAGGAGGTAGGCTGAGTGGGTCTTGCTGGCATTGCCCATGGAAATCCTGACGCAGGTGCAGGCGAAGCAGGCTCGCAGTCTTGTAGGGAGGTCCGGGATTCCTTTCCCTCCTTTGCGCTGTTCCTTGTACATGGATGATCTCTTACCTCTGTCCATCTTTGAGCCCCAGACAAAGTGGAAGACCATGGCGTTGATGGCCCGCGCCTCACTGGCTGGGAGAGGCCACGCTTGGGCCACATACTGCAGGACAGGCAGCGCATCATTTCTCAGCACCAGAGCTTTCCCTTCCATGCTCAGTTTGTGGAGACTCCAGAGACCCAGTTTCTGTTTGACCTTGGCCAGGCGTTCCTTCCAGCTTTTCAGCGCTGCCCCCTCCTTCCCATACCAGACCCCAAGGATCTTGATGAAATCCTTCTTGATTGGGAAGGGAAGGGGCTCCTGGTTGCTATCCCAGTGTCCAAACAGCATGGTTTGGGATTTTGCTGCATTTATCTTTGCGCCCGATGCCTGGCCAAAGTCTTCGCAGGTCCTCAGAAGCTCTGACACCGATTGACTGTCTGCACAGAAGAGGGTGACGCCATCCATGTAGAGCGAACATTTCACCTCTCTTCTCGCATCTCCTGGTGCCGGGATGCCTCTGATGTCTGGGTTATTCCGGATGTACTCCGCCAAGAGCTCTATAATGCAAACAAACAGAGGGGCGAGAGAGGACAGCCCTGCCTAACCCCAGACTTTACTGGAAAGGAGTCTGTTTTCCAACCATTCACCATGACTGCACTGAATATGTCTTTATACATTACTCTAACATAACTGCAGAAGAATTCCCCCAGCCCAAACCCTCTGAGGACCCTGTCCATGAATTCATGGGAGACACGGTCGAAGGCCTTCTCCTGGTCAAGGCACACCAGCGCTGCCCGAACCTTGCAGTCTGTGACATACTGGATTGTGTCCCTGACCAGGGCGAGGCTGTCAGCGACCCTACGTCCAGGGACCCCACAGGTCTGGTCGGGGTGGACAATCTCACCGATAGCACCCCTGAGTCTAGTCGCCATTGTCTTTGCCAGAATCTTGTAGTCCACGTTTGGGAGAGAGAGGGACCTCCAGTTCTTGAGGTCACACTTCTCTCCCTTCCGTTTGTACAAGAGCGTGATAATACTTTCTCTCATAGACTGAGGCATGCTACCACCTGCGACCATCTCTTTGTACACCTCGAGTAGGTCTGGTCCTACTATGTCCCACATAGTGACGTAAAATTCGGCTGGGAGGCCGTTACTTCCCGGTGTTTTGCCTGTCTTGAAAGATTTGGTCGCAAGGTGCAGCTCCTGCAGTGTGAGGGGAGCATTCAGTGCAGCTTGCGCTGCTGGGGAGACCGTTCTTGGGATGCCCGACAGAAACTTTTCTGCCTGGTGTCTCACTGACCTCTTCTCCGCATAGAGGTCCCCATAGAAGTCGGTCGCCACCTTCATTATGCCATCCCTTGAGTTACAGAGTTTTCCCTCCTTGTCGCGCAGTTCAACCAGAGGGGTGTGCGCAGTGTAGACTTTCTTGAAGAAGAAGGAGTTGCATTTCTCCCCCTTTTCCAGGTTCTCCACTTTGGAACGGAAGATGATGCCCCTGGACTCATCCCGAAAGTGCTGGCTCAGCCCTTTCTTGACTTCCTCCAGGGGGACCCTTACGTCCCATCCCTTGAGTTGGAGGTCGTGCAGCTCCTGCAGCTCTCCCTGCAGTTTTTTTACACTCCCTCTTCCTCCCCTGAGCTTTCCTCCTCCCCGCATTCTTAAAAAAGTCTTGGACCTTTCCCTTGACCCATTCCCACCACTCCCCTGTCGACTGGAAGCCATCCTTAATTTCCTGCCACAACCTGTACATCTCCCTTAGGTCGGCCTCCAGTCTCTCTTCTCTCAGCAGGGAGCTGTTCAACTTCCAGGATCCCGGTCCTGCTAGGAACTTGCCCGTCAGTTCACACTGGAAGTGGATAGCTCGATGGTCAGAGAAGTGGACAGGTATCATAGTACTCTGTCCCCCCCTCACTGTTTGGGAGGTGAAGACAAAGTGTATCCTAGAGTGCAGAGAGCCATCTGGGGAGCTCCAGGAGAAGTTCCTGCCATTAGGCCTCATTGACCCTATTACATCTTTCAAGGATGCCTCGTGCACCATCTCCGCCAGGAGCTTTGCTGCGGCATCCATCCACCCAGAACCCGCCCTCAGACCTATGCGTCCTCCCTCTTCCAAGATACAGTTAAAATCCCCACCCATCAATATTGTTCTGGTGGTGACCAGCAGTGGCCTTAGCCGCTGGAGGATTTCCATCTGCTCATCTACATCCGGGGGGGGGCGTACACAGCCATGAGCCTCACCGGCTCCCCCGCCCACGAGCCATCAACGACAAGAGCTCTGCCGCATTCAAGCTCGGTGACGGAGTCGGCCGTGAAACGCTTCCCTCTGACTAAGATGGCTACACCTGTAGCCCTAGTGCTGTTCCCCCCCGACCAATATGAGGGGCCTAGAGTCCATTGGTCCTCCAGGTGTCTGTAGGACTGGGAATAAGGGATGGCACATTCTGATAGAAAATAAACATCACTATTCTGGCTAGCCAAAAAACTCAGGGTGCTAGTGCATCTGCTCTTGTCCTTAACGCTTCTCGAATTTATGGAAAATAATGAAATAGCCATAATAATGTTTAAAGGTTTAGCTTAAACTAATAAAATTCAGTTCATGGCATATTGGTTTTACTCACAGGGCAGAGCTACATACCAGGCTGTCCACCCTCCCGCTGCGGCTCCAGGAACGGACCCTCTGCGGTTGCTGTGTGGTGCTGTTCTGGTGCTGCTCCGCCTGTCTGCATTGCTTCGGTGCTCTCTGCCTCGGCGCCCGGCTGGGCTGTGGTCATCCCTGCCTGGGTGCCTCCATTTTGTTCTTCAACCTCGCTCTCCATGTCCTCTGCTTCTTCTACTGCCTCCTGCGGGAGGGGGGATGAGGCCTTTGATCGGCCATGAACCTCATTTCCTGCAGGACCAGAGTGACTTGGTCTCCTCACATCTCCATTTCCTCTCACTCTGCCTCAACCCCCAGTGGGTCGAAGCTGTTGCTGGTGCTGAGGGGTTTTTTGGGCGCCCCCTGTGTGGTGTCGGAGGACACCTTTAGCCTCCTCTTTCTGCTGTTTGAATCCACTTTGGTCCAAGGACCCCCCTCTGCGTCCTCAGCGTTGGGCTGAAGAACCAGCTGTTGTGTCTCGCTGGTCTCTGGTTTGGTGCTGAGTGCGGGGTCTGCTTCACGGTCCTGGGCTTCCTCTGGTGTGGCGGCCGGCTTGGTCACCTTCGGTTTGCCCTCTGTTTTGTCCTTCCTTTGGGCCGCAGTAGGAGGTGCCTCCTGTGGTGCCTCTTCTCGTTGGGGGGCTGTTGCCTCTGCATAGGATCTGGCCCTGCTGGGGCAGTCCCTAAAGCGGTGGCCTTCCTGCCCGCAGAGGTTGCAAGCTACCTCCATCGTGCAGTCCTTGGCTGTGTGGCCTTCTTGCTTACAGTTCCTGCATGTTAGGGCGGCGCAGTCCCTGCCCGTGTGGCCCGGCTTGCCACACCCGTTGCAGAGCCTGTGCTGCCCAGCGTAATACAGGTATCCAGCGTCCCTGCCAATGGCGAACCTGGATGGGGGGTGGCGGGTCCCGTCCGTTGCTCCCGGGTCTTCCGGCAGCTTGGCCGTGACGTGCCACTTTCCGTCCCAGATTCTATGCTGTCTAAAGACCTCACGGGGTCTTTCAGCAGTGTGCAGTGCCTGCGGAGGAAGGTGGTGACATCTTGCACATGCACGTGGGGGTTGTAAATGTGCACCGTCATCCTCTTTACTCCCATCTGCTGCTGGCATTCCATAGAGAAGTCTGCAAAGGGCTTCTCATCTCTTGTGCTCCAGCACATGGTCCAGTAGCGGCGGCAGCTGTCCCCTGAGACCATGGTGACCAGGTATGTCCCTGACGCTGGGAACACCTGCAGACACCAGACCTCGGAGGGGGCAAAGCCCAGGCCTGTGAGCATCAGCCTGGAGAAGGTCTCCCTGCTCAGCTGGGGTATGCTGCCGTCCGCATCTGGTTTCCTTTTCATCCGGATGGTGTTCTTCATCCCAGGAGTCAGTTGACCAGCCATCTCAACGTCGCGGTAGTCCTTCTTCTGTTTCTCCCATCGCAGGTCCCGAAATGCGGCAAAAACGAACGCTCCAAAAGCACTTAAAAGTGCCGTTTTTTTTAGCTCATCAGCTAGTTGCAGCTCCTTAGGGAATGCAGGCCAAGAAAGAACCATGCGATCATGGCGTCTCCCCTGCCAGCAGTTTTTTTTTTTTAAAATATGGAACGCTTCACGAATTTGCGTGTCATCCTTGCGCAGGGGCCATGCTAATCTTCTCTGTATCGTTCCAATTTTAGTATATGTGCTGCCGAAGCGTTTTCCAACACAACCGCGTGTGTTTCTGCCTGTGTTTCACCAAGTGAAAGCCACAGCAGGCATAAACACACGTTGTTGTGTTTACATGCCGCGTAGTGTTTCTACCTGCAGCTGATTTCCCATTTGGGGCTCTCGGTCTCCCGTGGGGAGCCCGAGAGCCCCGGTTGTTTTCCGCAATGCCGCGTTGTGTCTGCCTGAATCTGCTTTTCCATTTGGGGCTCTCGGGCTCCCCGTGGGGAGCCCGAGAGCCCCAAATGGTAAAGCAGATTCAGGCAGACACAGCGCGGTTGTGTTGGAAAACGCTGCGGTTTTAAAACCGCAGCGTTTTCCAACACAATAACGTTTTATTTATGCTTGCGGTCGCTTCAAAAGCGACCGCAAACATAAATACGTTTTTAAAGCTGCGGTTTTATTTCTAAGTTTTCCGGGCTCCTCCAGCCCGGAAAACTTAGAAAAAAAACCGCAGCTAGTGCTTATTTTTTGTATAGCACTTACCGAGATTCAGCTGCAGCTTTCCTGCTCTGGTCTCCGGTCCGCGTCCTCCGAGTCCCGGCACTAATGAAGGGAAAGCCACCCAGTGGTAGACTTTGTTTACTACAGCTGGCTGGCTTTTCCTTCATTAGTGCCGCAAAAGCAAAAGCCAGCACAGGAGGGCCTCCATTTCACAAAATGGCGGCGTCCCTGTGCTTGCTTTTTCGAATTTTGAGCTTGAATAGCTCAAACTTTTACATAGGAAGTTTTAAAACGGAGGATGCTAGTATATTTTTTTTTATGTGGCCTATCTATTTTTTAAATAAAAATTTTTACTAGACCATCCCTTTAAGTCTAGGATCTCCATACCGCCCGTGGAGTTGAATTGTTTTACGTTAGATGAACCTAGATTCACAGGGACCTCTAGTTTTGGCTGCAGTACTGTGACTTCTAGTTCCAGCTGTGGTACTGCATCCCTGTAAATCAGATCAGCCCAGTTTCATGATACAGGTTGTTGGAGACCCATAACATCTGGGGCGGGGCACAGGGGACACCTTGGGACTTTACTTTTTTATTTATTTATTGTGTTTTGGTCAAAGAACTCGACTTTTCACAAAATTAAAATAGCAGTACGTTTTAAATCACGTATGTCATCACTGTATAAAACAAGAGGAAAGAAGAAAAGAAAATTAAGAAAAAGAAAAGCAGTTCAGAGTACAAAATCCACTTTACTAAAATGTGTGTTCTTGGGTAAATAAATGTAGTCTAACTGTGCCATATGCTCCAAAATGGACTTGCTAATTGTAGTTGAGTGTTATAAGGATGGGGAGGCAAGATACCTGGTTTGGGGTTTTCATTGTGTGGGGAGAAAGGATGCAATGTTATGGGTATTCTCTTGTCGAGGGTGCAGAAGCAGTTTGATGGCAGGGGTCTGTCTTTACTTACTTTAATTAACTTAAAATACGCAGCAATGGACCCATAGGCATGATGGAGCGGACATGACAATATACAACAAATACAACAGATACACAAACAGTCTAAGAGAGGTCAAGGGCTGGTGCAGAGATATTAGTCGAACAGCAAGGTTTTGAGCTTTTTTTTTGAAGGCCAAAGTTTGATTTCCAGACTAATATCAAGTGGCAGGCGATTCCAAGCTGCCGGAGCTGCTATGGCGAAAGCTCGATTTACTTCTCGGAATCATGACCATTTTAGTCTCATTAGATCTTAAAGATCGAGAAGTACTCTTGAATGTAATAAGGTCGACCAAGTAGCGAGGCATAATGCCCAAGAGGCTCTTAAAGTTGATAACAAGGAATCCAAGTGATTTGCCCACGGCTGAAAGTACCGCGGGCAAAACGTTTGCATGAGAAAGGTGCAAACTACCAAAAGGTTGCACCTGTCTCATGCGAACACACATACATTCTCAAACCCACACACACAACACACCATAACACCCCCCACCTTCAGCTCACCCCCACCCACACCCCCACCATAAACAAACCCCACTTACCTTCATCTTCACGCTGGATTCCTGCAGCACCAGTTCCCTTTCAGTTCCGTGATCGTGAACCGGTGCTGCAGGGTCCTTATCTTTTCTTTTTTTTTTTTAACAGACGGTTGCGGGGGTATAGGGAGCAGGGCGATGCGGCGGACACCCCCACAGCCCCTGTTTCTTTTTTTCAATTTTTATTTTTTTATTATTTATTTTTAAACAGATGGCTGCGGGGGACACCCTTGCAGCCCCCGCTTTTTATTTTTACAATGCTACCGCCAAAGGTTCGAACTTTTGGTGTTCGAACCTTTGGTGGTAGCATTTTTAGAACTTTTGGTCGTTGCAACCATTTTCTTTCGGGAAAATCGTACTAAACTGATAACAAGGAGGCGATAGTGAATTCTCACTTCTACATGGAGCCAGTGTAAGGATCGTTCGGCTGGCGTAACATGGTCCCGTCTGGCTAGGCCTATAACACCCCTCACTGCTCCATTTTGAATAACCTGAAGTCTGTTTAGTTTAGTTTTACTAATGCCAGTCAGCAGGCTACAGCAGCAATCCATTTTATATCCCACTATGGCTTTAGCCAACGTTTCTGCATTAGTCTAGGACGGAGGTGTGCAAAACGTTTTAGGTAGAAGGCCGCGCCGAAACCACACTCCCCACATGAGCTTTCATAGAGAGTGTTGTGTGGGGTTGGAAGGTAGGAAACCACGTGGGTTTTGTGCTCTTGGCCAGACTGGCAGGATACCAGTGTTTGTATAATGGAGGGTGGTGAAGATAGGGACCATATCTGGCTCTTGTGTTTGGAGGGGTTGGGTGAGGGCAGGAAGTCATGTGTTTGTTGTCGGGGTCTGGAAGCAGTATACTTTTTATGTGTTATGTTTTGTTTGGCATGGGTGGCAAGAGGCTAGGTATGGGATTTGTGTTGTGGTTATGGAGGCAAGGTGTCACATATGCATCTCGTGTTCTCAGGTGTGTGTGGATGGGGTGGGGGGGGTTGTATGGCAAAGAGCCGAGTTTGTGTTTTGTGGGATGCTGGGGCATGGGGGCAGGTATTGGGCAGTTGGTGGATTGGCTCACCTTTGGGTCGAAGAGCCAAGCCCGACATCCTCACTTGGCTCTGACTCGGCTCTGCCTATGTGTCCTCATGGACTGCAGAAAATAGTGAACTGATTGACTTCCAAACAATCTTACTTGCAGGCAGTCGTGGCACTGAACATTTCTCTGGTCGTTTGATAGCAGTTCTATTAAGGACCCCAGGACCCAAAAGTGCATTTTGGTGTTCCATTTTAAAATGTTATGCTACTGAGGTATTGTTATTGGGCTACACAGTGTCCAATGTATCCTTATAGAATAGATTGACTTAGCAACATGTCAATCGTGAATGTGGCTTGTTTCAGTGCTTTATGTAGTGCTAACATGCCATCGAACTGCTACTTCAGAGCACTTTGAGACTGCACCATGCTTTAAAGCCAAAAAGGAAAAGCCAGGTTCAATCGTGCAGGACATTGTTGTGGGGCCTGAGCCCCTTAGGAGGTATTGTACCCTCAAACACCCTGTTCTGTAGGCAAGGGACCAGGTTGGCCCAGAGCATCCTCAAGGATGGGAGTTATTTAGTTATTTGGCAAATGGCTCTCCTGCCCTTCTTTACTGGAATCCCTTCTAGCATTGCAGATTTCTTTTGGGGTTCCACTGATGTAGAAAGACAGGAGAGTTCATCATAGTAAAGCTGGAGTGCATAGCTTTCAGGAGTTAGTTTGAGAATATCAGTTTCTTTGGAGTCATACAAAATGGCCACAAAAATCACACACAACCGATGCACACATGGAAAAGGGTAAAACAATTTCCCCACTTTTAAAACATACAAACTGTCCAGCCAAATTCTATCATGTTCTGTAGAGTTTCTGGGCTATATTTTCCAGCACCTACCTACTTATTTTTGTATTAGTTCGTCTGGGAGCTCCAGCCAAACACCTGAGCAGATACAAACAGCGGTCATTTGTGCTCTCTCTACTCACTTAGCCCTCTCATTTCCCCAGGACTGGAACTCATTCGTGGCCTTCCTGCCCCGCTGCTCCGTTCAGATGATGTATTTCACAAATATGCTCATATGTCTCTTCTGTACATCTCACATTCAATTGACTTCAATGGTTTATTTTTTAAATAATTCACAAACACAATTATTAAATCACTAGTCTTCTGCCACATTCTTTTGAGCTTTGTTCAGTCTATCAATTACACCCTCCCACTTTCTGGCATTAATAATGGGCACCACAGTGTTTTGCTGTTTTAATTAGTGCATTATGTTTAGTTCTGGTTGGGTCTGCTCTGCCCTCATCGCCTTCCTTTCATTTCTCCCATTTTGCAGCTCTCCTCCCCACCCTCTTCCAGCTGTTATTCATTGGCCTTGTAGAAGTGATGCAAGTAAAGCATGCGCCACACAAAGAATCCCGTGTTTGTTTGTTCATTTATAATTCACACCTCGACCGCAGGTATCTGGGCGCAGTATACGGTAACACAGTTTCTTAGTTACACAAGACAAAGTATAGGTACAACAGGTGATCTACAGCTGGTCCGATAGCACAGCGAGTAGAGTGCTCACTTTGACACCCATGCAGAGCCTGCTGATGTAGGCTCGAATCCCGGCAGGGCCAACAAAGCATATGTCCGCTTTGTTGCCAAGTGCAAAGAGGGAATGACACCGGTCATCCTGGAAATGTATTTGATCTTTATTATGTGGCTGGGACCGTCCCAATTTGTTTACCCCAAATAAACTGGGACCTTGTGTTTCCAAATAGTTTACAACGTGGTTTATTATAAATAAAAAGAACATGTCTTTATGCTGTGTCCAAACAAGGAGGGGGGGGGGGATCAGCACGCTATGTGGTACAACAGCCTTGTAAATCAGATGAGCCATTTTCCACAGGGACCTCTAGTTTTAGCATGTAGTACTACAATCTTGCAAATTGGAGGAACATAGTTACACTGAGGCAAGCCGGAGCCTGTGATACTGCACCCTTGTAAATCAGATCAGCTGAATTCGATAGGGAACAATAGTTGCAGCGTGTGGTACAGCCCCCTTGTGAATCAGATCAGCTGAATTCGATAGGGAACAATAGTTGCAGCGTGTGGTACAGCCCCCTTGTGAATCAGATCAGCTGAATTCGATAGGGAACAATAGTTGCAGCGTGTGGTACAGCCCCCTTGTGAATCAGATCAGCTGAATTCGATAGGGAACAATAGTTGCAGCGTGTGGTACAGCACCATTGTGAATCAGATGGGCTTTCTTTCACAGAAACCTCTGCTTACAGCGTTCAAACACATGTATACTTTAAAACAGGGACTTCCAGTTGCAGCCTGTGCAATTTATTTATTGTATTTATTTATTTATAAGGCGCCGGAAACCCACAGAATCGGGCACCACAACAAAAATACAAGGACAGCAGAAAGAAGGGACAGGTAAAACATAACAGAAGGCATCAAGACTCAATGAAAGATGCAAGTTTTCAGTTGCCGGTGAAACATAATTAGGTCATTTACCTGCCTATGGTTCAACGGCAAAGTGTTCCACATTTCAGCATCAAGCACAGGAAATGACCAGCCCAAACTATTGACTACCTTGAATTTAGGAGTTTTAATCAGTCCTAAAGTGGAGGATCGTAGTCTTCTTGGGGGTTCGTAAGAATGTATCGAGTTGTTTATATAAATTGGGGCTGAGCCATGAATGGATTTGTGAACAAGGGTGGCTGCTTTAAATTGTGTGCATGCAGTGATGGGAAGCCAGTGAATGTCATGACGACTGCAGGTAATGGGCCTCATTACGACCCAGGCGGTAAGGGGTTTACGGTGCCGTAAACAGCGCCGACCCTTACCGCCTGAGTACGAGGTCCCTTAGCGCCATGGCAGATTTAACACCTGCTTTTAGCAGGTGTTAAGATCCATGGCGCTAAGGGACCATGGAGTTAATTACGCCACCGTAATTTACGGTGGCGTAATTAACGCCTTCCCCACTCCCATTATGCCCTATGGGGCAAAAATGGGAATGGGGAAGGGTAAATGGGGATTGGGGACTTACCGCCCCGCCAAACTCGGAATGGGGCGGTAAGTCCGCCAACCACCATGGCGTAAACATAGTTTACGCCATGGTGGTAAAGTCACGGCCCAGGCGGTAACTTACCGCCTGGGTCGTAATGAGGCCCAATGTGTTCTCTTCTGGACCTCCCTTTCATAATGTGCACTGCATCATTCTGTATGACCTGAAGATCCTGTAGGCTTTTCTTAAGCGCGCCAAACAAAAGGGCATTAAAATAATCCAACTTTGACAAGATAGTTGTCCGAGCGACCGAGCCACTGAGAGCAGGCAGGCTCAGATATATAGAGATTGGGATGCGTCAGTCCTTGATGGTAAAATACTGATAACTGGTGTCAAATTTAGATTTAACACGAGTAGAACCAAATATCAGTAATTCTGTCCTGCTCTCATTAAGACACATCCAATTAGAGTTCATCCATTTTTCAATGCAGGTGTAGATGGATTGCATGCTAATGGAGTCCAAGAAGTAGGCCCCTGACAATTCCAGCACCTGAGTATCGTCAGCATAGTTGGTAAAGAATAATTTCAAATCGTCCAAGAGATCACATAGTGGCTTAATGTACAAATTGAAAAGCAGGGGCAAAAGGCAGGCTCCCTGAGGCACACCACATTTAATCTCCACTGGGGGAGAGTTGGCATTTCCACAGCAAACTCTAGAAGTGCGATGAGAAAGAAGGGACTCAACCCATCTGATGGCACTCCGACCACTTAGACCAAGGTCTCTCAAGGTTGCAAGCAGACGATCGTGGCCCAGGAGGTCTGAGGCGACTGAGAGATCCAACAAAATAAGCATACCAGACTTTCTGTTATCAGTGATACTCAACATATGAGTTTGGAGGTTCATAAACGCTGTCTCCGTACTGTGGTATGGTCGAAAGCCTGATTGTCTTGGGTGCAATATGTTGGATGATTCAATAAACGATTGAAATTGAATAGTGGCGCTTTTGTTAAGTATTTTTAGCAGAAAACTACAGTTTGTGTTAGGTTGTAAGTTATTAGGGTCTGAAGGATCTAGACAGGGTTTATTTACTAATGGTGTGAAGGTAACCTTCTTAATGGAGTTGGGGACCTGATTATTTTGAAAAGAGGAGTATACAAATCTAACAAGAAAAGGGGAAAGATCTTTGTGTTCCAAAATATGAATGTGGGAATGAGGTTTTCTAGGCAGTGGGAGGGGCGTAATAAAGATAAGATGTTCAACATATCTGAGATTCTCACTGGGGAATAGTTCAATCCTGTGCGCCTCTCCTTAGGGGAAATTTTAAGGCTAGGTGTTGGGTTGTTCACTTCTTTAGAAAGCGCAAGTTTGATTTTTTTGCAGGCTTTGTCCACTTTAGCCTCAAATGCTTGTTGGATTTTACCTCAATCTTGGTTTGTAGGGACAAAAGTTATAAGCAGAGAACCTGGTTTGTCCAAGGTTTTAACAATTTGGAACAACTTTTTGGTATTGGTATTCACCTTTAGCTACTGTGTTTCGGCCTTTCTCTTGTCTTTCTTCATAAGGACGAGATCCTGGGAAAACCATTTCTGATGCATGGGATTTTCTCTAACTGATTTAGTACGAATAGGAGCGACTCTGTCGATCCTGGCACCTAAGGTTTGATTGAATGCATCAATGAGGATAGCTGGAGAAGCAAAATCAGCAGTAACGGTCTTGATTGGATTCAAACAGTCCTTCAGATCATTACCAGTGAGTTTTTTAAAGTTGCGATTTTTGTCCAGTTTAACTGGGTTTGCTCTAGGGTAGATTTGAAAGGCAATTAAGTAGTGGTCTGACCAAATGCAGGGTGTTGTACTATCAACCTGCACCGGTAAATGTCTTCCACAACCTTTGTCGTGGGTAGCAGCGTTATTACAGACCTTATAGCCAATGTTGTTTAAACTTGTTTGTAAAGCTATGGCATCACTGTCAGTATTATTATTGAGCCACCGGTTGAAGTCCCCAACCAACAGCTGATACCTACCATAACTGCCTCACCAACACATTAGACACCCTAGTACCTTGTGTTAAAAAAAACAAACGCAAGGATATAAAATCCTCCTTCTGGTTTAATGAGGAACTAGTTTCTCTTAGATGGATTAAACAATCGCTTGAACACCGGCTAAACAAAACCCACACCCCAGAAGCCTTGGAAGCATTCAACACTGCAAACAAAACCTATAAAGCAGCTATCATTGCTCATGAAGCAGATGCCTTTAATACCAGAATCAGAAATGCTGCCTCTGACACAAAAGAGTTATTCACCATACTCAAGGAGTTGGAGAATCCTATCCCGATCATTAGCTCGATCCAACCAAGTAAAGAATGGCGTACCAACATTCAAGATGAGCTTGCCAATACAATCAAACTATTAAAAAATAAAATTATTTCCAAAAGAAATCTCCTTTCCGATAAACACCGAACGGCTAACCAGATTTCCAAGCACATAGGAGATACTACTCCCTCCTTCAATTTTACCCCAGTCTCCCAAGATATAATACATAGTACTATAACCAAACTCAAAGCATCAAACTGTAAAGGAGACAATTTCCCATCACACCTAGTCAAACTATGCGCCCCCTCCCTCACTCCCATAATTACCAACTTTGTGAATGCCTCCTTCAACTCTAACCTGGTCCCAGTCAGCATCAAAGCAGCAGGGTCACCCCACTACTAAAAAAAACACATTAGACCTACTAGCCTCCACTAATTACAGGCCCATAACGACTGTCCCCTTCCTACTCAAAATCATTGATAAAATAGCCTACAACCAAATACAAACCCACCTTGAACAAAACAATCTACTAGGAGCTAGACAATCGGGCTTCAGGCCTAACCACAGCACTGAGACGGCCCTCTTGGACCTGAGAATCCAATTAGACACTATCAGAGACACAGGTAAATTAGCCACTCTATTGCTGTTGGACTTATCAGCAACATTCGACCTGGTAGACCACAACAAACTATGCAACACCCTAAAAAAAGACTTTAATTTTTCAAACAATGCAACACTCTGGATCAAATCATTCTTAACGGACCAAACATCCAGAGTTGCCATTGGAAATCATGCAGCTGGCCCTATAGCAGTTCCCATTGGAGTCCCCCAGGGTTCCTGTCTCTCCCCCACCCTTTACAATGCATATACCAAACTCCTGTTCTCAGCCCTTGACGACATGGGTGTCATCTACACAAACTTTGCAGATGACACCCAGATCCTCAGTCCCATCAAAGGTGACTACACCCAAGACACCTATACCATTAATAAAGTATATGCCATAATACAAAATTGGATGGCCCTAAACCGCCTCTTTCTTAACGATGAGAAAACAGAGGTTCTTAACGTGGGCTCACAAAAAAGAATAAGCACTCTCCATACCGACTACTCACATATCAACATTGACGGCAGACAGATCCCAGCACTCAAACAAGTCAAAACTCTTGGGGTATATAGAGATGCCAACCTTACTATGCATAAGCAGATTTCAGCCCTCTCCTCCTCTACAGCGTACACAGCTAAACTTATTGCACTCAGCTGCCAATTTCTTACTCCCACAAACTGCATTACTTTGGCTAGAACGCTGATTCTAACGAAACTGGACTATTGCAATATCCTTCTTTTAGGAACTTCCAAATCTATCATTAAAAAGTTACAATTACTACAGAACAAAGCCCTTAGAGCGGCTCTAGGTATAAAGAAATCCGAACATATATCCAACATCAGGCAAGAAAATCACTGGCTACCTATCGAAGCCAGAATCATTTTCAAAACACTTTGGGCCTCATTACGACCCAGGCGGTAAGTTACCGCCTGGTCCGTGACTTTACCACCATGGCGTAAACTATGTTTACGCCATGGTGCTTGGCGGACTTACCGCCCCATTCCGACCTTGGCGGGGCGGTAAGTCCCCAATCCCCATTTACCCTTCCCCATTCCCATTTTTGCCCCATAGGGCATAATGGGAGTGGGGAAGGCGTTAATTACGCCACCGTAAATTACGGTGGCGTAATTAACTCCATGGTCCCTTAGCGCCATGGATTTTAACACCCGCTAAAAGCGGGTGTTAAAACCTCCATGGCGCTAAGGGACCTCGTAATCAGGCGGTAAGGGTCGGCGCTGTTAACGCTGCCGCTAACCCCTTACCGCCTGGGTCGTAATGAGGCCCTTAGTGTCGTCCATAAATGCATCACAAACAAAGCACCTAGCTACCTCAACAATACCATCAAGAAAAAAATCTCCTGCAGGACACTTAGATCCAATAAACTTGCTCTCTTGGAAGTACCACAATACAAATACAGTAGAGCAGGGGGAAGTAGCTTCAAAGTCCTAGCCCCGATTCATTGGAATATACTACCACCCAGTATTAAAAATGAGGGCACTTTACTAGGATTCAAAAAAGCGTTGAAAACTTGGTTATTCAACAAATACTAACCCAACCACCCAATCCCACCTTAGCACCAGAACATCCAGGCCTGGCTCGCTTTTTCAGAACTGTAATATCAATTGTTGTTCATGTGGCTCATACCTATGTCTAATGGTCGCTACGGACTTAGAACGAGTGTCTCAAAGAACAGTGATTTCACTGCTTTGATGGATTGTAACATTGTATAAGAAATGTGATAATATGACTGTAATTGCAACACTGTACAAATTGTGTTAATTTGCCGACAAATTCGCCGTGATACCCTCGGGTCTGGGCGAATAATAAATGTAATAAATAAATAAATTAAATAAAAACAGGGTACCACACTGTGGGCGTAAGATCTATTTAGAATGTCAGTCAGTTCCTCGTTGACATTAGGAGTATCAATTGGTGGACGATAGACCACAATTAAATTGACCCACGTCTGGGAAACCTTTTAAATCCTCAGGCTGTATAGAGGCCCTTGTCATTAATTATAAGCATGCAGTACCGGAGCCTGTCACTAGAGGTCCCAATGAAGCAAAGCTCACCTGATTTACAAACCTCCTGTTTCAGCCTTTGGAGTTCCACCCTTATAAATCAGATACACCTAATTTCACAGGGACCTCTAGTTGTGTTGTGCAGTACTGCGCCCTTAGAAATTAAAGGAGAATTGTTCCATACATTAGAACCTATGGCATGGCAGTCTGCTATTAGACAATTGTAATTGTAGCTGTAGTTCTGCATCCTTGTAAATAACATGAGCAGATAACGGCCTCAAGCTACAGCCAGTGGTACTGCATCCTCGTCAATCAGATCAGTCGAGTTTCACAGGGACCTCTAGTCGCGGCCTATGGCACTGCACCCTTATAAATGAGAGAAGAATTGGTCCACATGAACCTCTAGTTACAGGGCCTCATTACAATTGTGGTGGTACAGTGACAACGGTGCCGGTAGCGCTACCGGCACAATTGCTAGCGTACCGCCATACTACGAGTTGTGCTCGCGGGTGAATGCCAGCCCAGAGCAGCACCCACGAGCACAGCAGGTCGGATGCACCAGCACCGTTGTAGACGGTGCATCCGATGTCCCCATTCCTATTGAGCTCTATGGGGCTCAAATGGGAATGGGGACTGACAGGCACTGGCACCCGGCAATGGAGGAATTACAGGGTCCGGCAAAGTCGTAATACCCCGGTAATTGCTCATTGCCGGGTGCCATATTTTTTCGTGAGTTTGGAGGTAGCCTTGCCGGTTTTACCGGAAAGGATACCTCCAACCTCGTTATAAGGCCCACAGTCTGTGGCACTGCATCCATGGATATCAGATGAGTTTTGTTCCACATGAACAATTTTTGTTAAACGTGTTACTGGCTGAAAACTGAGTTGGTGGAACATGATTTCAAAGTTAATATAGTTTATCTTATGTACATGGCCAGAGTAGGCATCCAAAGGAAAGCAGTTTGAGCCATAAACAAATGAAGGCAGAATTGTCTTGTACGTTGTGGAACAGGAGTTCTTCACATGCAGGTGAGAGCCCACATAATGTGCACCAAGAGAACTCTCAGAAGAGGAAATAAGTACTAGAGCAGGAGACTAACCTGCACATGTATGACTTAATGCTGTTCTCTCTACCACTGTGTCAAATGAAAGACCAGCCTGTCCGTTAGTCTCTGTTTCCGATCACATGAAATGCTAAGCCACACAGTGGGGCTCATTTTGTAAGTCCCCGTAATTTGAGGGCAGTGAACCATTACACTTCAATGTAAAGGGCTCACAGCCACCAAATTCTCGTCATTTGCACGGCAGAGTGCAAATGTGCAGGCGAAAAGGTGGTGTACAAGCATGTATTATGCCTTTTGTCCTGCACATTTGCACTCCACCATGCAAATCAAGTAAATGCTGTGTGCCATGTACGCATGGCAGGCAGCGTTTACAATGAATCCTTCTGGAGTCTGCCTGCTTCAAGCTGGTGCATAAGGCCAGTGAGCTCCATAGGGATCCCCCGCATTTGCCCCAGCATGCAAATGCATGCCGGCGCACATTCTGTAGCATTTGTATGGCAAAGAGGAAGGGGGTTGTCAGAAATACAAGTTGCTGCGCAACAGAGGCTGGCAAGTTACGGTGGCTTTACCTGAATTGTCTGCCAAATTTCCGGGGTTTTGTTGAGTTACATTTTCACCTTAGCATCACTGCAACTAAAGTGTTTTCCCTCAATATCCCTGAAACTAAAGATTTTTCCCTCAATTTCAAAGGTTTTGTTACAATATATTCCACACCTGAACTGTTTGCAAACTAACATTTTTACAGTGATTGTTAAAGGTTTTACTAATATATAGTTTATACATTCTCTTTCCTACAATAAATAAAAGTTTGTACACACATTACAAAATCACGTTTTTATTTCATTTATTAGGTATGTTATAGCAAATCATTACTTTTCAATACCCAGACAAGAAGTACAAAGTGTCAATAAAAGATACACAAAAGACCTGATTCATGGAACTTTTAGCACGGTGCAAAGTGACTGCACTGCCAACCAACACCCTGATTCACAGAGCCGTGCAAAGTGTATTTTTTGCAGAGTAGAAGGGCAAAGTCACAAAAATTCCATGAATCAGGCCTGATTCATGGAATTATCTGGGCGGAAAAGAGGGTACTTGCACGCCCAACTGCGCGCAAATCCACCTTCGCCGATTCATGGTACCGAATGAGCGGTACTTTCCCTGAACTTGCGTGGAGTTCGCGCTGGCTCGGCACGTCTGTGCGAGCCGTGGTGGGCCGTGCACGAGCCTCCAAGTAGAGCATCTGTGTGGCCTGTGCAGAGGGCTGGGAAGGGGGCAGAACACCAAAAATGGGGAAGAGCGGTCTCTCCCGTGCGCCACGAGACGTATTCATAGATTCGATCGCGCAACGTCTCGGCTGGGAAATGGCCACGCAAGTCCTTCATACGATCAGTCACTCGAAGGCAGACGCAAGTACACTTGAGCATAGGATTTTCAGCGCACAGGTGGGGTAGCATGTCAGATTTCGGGGTGCATCTACTCAATCAGGGTTCCGATGTAACTTAGGGGTGAGCGTAAGCAGTGTAGCAGGGTGCAGGAATGTTATACGTGGGTTCGCACGTACATTTCCCGAGATATTTTTGAGCTATGATTTCTTTCTACGCATGTTGTTGGGGTGCCGGATACAGTTACGTGGAACACCACGAAGGGTCCCCGAGTCACAGGCCTGCTTACGGCGGACCCCATGCACTGTTTGAAGATTGCGTGTATTCGCGCCTGGGGGAATACGCATAAGTTAATGTTCTGGATGTTCATGCTTTGCGTGTGGGCGTGTTGGGGGCGTTCCAGGCGCAACTTGCGAATACGGTTACTTTGCGCTGTCAAAGTTAGCTATATTCCAGAGTCTGATTAGAGCTATTTTTATAGGAATAGAATTTGCCTGCATACACCTACCCTAAAACATTCTTCTTTCAATACTATTTTCATTATGTGAAATGTGCTCAATAGCGCATACTATTCCTTCTTTAACCCCTAGGGCTTTGGGTAAGTATGTGTATGAGGCTTTCATAAGTGTTAGGCTCTAAACAGAGTCGGCACGTTCGGTTGATTGACTGCATTTTCTTATGTGGACCTGTTACTGCAAGGCATGGTAGTTAGTTTAGACTTGCTAATAAAAAGAACCTCCTCAGTAAAGGACATGGGCCCTGATTCATGGAATTCTTTGCACGACAAAAAGGGAACTTGCGCGCCAAACTGCACGTAAATCCGCATTTGTCGATTCATGGAATTGAATGCACAGTACTTTTCCTGGATTTGCCTGGAGTTCCCGCAGGCTCGGCCTGTCTCTGCGAGATGTCTAGGGCCTAGCGCGAGACTACACACAGAGCGTGGGCATGGCTTGCGCAGAGGGCTGGGAAGGGGGCAACACTGAAAATGCATCTTGGGGATTTGGGAGGTCAGGAGGTGGAGGGTTGATACACTCACTGCTCTTATCGCTTAACAGCATGTACAGCAAATAGGTTGAGGTTCTACAACTACCCGGGGTACAATGGTATTTTAAGGACATCTTTTGTTGGTTATGTGAACTTCAGCCTTCAGTCTTCATTTAATTATGTGTACATGTTACCCTCGCTGCCTTAATAGGCTGCCAGGGGTAAAATATTAAACCATAGAGCATGAGGGACTCTAGTAGGGCTTTGGGTGGGCAGGAGCTAGCCACAGCAGAGCCCTGGCAGCTTCCAAGAGCGCTCCTTGAGGTGGGATTCCCTGAGTCCCGCATTAGTAGCTCCCGATGTTGGTCCATTTTTAGGGCAGCGAGGCAGTCTGGATACTGAAGAAGAGGAGCCAGCACCTGACTTCCAAAAGGTAATACTTACATATTTCTATATGTAGCCGCTGTTTTCTGGCCCCAGTCTGGGCCAGGGGTTGTGCCAATTGTAAAATAAACAAAAAAATCAAAACAGGTGATGTGCTACATCCTGAGTCCTTACCTTCTGCACCCCAATGTGACACAGACACTGAGGTGGATTATATTACGAACTTCTAAAACATCTTATTTTCAGTGGATGCTGGGGAATTGTTGAACTGGAGGGGTGTTAATATTTGCACTGAATATGCAGGAGCGACTGAGCGCAGGGACGGATCCATGACCACACAATGGGGGTTCTGGAAAGTTACCCACCCCAATTTAATGTTTAAATTATGGGTTCAAATTATGCATTTTACAGGACTTTCTGCAGAAAGCTGGGTAAAAGAAAGGCCACAGTTTGCATTAGGTTTTGTATGGTAGATCATGAAAAAGCCCAAAAGATGCAAGTCACCAACAGCGCACAGGAGCATTTTCCATCAAATGCTCACAATGGGCCTCATTACACGGAAGGCGGTGAGCCATGGCGCTATTAGCGCCATGGCTCATGCCGGTAAAATACCGGCACCGCCTTGGCGGAAAGGGGATTTACCGCCCCATTCCAAGGTTGGTGGGGCGGTAAATCCCCCTTCCGCCATTGCCCTTCCCCATTCCCATTTCTGCACCATAGGGCTCTATGGGAATGGGGAAGGCGCTAATTACGGCACCGCAATTTTGCGGTGCTGTAATTAGCTCCGAGGTCCCTTAGCGGGTTGGTTTTTAACGCCTGCAAAAAGCAGGCATTAAAGCACCAACCCGCTAAGGGACCTCGTGGTAAGGCGGTAATGGTTAACGGTCACCGTTACCATTAACGGTGGCCGTTAACCATTACCGCCTTCCGTGTAATGAGGCCCAATGTCTTTGCCCACAACATATGCCAGTATATAATCATTTTCATGCAGGCTGTGCCCATACATGTCCAAGCGGGTTACACCAATATATGACAGTGTTAGCATATAATGACACAAAGTCAGTAAAAAATGCAATGCAACATTGATATATGATAGGTTATTTATAACGCGCTTAATACCCAGAGGTTTCTAAGCACGGACCCGGGGATCGAACCTCTGTTGCTCCGTAACGTCTTGTTTCCAAGGCGTGCACGTTGCTGCTGAGCAATCCTCCCGAGACAGATAGACATTCCAAGAAGGCCAGTCTAGCCACGTAATAACATGTATAAGGTTGGTTAGCTTTACCCTTAATGCTCAGTAAACATGCTGGGGCATGAAAGCGCCCACCCCTAAATTTAGTGGCCCTGCTCTCCCTTCACACTCACACACAACACTTTCACCTGCACTTTCACACATTAATGAAACAACTCCTTGCATGCCAGCATACGTAAAAGCAAATACACATACATATAGAGGACTTAAAACGTGCACAAATCAAATAAAAACACAACCAGGCAATATATGAATGGCTGGCGACTGGCTTCCCATCTGCCCATTACAAAGGAGGCAGTATCCCAAAGAAAATAAAACAGAGCAGTGCACAGGAGTGCTGCCGTTCCCTACAGAAGTCATGTATTCCTCTGCACATGTAGAATGGGCCGCAATGGAATGCACCTGGCTTGCACATATAGCTTTTGGCCTGAACATACAGCTCACCCACAAATATTGGGGGCACCACAATCATCACAAAGGAGGACATATTTTGGGCACAGGCATCAACTGCATGTTTTAATGTGGCAGTGTTGACAAAAAAATGTGAAAATGGTAGACTGCTTTCCAAAACTCAATAACATGGCTTAACAGGGCAAAGCAAATAGTTTCACTCATTTCCCCGTGGGGCACTATTCTGTATGACAAAAGGAACTTTGGTGACTGACAGCAATAGAGCAAAAATGAATGTTGGCTCTGCTAACGTCAGTCCTCTATACTAGCAGAGATAAAATGATTTGCACAGGATCATGCACCTTGTTCAACAGTGAAGCTGGGGTTTAACCCACTCCACAGTTTAGGAAATTGAACACATACCTTCCAGGCTCCAATTGGCACAAATAATGAATCTCAAGGTCTACAAAAACACTATCTTCTGGAGCAGAGCTCTCAAGTTTGCCGTGGTTATGCAAAAGAAGAAAGCAAAAAGTAGGCGTTACGAAGGACGGTTCGCAGGCAGTCCATAGCACGCACACAAATGCGCACCACAAAGCGTATTCTTGGAAGTGAGCGTGCAACCTCTCGTCTGCGAAATGCCCATGCAAAGCCCTCGATCTTTCCGACACCCGAAAGCTGGCATAAAGACTTGCGCAAAGGATTTGCAATGCAGAGGTGAGTTTGCATGTCGGATTTAGGATCGCGTGTATACACACGGGGATCTGATTGGACTTAGGGGTGTGGGTCCACAACGCAGTGTGGAGCATGGACGGTTTACAGGAGTCACACGCAGTTTGACCAGAAAATGATATGAGGTTTGGGAAACTGTGTGCATGCTCTTGGGGTGCTGGTTGCACCTACGGAGGACCCCGCGCAGAGTTGCTATGGTGCTGGCCTGGTTGTGGGGTTCCCACACACATTTCACAGGGTGCGTGTGTATGTGGCCTGGAAGCCCGCAAAGGTAAGTGTAAGTGGCTTTTTTTTGTTGTGCGCGGGCGTGTAGGGGCAGTTCCGGCCACAACTTGCAGATAGGTCTACTTTGTGGGAACAATTCCATGAATATGCGGAGCACGCATTTTTCCTTATGCGCAGAGTCACTCTCAGCATGCAGGCTTTGCGGGATCTATGCGCAGATTTTCATGACACATTCAGATCTGTTGTCAAAGAAACACGCGCAGCCGTCTGGGACAAACCAAAAACTATTAGAAATTAAGCTTAATCTTTCTTTACCAAATCACCGGACTCAGAAAGTCCTCCAAAAATTGGTATTTATGGTTATCACCGCCACACGAAGTGCAAGTGACTACCATCAATACACAGGTATCTTTTCCCTTTTTGCCAAAGAAACGAGATTCATTAACTCTATGTGTAAAAATACTTCTTCTCTGAATATTAGAGTGTACTTACATTAACACGGTTTTAAATGTATTTCATTGAAAGAAAAGATGTATAGTTCTGTACAAAATACAGCAATAGTGATGTTCCGAAAGATTAAAGACATGCACATGTTTCACAGGGGATTGTGGGTATGCGGATATCCTCGACAGTGTTTTGTGTTTACCATGAGTTTTATAGCATCTATTGGTGTCACAAGAAGACAACTGATCAGGAAGTACTCCGCCGACGGGGGCATCCCCCTGCTACCCCCCACCTGCTCCCCTTCCCCGAAAACCCATAGAAAGAGCTTTGATAGTACTTGCATTGCTACTCCCACCTGGTTGCAAGGCCAAGCCCACTGTCTCGTGACGCTATGAGCCACGCCCTTTACATGTGACGCTATGAGCCACGCCCACTCTCCAGTGACACCCTGAGCCACGCCCACTGTCCCGTGACGCAGAGCCACGCCTTGTGCATGAGGAAGTGACATCATGAGAGCCAGTGTAAACGGTCTGGAACATGGAGGGGGTGACTGGTACGTCTGGAACACATGTAGTGCTGGAGTCACTGACACGCAGCATGTGTTAAACTTGACCACAGCGGGTTTCACTTCATATGTGCTGCACTCAGTGCAAAGCCTTCAACCATTTCCTGATATTCTTGGTGTATGCCGGGCAGTCAGGCAGTGGGGGATTTAAGGCAAAGGGCTCAAGTGTACAAGGTTGACAAAATGACAGAGGAAGAGGGAAGGGTGGAAAGAGTTAATTCAGGCAGTGCAACAATTATTACCTTAGAACCAAAAGTTACATGTTCTAAAGATGTTTTTACTGTTGGAGGTTTATGTTTATGAGTCCAGCTCGGGCTGGAAACAGCCCGGCCACCTCACTATGTTTTGATGACATAAAGTGATTTTCCCAAGATCACTGTAGTAGCCTGCCTGCTTGGTTTGCACCCTGTCCGCATCATGTGAGAGACGCAGTGCTCTGCGCAGGCGTGGCACATCGGGCATAGGCTCAAGGAGCAGACTGGGGGACAGGCAACTCTCCATCCCCACTGGTGCCTCAGAGAGTTGCACGCTAGATGTCAGCTAACATAATTACTTATAAAATAAAAGTTCAAAGAAGAACTTCACACATAGTGAAATCTTTATTGAGTGGTGTGTCCAGCTTAATTTCTACAGTGACGACGAGAATGGGATAAGGAGACCTACCTACAGGCCAACACCCGAAGGACATTAAAAGCATGTGGAGAGACAGAAGAAACTGTGCCATTAAAGAAAGCAACATGCAAGGAGTTACTGCACCACCCACTTTCCTGCAAACCCCTGAAGAGGCACCTATCCCGTGGGCCCAATGGACGTCTCGATGCCACACCTATCTGTAAGCTACAGAATGCCTGGAATTTGCTCCAGAAAGAATCTGTGCTATTGAGAAACAAACTTGGTACAGAAGGCCAAAGACTATTTGAATTTCAGATGTAACGCAGTGACCAGATGGCCACAGTATGATAATTTACCACAAAGAGGCTCTAGCAAGACAGGAATCCAGCGACCAGATGAGCCACAGTATGATAATGCACCACGAAGAGGCTCTAGCAAGACTGGAATCCAGCGACCAGATGGGCCACAGTATGATAATGCACCACGAAGAGGCTCTAACAAGACTGGAATCCAGCGACCAGATGAGCCACAGTATGATAATGCACCACGAAGAGGCTCTAGCAAGACTGGAATCCAGCGACCAGATGGGCCACAGTATGATAATTTACCACAAAGAGGCTCTAGCAAGACTGGAATCCAGCGACCAGATGGGCCTCAGTATGATAATGCACCACGAAGAGGCTCTAGCAAGACTGGAATCCAGCGACCAGATGGGCCACAGTATGATAATGCACCACGAAGAGGCTCTGGCAAGACTGGAATCCAGCGACCAGATGGGCCACAGTATGATAATGCACCACGAAGAGGCTCTAGCAAGACTGGAATCCAGCGACCTGATGGGCCACAGTATGATAATGCACCACGAAGAGGCTCTAGCAAGACTGGAATCCAGCGACCAGATGGGCCACAGTATGATAATTTACCACAAAGAGGCTCTAGCAAGACTGGAATCCAGCGACCAGATGGGCCACAGTATGATAATGCACCACGAAGAGGCTCTGGCAAGACTGGAATCCAGCGACCAGTTGGGCCACAGTATGATAATGCACCACGAAGAGGCTCTAGCAAGACTGGAATCCAGCGACCAGATGGGCCACAGTATGATAATGCACCACGAAGAGGCTCTAGCAAGACTGGAATCCAGCGACCAGATGGGCCACAGTATGATAATTTACCACAAAGAGGCTCTAGCAAGACAGGAATCCAGCGACCAGATGAGCCACAGTATGATAATGCACCACGAAGAGGCTCTAGCAAGACTGGAATCCAGCGACCAGATGGGCCACAGTATGATAATGCACCACGAAGAGGCTCTAACAAGACTGGAATCCAGCGACCAGATGAGCCACAGTATGATAATGCACCACGAAGAGGCTCTAGCAAGACTGGAATCCAGCGACCAGATGGGCCACAGTATGATAATTTACCACAAAGAGGCTCTAGCAAGACTGGAATCCAGCGACCAGATGGGCCTCAGTATGATAATGCACCACGAAGAGGCTCTAGCAAGACTGGAATCCAGCGACCAGATGGGCCACAGTATGATAATGCACCACGAAGAGGCTCTGGCAAGACTGGAATCCAGCGACCAGATGGGCCACAGTATGATAATGCACCACGAAGAGGCTCTAGCAAGACTGGAATCCAGCGACCAGATGGGCCACAGTATGATAATGCACCACGAAGAGGCTCTAGCAAGACTGGAATCCAGCGACCAGATGGGCCACAGTATGATAATTTACCACAAAGAGGCTCTAGCAAGACTGTAATCCAGCGACCAGGTGGGCCTCAGTATGATAATGCAGCACGAAGAGGCTCTAGCAAGACTGGAATCCAGCGACCAGATGGGCCACAGTATGATAATGCACCACGAAGAGGATCTAGCAAGACTGGAATCCAGCGACCAGATGGGCCACAGTATGATAATGCACCACGAAGAGGCTCTAGCAAGACTGGAATCCAGATTCGATAGATTTCCTAACATTGAACTTGAAGTCCAGAAATTCTACACCAGGCTACCTTCCATTACCAAATCCATTGATGATTTCCTGACTGCCCTCAAAGAGCTTGAAAGGGCGTGCACATTTGTCAAGATGGCGTATCAGTTCATCCGAGATGGATACATCATGCATTGCAGGGACAGGAAAGCCCTGGAAGCACTGTGGATGAGCAGAGTCCTGACTTTCGAATGAGCGAACACCATTTCCAAGACAGTAGAATGCTCACTTCACTCCATCAAAAAAGTGCAATATGTTATTGTCAAAAAATGTATTGCACAGACAATAGGCAACTTGCACCCAATCTGTGCGTGCAACTTTGTTTGTCGATTCATGGAATCGAATGTGAGGCACTTTTCCTGCACTTGCGTGGATTTCGCGCTGGCCTGGCAGGCATGTGCGAGTCATCGAGGGACTTGCACGAGACTCCCAGCAGAGGGTGGATGTGGCCTGTGCAGAGGGCTGAGAAGGGGGCAGACCACCAGAAATAGGTAGTAACTTGCGAAGAAGTGGGCGTTCCAAGGGCCTGCCTGCAGGCAATCCCTCGCACACCCACTATTGCGCAGCAAGAGACGTATTCATGGAATCAATCGCATAACGGCTCAGATGGGAAATGCCCATGCACGTCCTTCATAGGATCCGCCACCCGAAGGCTGGCGTAAGTACACTTGCGCATAGGATTTTCAGCGCATAAGTTGGATCGCATGTCGAATTTCGGGGTGCGCGTACTCAATCGGGGCTCTGATGCAACATAGGGATGCACATAAGCTGTGTAGTGTGGTACAGGTACGTTTTACGTGGGTTCACGCACACATTTCTCGAGTTATTGCTGAGCTACGAATTTTCATATGCATCTTGTCGGGGTGCCGGATACAGTTATGGGGGATCCCGCGCAGTCTTCCAGAGTCGCAGGCCTGCTTATGGGGGATCCTACGCACTGTTTGAAGTGTGCGCATATTTGACGTTGAGGGAGCGCGCAAAGGTAGCTGATCTGGCAGTTTCCTGCTTTGGGTGTGGGCGTGTCTGGACGTTCCATCCGTGATTTGTGAATATGGTTACTTTGCACGAACAACGAGCTGCATGCATTTTCCTTTCTGAGTGCACGCTGACGTAGTGTCTGTCTCAGCGCGTGGCACTTGAGCGATTTCTGCACGAAATTCCATGAATTCGCCCCTAAGAAGGAAGCTGGACAGACCTGACAAGGAACGAGCATTCACAGAATGCATAACCTGGGAAGAAACACCCCAAAGGCGTCCTCCAGAGTGGTGTCAAACAAATTACAAATGCTTCAGGTGTGGAAACTGCAATCATATTGCAAGTGATAGATTGTGCCCAGCCAAGGGAAAAGAATGCGCAGAGTAGCACAAAAATGGCCACTTTGTGGCCATGTGCAACTCCTGAAGAAGATATACCGTAGTGGTGGTACGAGACATCTCAGATGATAATGAACCTCGAAAATAATGCAAGCAACTGGTGTTATGCTTGGATGACATGATGAAAGGACTTAGCATGCCATCTGTGATATCTGGAATGATAAGCCACACTTAAGTAGAGCTGGATTCAGGATCTGACTACACCATCATCCCAAAAGAAACTTAATTTCAGCTGTTTCCACAGTGCCCAGGATGCCTCCATGCCCCAGTAATCAACCCAGATGCTTAAGGACAAAGTAGAACTTCTTGATTATAGAAGCAGCAGTGTGTCACTAAGGAACGCGCAGCTATAATAAAAGTGTACGTCTCCGAAAAGGGGCATGCTGTACTGGGGTGTAATAACCTAAGGCATCTCGATATCAAGCTTGATCCATGCTCCTCACAGCAAGTTTTCATAGTGCAAAGCCAGTCTATTGAAAGCATTGTTGAACGCCACAAGAAGGTTTTTTTGAGAATCATTGGGTACGGTAAAGCAGTACATACACAACATTGAGCTGCATGCCAATGCTATGCCAGTGAAGCATAAAGTGTGCCCTGTTCGATTGGCCTCACCAAAAGAGCATGGTACATGCTAGATGCTCGAGCAAGGTGTCATTGACAGTAGAAGCCGCAGATTGGCTGAGCCCCATGGTCCTAACCAAGAAACAAGGGTGTTCCAAATTATGCATTTGTGTCTATCTTCGCAGTTTGAATATGGCGTAATCACAGACTTGTATCCGCTGCCGAACATTACTGAGCTCCTCCTGCTAGTGCAAAATCCAACAATATACAACAAGCTTGCGGTCAACATGTACCACCAAATCGTCTCGATGAGGACCTCACAGCATTCGTTACTCCTGAAGGCACGTTGCAGTATATTAGGATACAGTTCTGATTATCAACTGCAGCAGCAGCGTTTGCAAGGTTGATCACAAATGTACTCAGGAACATACAGCACATGAAGTTCTTTCAAGACAACATTGTAGTCTCTGGTCGTGGAGTAGCACTGTTCCACCCTGTCCACTGTACTCCGGCCACTTGAAGACAGGGGGCTGACACTGAGAAGTGAAAAGTGCATCTTAGGTAAAACGGAAGTGGAGTATTTAGGGTACACCATTTCTGCTGCAGACTTTTGCCCCGAGGTATCCTTAGTAGAAGTCATCAGAAAGGCTCCGGATTCTACTTCAAAAGATCAACTATACTCATTCATAGGCCTCTCTGAGTACTATGCTAAGTTTGTAGAAGCATTTTCAACCACAACAGAGCCACTCAGAGCACTTGTTAAGAAAAATGCACCATACAAATGGTCCCAATAAAACTTGAAGAGACCGGAGGTACTTTTTTACCGACCACTTATAAACAGCCTCCATCGAACTTTTGATTAAACAATACACTATATTTATAGGGTCACTTGCTTCCCCACTATCCTTTTTTGATTTTTTCTCTCTTACATATGATTTATAATCATTATATTGTCATATACCACACCAGTTTGTATCAAAAATAGTCATTTATTATTTTTTAAACACATTGTTAATAAAACACATTTTTACAATTTTCTTTTCTATAATTGTAGGAATTCTCCATACAATTGTTAAACAAACAAACATATATCTCAATGATTTACAATTTCACTATGCACATCTAATAACCTGTAGTAATTCATTCTTTAACAATGTTTTCAAAATAAAAATTTCATAGGCATCTGTTGTTTGCTCCCCTCTCTTATAGAGAAGTGCATCCCAGTCCATAAAACATTTCACTCTATATTCATATCACCCATGCTTACTTTCATACTGCATTCAAACCATACCCGACATGCTTCATTCCTAACAACCTTTCATACAACTCACAAGGAAATTCTTCAGGGGTAAAAACTTTTTTTATACCACATTTCATTTCGATGTACAATTATGTTTGTCTTTTTTTAGAATTCTTTCTAAGGATCCACTATCTATGAGGTCCATTCCATGAGGTCCAACCATCAAACGGATAACTATGGGAAGCAAGAATGGGATATTCAAATTTTAGTCTTCGAATCACATCCTGGTTTACATTTCTATTATGTATAACCTACTGCCTTTACTAGCAGCACTAATGAGTAAATTATTTAACTAGCTCCTTCTACACATCCAGCAAAACACTTTGTCTCTCCATCTAATAAAAGCAGGCTACTAATCAAATATTCCACAGCTGGATAGGCTTTCCAATATTTAATTCAATTAATCTCAGTTTGGTCTCACCCGATAATTAGCTGATGTCAATTATTAATTATCTAGGATAAATTCTCATCCGATTACCTCAATCTTATTCACTTCTTCTTTTTTTGTCTTCTTGGTCTGTCCCCTTTAGAAAATTTGCTCTGTTATGACGACCTTGGTAGCTGGCTACCGGATACTGTCTTGGAAAAACCTCCGTGCTCTTCCCCTATTTAAAGTAAACAGTACTTATTTATCTTTACCATTTTTCTATTGTTTGCCCATTTATCTTTCATTAGCTATTCCCATCTTGCATCGTGTCATCTTAGATTTTCTCATACTGACCTGATCTTATTGTAGATCCGGTTCCTAATGATAGAGTGTACTAGCAGCTTCTGCGATCTTACTCTCTGCTGTTAGGCTGGAACAAAATCGTCCAATCCTTCCTTTCTGCCATGTGCTCCGTATCTATTTTTCTACAACAGAAAAACACAAAGCGCACTGAGTTTAACTATTTTTGGATTGTGCACTTTTTGGAAGCCTCTCTCATCACTCACTAGCTGCGCCGGTTTGCTGTTCATACTTGTGTCTTTTCTTTTCTTTTCCGCTCGTTCCAGGTTCCACGGTTTCAACTTTTGCCACGTCTGTCTCGGGCTGTATCACGTTGTCTCACACAGCTGGCGTCTCTCTCCACCTCTGGCCATTTGTGGTTGCCTGCGTTTCCTTATGTTGTCCGTCTTTATATACTATTTCTCTGACCATGTGACGAATTCGTCACATGATCCAGGGACGCTACGTTCACCGCTCACCTCCTTTTTAACTCGTTCATTGACATTGGCTGCCTTTTGGCCCCCTGCTCCTCCAACTCGAAGGCTCTGCAGCCAAGGCAAGACGCCGCGAACCGGACCCCGCGCTCTAAAACAGACTGCGCGGCGCCCACACTCGCCACAGTCCCCATGTGGGCTACCGCGCTGTGCCAATCCCGATGTACCGCGGCTCCGTACGCTGCACTCAACATCGCTGTATGTTTGCACTATACAGCGAAGGTATATTTTGGCGGCTGCCATATGGTATATTTATAACAATGTGACAACAGTCCGAAAGTTCCAGCAAAAAATATATCGTCAATGCTATTTCTCCTTTGTTTTATTTCTGTGAACCATCCAGTTTTGTTCTTTTCCTCACTGCGGAGCAATTATTAGTAATGCACACTTAGTTTATTTCAGTTGGTTCAACTCCTATCGGTCTGTCCGGTCTCTACATCTCTTCACTTTGGGACACCTGGAATTCATGGAAGCAGGCTTTCATCTATGTTATAGTTGATGGTTATCTGGCCCTTAGTTTGATTATTTTAATTTTTTATCTTTGTAGGATCTGACCCCCTTTCCATTTTTTCTTTTTTACCACAGGGCCATCTTACTGTTTCACCCATGTCTTTAAGGGGTCAGTGAATTATCACTCTGTTTTCTCATTCAGACCCAACTCTATGCTTTTTGTAAGAAAAATCAATTCTTTCTCTTTTCTAGCTAATTTTCTTCTGTCAAGATTAGAGTCATTTGTTTGCCTCACCAAATATACTACTGACCATCTCAAATCTTCCACTTTATGTACCATCTCTATAAAGTGTTCCACTAGGGGAGTGGAATGCACTCTATTTTTTATGCAGCTTTTGTGTTCTGTGATGCGTGTTTTGATTTTTCTTTCTGTCTTCCCTATGTAGATCTTTTTACAGGGGCACCAGATCACATACACTACAAAACTAGAGTTACAATTCGTCAGCACTTTTTGTTTCCAAAGGTTTTTTAGACCTAAGTCAATTTCCGTAGTTTCTTTGGTTTGTTGACAGCAGACACAGAACCCACATGGATAGTGTCCATCTGGAGCCCGCAATCCCCATGTTTCTGTTAGGGTCAACTGTGGTTTGATCTGCTTAGTGATGTCGTTTCTCATGATCTGATCTTTTATCGACCTGCTTCTTCGGAATGCCATCAGTGGTCTCTGTAATGGTACTTTACCGTTTTCCGAAATTCTCCAATTTCGATGGATGATCTTCTGTATTCTGTTAGAGAGGGTACTGTAAGTGTTTACAAACACTATGTTCTCTTTGTTTTTTCTTCTAGGATTTTGTTCCAGAATTGCCTCTCTGTTGTTATTGTCGGCTCTCTTCATGGCCCTTTTTGTCAGCCTAGTAGGATAGCCTCTCTTCTGTAGATCACTTCTCAGTCTCAGTGCTCCTTCTTTATAGTCTGCATTATTCGTGCTGTTCTTTTTCAGCTGTAGAAACTGGCCAAAGGGTAAATTATCCTGTGTGTGTGTCGGATGAAAGCTGGTATAGTGTAATAGGGCATTACGATCCGTGGGCTTTTTATATGGTTTCACGTACAGTTCTCCCTTCTCTGTATCTACTTTGATAGTCACATCCAGATAGTTGATCTCCACTTTGCTTACATTTTCCGTGAATTTCAGATGTTGGTTTTGTCGGTTGATCTACTTGAAAAAACTGCTAGCGGTATTTTCTTCTCCTCCAGATAATAAGCACATCATCTATGTACCTTCTCCATAGTAGTATATTTGCTTTATATGGATTGGTATCATTATAGATGCAGTGTTTCTCAAAAGCCTCCATGTAAAGATTGGCGATACTTGGAGCCAGGGTTGCCCCCATGGTTGTACCTTGTACTTGTTTATAAAAAGTACCATTGAAATGGAAGTAACTTTCCATCAATGCCATTTCGGCACATCACATTATGAAAGACACTGGGGTGTTGGTATTCATTGTCTCTGTGAGTAATCTTTCTACCAACACTTCAAGCGATGCTTTCTGGGGTATATTCGTATACAGGGCCATTACATCCAGACTAATCAATATCTCAGTAGCATTATCAATGGTCTACCCTCGATTTCTTTTATAATCTGTGTAGTGTCTTTTACGAAGGAAGCCATTTCCCTGACCATCGGTTGCATAAAATGGTCTGCAAATTTAGATAATGGCTCTAGGATGGAATCGCACCCTGACACTATAGGTCTTCCTGGTGGTCTAGTCAAGGATTTATGTATTTTTGGGAGTATATAGAATTGTGGAATCCTTGGTTTATCTACTATTAAGAAGGTTGCTTCTTTTTTCGTGATCCATCTTCTTTCCTCCGCTTTTATCACTTTGTGATGGATTAGTCTTTCCAATTTTTCTGTTGGATTCTCTTCCAGTTGTAGATAGTTGTTTTTATCTCCTAGTTGATTCATACATTCCTCTATATAGTCTTTTCTGTTTAATACCACCGTGGCCCCACCTTTATCTGCCTTTCAAATGATTATCGAATCGTTGAATAGCAGCGTCTTAAGGGTAGCTTTTTCTTTCTGGTTAAGATTGTGAAAAGTTTTCTCCATTTTAGTTTTCTCTTCCAATGTCGCAACTTCTTGTAACACCCTACTTTCAAAGACCCTGGCCTCTGGCGTTTGGGTTTGTGTTGGAGGACAGAATTCCGATTTCCTATGCAACCCACTATCTGGTTCACTATTGTCGATTTTATCATCGAAAAATAGCTTCAGGTGGATCTTCCTCATGAATTCGGAGAATTCTTCTCAGAACTTAAAGCGATTATGTATGTTAGTGGTGACAAACCCTAGGCCTTTATTCAAGGCCTGTGTTTCTTCCACAGTCAATACATAATCGGATAGGTTTACCACAGTGTCTTCATACTGCGGGTCATTACTCGTTGGTCTGGGTCCCATTCCTGTTGGTCCTGTTCTAAAAAATGTTGTTGTTCACTTGTGTTTCCTCTATTGCTCTATTGCTGTTCCTTCTTGTACCGCCACCTCTTGTGAAGCCTCTCCTCAGCATGCAAAAAAGCCTTTGACACTATCAAAGCAGACATACTCAATGTGTCCAGGCTTCCTCTTTTCATGCCATACATGAATATGATTATTACCTCTGATGCCGGTGCATACAGATTGTGGGCACCATTTTACAAAATGGGAAAAGTGGCCGCTCTAACATCGCGGTCACCTCCACAGTACTGACAGATTAAGAAAATAATTACTCACCTATCTAAAAAGAAATGTTAGCGTGTGCAATTAAGCACTTCATAAATTATTTGTGGGTTCAGGCCGATCATGCCCTGTATGGATCGCAAGCCCCTCGTCCACATCCTGACTCCAGGAGGTACCAACAAAATTACATCAAGATTGGCTCCTTTTGCAGCAAAACTTCAAGAGTTCAAATTAAAAATCAAATATGTTCCAGGCTGGCAGAACTCATAGTCTGACTGCCCATCCAGACTTCGACTACCAGATTATCCCACCAAGTACTGGGACTCCAACGACTGTGTGGTGGCTACAGTGCTGGATGCAGAATGGAGCATCACTGCGAGGCAGCGGGTGCAGCACACTAAGGAAGACAATCTCCTCCAGCAGATTACGAATTTCGCGTGGCAGGTCTTACTGTCAGAAAGGAACCTTCCACAGACTCTATGCCTGTACAGTAAGGTGCAAGCAGAGACCACAGAAGAGGAGGAAATGACAAGATGATCCCTCCGGTCAGGTTCACAAACAAGCTCCTCGGTCTAGCCCATGAAGACAGCTTGTGTAGCGCTGTATCCAAATGCAGGTTGAGGGAATGCTACTGGTGCCGAGGAACGAATGTGGATATAGATAGACATGTAAAACCGTGTTCCATTTGCATGGATTCCGACAGCATCCACATGAATCACACACCTCCCATGAGGTCAGTCGAATAAACAAGTGACACATGGCAAAAGACATTGACTTCATTGGTCCAATGGATTACAAGCCTGAGGAACATCGGTATGCACTGGTCTTGGACAACACAGTACAGTTCGTCTAGAAGGATATGTTAGACTTCCTCAATAGAAGCAAGATACAACATCATCGATCAGCTCTTTATCACCCAAAAAGAAATGTCCAGGTTGAAAGATCAAATGGTATGATAAAAGAAGCTATATAACAGGTCAGAGCCAGCCACTCGTATTGTCATGAGGCAGTTCAAAGAACGTTCTCGGCCCATAGGGACATGATTAAGTCCATCACAGGAGTCACGCCATTTCAGATGATGAGGGGGAGGTAGATCAACACCAAGCTAATTCAGCATGGACAAAGACCATGGGTGAAACTCACGAGCTAGACATTGCAGAAGTATGAAGCAAAGTATGAAGAATTCAGCAACATCAGAGAGAGAAATTCAACAGCAGGATCGCTGCCGCTCGTAGACACATCAGGATTGGATATCTCATCAAGATCTGGATGCCCCAAAAAGACAAGAATAATTCCACAAAATACAGCAGTCCATTAGTCGTCACATAAACAAATCAAGACACGATAACCACAGAAGGAGGAAAGAAATGGAACATGGCCAGAGTAACTGAAAAGGCAGTTCTTGCACACGCGAGCCGCAGTGCGCACATACAGGTATGATTCATCCCAACTCGGGAAGCGATCCGGTGAATGGCTCCTTCCTTGAAAGACGGTGCGCCCTATATTTATGCAGGGTTCTCATTTTTTCTTTCCTCTCTTGCCCCCCTTTTTCCTTTCTTTCTCTCTGTTCGCATTTCTCCACCCTTCCCTTTCCCCCTTTGCCCCCCCTCCCATCTGCCCATAGTCCAGGATTCATTCATGCACAAGACATCATCTTGCCCCCTCCTCAGATGACTAGCACTCTATGGCTGGATGACCTGTGCATACACGCTCCCAACTTCGGGGAATTGCCGGAATCCAGTATCCTGTCCAGTCAGTTTTAGGACAGGAAAAACACAGGACATGTAGGTGAGTACCACACCCGCATACCCCCACCAGTAGCTGTGCACATCGTGTAACTACCCAATGAAACAATCCCCCCCCTTTCTTTTCCCCAAGTACTGACACCTACCACGCCTTTTATGTCCCGCCAGCCTGACAGGACACCCACCCATTTGTGCGGACATTGGAAACAGCGGTACTCTACTCCACCAGCCCGGTTTCTTTCAGTCCACACCAATTTCATGGATGAATTGGCCATCCGTCTAGATGTGACCTAGGATGCTTCCCCACCCGCTGGCCACCAAGGTACCCAGGCCACACAGCATGCAGGTCTATCTGTACATTCACGCCAATAACGTGGCACAAGACAGGTGAGGGAACGAGGCTCTCGACGCACCGGCATATGGGAACATTTGGATAGAAAATCTGCACTTCTTTTCTATCTTTTTTCACAGATGATTAGGCAACCACGGTAGAAAGTTATGTATGAATAACCCACCTACTATGTATGTTTTGATAGTGGAGATTCTCTCTATTTCCGTTTTTTTCTTTTCTCTTTTCGCAATACGAATAATCTCACAACTAACCGTTGACTATCTTTTTGGACATCTATAAAACAGGCATTGACTGCCGACCTTAAGGCATTCCCCAAGTTTCCCACTTACCAGGGTTTCTCTCTTCTTGTTTTTGCAGAACCTAATCACCATTGCCCTGATGAAGGCGGAACCTTTTATATCTCTAAATCCCTTTTTTCTGATTCTAACTGCCGAAATGCAACAGACGTGAGGGGAGTGTGGGCGTGATCATATTCACCCACACAAAGATTGTTTTTTCATTTTTCTTCGTTTGAAATCTGTCCCCCCACTGCATTGGCAAACTCAGACCTCGGAAAACAAAGCTACATCCGAGAAAATAATGCCATCAAGGTTTTGTAAGCATTTTCAACTCAGACCTCAACTGGGAGTATCAAAGTGACACTCCCAAATGTAACTTTGCACACATTTTGGTTAGCCTAATGATTTGTTCTCAACACTCTGTTAGGACAGGAATGACTCTATCCCACTTCTGCTGCTATCACTACTTTATGTCTTTTCCTTTTTACTTTTGCTAATCATTCAACTTCCTTCTATGCATGCTTCCCCTTCTACCCCACACCACCGATTAGATTCAAACCTACATGTCTTGTGATCAATGAACAAGAATGTATAAGGTGTGTGTTTTTCTTTTTCTGTTTGCTTCTTTTCGTTTATGCCTTCAATGACAACAAACAACTTTTTGTTTTATGCTTTATGTTATCAATACAAAATTATTTTGTACCTTTTATATAGACTGTGTGTTTTTATCTTCCTATCTTTGGTGTCCCATCTGCTTTGTCAATAGAACTAGTTGTGATACACACTAAAGCATTTAGTGCTATACTATTGGATTGGCAAGGGGAGGTTACGGAATAATATTAAACCACCCTGTTCTTCAAAATAAAAAAACCCATGGCACAGCAACACTCTCTATTCTATGATTTATAGCTTACTGGCCCTGTCTTGCTCGTGCCTCCCAACGGGCCGTACCGAACCCCTTCCCCCTATTCTAGGGGGATTGATATGAACCTTTATTTTCTTTTTTGACAACACCAAGTTGTCGGTTCGGTGTGGGAACTCCTAACTGGGAAACATACTCATTCTGAAATTCCTTTCCCAGCCTGGAGGTCATCTGTATACCAATACACATTTTTTCTGCCTATTTAGAGTACCAAAATACTCTACTGAATTTCTCTCCTTCTCTCCACATGCTCATGTTCCCAGGCGCCGGGTGCTTTTGAGTGCATCCCCCTCGCCGCTTTTGTGAGAAAGTATGGCAGAAAGCGCCACACTTAGCTACTCAGAAGAGCAAACATCTGAACTAATTAGAGGCCCCTCTTTCTTCGACCCACCAGATCCCAACCAGCCAAGAGTCCAGTCTAATACCACGGAAGACATTTTTAAACTTAAAAAGAAAACGTTTAGAACCGAATTACATGGGCATTTCCTCAGGGAATATTTGAGATCTAGCATTATCCCTGAGGGCTTAATTGTGAGGAACGGACCACTCTGTTCCTAGAGGATAAGGAGTACACGACCAATTTCAGCTTCATTGCTACAAAATGTAGCCGGGACCTGATGGTCCTGACAATAACCACTGCCCAACGCATCAGGGCAGACCTACAGAATACCCTAGAAATTGAGGAGATGAATTTTAAAACCAACACGGCTATAACCAATGCCCAGGAGCAATTGAACAAACTCAACAAGCAGTTTGAGATATTTAAAACCAATTCTATTGCCAGGAAAACGATTAAACTGCAAAAAGATATCAAAGATTTCAACACAGAAGTTGTCTACCCCTACACATCTGACGACTACGCTAATTCACTCAAAGAACAAGGAGGCACACCTAACACCAGAGGGCGAGGTGGCAGGAGGAGAGTGACCTTCTCAGGATCAAGTAGTAGCTCCTCAGGTAGTGGATCCAATTACAATTACCCACCATATATACCACAATTTGGCCAACAACAATTCCCACCCCCACCCTCACAATTTCCTTTTTTAGGAAGAGGAGGCCCAGGAGGAGGATGGGGACCGCCCATGTACCCCCCGCCCTGGACTACGCCATACCAAGGGCAACGCAGACGGCCCAGACAACGGAGACGCCAACGGTAGATCTCTCTGCGAATATGGTACCCATCTTTAACCTGGCAGAAAATGACCTTACACCGAGCCAAAGCTCCGTTCTAGCTAAGGGCCTTTCCTTCGTACCAACTACCAACATCGATTGGTACAATATGGAAGTGGAATTGAGATGATTTTTTAGAACCCTTAGATTACGCGTTTTCTTCAAGGAGCACGATGAAATAGAAGGAGACATAGACACAGGTCTCCATCCACCATTTACCTTCACGCCTACTGACAGCCAGACACCACAGGATCTGATTACCTTCGAGAAATGTGTCCTAAGGGACATTAAGCAAATGAGCAAAAGAATTATTCCAGACAACAGAATTTGACCAAAAAGGAAAGAACTGCCTTGAAGCAACTGGCCGACAATCGAGACATCATAATTAAACCTGCGGATAAAGGAGGGGGCATTGTCGTGATGACCAATGAACAATATTCCTCAATGGTCATGGACCTCTTAAGGGACCAGACCAGTTACTGCTGACTTAAAAAGGACCCTACCAGTGAGATCAAAACGGAGATCGCAGAAATGGTCGCCTTTGCTGCTGACCGAGACTGGATCTCAACAAAAGAAGAATCTTTCCTGACTACCTCCCAAGAGTGCATTTCATGCCTATACGCTCTTCCTAAGATCCACAAAGATGCACAGAATCCTCCGGGATGGCCCATTGTGTCGGGATGTGGGTCGATACTGGAACCAATCTGCAGATTTGTCGATTGGTTTCTCAAACCCATCAGCATCAACACCAAAGCATATCTACGTGACACAACCCACACTATCCAGATTTTCAAAGGCCTCCCATTTGATTCTGAATCTCAATACCTAGTGACTATGGATATCAAATCACTTTACACATCCATTCCCCAAGAATCAGCCATAGATTGTGTCTATGAACACCTCACATGCAGTAATACCCAATCTCGAGTCCCATCAGAATTCATCATAGAACTCATCACTCTGGCTCTATGCAAGAATTTCTTCAGTTTCAATAAACAGTTCTTTCTGCAAACTAAAGGGACGGCGAAGGGCGCTACCTTCGCCCCAAGCCTGGCCATTCTATTCATGGCCACCTTCAAAGATAAATATGTGTACAATCAAGTCAACCCATGGATAGCCCACATACATGAATGGCGAATGTACATAGATAACATCATTTTCCTGTGGTCTGGAGATGAAACATTGCTAAATACCTTCTTATGTTGGCTCAATGCCTGTGATGAAAATATCCAATTCACAATGCAATATGACCGCAAGGCCATCCACTTCCTAGACCTTCAAATATCCTCCATAGAAGGTAAACTTGCATGTAATCTATATAGAAAGCCGACAGATCGCAATACCCTCCTGCACTTTAAAAGTGACCATCCTAAACCTATCCAACAAAATCTCCCATACGGCCAATTCCTGCGTGTTAGAAGGAACTGCACATCACTATCAGACTTCTACGCTAACTCTGACATTTTGGGTGACAGACTAAAGCAGAGGGGCTACCCTAAGAAACTCGTCTCTACTGCTCAAAAAAGAGCAAGATTCACGAACCGGGATACTCTCCTGGAACCTGAACCATCACAGAGAGAGGAGGCACCAAACAGGATCACATGTGTCACCACACACGGGCCAGCCTCTCTCCAAATTAAGAAGATGATTCACAAATACTGGCCGATAGTAAGACTACAAGTACCAGTAGAACAACCGCCGATATTTGCCCTAAAAAGAGCTAGAAACATAAAGGAGCACCTAGTACACTCCATGTACATAGGGGACACTCCATGCACTGGACTATGGAACCTACACAAGACAACTGGGCATTACCCCTGCGGGTCATGCTCAGTATGCAAATTCACCAAGAAACTCAAGTCATTTCCCATTGAAGGAAGGGAATGGACCCTCAAACACCACACGAACTGCAAAACCAGTCAGGTGGTCTACTGTATCCAATGCCCATGCGGCTACCGATACGTAGGCCAAACAATGCCAAGTTGGGAACCCGGATCTCAGAACATAGATCCAGGATCTGCTGTAAACATCTGACGTCACCGATGGTAGCGCACTATGTAGAGACTCGCCATACACCTGATGACCTTCTATGGTGGGTCTTGGAGAAAGTTGATTTGGGCCCTAACGTGCAGACAAAGCTCCTCAATCTAGAGAGTAGATGGATCCACAGATTAAATACTTTTGACCATGGCCTCAACGAATTACACAATCCCCAGCTTTAACAATTTTTTGGGACTAAACGTGCATCCCCGCATCCCTCCACCTGCTCATGCAGGCACCTTTCGTGCACCCCCCTCCCCTGGGGGGCACAACTTGAGGATCACGTGACCCTGCCGATCCTGCACATTTTGCCTACCCAGATACCTAGCCCCTGTGCTCACCCTGCAAAGGGGGAATAGAGCACACATCCATGCTTACAAGAGATTTGAGACGTATACCTAATGTGACATAGTCATACCGCCATTACTCATTCTGGAGGCCAGCCAACACTTGGGCTTTGCCCCCCCGGCCCCCACCTACTCCGTCTGCTTTCCTTTCCCTCCCTCCTCCCTCCTCCTCTTCCCCTCTCCTCCCTCCCTTCTTTCTTTCTCTCACCGTCCCGCTGCAAACCGATAGTCCCTTCGAGACAAGCATGCAACAAGCCATGCCCCCGCCACTTAGGACCAGCGTCTGTTGCCTAGCTACCAGACCGCTCTCCCGCCTCACACTGAGTCAGCAGGGAGAGCAGATCTGGCAGGTCTAGGTGATGCTGCATTTCGGCGTGCACACAACTAATCGCACACCGCGAGTGCTGAGATCCGCCTCCAGCGCCCCCGAACAATCACAGATTGATCCACAAGCCGCTTCCGTCTCCAGACGAAATTTCGAAGCTCCGCGAATAACTGAAAAGGCAGCTCCTGCACACGCGAGCCGCAGTGCGCACATACAGGTATGATTCATCCCAACTCGGGAAGCAATCCGATGCATGAATCCTTCCTCGAAAGACGGTGCGCCCTCCATTTATGCAGGGTTCTAATTTTTTCTTTCCTCTCTTGCCCCCCCTTTTTCCTTTCTTTCTCTCTGTTCGCCCTTCTCCACCCTTCCCCTCCCACCTTCCCCCCCTCCCATCTACCCATTGTCCAGGATTCATTCATGCACAAGACATCATCTGGCCCTCTCCTCGGATGACTAGCACTCTATGGCTCAATGACCTGTGCATACACGCTCCCAACTTCGGGCAATTGCCGGAATCCAGTATCCTGTCCAGTCAGCTTCAGGACAGGAAAAACACAGGACCTGTAGGTGAGTACCACACCCGCATACCCCCACCAGTAGTTATGCACGTCGTGTCACTACCTAATGAAACAAACCCCCCCTTTCTTTTCCCCAAGTACTGACTCCTACTACACCTTTTATCTCCCGCCAGCCTGACTGAATAGCCGCCCATTAGTGCGGACATTTAAAACAGTGGTACTCTACTCCACCAGCCCAGTTTCCTTCAGTCCACACCAATTTCATGGATGAATTGGCCATCCGTCAAGATTTGACCTAGGATGCTTCCCCACCCGCTGGCCACCAAGGTACGCAGGCCACACAGCATGCAGGTCTATCTGTACATCCACGCCAATAACGTGGCACAAGACCGATGAGGGAACGAGGCTCTCGAGGCACCGGCATATGGGAACATTTGGATAGAAAATCTGTACTTCTTTTCTATCCTTTTTCACCGATGATTAGGCAACCATGGTAGAAAGTTAGGTATGAATAACCCACCGACGATGTATGTTTTGATAGTGGAGATTCTCTCTAATTCCCTTTTTTTCTTTTCTCTTTTCGCAATACAAATAATCTCACAACTAACCTTTGACTATCTTTTTGGACATCTATAAACAAGCATTGACTGCCAACCTTAAGGCATTCGCCAAGTTTCCCTCTTACCAGGGATTCTCTCTTCTTGTTTTTGCAGAACCTAATCACCATTGCCCTGATGAAGGTGGAACATTTTACATCTCTAAATCCCTTTTTTCTGATTCTAACCGCTGAAACGCAACAGACGTGAGGGGAGTGTGGGCGTGATCATATTCACCCACACAAAGATTGTTTTTTCATTTTTCTTCGTTTGAACTCTGTCCCCCCACTGCGTTGGCAAACTCAGACCTCGGAAAACAAAGCTACATCCGAGAAAATAATGCCATCATGGTTTTGTAGGCATTTTCAACTCAGACCTCAACTGGGAGTAACAAAGTGACACTCCCAAACGTAACTTTGCACAAATTGTGTTTAGCCTAATGATTTGTTCTCAACACTCTGTTAGGACAGGAATGACTCTGTCCCACTTCTGCTGCTAACACTACTTTATGTCTTTTCCTTTTTACTTTTGCTAATCATTCAACTTCCTTCTATGCATGCTTCCCCTTCTACCCCACACCACCGCTTAGATTCGAACCTACATGTCTTATGATCAATGAACACGAATGTATAAGGTGTGTGTTTTTCTTTTTCTGTTTGCTTTTTTTCGTTTATGCCTTCAATGACAACAAACAACATTTTGTTTTATGCTTTATGCTATCAATACAAAATTATTTTGTACCTTTTATATAGACTGTGTGGTTTTTTCTTCCTATCTTTGGTGTCCCATCTGCTTTGTCAATAGGACTAGTTGTGATACACACTAAAGCATTTAGTGCTATACTATTGGATTTGCAAGGGGAGGTTACGGAATAATATTAACCCACCCTGTTCTTCAAAGTAAAAAAACCCATGGCACCGCAACACTCTCTATTCTATGATTCATACGTAAACAAATCAAGACACGATAACCACAGAAGGAGGAAAGAAATGGAACATGGCCATAGTAGTAAGGTGTCACTGGACTGGAAGAGTGGGTGGCTACGGTCCCATTTTTTCCCGAGACCCGATTTTGAAATCCCAAAAACGGGCCTGGCGTGAATCTTCCTGCTCTGGGCTACATTGACCCACTCAACAGAATTCGTTTCCATCACAAAGCTGCGCTTTGGCAGTCAACAGCAAAATGGCCGGTTGGCTCCTTGTGGCACCATTGTGTCAAAACTGCACCTGGCAGCGACAAATGGATGGCTGCACCATCTTGCCAAACACAAAATGGGCGAGTTGGAACCGGGAGCACACAGAGAAAGGTGCCTGTATGTTCTGGGGTGCACCCAAAAGAAGTGAATCAAAGCAGTGCTACTCTGCTGCTTGCAAACCCACAGTTCCCATTGAAAAAGGGAAATATTTACATTAAAAAGAATGCTGTTCTGACACTATTTTCCTTGTTCTTTGTCACACTACCGTGATCAAAAAGACCCTGTCATGCCCAGCCATATTCACATTGTGCTCCATCTGAAAAGAGCCTTATTCCGGAATGGCAGGCTGTGCCAGCCAAATCTGAGAAAATCAACAAAAGCTTCACTTCAGCTGCATGGAAAAATGCTTAAACTTTTGCTAGAAAATGTCAAAAATCACTGCTTGAAAAGAAATTCTAGGTTTCTGGGCCTATGTCAATTTCAGTATATCTATATTTAAACAAAGTGCTGCATACAGGATACTAACTCTGGTTCAAAAACAATGTGGGAAGTCAGAGGGAAGAGAAAAATCGAATTTGCAGGGACAATGCCAGCAGTCACCACATGTTAAATGTACTTTTGCAAATAAAGAAAAATACTTGTTTAAAAGTGTATGTTGGATAAGGCCCTGCCCTTGTCTAGCAACGTAAAGGGGGTTTGTGCTGTGAAAGATACACGAGAGATCTTATTCTGCAGGCTTGTCTCAGATTCAGGAAAATAAATTGTAAGATAAGGAATTATAAGGCAGTGGCTACATGTGGGGAAAATCAGCCCAAAACAGGTTTCTGCTGGGAGGATGCTAGCAACAAAAGGCCTCTCACAGTAGATCCTAGAACACACAAGTGATAATTGCTACCTTTACATACTTCGGGATGTGCTCCAGCCTCTTGCAATGGGGTTTCTGGGACACGGATATGCAAAGTGAAAAATCACACCTCCCCGTGACTTCTACAAGAAGCTTCAAAGAAAAACTCCATGACGACCCTGGACTAAGGGGGATAGCTTGGAAGCTATGCCCATATATGGAGAACAATACTGAACCGTTGTTTCCAAAGACTATGTTATTAATAAAACTTGCAAGACTTTTATCTTTGCCACATGACTTTGCAAAAATGTGAAAAGTTTACAGTTTAAATGTGATTTTATGGGCTTTAATTTAAGACGTCATAGACTTCCCTGGCACATTGGGAATAGAAATGGCAGAGAATTGGGTATTACAAGAAAAGTATCCATGATGCCATGGCGAATTTTAATACTTACATGCCTAATGATGATCCGCACCCATGTATAAAGTTATGGAATTTTAGGCTGAATATTTCTCACTAAAAACGATGAAAAACTGTTAAACAAATGTAGCAGAGTTTTACAGACTGCAGGATTGGACTGCTATGTTCTGCATAGAATATATTATCTTCCCATGTGATTTGTTAAAGTGCCACAACTGTACATATGTGTGAGGTCTGTGAAGATTGATTTTTGGTAAAAAGGTCTGGGGAAGTCTTTGCATGTCATAAAATACAATCTCATAAACTGAGTCACCCCCTAGGGGAGGCAACCAACATTGGTTGTCCTATCCGGGTCTTAGAGGCGTGCTTAGCTAAGCCTGCCCTGCCATATGCTTCTATGATGTCACCATGCCCTATAAATAAGAGTGGTTGACAGAGCTCCAGACACTCTTTCCTGAATTCCTGCACCTGCATTCCTGATTTTCTACCTCCATCTTGCCAGATCCCACTGCTAAGCCAAAGCATAGCTGATTCCAGATCCCACTGCAAAGCCAAGGCATAGCTGATCCTATCCCAGGCCAAAGCATTGCTGACCATCCCAGGAAGGCCTCAATCCCGCAACCCCACTAAAAATCCCAATACACAAAGGGAGAAGCTGTGGTATTCTTTTGGGAAGCATCCTAAAACCAGACTGGCTTTTTGACCACTAACTGCATGCCCGCTGCAACCCGCTCCATCGCACTGAGGCACTGCTGTGCTGTGACCAGACCTTTGCCCAGCTATCTTTTGCCAGGAGAGTCCGCCGTCCGGTGACCCAAGCCCTGGAGTCCAGAACCCGGTTGACTATGCCTAATCCCAAGTTTTAGAGCAGACTGTGAGTATCCACATCCCATCCCACATAGGCTCCCCATCTGGACCCTTTTTGTCTTTATTGCCCTCTCTAAGCAACCCTATCCATATCCTGATAACTTGTCCAACCGTCAGAATTCTCTGTGCATCTTGTCCTTGATCTTCAAGCGTTAGCGCCACTTTTCTCTTCATTTCTGTCTTGCATAGATCCTAAGTCATTAGCAATATTTTGATTAAATTAATTAATTTTCCTAAAGAAAAGGGGTACACTGCGTGAAGGGTTACAACTGCAGCGTACCTTTTATATTCACGGGTGGCGTTCCTCTTTTTTTAGTCATTAAATCTAGTTTTAGTAAAATTTGCTTTTCATTTTATCCCGATTTTCTCTTTTTCACTGCTCTATTTTCCTAAAAACGAACTTCATTCTACCTTCCAAATCTCTCTCAATTCACCACCTGTAGCTCTCCTTTCACCTCTATATTGTCCCTGGGCTGTGCATCTATTACCCTGCCCAAAAACCGCATTTCAATTCAGTGTTTTTCACCCATTTTTTGCAGAAACCGTTTTGACATTTAAGACTGCAAACTAAAAATAAATGCAACTTTTCCATTTGTGAATTGGCTGCACTGGATTTTCCATTTCAATCTGGGTTGTGAATTGTATGGTTTGGTGATACTTTGCCTTTGGATTGTTGGTGTTTATACATTCATGCTACTGTAAGAAATCATATTTGCCTCATCGATTTAACCGCACCTTAATTTATTTGTCAATTTCCGAGTGTCGTTTTAGACCTTTGCAAAGGGTTTAAAATCTTTTATTTTGTGAGGGAAGGTCGGATTTTGATTCTGTACGCTGCCTCTTATCCCTGACTACCTGATGCTTCCTTCTATCCACTCAGAATGGCAGGGGGAAACCTTAACTTGGGTGCTATCTATCCTAATTCGAAAAGTGATCCTATTCAATTGTGCTTTGGTAATATTCATGTAGGAGGTTAACCAAGTGTAGTTCAGTAGTTTTTATTGTAATTATCACCCCGTTGGTGATTGCTGCCCAATATTAAAATGTGTGTTATTTTTGTGAATTCTAAAAATAAATAAATATTGAATTTTCACCAACCGGCCTGGTTCATGGTCCATTGTGACCCGGGGTATTTGTAATCAGATTCTGAGTGGATAGAAAGAAGAAACGGGTACTCAGGAATAAGGGACAGTAAACAGAATTAAAATCCGACCTTCCCATACAAAATAAGAAGCGAACACCGTTTGCAAAGGCCTAAAAGGACATTCGGATTTTAACAAATAATTAATTAATGTGTGCTTAAGTGTAGGAAGCAAATATGATTTCTCACAATGGCAACAATGCATAAACACTAGCAATTACAAGGCAATGAATCAACAGAAGGAATACAATTCGAAAACAAGGGGAAAGGTAAAACATGCTGCAGCCGAATGACACGTGGGAAAATTGCATTTCTTTTCAATTCCTGTTTAAAAATGACCCAAACGGTTTTTGTAAAAACGGGTGAAATACTGAAAATCGCAATTTGGTTTTTGGTCTGGGGGACAGATGTATATCACAGGGACAATATCAAAGTGAAAGGATGACCAAAGATTTGGATGAGAATTTCGCGGTGGGATGGGGTTCAGTTTTAGGAAAATAGAGCAGTTAAAAATAAGAAAATCGGTGTTGAGAGAAAGGCAAATTTTACTTAAACTAAATTATCTAGACTATATTGTTAAAGAGGAACGCAGTAAGCTCCAAGGTTGATTCGTGAGGTCATCCTTGTCACCCCAGCGCTCAACTTTAACTGGAAATTAGTATGATTACTCAAAATATAACTAAGGGTTAGAATTTACACAAGACAAAATTAAGAAAGAGAGGGCGCTAGCACGTAGAAATCAAGGACAGGGTGCACAGAGAATTCTAACAGTTTTAACAAGTTACCAGGGTATGAATATGACTGCTTAGACAGTGGGATAAAGATAGAGGCCAGATAGGGTAGGCTATGTGTTTCTATGGGGTGGGGATTATACTCACAGTCCACGATTGAGTTTTGGGATTTTGGACAGTCAACAGGCTCTGGTCACAACACGGCAGGCGGGCCTTACAGTAAACAGCTGGGCAATTCTGGTCACCGAATAGCAAGGACAGCTGGATGGCAGGGTTGCTGGGGGCATGCAGGTAGTGGGCAGCAAGCCGGTCTGATTTCAGGATGCAAAAGGTACCACAGCTTTTCCATGGGATTTTATGGCCTTGCTGGGACAGGATTAGCAATGCTGGATTGCTGGAGTAGGGTCAGCAATGCTTTGGCCTTGGAGTGAATCTGGAATCAGCAAGATGAATGGAGCAGATCAGGAACGCAGCCGCAGGAAATTCAGGAGAGAGTGTGTCTGGAGCTCTGTCAGCCACTCTTATTTATAGAGCATGGTGACATCACAGAATTATTGGTGGCCAGAACTAAGCTAGGCCTACCTCCAAGATGCGCATAGGACAATGAATGTTGGTTGCCTCCTCGAGGAGGAGTCCCAGTTTATGAGGTTGCATTTTATGAGGTAAAAAGCCATCCCACAGTCCTTTTTGCCAAAAATCTGTCATAACCTAATTTAAACATTTATACATTTGTGGCACTTTAACAAATCACATGGGCAGATTAAATATTGTACGTAGAGCATAGCAGTCCAATCCTCACGGTTGTGGGACCTTGTTTTGCCCTTCTACCAGTTTGTTGCGCTTTTCAGGGAGAAATATATTACTTAAAATTCTATAACTTTACACATGTGTATAGATTATTATTAGGCATATCAGTGTTAAATTTGACAGTGGCATCCTATACACTTTCAGTGGAATACCCAATTCTCTGCCATTTCTATTCCCCATGTGTCAGTGAAGTTTATGACATCTTAAATTAAAGCCCATAAAATCACATTTAAATGGTTAACTTTTCACATTTTTGCAGAGATAAAAGTCTTTAACATTTCTATTAATAAATAGTCCTTGGAGGCAAATGTCAGTATTGTTCCCCATATATGGGCATGCCTTTCCAAGGCTAACCCGTCAATCCAGGGCGGTCACAGAAATTTCCTTTGAAGCTTCCTGTAGAAGTCATGAGTAGGTGCAATTTTTCACTTCGCACATCTGTGTCCTAGAAGTTCCATTGTAAGATGGCTCAGCCCAGACCAAAGTCTGATGAATATATGAAGTTTCTTTGTCTTGGTCATTCAAAGTTTTCCAACCTCATAATTATCAGCCAGGTGTCCTGGAAGTCTATGGTGGTTCCCTTTTGGGGTAAGCCTTAGCTCTGACCACCTGGAATAACCTGTTTGGGAGCTTGCAAAATCCAGCCAAGGCAGTTTAACCGTTTTATTTTTCTTTTATTTTGTCCTGAATCAAAACAATCCTTTTGAATAAAACAGCCCATATATGTTTGCCCAGCAACAAACACCTTTACATTGCTAGGCACGGACAAGCTTTAATTCAACATTGTATATTTAAAAACAGGCATTTTTGTTTTCTCTGGTTTGTAAAAGCCCATTTTGACACGTGGTCAATGCTGCTGTTATTTATCATCCATCTACTTCCCAATATTGTTCTGTAGCTGTAGTCAGCTTGTTTTACACAACCATCTGTACAAGGAAAAAGTCATCATGAATTGACATGTGCACAGAAAGCTGTTATTTTCTTTTCAAGCAGTGATTTTTGACATTTTGTAGCAACAGTTAAGTGTTTCCCATGTAGCTGAAGGAAAGCTTTTGCTGATTTTCTCAGATTTGGCTGGCACAGCCTGTTATTCAGGAAAAAGGCTCTTTTCTGATGGAGCACAATGTGAATATGGCTGGGCATTACAGGGTCTTTTTGATAAAGGTACTGTGATGAAGAACGGGGACAAATAGCATCATAGCGGCATCATTTTAAAGGTGAAATATTCCCTTTTTCAATGTGAATTTGGGCTTGCAGCAAAACAGCGCAGCTTTTTCACTCCATTTCTTTAAGACAAACAAGAACACACCCTAGTAGCCTTTCTTGGGGTGCTCCCTGTTCCATATTGCCCAATGGCGCTTGGCAAAACATTACATCCGTCCTTTTGTCGCTGCAAAATGCAGTTTTGGTGTGAGGCAGTGGTGCCCACAGGAGCCAGCGCAGCCATTTTGCTGTTTCTGCTGAAGTGCAGCTTGGTGATGTGGGGAAGTACTGCTGAGTGGGTAAATATATCCCACAGAGATTCTCCTCATCGGTACACCTGCACCCTCCTTTCCTGTCACTCTGTGGCCGGTCTCTCTGGCCCTCTCCCTGATCCCACCTGTAAGGCTAAGAACCTCAGGGTCATCTTCGACTCCACACTCTCTTTTTCTCCTCACATCTCAAATGTCTCTAAGAAGTCAAACTAAACTGCACCAACCACTCTGTCCTCATCTTACTCAATCTCTCTTCTGCTTTTAACACGGTAAGCCATGCCATCCTGCTCAATCCTCTTCGCGATAACCTGGGTATCACCATCAGGCTCTGGCCTGGCTAACCTTGTTCCTTTTCTCCTAACATCTCTGACGTCCCTAAGAAGTCAAACTAACAACTGCACATCCTCAGAGGTATTCTTCGTTTCCTCTCCGTCCCCCAGAAGCTGTCTCTAGAGCTCTGGTTCTCTCTAGGCTGGAATAATGCAACAGCCTCTTTCTAAAACTGCCTGCTTCTACTCTCCGCCCTCTGCAAACCATCCAGAACAGGACGGCAAGACTTGTCCTTGGCCTCAAGCCCAGGGATCGTATCTCTCCAGCACTGACATCTCTGCATTGGCTCCCAGTGGATACAAGGATTAAATTCAAAACCATCTGCATTGTCCACAAGGCCTTCTGGGGCTTGGGTCCTCAATACCTCCAACTCTCTCTTTGTAAATCTCTTCCTACTCGAGCTCTTTGCTCCTCCACCTCCAACTCTTGAGGAGAACCATCTCCAGTTCCGGAAGCACCTCAAGACCTTCCTCTTTGCTTCTGCCTATTCTCTTCCTCTCCCCTGCTGATTTCCTGTCTGATACTTCGCTGGTCACCTGGCTACCCTCTGATCTCGGGCCCAGGTCCCTGCCCACCCAATTGCACACCCGCACTGCCTCCCGGCAACCCATGCACTTGGGTCTGTATCTGTAACCCTACAGTCCCCCTACCTGCACTTTTGGACACCTGCTGTCTGCACTTACTCTTGCACTTGCCACCTGCTGGCCACACTTCTTGTTATTGTTTTTATCCCATGTACAGCACTGCCCCCTCCCCTTTCTCCTGGCACTTTTCCCCTGCCCACTCCCTTACACTTGCACGATCTCAATGTCCTTTGGCCTAGTAAGATCATTGTCTCTGTCCTCCCTCTGTTCCCCCTTCCTTGCCTCGTTGCGCCTTGAAACATTTGTATATAAGCTATATAAGCGTGTTACAAATGCCATATCAAATCATATCCGCCGGTGGCGGAGAACATGTTCAAAGCGGTGGCTAACCGGTGTAAAGCTGTAGTAGTGCAAACCTAAAATATGGTCTTTTCCACCAGTGGAAAACCGGCAGATTTTACGTTATGCCATAGTCTAAAGTCTTTAAGCTGTGCATCATGGGAGCTGACGGGATATACTCACAATTTAACTTCATCCCATGCGCTCAATGTTATCCATCATGAGGGCTTCTATTAACTGCTCGCTGAACTGCAGCCTTCAATCTCCAATATAAAGTGTGCACATTTTACCTCCACTCAAGACTCCACTCTAACAGTAAGGACTTTCGGCATTGGGCTACGTCTACAATGCTAAGCAGAGGAGACAAAAATATATTGCTGAATGCATAGGCGGAGAGGGGCTCTGTTACACTTTGAACGTAAACAGGACACATCTTGGGGGGGTTGCAGGTTTGAAGGGTGAGGGTTCTGTTCTGTTTTCAGAGCTCAGCTACATTCACTGCTCTTATCGCTTAACAGTACAGCACGTACAGCAAATAGGTTGAGGTTCTGCAACTACCCGGGGTTCAATGCTGTTTTAAGGACATCTTTTGTTGGTTATGTGAACTTCAGCCTTCAGTCTTCATTTAATCGTGTGTGTGCATGTTACCCTAGCTGCATTAATATGCTGCCAGGGGTGAAGTATTAAACCAGAGAGCATGAGGGACTGTAGTGGGGCTTTGGGTGTGCAGGAGCTAGCCAAAGCAGAGCCCTGTCAGCCTCCAAGAGCCCTCCTTGAGGTGGGATTCCCCGAGTCCCTCATTAGTAGCACCTGATGTTGGTCCATGTTTAGGGCAGTGAGGCTGTCTGGATACTGAAGCAGAGGAGCCAGCACCTGACCTCCAAAAGGTAGCATTTACACATTTCTATATGTTGCCCCTGCGTTCTGGCCCCAGTCTGGGCTAGGGGTTGTGCTTTCCCAGCCCCTGGCCAGCTGGCTAGGATTGGGGTTCAAGCACACCCTGCAAAACAAAACTGTTTTGTTTGTAAACCATCCTTACCTTCTTCATTCCAGTGTGACACAGACACCCAAGTGGATTATATTAAGAACTTCAAAAACATCTTATATTCAGTGGTGGCTGGGGAATTGTTGAACTGGATTAGCGTTAATATTTGAACTGAATATGAGCGGGCGACTGAGTGCAGCGAGGAAACCATGACCAAACAATGGGGGTTGCACCATGTCCCCCCACAATAAAATGTTTAAACAATGGGTTAAAGTTTTACAGGACGTTCTGTGAAAAATTGGGTAAAAAAAGCCACACAGTTTGCAATAGGTTTTGTATGGTAGCACATAAAAAAGCCCAATAGATGCAAGTCACCAACAGTGCACAAGAGCATTTCCCAACACATTTTCCCAATGCCTTTGCCTACAACATATACCAGTATATAAATCATGTTCATGCTGACTGTTGCCATACATGTCCATGCAGGCTGCACCAATATATGCCAGTATTACCATTTGTTTAATTGTATCATACAGTTAAATAAATAACTTATAATACATTCAATCATCATGATTACCATTTAAGGACTCCCAGTCAGTAATACATGTCATGCCACATTCAGCGATGGTCAGTCAAGCCACATAATAACACTTATCATTTTCACCTTACCCTTAATACTTAGTAAAGAATTTATTGTGCTACACGGGTGAAGCAAACATGACACTACAACTGCCAGTCCCCACGAGGTGAGGGATGGTGGGGGCATGAAAGGGCGCACCCCTAATTTTAATGGTCCTTCTCCCCCTTCACACTCACACACGCTCCCATACAACACTTTCACCCACGCATTAACACATTACTCATACAACTCCTTGCATGCCTGCATACATAAACGCAAAAACAAAAACAAATAGAAGACTTAAAACGTCCACAAATCATATAAAAACCCAACTAGACAATATATAAATTGGTAGCGAATGGCTTCCCTTCTGCCCATTAAAAAGGAGACAGTTTCGAAGGGGCCCCTTAGGGACCCTCGGATGTGGAAACAAGGCACAATCACCACACATGAACTGATACGCCAGACACGAGGTTATATTCTCAAAATCTAGGGTTTATTGCAAAGCAAATAGTCTCAGTTGGCCAAATGGTCCCACGCCCGCGACGTGTGTCTAAAAGACCTCGGGGGACGCAAGAGAGCGAAAAACCATCCAACAGTTACATGTATACAAAACAAGCATCTTGTTATCAGTAATGACACATTCTATACCGCCCCTGATACGTTCCCTTTGAATTGGGAACGATGATTGACAATAGTGACGAATATGACACCTTCTAACATCTATTCAGCAACAGTTTGCAATTTCGGAGGCCCACAGACACAAGTCTTTGTTTAAAAGAATGCAACGCTTCTGTTTTTGTGATCAAGCTGTGCGTAGGGGAGAGACACATTCCAGGCCCTGCTATCTCCTGGTTTCTATTCACGCACTGGAGGTCAGCTCGCTCTCTGGGCCTTACAGGGCTCAAGGGAAGGGGGACCGCAAAGAAGAGCATAATTCAAACCTTTTAATATTAGCTTCTTGCATTTCTATTCCTTCAGGGAGACTCGCTGGCACCTGCATACAGATTAGGATGCCTTGCTCCTTGCCTCCAAGGATATGTGAGAGAGGGGGACCGGGCGTTTCTGTCTGGTTGACTGCGTTATGTCTCAACATGCCACTCGCGGCCTTGCATTGCACATCAATGAAGCAGAATAATATTTCAGCAAAGCAGTTTTACATGAGGCAAAAAGGCAACGTTAGAGAAAACAGGGAGAAGACAAAATGGCGATTTTGGTCACCTTAAAATGGCTGCACCTTAGTTAGCTTCTAGCCACATCTTTCTGACGCTAATGAGGCGGTTGGTCTTCGGCCAACCAATTATCCTACATTCCCTTCCAATCGAGGGGTGTCTAATTCTTGTAGAATGACAGGTTCACAGAGGAAAAAAACAACACAGTGCAGAGGAGTGCTGCTTCTCCCAGTAGAAATTATTCATTCCTGACGCATACACAGTGGGCCACAATGGGACAAGCCTGGCTTGCACATACAGCTCCTAGCTTATACATACAGCTTTCCCAGATATATTGTAGGCACCAGCATCACAAAGGTGATTTTAAATAACTGAGAGGACATATTGTGGGCACAGACATCAACATGTGTTTTACCGTGGCAGTCCTGACAAGAAACCGCGACAATGGTAGACTATTTGCTATACAAAACTCAATAACATAGCATAATGTGGCAAGGCAAACAGTTACACTCATTCCCACGTGGGGCAGTAATCTGTATGGCCAAAGCAACTCTGGTGACTGGCAGCAATAGGGAGAACATTAATGTTGGCTCTCCTAATGCCAGTCCTCTATGCTAGCAGAGATTACATTATTTGGCCAGGATTAGGCACCTTCTTCAACAGTGAAGCTGGGATTTTTACCCACTCCACAGTTTAGGAAATTGAACACACACCTTCAAGGCTCCACTTGGCACAAATTATAGTTATTATTTCAAGGCCTCCAATAGAACTATCCTCTGGAGAAGAGCTCTCAGGTTTGCTGTGGTTATGCATGAGAAGGTGATCCAGTGCTGTTATACTTAAGTTATGAGACTTGAAGTTTTCCTAAATTTCAGGTGGGAAAGAAAAAAATTGGAGTTTATTTTCAAAATACACATATATCAGATTAAAGCAACTTTATCATATTTAAATCATAAGAAACATATGTGAAGCCAAAAGAATATTGTTTTTACTTTTTTGCCACACCCTCAATGGAAAACTAGAAATCCCAGAATGCAAAATAATGCAAGCCTGAAAAATCTCTTCTATTCAGACCACAATGGTAATGTCACTGGGATAAAGATGAAGTATGTCACAGTCTTCCAGCTTGCTGCTATGCATGATGTTGGGAACATTGGCCTCTCTATGTAACGCAGCCCTATCTTTGCATGTCCAGGTAGAGAGCATGACTAGCCTGTAACAGGAGGTTGCTCCTGTGCTGCTATAAATGCCTTGTAAGTGGACACCTATTTGCTAGGTAACGAGTCATGAGGGGGTCTTTCAGATGGAAAGGTCCCATCAGTGCCAAATGCCTAAAACATTTGCTAGTGATGGGTCCTTTCCATCTGGAAGACCCCCTCACAGCTTAACTTGCACACAGGTGGAATAATTGCAGGCCATTGAGGGGCTCCCGGCACCCCAAATCAGTGGGCAGGGCCAGTGCAGACACAAATATTCCTTGGAAAGCATTAGGCCTCATTTATTATTAGATCTCTCACATCCTCAAAATTCAACGGACCATGACATCATCAACTACTTCATCACTGATGTCCTCCTTACGTACTTGAGAATGGGGGGTGGCAGTAGCCATCACCTTCTCACGCTCCAGAATGGGCCTGAGGGAAACTTGTGACCCCCTAAACCGACCAGACACTTTCTCCCTTGCACGGACTGGCAAGGACTGTTCTATGAGCCCCTGGCCAGACACCTAACTGTTCCGCGCCGAACCGAGGCGCAGACCTGATTTAAGCCCTAACTCTCCCTTCCCGTGCTTAGAGTGACCCAAATGGTTGAGCCCATAGCTCAATTCACTGCAGTGTGCGCAAAACTACTGCAACACACCTCCTGATCCCTGATCTAAAGGGTGGGTGCGTGGGAAAACCAAACGATGCTGCCTACGCGGCTCATCGCTACCCAGGCAAGGCAAAAGAGAGAGAGAGGACATGGCACCCCCTCATTTTATACCGGCCCAGGACGCCTTGGCTCTCTCCATCTGGCACTGGTGCATAACCATGATGTTGCTGTGCCACCCAGCACCGGGGTGGTCCCCTTCCCCTTCCCAAACATGCTGCAGCTCCCTCCTTGGCCCGCCAGTGCACTTCCCAATCCGTTGCCCTGCCCAAGCGCCAGGGCTGCTATTGACCGATGTTAGTGGCTGTGTGTGATCATGGGCGTGAGAAGAATGGTCCAACACTTGTTCTGTTGATTAAACAAGATATAATGTAAGACATGAAGCACAGACCCCCAGCACAACCTTGACTGAGGCAGAGCACATCAGCTGAAAAGTGAACACACCTTGAACATAAACATTCTCTGAATTATCTTGTGAAGTGACTTTCCACTCAGAACTATATACACAGATGTTCCGCAGGGAATAGTGCTACATCATAAACAAATAACATTCTATCTAGCAACACAGCAGGAGTGTTTACATACTATGCAACTACTTAACATTGACTATTTACAATGCTTAAAGACAACTTCATAACAACAGTGACCATTTACTGTGAAGGGCGCGACAGAGGAATGGAGGCCGCTGTGTGCACGGTGTAAGGAGGGTCTGAAGCACCTCCTGATCAGAGCACTTCATGGCTGTTTATTTTCACAAGTGACTGGGAAGCCTCGGGCGAGCTACCAGTCACTTACAATCAACCTGTTGAAGACCCTGGATTGAGAGAATGAAGGTAATTACACGCAGATTGAATTTCCCACATCCCAAAGGATTTATTTACAGACAACTGTTTATTTAGAAGCTTAACCAGAGGGAGTTTTGCTTTGAGTAAATACAGGATATACACTGGATGTAAACATGCCCAAAGCACAGGTTTGCAGGGCCTCATGTGTCTCCTATGCCTGTCACCTTCACCTCCTTTAGGCTATGATACAATTGGGCCACATCCCATTTTCAGAGCCCCCGTACTCACAATTAAACAGCATTCTTTGTAATAGGAAATGTGTCCTTCATGTGGACACGTTTTGGCGGTCACCTCTTGTGTTTTCCTAATGTTAAGTGCCACCTACATCACAATTTAATAGACGCGCTTAAGCTCAATGATATCCATTGTGGGGACATCTGTGGGCTGTTATGCGAACTGCAGTCCTCACTCTCCATTTAATTCTACACGGAGGACTGATGGGCATTATGATGTTTTTGCACTGCTAGTCAGTGGAGCTAGGTTTTCAGGAACAAAAAAAGAGAACATCAAATGGAAAAACTGGATGAGCTTCCATAACACACGAAACAGAAAGACAATAGATGTTGGAGTAGGGGTTGGGAAGAGAAGAGTGCATTTTCCAAAATAGACTATTGAAAAGGTGAGAGAAAAACATGTGAAGACAGGAGAGGCCAGGAAAAGGCGGTGGTGTATGTCAGCTCCTTGGAAGAGCTTGAAGGACCTAGAATCTGAATCTTGTCAGGTCTTAGTGGGGCCGCCTTCTGGCTCAATTCTGCTCCCTGGCATGTTACCAGCTGGTGTTGAGTCCACTTCATTCCATCTTCCAGGATTACCACTGTGTCCAAAACCCTTTCCACCTTTCTTGTTTGCTGATTAATGGGAACACTCTCCCCCCCCCTAACCTCAGGTTCCTTATTCTAACCAAGTCACTAGCTTTAGAATGGTCATGGCACTCACTCCTCCATTCTTCAAAGTACTTATTATATCTGGCTTGGCATTGTTCCACCATCTGAATTAGTTCTCTCCTGGTCACTCTTACCGGACCAGACAACCCCAGCCACTCCGGAGCCAGATCACACACTGGTTTCCTTCCTCTCAGTGCCATTAAGGAAAACATCCCCATGCGTGAAAGAGGTGTGCGGCAATAGGCCCACACCATGTCCCACAACACTCCTTCCACATCAAGGTTCAACATTCGGGCTAGTTGGAGGAGACCCTTCACAACTCTGTTGAACCCTTTAACCATGCCATTTTGGTTTAGAGCTGTAGTCTGTAACAATGATGACCGCCAGTACTCCAGGTAAGTTCTCAGTGTCTTTATTGTCCTTGTCCTTGTCCTTGTCCTGTACTCCTCCACAAGACACGGGGATGGTAGGGGACACAAGATGACAAGGGAAACACCGGGCTCACCCCCACACCCATCTTCTCTGCTCACAGCTTTCTCTCTCTCTGACCAACCGTCACCCAGCAGAACACTTCCACCACAACATTCCACAAACAGATGACTATGCACCAGGTAGACGGGACACAATGCTGGTTCCATCCTTGTGTGTGAATTGCCACTTTCCGCACAAGGTAGGAAGTGCTTGAACAAGTCCTGCCCAGTCACACCCCCCGGGTGACCCTTGCGTGCCACCTCCAGGATTGTTCCAGGATTGTTGCACATGCTCACTTAGGAGGTACAATGGAACTGATTGCTCACACCCTCCACTTGGTGGAACTGATTACTCGCACCCTCCATTTGATGGATCTGATTACTCGCCCCCTCCACTTGATGTGCTCCTCCCTCTATCATCAAGTAATGCATTTCAGTACTTTTTTACAAGGATGAGTGGAAAATTAAAGAGCAATGGGGAGTTTGCGTCCGTGTTACTCTTTCCTCTCCCCTCCATCTCGTTAAGGTTTAACATTTCATACAAAGGACCCCCCAGCACGTAAGTGCTAACGATGGTGGTTCCCTGTAATTATCTGATGATTTTAATAACATTAGGCCGCTAGGTGGACATTGTATAGTAGGTGTGTACAGGAGGGCGGAGCGTCCTCTGATGGGCCATAGGTCAGAGCTCACCCTCTAGTACCTGTAAGACAAGATAGCTGCACCTTGAGGAGGTTGGGGTGCAGAATTCTCTTAGTCCGACACAATTCAAGGGAAGTCCGTTTAATGACAAGTACAAAAAACAGGGAAACAAATGGTAATCAACAGAGTCGCGATCGCCTGTCTCGCTTCAACTCCCAAATTCTTCATGCTGAAAGTAACTTTTATAGCAAATTCGTGTCATCATTGATGTGTAAAACTCATAAGTTTGACATGCAATTCTATTGGTTGGAAAAGCTAACTTAAGTATAGGTGCTATATCTGTATATGGTAACATTGTGTGTGGATTGGATAACTCTTATCGGGTGGGCGCCTACGCCCATCCCTCTACATCACTCGTGATAGACGTCACTACAACTACGACATCTGATTGGCTCTACAAACTATAGGACCCTAGATTATTTGGCCCATTGTGATTGGGTAGGCATAAATCTCCACTTTAATTAGCAGCATGCAGAATGGACACCCAGATTCTGATTGCCCCAAGATTGCCTCCCTTCCATCAATCAGCGCTTTAGGGCTATGTGTCAATTAGTTGGCTGAGGATGGCCTCGAAACTGTAGCTTCTTATCAGGAAATGTTATGGCATCCTCGGGTTCTGGGTGACATCAGACGTTGGTACCTCTTTGCCCTTGGCTGGTCACGTGTCTGTTCACCGTGAATCTGCTTCATTTTCCTTCTTTCCGTATAGTTGAGTCTTTGTTCAGCCTAGCCACCTGCCTGGGGCCTCTTTATCTCGACCTTCACTGGCTGGAAGTCATGCTCTGAAGTTTCTATCCTTCCTGGAGTTGACCTCGAATTCCCAAGCATGAGCTACTTCTTGCTGAGGTTCGATTCCGCTCTTCCCTTCTGGCTTTAGCTGGAATATGAATCTCGGCCTTGATGGCCCCTTGCAGCCTGGGCTTAGTTCTGCTTTACAAAATGGAGTCGCACTTGTATAGCGTGCTTCATTGAGGTAGATATATAATTGGCGCATGCCGCTCTATTCTTCTACTTAGCATTGCAAGCAGTACCGCTTTCTTAGATTCTTGCGTTCCAAGCCTATTTACATACATTCAGTTAGTCGCATATTTTCATCTTACTTCATGGTTACGTTTCTTTTCATTAACATAGTTTCTTCTTATATGTCCATTACATTGTTATTCTTTATTTTTCGCCCTTGTGTGTCAGTTTTTGTTCATCGTTTATGTTCATTTGTACGTCTGTCTGGGTTCTTTTGTTGTCACCATTTGCCCTCCATTAAGGCTCTTTGGGTCTCTTCAGGGACCGTTTGTTAGTAATCTTTGTTTCGTGTCAGCTGCTGGTATGGGTGTCTCAGTGGGTACCTTGCAGCCCACGGTTGTCTGGTTATTGGCGCTTCAATAGGTATACATGTCCTTCTGATGGGTACTGGAAAGAGCCCCACCGTGGCTCTTTGTTGGTTCATTTGCTCCTTATACGTCACATATCTTGGCGAGTATGCTTCTGGCATCTCAACATGGGTGGCTGGAGTGCAGGCCATATTTGGGACTTCCTCTACACACCCCCCTCTGGTCGGTTTATCGACCACCTTTTCTTCTTCCTTTAGATTATTCTTACTTGGTTCTTCTATAACCAATTCTTCGTCTTCTGGGTTTGTACATGATGGTGTGAACGTGTGCATCTTTGGAGTCCATATTTTTATCACTCCTTTCAAACTTTCTGTTGTTTTTACGTGTTCATCTTTGTTCCAGGTCATTAGCTGGTATTGCCCATTTGGGCTGCAGTAGATCCACTTCTCTTCATACCTTCTTCGTTTTCTGGGGTATGCAAACTTTGTTCTTTCTGGTGCAAATTCGCTGGCCTTCTCAAAGTTTCTTATTTCTTCATCAGTTAGGTCTCTGGTCTTCCATCCTGGTTCGACATCGACCATGATTTTCATCCCAATGGCTTTCTTCGCAGTTTTCTGGCATTGTGTTATGATTATCTTGATAACACACAATCTTAGTAGTATCATTACTTGCAGGGCTCCCAGAATTTTGAATATGTCTGCCATCCATTGTGGACCCATTGAAACAGTGTTCCAAACCAGCTGTCATCATCAACATCGTCAGTTTCATTGATCATCTGATTCTGCAGGTTTGTCAGCATACTTATGGCTTCTGTTAAGGTTCCATTTTCTTCATCATGTGAAGGTATAAACGTGCAACATGATTATCCGATTTTGGTGCAAACACCTCCATCCATCGCAGTGATCATGTCGAGTATCTGTTCTGGAGGGTCATCAATCGGATTGCTCTTAATTCTTCTTTGATTGTGTTGAATCCTTTTTATAGTGGTGATGATGGTCTGCAGTTCATATGGTATTGCATGAAATGCTTCTTCTGATTTGGTAGAAAAGTAATTCTTTCTCTTCATTCGGGATGCCAGTTCCACAGACCTCCTCTTTCTCATGTGAGCATCTGCCTTTGGGAAGCTGTCAATGCTCAAGTCACTTTTCGGGATCACTAGTGCCAGAACGTGGACGTTCACTACCGTGCATATGCCTCCCCAGTTTTTTGGCAAACTTATGTATGCTTTGGATCCACACGCTCAGTAATGATCCATAATTACTGCGGTTCCGTGAGTCATACCTGGAGCTTCAAAGATCCGTCTGCAGTTCTGATTCTCTCCCATCTTCCTCGTGCTATAGTTCCTAAAGCACAATTTCGGGCTTTCCAGTGGCACTATCTGCAGGGGTCCTCCTCTATCTTCGACCCATGTTAGTAACTTCACCAACTTTGGCCATATAGGTTTGCACAGTTTTTGAGAGTTTTCTATTGTTTCTTTGCAGGCTCCAAGGACCATCCATGCTCGGCATATCACTACTCCTGCTTCCCATCTGTCTGGAGAAAGCCCGGTTCCCCAAATCTGCGCTTCTTTTGGAGTTTTTTCTTGGACGTTCAGTCTCAGGTTTATCTCCCATCTTGTTCCTGCTCCTTGTGCTTCTGGCTTTGCATACCTAATCACGTGATTCCTGGTGTGAACTCTGTTTCTTGTCTTGATGTCTTGGATATAATCATCTTCATCAGGGTTTGCTGTTTCTGTTGCCTATATCAGTGAGGCATCTCTCCCCATGAATTGTCCTGTGGTGTTGCACATTGCTACGTGTGACAAACAGTGTGCTGTCAGGACATCAATTTCTACAGCCACCAAGATCTTGGATTTTCCCATGCTGTACGGTAGGAGTGCGCAGACGTAGCATTCTCCTTCAGCTTTTCTTCTTCCAGGTAGTCATTCAGGTTATTGTTATCTTCGTGTGGGCTTCTCTTTATTCTTAGTGTCTTTCTGTAGTTTGCTATAACTATATCTTTAAATGCGTCTGAGCTGCTTTTCCATGCTGGGGGTCTCCCAATCATGCTTGTTGGAGGGGCAGGCTTCATTACCTGTATCGCTGTGATAGGAGAAGGTTTTGTTATTCTCTTCTTCTCCTCTTGCATTCTCTTGTAGGGCTCCTTTAACCACCACCTGTGTACCGTCTGTCCAACGTGCGGCCTCATCGTGGGCCTGGTGCTTGTAGGAACTGATGTGCTTGCTGCGATAGTCACTGTGATTCTATTTTTCAGTTCCTCAGGCATTTTCTTCGCTCTAGCTATAAACGGGAACAAATGGTCTATCAGCATTTGTGTCTTTGCAGTGAATTCTCTTGTAGCTGTCTCTGTCTTCTTGACAGAGACAGCTTTGGTTATATCTTCTTTAGTTGGCCTTTTCGCTTGCTTCCTCTTGGTCACTTCCACTATTTTCTGGAACTGGTTGTTCAGTAGGCAGTCTCTTACTTTCTGTTGCCATCGTTCGAGGTTCTGCAGCCATTGACACTTGCCCTTGTTCGTGTGCATTCAGTGCGTGTGTGCGTGTAGTGGTCAGTGCTATGTTTCATTCATTTCGCGCTGACCGTGTCTCCAGCTTTTCTCTTCATTCGTTACCTCAAGTGTGTATGAATCACTGCTAATTACATTCAATTTTAGTTTGTTTACTCTACCATTAGGTTTTCTTGGAACTGGAATGACTATATAGGGTCTGGGTGCTTTTGTGGGAGTTGTACGTACATTATCTGGTGGGTGCACTGAAATTGGAACACTTTGTGCACCAATAAAGAATGCAGTTCTGATAGTTAGAGACAGGAAAACAATATTAATCACTATGCATATACACATAACTGTGCGATCCGACAACTTGCAGCACTTTCTTCCAGGAAAGTGGGGTCGCCCCTCTATTTGTGGGAGGACCAGGTTACTGTTTTGGGCCCCCATTTCAATCATGAGTCAATTGTCAGAGTTTTAGTTCTTTTCGCTTGCTCCGTTATTGTCTCTCAGAAAGTCTATAACATAAAGTGTCTTGTGCTTCGTAAGTGTCCCCCCTCTTGCTGGTGACGATTGTCTTGGATTACAGGATGCAGTTCCCTTGCTAGACTGTGGAAAAAGGTTAAACTGACACTTCTTTGGTGAGGCACGTTCATTATGCATATTCAAAATAGGTCAATTCCCAATCCACCCTCCGAATTTGCTTCAGTCCTGAAGACATGCTGGATATTGTTCAATGTGAATAATGGAAAGATGATAGTCAATCAAAGTCGAAGTCAAAATAAAAAAATAAAAATAAATAAAAATAAGAAAATAAGACGGTGAAGTTCTTGCCTTGACACTCTCGATCTGTCCCTCGGCGGAAAGATGAAGAAATGTGTCTTTGCCTCCTGGATCTGTCCCTCGGCAGAAAGATGAAGAACTGTGTCTTTGCCTCCTAGATCGGTCCCTCGGCGGAAAGATGAAGACCTGTGTCTTTGCCTCCTAGATCTGTCCCTCAGCGGAGAGATTCACTGGAATCTCTGAAGATATTCTCGCTGAACGTTGGACAGCTCCACCTGGAGCATGATACCATGGAGGAGTGTTCCCATGTGTGCAGTGTTAGCTGGTTCTCTTAGGAAAGTGATGACATCAACCTCTGCAGTTCTTCCCACCATTTCTGGATAGTCAGTGACTAGACGAAACTGGACATTATGGGCCAGCCGGCTGTCCTCGGGCGACAGGGACATTGTTCTGCTTTTGTTGGTTTCGAGATCACAGGCTTTTCTTTCTTCGTGAACAGTCTTTACACTTTCCTGCTGCGTGGATTGCAACCATGTAATTGAGCCTGGTCCACAGTTGGTTCAAATGTTCAGTGTTTCTTGGGTCTCTAATGTAGGTGAGTGTATCTGTAGTTCTCCCTATGAGTCCTGGGCATTCCTCTATGATACGAAAGAAAAGCATGTACATGAGTTCATCGATGATCACTTGTGGTGGAAGCATCTGTATCCTTATCACTGTACTCGGGCAGCACAATGAAGGCTTCCGCGATGACAGTCAGTAGTTGCCAGATTACTTTCTTGTCTGCAGGATCTTGGACAAAATCTGTGATACTGGTAACTCTCCCTACAAGACAAGCGATGGATATGTCTCTAGTACAAACTGGAAACAGGACAGCACATCTCTTGTGATATTCCTGTTGGGGGATGTCATAAATTCTGCAAAACAAAGTCTGGGTGTTGGTTGATTCAGGTGACTGTGTGATGCTCTTAACTTTTGCTCTTAGTCTACCAAAGTCTCATTTACCAATAATGCTTGAATATGGCTTGATTCAAAAGTTCGTATTATCAGTGTGTTGTGACTTATATGCGCGATTCTCTTCTTCACCCTGCAACTAGAATGCATAGAGTGTTCATTATGTCCTTATCCCCCTTTGCTTGGAGGAACTGTCCAGTTTTAAGCCACAACTTGCAACCGGGTTCTTTGTCTTGGTTTTCCTGTTCATGCGTCCTTCTTCCTCGTCATGGCTCTCGTCTGCACGTGCTGAGGTTCTTCCCCATTGTCTGTAGGTTCTTCGCGGTGGGGTGCAGCTAGAAGGATCTTGCCAATATAGGGTTTAATGTCATTTAGGAAGGTCCAAGCTCTCCTGCCTTGCAGCTTGATGGCTGAGGGAGTGCAGTCTTCTACGATGAACGGGCTGTTGAATCTTGGCTCGTCCCACCTTTTCTTTGTGTGGTTTCTCACCAGTACTGCATCACCAGGGAAGATGATTGGCGCATATAGACCTTGAGCTGTGTCTGTTTCAGCACCTCCCTCTTGGTCTTGTGTTGTGCTGCACCCTTTTCATCGTTGCTGCAGTTGGTCTGAAATGACAGCGAGGCTTGATGTCATGCAGTTCAGATATTCCGACAGCTCGGTTCCCAGGACCTCTCGGGTGGACTGGGCATCACATCTAGCTCTATCTCGAGAAGTAAGGGGCGTCCTCATTCTCCTTCCCGTGACTATCTTGTGTGGCGTAAGATGATGGTCGGAGCCTGGTTGGTTCCGATGAGCATACAATGCCAGTGGTAGACAGTGCAGCCATCCCTTCTTTAGAGTAAGCTTCAACTTGGCTATCTGACAAGATCTCACCGGACACAGGTAACTGGTATCGTAAGCACTTTATTCGCTGGACCCCACAAGCGCAGGCTCCTGCCTTCAGCGTCCTTAGCTCAACCGCCACTGTGGAATCTTGATAGCTGAACATGCATCAACATTCCACAGATGCCACGCGCGTGCACATTACAACATATCCTCTTCCCTTACATAACAAAATTTACAACACTATCCTCTCTTTTAACAAGCCTTTGAGCCTCTCATAAATACCGTTACCTTCCGGATGATACGCCGACGAGAACTTGTGCTTTATACCAAGCAACAAGCTAATCTGTTCAAAGACTGCATTTACAAAATGAGCCCCATTATCTGACCTCATCACCTCACACACCCCCATCTAGGGAACACTTCCCTCACCAGGAATTTGGCAGCACAGGTTGAGTCTGGGTGTGTACAGGGACCTGCTTCTATCCATCTAGAGAATGGACACACCGCTACAATTAAGTACCTGTACCCGTTACATACTTGAATCATGTCGACGTAGTCGATATGCAAGTGCTGAAAAGGCCCATTTGGCCGGGGGATGACTCCTCTCACTACTTTTAATGTGTGCCCAGCGGTGAATTGCTGGCAGACTATGCAATTCACCACGAAGAATGCAACATGCTCCGCTAAATTCGGTATAAACCAGTCTTCTGCGAGCATTGCAGCAAGATTTTCTTTGGACATGTGTAAAGGATAATGTAGTTGCTCCATTAAAGTTGGATTAAACGCCACGACCCTCCCTTTGATTTAGTAGGGCTACAGGCATTACTGGTTTACCAGTGCTGTCTTGCCTCCACAATCCGTCTGAGGGGTTTAAAGAACACCCTCAACACTTCCACAGGTTCTTTTCGTCCTGCGGTGCCTCCCCTTGAAGCTCCATCAATTGAGTTTGCCCCATATTACTATAGGCCTCTGGTGCGGCCCGAGCTATCATCATACGTTCATGGTTGCGTGCCACTTCTACTTCCATGATTGTCTCATTTTTGGATGCCATATGCTTGGCTTCCGTGTCTGCTGTGTGATTTCCAGGTGACACAAAATCTGTCCCGTGAGTATGGGCGGTGCATTTCACGACCGCTATGCCCACTGGGAGCTGTAGTGCCTTGATCAGCCTGTCCAATAAGTCTGTGTGCTGCACTGGCGTGCCGTCTGCTCGGAGGTAGCCCCTCCTCTTCCAGCACACTAGTCCTGCGTGCACTGTGGACATCACATAGGCAGATTCACTGTACACTGTTACTTCCTGGTCTGCATGATTCTCAATGGCGAGTATCAACGCCAATAATTCTGCAGGCTGTGCTGAATAATGAGATGGTATTCATGCACTAACGAGTACTTGAAATTCTCTGTTTGCTATGTGTTTTGTTATGGCAACGCCCGTATATCTTTGTCAGTCTTCTTGGTCGATTCTTGAAGAACCGTCAATAAAAACTATTTCACCCCCTGCCAGGGCATTTTCTTTCACCCTGGAGATTTCATCATAGAATTCTTTATAATTTGCGCAGTAATGTATCGGCTCTCCTTCAATGACTGGTTCAGCTATGAACGTGGCTGGGTTCACTGTTTTACATCGAACTATTTTGATCGATGGATTAGATATAATCACTTCATAGGCAGAAGCCCTTTGAGATGTCAGTGTACCTTTTGGTTTCTCTAATATGGCAAATAATGAGTGCTCGACGTATAACGTCATGGAGCATCCCATTACAATGGTTGTCGCCTTCTTTATGGCGAATGCTGCGGCAGCTAAGCTTTGTTCGCATGGGAACTATCCTCTCATTAGTGGGTCCAGATTGCCACTGTAATATGCCAGGGGCTTGTACCTCAACGAGGCTTTTTGAGCGAGTACTGCCATCATAACCTTGCCATTTGTGTGCGAAAACAGGTAGAATTCCTCTGCATAATTAGGAATCCCGAGAACTGGAGCCACGCAAATTGCTCTCTTGAGTTCTGTGAACCCCTCTTCCATCGCTTCAGTCCATTCAATTTTTTCTTTTGTCGCTCGGGCTTTCTTCAGGGCCTGGAGCAAGGGCTTGGTATATGAGCTGTAAACGAAGACCCATGCTCTAACATAATTGCACAGGCCTAGGAAGCTCTGCATTTGCTTTATCCTGAGCAGCTTAGCCGTGTTCATGATAGCTTCAGCCCTTTCTGGGGTGACCTTTTTCCCCTCATGCGAGATTAGCTGGCCTATGTACAGCACCTCTTGTTGACAATATTGTAGCTTTTCTTTGTCAACCTTATATCCTTTCTCAGCCAATATAGTCAGTAGCTGGATAGAATCGCGCCTGCATTTCTCTTCAGTGGTGCTGCAGATCAGAATGTCATCCACATACTGCAAAACAACACTGTCTACTGTAATATTGCCTAGGTCCATTTGCAAGCATTTTTCAAATCAATCACCATGAAGTATTTCGCCTCGATCGGTATGTTACACAAGATCGTAGATGCATTAAGGACTATAGGGAACTCAGCTTCAACAATATCGTATAATGCTCTTAAATCTTGGATTAAACGCCACAACCCTCACTTTGATTTCTTGACGGGATAAATCAACATATTACAGGGTGATTCTGACGTCGCTTTAATGCCCTGCTCCATCATAGCGGAAATTGTCTTCGCGATCCGTTCATCCGCTTCTCTGGACATGGGATATTGTCGCGCTCTTGGTAAAATTGCTCCTGGTTTCAGTTTAATTTTCACTTCTCCTGTCGCTTTCAGGAGGCCTATGTCATAGGGTCCTGTAGTCCATACT